>NC_133396.1:112476989-113101989 GCF_047511655.1 Castor canadensis
AAGGCAGGCTTGGCCTTTGGTGTTTTTTATATTATTACAATTAACACGTTAATTGTACAAATAAATGAGATTCACTGTGATATTTCCACACATGCACTCATCATGCATTGATCATTTCCATTTACTCTCATTCTACCCTTGAGTCCCCCTCTTCCATCCCTTACCTCTCCCTAGCACCCTTCCAAGTTCCTAAAATTCCCTCTTAATTTCTGTCTCCAGCTCCCCTCTAGGCTTCCCCATCTCTAGTGACCACTGCTCCTTTCCATGCTTTTACAAGGTTGACTTACTGGTTTTCATCAGTAAGTGAGAACACATGGCATTTATTTATCTGTGTTGGGCTTATCAGTTGATGATCTCCACTTCCACCCATGACATGATTGCTTTCTTTTTTATGACTGAGTAGAATTCCATTGTGTCAATAGATTACATTTATCCACCGACGGGCATCTGGGTTGATTCTGTATTTTGGCTATATTGAAAATGCTACAATAAACATGGTGTCCAAATACCTTTCTGGCACAAAGATTTCAACTCCTTTGCATATATATACCCAGGAGTGGAATTACTGGATTGTCTGACAGCTTTATTTATAGTTTTCTGAGGAATCTCCACTCTGTTTTCCATAACGGTTATATTAATTTACATTTCCTATCAGCAGTGTGTGTGTTCCTTTGTCTCTGCATTCTTGCCAGCATTTGTTGCTTCTTGTCTTTTCGATGCCAGTCATTCTAACCAGATGAGATGATCTCTCATTGTAGTTTTGAGTTGCATTTCTCTGATGTTTAGTGAAATCAAGAATTTGTTCATGTATTTATTGAACATTAATGTGTACTCTTTTGAAAAGTTTCTGTTTAGTTTGTGTGTGTACTGGGAATTGAACCCAGGGCCTCATGCATACTAGGCAAAGTTTCTACCACTTGAGTCATACCCCTCATCCCTTTTGCTTATATTTTATTTTTGATTTGGGTCTCACTAACTTTGTCTGGGCTGGCCTGGAACATGAGATTCTCTTGCCTCTGAGTAGCTGGAGTTATAGGCATGTACCATCATGGACTATTCTTTAGGTCTTTAGACCACTATTAAAATTGGATTTTTTTTTTTGTATTTGGTGTTTAGTGTTTTGAGTTTTTCATATATTCTGGATGCCAACACCTTGTGAGAGATACCATCTATATATCATTTCTTCTGATTCTGTAAATACAATATTGTTATTACAATAGGTATAGCAATAGACAATAGGAGTTGTATACTACTCCTGTTGATTGTTTCTGTTGCTGTGTTGAAGCTTCTTAGTTTGATGCGTATTTTTATTTTTGATGCCTGTGTTTGGAGTCCTATGTAAAAAATTGTTGTCTACACCAAAGTCTTTATATGTTTCCCCTCTGTTTTCTTGTAGTTTTTTTTTTTTTTTTCGTAGTTTCAGGTTCATGATTTAGGTCTTTGACCCATTTTGAGTTGAGTATTGTGTATGGCTAGAGACAGGGATCTAATTTCATTCTTCTGTATATACATATCCAATTTTACCAGCACCATTTAGTTGAAGAGACTGCCTTTTTTCCACTGTATGTTCTTGGCTTGGGCTCTACTTTTGAAGGACCCATAGTTCTGACATATCTAGTGCTTCGTGTTGAGATGACTGGCTTTTACCATTAGTGTATCTTTGTAAATAGCAATCTCTGTAGAGTAGAGCAATGAAAAGATCTGACTTCAAACCTTTGAAATCAGAGAGATCTGAGTTCAAATTCTGACTTAATGGCTTCCTGGCTCTGTGACTTTAAGGAAGTTTCTTCACTTTTTTGTTTACCTATTTGCTGGTCTGTACAATGGAGATTATAATAGTATGACCTCATAGGTTTGTTGTGAGGAATAAATGACAAAAAAATATTAAAACGTTGATTTCCCTCCTGCAGCCTGAACACTTGTTACTTGGGGGAACCCTTCTCCCTAACCCCCTAAGGCTTTTGTGCTGGTTAAGTGGAGCAGGCTCTAAGGATCTGAAGATTGACCTAGATTAATTTACTTACTCATTAATTTACTCATTCAGTCAAACTGACAGCACTGAATTCTTACTATGCAGGATTATTCCAGAAGCTGGAGACATTGCAGTAGATAAGCAAAATCCTCAATGCCCAAGAAGCTTCTATCATAACGGAATAAATAAAATGAAATAATAAGACAGTGGGTACTATAATTCATGTAATGTTAGGTGCAATGAAGGAAACAGTGAAACAGTTGTTTATGTGGTAATGAGTCTCTCCATAGAACGTCTCACAACTGAGTAAGCAGAAGAAAGGGGAGGAGGGAGGAAGGGAGAGAGAGAGAGAGAGAGAGAGAGAGAGAGAGAGAGAGAGAGAGAGAGAGATTTGAGTCAAAGACTTTTGTGTTACTCAAGGAAATGAGAGATCCCACTTTGGTCATATTCTATTTATTAGAAACAAGTCACTAACTCCAGCCCACACTGAAGGAGAGGACCATGAACACAAAGAGGGGGTGACCACCAGGGCTGTCCCTAGCTGAGATGGCTAAGCCTTTTTGTCCCTGGGTAGATCATCCCCTGAAATAGGCCATGTGGACAAGTTCTTGGCCTTGGGCTAGGTGGCTCTGTGCAATGGAAGCCATCCTTGAAGGCTAATAGCTGGAAGTTTTCTCCTTCCAGCAGTTGGGGCAATAGGACCTTGGCTGACCAGGAATTGGAGAGGCAGCTTCCAAGTCTTCCACGAGCCCCATTCCATTTTCAGACTACATTCAGCCACATTCACAGAGTCTGGTTAGTAGCAAATTCTCTGGATCCATGTGTGAGGGGAAGAAAGGGAAGGAGGGACTGCTTCTTCTTGATGTTTGTATTCACAAGAAATGATGTCCTTTGGTTGTGTCCTTTCCTTCATTTATTTTCATCTTTTTGACCCTTGCATTGATACTTTCTCTGAATGCTGACTTCCTGGAAATAAAGTTGTGCTGTGATCATAAATCATCCCATAAGTGTGAGGCCTGGGGTGGTGGCTCATTCAGTTACACTGCTCTCAGGGCCATCTTTTGGGTTTTTTATAAGGCAAGCACAGTGCTCTTCTCTTTCCCTATCACCTATCTTCCATCCTGTCTTTTTATTACTCTTTACAAACTTCCCTTTTGGACACCTTTAATTGCAGAATCTCGGGAGCCAGTAGAGTAAGGCATCTTCAAGTTTCTCTGGAAGCTAAGCCTGAGATGGGGATGTTTCTGCAAATGGAAGAGTGCAGTGAGGAGCATGGACAGGGTGAAGGGAAACATGGTGTACCAATGAGATCTCTACCAGTCCCTGGCCACCTGGCCATAGTCTACTCCACAGGAGCTTTGGAACACGAAGCACACCACAGAATTGATCCCATTGCAAAGACAAGGGTTCAGTCTTTTGTGTCTGTGTACCTCTTGGTCAGTCACTGGCTTAGGTTGCAGAGTGAGAGACAGGATGGGATGGAGCAGGAGACTAGATTCATCTGATGGTCTCTAAAGAATGGGGCTGATAGAGCTTATCAGCCAGTACCCTTAGTTTACTTAGTTTAGCCACTAGGAAGATGCCTGCACTATCAGGAGAGGACATGGAGAAAGGCACTGAGGTAAGGCACCAAGAACATCCACCATAGTGCTTTCCTGTGTTGTGTTACCATCTTCTTTCCTCTAATTTTTATTCCCAGAGCAGGTTTTTTTTTTTAATGGAGTAATGGAAAGAACAAGGCTGAGAATCACATAGAGGTCGACTGGAATCTAATTCTTATCCTTTGGAGACTGGCTGCCTTGGCTAAATTACTTAAATTTGAAGCCTCAGTTTCTCCATCTGAGAAGTGGGTATGATAACCCTTACCTCAAAGGAGGTGGTGAGGACTGAACAATGATATTTGTAAAATGCTAATTGCAATAGCTCTTCTTTCCTTCTCCTCACTTTTTTCACTTGTAGCTGAACATAACAATCTCTCCTTTCTTCCACACAACTCTTCAGGGCTCTGAAGGCTGTCTTGGTGCTGCTTTTAACCTTTGTTTTTCTGGCTGATGATCCCTTTTTCCATTTGCTTGCAGGGTGCCCCCCCAGTGACTGCAGTGCGCTTGTTGCTCTCCTCTAGGAGGGCTCCAGTTTGTCACCTTCTGTCTAATAAAGTGCTGTTCAGAAATGAACAAGGGTTCCTTCCCCCAGGAGGTCTGACAGGGTCCAGGGTGGCAGAACTGAGCTGTTCTCTTGGTCATACACTTTAGCGATGCTATTCAAGATTGCATTTGTTTTTTGACAACTCTTCAGAGCAAGCTAAAATACTTCCTGACTTTTTCCCAGCTGTTCACAGAGATTTTGGGTTCCCTTTCCTCAAGGGTTCCTCCCCAAGGCAGTTGAAGATGACTATCCACCTGACATCCTGTACTTCAGAGCCAGCTCCCCTCCATCATGGACTTGTATGTATCAGCCAGGTTGTAGAATTAAAATCTGGTTCAAGAAGAATCCACAGTGATTACTTAATGGAGTTGCTGGGAGCTTTTAACACTGTAAACTGACCCAGGGGATTCTGATGTGCCTTTTGGAATCCCAGGTGGGGGCCTCTACAGTTTGTATAAGCTCCCCAGGTAATTCACTAAGCTGTTATTCCTTCCTTGAGATTCACTGCTCTGTAACTTCTCCTTCTGGAAATGGGAGTTTTCCTACTGAGGCACTAATCCACCTGCGGGTGGACCAGATGTTGCTGTTATAAATTTCCAGAATGCATCTGAATCTTTGCAATTGCTCTAAAGCCTTAGATCTCTCCAAGGAGTGACATTTCCAGACTCATGATTTATATTTGCTCCTCCCTGTTTCATTATTCCTCCCCTCTTTTGCCAGATGCCTGAGATCTGGGTGGGCTGCTTGAATATGCAGGCCTGCCTTTCCCCCTCAACCCCTTCCAGGTCCATCTCAGGAGTGGAAACCTCTTACTTTTCAAAGAATAAATCTGTAAAAGTGGCTAAATATCCAGAGCAGTAAATCTTCTTTGCTGTGCATATGCAAGCATGCATGCATGTGTGTGTGTGTGTGTGTGTGTGTGTGTGTGTCTGAAATCTATGCCCTGGGCATGTGTCTGTATTGGGGAGAGGAGGGCAGTACAGATGGCACTAAAGGAAAGCGCCCTTTAATATCTAGAGACAAGCTTACAAGAGGGAAGGACATGCTTAGGGAAGCTAGGAAGACATCAAACTGCTGGGAAAATAGAGTGGGGTTGAAGGAAGGGGCATGCTGAGTAGAAAGTGTTTCCACAGTTTGGTTTAGCAGACAGAGGGAGATAATGGTGGAGGAGGGATGACAATTCCGAGGTGACTGTGGAATGTCAGAATGAGCCCCCCCTTATTTGGTAAGGTCTCTTTGATGTGCTTTGAGGGGACAGAATGGACTCTTGCCTCCCCCTCACCATTCAATCCATTGGTTTTGTTTCCTTAGACACTACACTGCATTTCTTCTCGCATGCCCAGAGGAAGTGGTCAGAGACAAAGAACCCTGAGAAGAAATGAATTTAACTTGTCTAACAATTTTCTGAAAAGTTGTGAATGAAAATAAAGCTCAGCCAACACCACTAAACTCACTGATTACCCCTAAACAGAAATCAGGTGTGTAAAATCACAGGCATCCACTGTCTTGGTTCTAGTTCTTGTAGGTGTGAATGAGATTGGGAGTGTCAGTGGTCAGCCCTGGGGATGAAATTATTATGACAGAGGTTCTCTCACTGAATCACAGGATTGCTAATGAGAAAGACTACCCTTGTCTCTTCAAGATTGGAGGAACAATGTGGATAACTAAAATCCATTGCAAGGTCATCCCCTCTCAAGTTACATAGGAACTCCATATGATGAAAGAAAGGCATGAAAAGAACATCCATAGGAAGTATAGGTCTGGCTGCTTAGTCAATCCAGGTAGATAAATGGAGGCCCTATTCATATACAAGAAGAGTCTGAATCCTTTTAACTATGAGTGGAATGTTGCTGTGAGTGAGTGTTAGAGGGAAGCATGGAGGGCTCTTAGGAAAAGGAACAGTAAAGAGGCTTTGGGGGGTTTATTACCAAGGAGGAAATGTGCATTTAGAGATAGAGGGGAATCGGAACATACTGCCTGAATTGGGAAGAGAGAAAGAGCCCTATCTAGACATGTCCAGGGACAGGGAGATCTGCCCAAGTTAGCAAGGTGGACCACTGCCTGTGAGAAGAACAGTTTTAACCAGGAGGCTTAAGGCTCATCAGTAAATCACATCTCCAGGGACAGAAAAACCTAGCACAGAGAGAGAGATTGAATGATGTAGGTAGTGATTTCCCCAAATTTCCTCCTGGGGAAGAATTCACAGACTGAGAAGGAGATGATACAGGGAACCTATGAAAGAATTTTTTTAGTGCTCTTAACCTGTGCTGGGTTGATCATTCATGTGACATCAGATGTATTGTTTCTTTTATCAGTTGAACAGGATTTTGGCCCTAGGTTCTGAGCATGTTGTGCTGAGAATGCATGTGGGAAGGTTATGAGAAGTTCATTCCACAAACATGATCTGTGACAGGGGTCTGCACTCCATCCTTCTTGCCACTTCTATCCCCTTTAGATGCTTGGGTGATAGCAAAATGGTGTCCAAGGCGGGAGTCACAGGAAACGTGTCTGAAGGAGTCTTTTGGCTTAGAGGCTGTCTCATCACAGCTTTTAGTCAGCTAAAGCATTTTCAGAGCTTCCATGATCCTGCTAGATCTGTTGTTTTCAGTTTCATCTTTTTGTGCTTCTTTTGTTTTCTCCTGGTGCTAATGAACAGAAATATGGTCAACACCCAAGGTGCTCAACTGCTGTGTGGAGATGAATGAGACAAACACATAAAGACAGCAAGCAAAACAAAAGGCAGGGCCTGAAAATGGTCAAAGTTGCTGGGTTGATCTTAAATTAAACACAACTGTAGTCATTCATAGCATAACAATGTTTTAATCAGATATGGAGGACATATATGATGGTGTTAATAAGTTTATAATGGAGCTGAGAAATTCCTGGCACATGGTATTTTTATTGTCTATATTGTCTATATTTAGATACGTTTAGATACCTAAACCCTTATCATTATGTTACAATCACTGACAGTATTTAGTATAGAAATCTGCGATACAGATTTGTAGCCTAGGAGCAACAGACTAAACTGTATTATCTAGGTGTATAGGACTCTATACCATCAAGATTTTTGTAAGTATACTGTCCTGTGTCTGCACAACAACACAATTGCCCAATGACAACACATTCTCTGAATATGTCCCCATCATTAAGTGACACATGACTATATATTGTCTACCTCACAAATGGGGGTGCTACTTATTCAGCTTCATGCAATTGTGGTCCCATGAGAATGCAAGCCTAATGTTGCCATCCCTTCCAATTTTTGAAGAGAAAATGAATCAGTGTCCATACCTCAGGATTCATTTATTCATTCAGCAAATATTTACCAAACATTTATGGCAATCTCTGGGGTACTGTGGTCATGAAGGCCCATAAGGTCCCTGCCTTTCTTGGGACTTTCTCTATAAGGATAAGTCCTATGAAGGAAATGGAACAGGGTACTGGGGTAGAGAGTATATGTAGAATGATTTTCCTGGAAGGGTGAATGGCAGGCCTAATGAGAAGGCACCTGTTGTATACATATCTGCAGGAAACATTTAAGGCAGTGGGAAAAGGAATGCTGGTTGCATGGGTGGTGGGCAGAAAGCACAATGGGAAATTCAAAAGGCTGTCAGGGTTAGACAAGACACCTGCCATTTGCAGTAACATGGAGGGTATTATGCTAAGTGAAATAAGCCAGGCACAGAAAGACAAATACTGCATGGCCTTACTTATATGTAGAATCTAAAAAAAATTGAATTCATAGAAGGATAGAGTGGAATGGTGGTTAATTGAGGGTGGTGGGGAGAGGTGAGGACAGAGAGAGTGGAAATGTTGCAGGCTTCAGTTAAGGGGAATAAGCTTTAGTGGTCTATTACACAGACTGGTGAATATCATAAATAATAATGCATATAGATTCCAAAATTGATAAGAGTAGATATAAAATATTTTCACTACAAAAAATGATATGTATTTGAGGGGATTTTTTTCCCCCTTTTTTATGTAGTACTGGGGATTGAATCCAAGTTCT
Source organism: Castor canadensis (assembly GCF_047511655.1). Classification (NCBI taxonomy): domain Eukaryota; kingdom Metazoa; phylum Chordata; class Mammalia; order Rodentia; family Castoridae; genus Castor; species Castor canadensis. The sequence continues at coordinate 112,485,119 of NC_133396.1, forward strand.
CACACATGTTGAACAAGTGATCTGCCACTGAGCTACATGTCCAGCCCAATAGATTTATTAATTAGCTTTCTTTAATCATTCCACAATATGAACATATATCAAAACATCGCATTATGACACATAAATATATACAATTGTTGTTTGTCAATAAAAAATAAAAAAAATCACCTGCCAAGTGTTCCTGTCATTATTTTTGAGTGTCATGGTTTTCTTCACTGGCCTCTTGGAGGCAGAGGTGTAGAGATCTAGAGCTTTTGTGTGGCAATGAGGCAGGGCCCCAAGAAGGGAACTGGGACAAGCCAAGGTTTGGACCCATCTTAACTTGATTGTATGGAGATTTTCTTCCCATAGCCCAGGCTTTATTCCAGACCCAGTAGTCTTAGGGAGATGGAAGCACTCCGTAACTATATCTAACCCTTCTGAACTGATTTTCATGAGAGATTTATTTGTCAGGTTTTGATGTGTGGTCTGGCAGCTAGGGAGGTTCCCATGGCCACCATGTTGTCTCAGAGGGAGAGACCACAGGCCTCTGGGATGGTTCCATTTTGTGAGCACAAATTTCTGGCTTCTATTTTAGGGAGGTAAGTTTTCCTCAGATGCTTATTATTTATGGATTCCAGATCACCACCCAGCTTGAAAGCATATGAAGCTAGCTTATGTGTGGAGAGAGTAGCTTGAGAGAGGTCAGTCAGCAAAATGACAGAAGGGTAAAACTCACCACACACAGCACAAGTCTCCACTCAGGGCCACAAATCAAGCCCAGGCGCTCCCCTGCCTGGGGTAGAGTCCAGGTGGGTTCTCTGGGCCTGTCCTCTTCAATCAGCCTGTCTCTATCAGAGAGCTGGGTCAAACTCAGTGTTTTAAAAAATACTATTATAGAAACCATATGTGTGTGCAAATGCATATTGCCTTCTTTCTCCCCCATGACTGGCAAACTGTGCTGCCCTTTTCCTTGAAATCTTTCTGAATTGGAAACCACATGACACCCAGGGACAGGATTACTTTCCTAGCAGCACAAGTCAACTGAAATCTGGGGTTGGGGATGGAGGTGAGGTTGGGGTGGGGAGTGCGGCTGGAGGGGTTCAAGACAAGAATGAACTGTGAATTTTTCCAACAATGGACCCTTCAAACCAATGGCATCAGGTAACTACTGGTCACTGTAATGAGTAAGGCAGCTCTGGAGTATAAACTAGTTCCAGAAGTTTCATGGGCCACACCAAGAGGACTGTCTTAATACTTTTACCAAGTTCATTTTCTTTTCTGTTGATGTAATAATTATAAATTAGAGTTTTCAAGGGCCCATGTTCAAAACCAGCCATCCTGACTATCATTGATTTCGACCTAAACATTAGAGAGATTCTTTCCTCCACCAACTTCTTTCCTGGCCTCAGAACCATGATCATGTGGAATATTTTCTTGATTCAGCATCTGGGACTAAGGGGAAGTGTAGATTTCCCAATTCTCCTTGCTTGCTGTCTCACAAGCAAGTAACATGAGCTTTACTTTATATTAAAGCTCTTTCTTAAAGATCCAAAAAGCCAGGATTAGAATTCTATAAATTGGAATGGCATTTTAGAACTTTGTTTTTAACAGAGTGCAGCTACCTGTAAAATAAGACACATACTGTACACCAGTGGTTTTCAAAGGATGACCCCCTGAATACTAGCATCAGGACCTTCTGGGAACTTGGTAGCAATGCAGACTCCCAGGCCTCACCTCAAATCTATGGAATCAGCAGCTCTGGGTGAGTGGCTTGGCCACTGGGTTTTAGAAAGTCTTCTGGATGGTTTCATGAAAGCTAGGGGTTGAGAACCACTGCTATATAACAATAACATTTAATACTAAATCATGTGTTAAACTTTGTTTTATATTAATTTAATAAATCTATATAGTAAAAGATTCACATTTTTTTATGTTAGTGTACTCTTCATTTGACTCCCACTCGAGTCTCCAATTTTTCATGGATGCCAGACTTCTTGACATGGCTAAAGAAGCCAGAACAGAGGCAATGGGGGCAAATCCTGTACCATGTAGTTAAATAGAATCTCTTAGAATCGTTCCCCATTATTTCTCCTGGTTTTGAGGTAGGGGAGCTCTTTAGGCTGAGGTGGGTAGGCAAGGGTGAGAAAGATTTGTTTGACTTTCTTTTATCATTTCTTCTCATGAAAACCTCAAGTCTCCCTTTAAAATGCACCTAGAGAATCAGTGTTGTCTATTCTAAGAGGAAAGCCCATGCCAAGGACAGATATGTTTAAGGTGTGAAATTTCTGTTTTTATTTAACATGATAAAAGAATAGATTTTTGTCACAAGATTAGGGAAATTTGAATCTTCACTGTTAGTATATATTATTTTTGAAATGCTGAAAATTTATTTTGGAAATTAAATGATCTCTAACAATAGGAAATTTAATCATGGTGTCATACTAATAGTAAGGGATGCAGATGGAGTGACTGGGATCATGCCAGGAGACCTTGGATTCTGAGCCTTTTTGTTTTCTCCTCCTCTTCTTCCTCCTTCTCTGGTTGCTCCTTTTCCTTCTCCTCCTCTTTCTCCTTCTTCTAAAAAGTACTGCATTGTTAATATATGATTAACATTGAAACATGCAATATAAAGCAGCATATTTTTGGTAGACATCACATGACTGAGATTAATCATTAATTTCCTTTACTTCTGGTAATGGTTCACATTTCCTTTAGGAAAGTACTCCCCACCATCCATTCTCAACTATAGGATTTTATTTGGCTGGTGCCATCCTTGGCTCTAGGGCTGTATACTGATTGAGTTAAGATGGCAGGCAGTTTGCTTTCTCCCAGTTGCAATGATGGGTTTGAGGATGGTGATGCAATACAGCTAGAGCCAAGAATGAAAGCCAGGATGACATTTGCAGGAACTTCTGGAAAAATGACCTTGTCTCTCTTTCTCTGAATTCAGTGGTAGAAAGAGGAGATGTAAGCTTGGAACCCCTGTGATCCTGCTCTGGTGAGGGAAGCCCAGTGAGGACGGGCCTCGGAGAACACACAGCCAGAGATGCAAAAAAACTGGGCTTGACTCTTGGATCAAATATTTCAGAAGCCAGCCTTACTTCTGGACTAGGAGACTTATGAGCCAGTACATCTCTTTTTCTTGTTTAAGCTACTTTGAATTTTTCATTTCTTTTTATTTATTTTTTTTGTCATTTGCAAATCAAGGGATCTTAAAAGCCATGGTCTTACAACTATAGTTTGATGATGCAGAGGGCCTTTCAGGAAGTTGCAGTATCATGGCTTATATTGATAACATCTTCTGCCTTTCCCAAGGAGAGCTAATTTTTAGAAATAGAGAAGGATTTGCTAAGGAGTGGGCCATTCATATATACACAAAACTAATAAATTCTGAGCTCATACTCAGAGTCACCTCCTCTTTCTGGAAGAGGCCATATTCCTCTTCCCTAACCTTGTCAGGGCCAAGCACCAGAGAATTGGAGACCACCCCTATAGCTCAGAGCCCACTGAATCACTTGAACTAGTCAATTCTTAGCTTTGCTTTTCCATGGAAGCCAACATAAAGACTCTTGCCATGTTTTCTCACCCCTTTTCCACCTCCTGACCCTTGTGCTTCCCCATGTGGCTCTGTGTGGAGTGCTTCCTTCTCTTGGGAATCCTGAGTGACAAATTATCTCTTTAATGGCCACCATCTCCTGATCTGTTGGCCTTATAATACCTGAATAGTAATCAAACATATTTTAAAACACTACCGTGAATTTAAGATACCACAGTAAGCTATGTACTGTGGATGTCAGAAAGTGCCATTTTCCTGACTATTTTTGTGGAGGTAGAGAATGTTTGCTGATAATTTTTCTTTTGCTTTTTGTTCTAAGTATGTTAATGAGCAGAACACCATAGCTATTTATCTTGCAAGATTGCACAGCAATAGATTGTGATGGTTAGGATCTGTGCTTTTGTTAGATTTGTTGTATTTTATCTTTTGTTTTCTGGTAGTGGTGGTTTGGATGTGAAAAAAGTTCTAAATAGACACAAATGTGATACACAAGTTTTATGGTTGTTTTTTATCCCATCAGCCTTTTCAAGGTACAAGCATGGTAGAAAGGCATTATATCAATTTGTATCACAACTTAAAGAATATCAGTTTTAGTCTAAGAATTTCTTATAATTGGAGCCAGAATAGTGCCAGCATTCATCTACTCTCCACCCCGGGGAGTGGGGGAGATACAGTAAATCCACATCCCCTGCTTTGTTCTACTACTGACTGGTTCCATGAATCACTTTATGGCTGGCAAGACTAACAGGTCAAGCAGTGTAAGGAAGTGGGGAGTTCAGGTTTAATGTTTGGGGTTCTAAACACATAGTTCCCTACTCTGGGGAGCTGAAAACTGGAGTTCACTCATTCTCACCTTCATTCATTTGTAATGTGAGGCCTGATGGAAACTGAATGTTCAAATGTTTAAAGCTAGAAAACCCCCATTTTGGGGAGTGCATGTGGTTTCTAAATTATCTTTGTGTAGGGCCTTCCATGACAGACTGGTGTTTGGTTTCAAGAAATAGAAACCAAGGGTGAATAATTTAAGCTGTAAAAGAATTTTTTGGGAGGGAAATGGAAGGATATGATGTCACAGAACTCATAGGGAAGACTAAAGAACTCAATTTGGAAAATAGGCAGAACCAAAAGCAAACACAACCAGTCCAGAGTATGGACACCATCACTACTGTGCATTGTTGCCATTGCTGGACTCAGCTGATACTGGACACAGTCAGCACCTCTAGACGTAGCCATTCTGATGTATTTCTTTTACTCCCTCATTTTTTTGCCTTGTGTCTTTGACTGTGGTGGACATAGCACCACATGTAGACTGCTGGTTCAGAGTATATACACCATCGGGTATTATGGTACCTGATATCATAGTATTGTTTCCAAGCTCATACCATAGTGAAGATTCAATGGGTCATTGAAACTTTCCACCAGCTGTCTTTGGGTGATGGGGTACATTATAGTACAATTAAGTTCCACAGACATCAACCAGATGTCCTTATTTCTTTGCTTATAAAGAGTAACTCTTGGTCAAAAACAATGTTCTATGGCATATAATGGTTTGTGAGGCATATAGAAAGTCACAATGGACATACTGCCAGAATCATGATGGATGAGAAAGCAAATCCATATTTAAAAATAAGCATCTGTTGTAGTGAGAACAAGTTGATACCCCTCCATAATGAGAGGGTTCTAACACAAGCAACATCTACAGGTGGCTGGCTTGTCCCACTAATCCTGTCAGAGATCCCAAGTAGGGGTTTGCTGGTGAGCTGAAGGAAGTTCCGGTTTTGTTTTTCATGTAATGTAACAGCAGGTTATAGTGATGCTGATTGAAATAGGAATGTTGTTCAGAGAGGGAGAATTGATGATGTGGGAGAGAGAAGTATGACTGCAGGCTGGAGTCATTTGAGTAGATGAGTAGGGATGAACTCTACTATTAGAGTTAGGGTTAGCTAAGCAGGATCAGAGATGATCCAGTCATTGCAACAGGAGGGAAAAATGAGAGGAGGGTATAGATGTATTTTTTTCCTATTTTTTCAGTGGAATGAAGCATGAAGTTACCAACTGAAGATGGCAATGGGGAGAGGAGACATTGAAGACATTGAGCAGAAAGAAAAACACATAAAATAGTATCTTGAAAAGTGGGAAATAAATTTAATCATGGGAACATTACAAACTGCTGGGCAGTTTTGCTTGGTTATGAGTCTATCTCCAGCTATATCTAGCTGCTCAGTGCAAGCATGGAGTTGGGAGGATCCTGATTATTACAGAATCAGTGGAGAGGGTGGAAATCTGGTGTAGAAAATAGTAACTAAGGGAGGTTCAGCAGAATGAACATTTGGGCTATGCTGCATCCACAGCCACTAATAAACCATGCTGCTGCATTATATTCAGCCTTAACTTGATGCTGCCACCACTGGCCACTACAACACTTAGACATGGGTTCCAGGACTATTCAACAGTCATTGCCAATGCAGAGCTATTCTCCCTGAACTTTGATCTTTGTATCACTTGCTTGCGATTTATAGTATTGTATGAAACCACCCATAACCCACAGAGAGCCTTTATGTAAACCATGCAAAAACATTCCTCCTGTCAGACATTTTACTCTCATCTGCTGGAATATTATTACACTAAATCAAGGGTGACTAAGGTGTACATGGCACACTTTGGAACAACAAACATAGCAGCAGCCCTTGTATGTGCCCTTGCTAAGGTGTGGAAAGAATGAGAACCAACTGCATTTAAGTTCTGTGGATCTGCACAAGGGAAGTTTCCCCAAAATGGGAAGGAACTTTTTTTTTTATTGTTGTGCTGGGCGGGTACACTGTAGCATTTATAAAAGCTCTTACACTATATCAAACATAGACTACTTGAATTCACCCTTCCTGGTCAGCAATCAAAGAAAAAAGCGCAATGCACTTCCATAGTTTAAGGATCTGATCTCAGGTAAGTCCCTGTAACGAGGCAAACCTGAGGCACAGGCATACCCAATGCAGTGAGGGAGACCTAAGCCAGTAAGGTAGTTAATCAAAGTGCTACAGACTGAGATGTTAAGTCCTCTGTTTAGCAATGCAAATTGGACATTCTTATGTTGGAAGGATTTTCTTTTTTCTTGGGTGATTTGGATATTTTTGTGACCCATATTGCTTCAGAGGACTACACCGGATTGAGAAGTGGGTAGGCTTGAAGTTTTCTTTGCCTTACTCTAGAGGAATGACTATGACAATCATCAGTCCGGGCTGAGGAAAACATTACTGAGACTACAGTAATGCTTCTCCTCATTGGTCTTATTCAAGATGGGATAAGCCTACATTTTGAAACTTGTTCATAAATGTAGTGATTATTTGGGGAGAACAACAGGGATCAACATAACCCTTATTACTGAAGGAGACTATTTTCACTGTCAGTCATCTTGGGATGGGAAGGAGCTGGGGCAGAGGAAGACTTTGAGATTCCTCTGGGGATGTAGCCTGTGAGGAAAGAGACAGGAATAGGAGGTCAAATAGATGCCGGGTGACCCTGAGAGTATCTAAAGGTACTAGCAGATGAAAGCAACTTGTGTGGTCACTTGGTTTCTCAGAGTTTTGGTAAGGGATCTGTTAAGTTCTATAAGCCTGCTCTTAGCAGTGTACAGAGCAATTAGGATGGGGGGTTGGGTGTCCATATACTTTAGTTGAAATTATATGGAGTGACCCTGACAAGATGTCAAGGATTTCTGATGAAAGTGTACTATGTTAACCAGGACAGATTTGTGGAACATGTTAGCCATTTTTGAGAAGGTTCACAAATTACCTGATAAATGGAAATCTGAAAAATAAGGAAATTTCCCGTGATTCATGGAATATGGGCTTGGATTATTTGTATAAGAGCTTTACATAAAAATGTTATCACAAAGGCTCGAGAACTTGGGGATATGGGGTGGCCCATAAATAAACATCTACATTTGACTGAGTTTCTGTCATGTAACAGGCACATCTTTTGAGCATATGAGTTAGACATATGAATAAGATGTTGTTTCTATCTTTCCCCAACCTGTTGAGAGAACTAGACCAGTAACTCAGCAATCACAGTTCATTGTGATATTTATTATAATAAATAACTAGCATGAGAGCTCAATATGTGTTGTCATGGCAAGAGGGACAAGGTCTCTGCAGAGATGCCATATTGAGCATCTAAGAGCCAGATCTTTGTCTTCTCCATCCCTCTCTCCTGTAGTGGATTTTCTGCAGCATTCACTTGGGCTGATATGGTCCACAGTGCAAGGCAGTCACATTAACATTCTGGTCATACCAGATCTTCCCCTTCATTGGCTATGCTATATGGCTATCTGCAGCTTTGGTGTCGCAGTCACAGATGCTGGGAAGGCCTCAACTGGGCTATAAGGAGACTTTCTTTCACTAGCAGTAGATGTAGAGCAGACCTGGTTGGCTCTTTTCCTTCTGGGCAGGTGGGTGCAGAGTTCAAAGTCAAGACAGTAAATACTAATAGCTGTAGAGAATTCTACAGAGGAAGCTTCCCTGTTATAGGAAAGACAATAGTTATTGGGTCTCATTATTCGGCAATTAGTTTCCATACACCACCTTGTTTAATCCTCAGCAACAGTGTGACCCCATGAGATAGGTGAGTAAAGAGAATTCTGGAGAGTGTAACCAAAGTTTTTTAAAGTCACAACACTAGTAATTAGAATTAAACTTTTATCTTTCTGACCCAATGCCTTAGAACATTGATTCTCAACCAGGGGCAGGGGACATTTGTCTGCAGGGACATTTGGCAATGTATGGAGCCATTTTTTGCTGTTATGTCAGGGAAAGTTCTAACATCTGGAGGGTGGAGGTCAGGGATGTGGCTAAACATCTTACATTCATTGTCCAAGATTCTCTTCTGTTATGGGTTGGATTTTCTCCCCCCACCTACAAAAAAAAAGATACATGGAAATACTAATCCTCAGTATCTCAGAGTTGACCTAATTATGAAGTAGGTTTGTTGTAGATTTTATTTGTTAAGATACTGAAGTAAGTAGGCCACTAATGCCATGGTACTGGTATCCTTAGAGGAAGACAATGGAGTGGTAACAGAGACACAGGGGAACCAGGTCAAGATTGAAAGAGACTGGAGCAATGCATCAATAAGCCAATGAACACCAAGGATTGCTGGCAACTCCTAGAAGCTGAGAGAGATGTCCAGAGCCCATTCTCCCTCAGAGCCCTCATGAAGAACCAACCCTACTGACACCTTAATTTCAGACTTCTAGCCTCCAGGACTATGAGAGAATACATTTCTGTGGTTTTAAGTCACCAGTTTGTGGTGTTTTGTTATGGCAGCCTTAACAAGCCAATATGCCCCCACAGCAGAGAATTATCTGGTTCAAAATGTCAATAGTGCCACTGTTGAGAAGCCTTGAATCAAGAGAATACCATGCTTCCCTACTGTTGACAAGCATTCTGCCCCTTTGCTCTATTTCCAGGGGGCCCACCAAACGTTCTGAGAAAGGTTAGAAGCTGTTATGCCTGAATCCAGAAAAGAGGTGTTGCTGCACAAGCTGTTTTAGAGGGTGGAAATCTGTCTCTTAAAATGTTTAACATTGTTAGTCTGTCTGGCAACTTAATTAGCCTTGATGCATGGAGGGAGTGAGAGGAAGCTGCTGGAGCCCTGCTGGTGGATCGCCATGTTGTTTCCATAGAGCGAGCCCCTGGGTCTTTCCTCAGCCTGCTGAAAATCTCTGGCTTTTGGTAGTTGGCTGGGAGGTCTGAAGTTTTCTCCAACAATGTCACATCCTATTTTTTTAGTCTCTGTTTTCTTCACAAGGTTTAGAATTATGTTTCTCCCTGAACCAAGGAGTAGTATTTCATGAAAATTGGAAAGGAAAACATTTCACTAGATTATAGCCAGAAAAGTGGAGAGTTGGGAAGACCAATCTGCTTAAAGCAAATGAGACAAGCCATCAGTCCAATTTGCTGATTCACTATTTAGTAAATATGTATTGTCTCAGGGGGCAGATAGCCCATTCAGCTCTTGGGTATAAAACTCTTTTTATTAGTAAGCCCAGATTTTACAGAGCTTATGCTTTTGTTTGCTGGGATAATAAGTTGGATAATAAATGACAACAAACTATAGAAATAATCCTAAAAGTATAGTCTTTGGATAATAAATTGTAAAGATGGTGCTTAGATTGATGGGATCTGCCTTATTCTATGACCATGAATATTTTAATGGAATTGTGCATCCAAGGCAAAGACACACAAACACACACACACACACACACACACACACACACACACACACACACACAACCTGCCTCAAAAGGTAGGTAGATTGATAGCTTGAGTGGACTTGGGAGATAGTCACTCTCAAAATGCATCCTTATTCTCCACTGAAGAAATGGTGAAGTGGAAAATAATCAGGCAAAAATGAGTGAGGATTCATAAGAAATAGAGCCATGGTCAATGAGATAAGGACTTTCCAGTAGTGGAGCTCCCAAAGTCCTTATAGGAAAGTGAAACCTCAACTCTGTTAATTATCTTGCTTGCCTTGGGAGAGCTGTTTCAGCAGGTCTGCCCAGGGCAGGACTGTGTTTTCTGCTTCATTTGTAGGCCCTTCCTTTCTTCCTCAGGACTTGGTGTCCAGTGTGCACTTAATGATGTGGTTAATTGGTGGTGGACCTGGCAGAGGGAAGAGCTTGGAATGTTCTTACTTTATTCTGAGCCCATCCTTCCACATTTCTATGCCTCCATGTGTTAACTGGAGAAATGAGTGAATGGGAATGAAGTCTAGATAGATCCACAACATTGCAATGTTGAGGGATTGCCTTCCTGCATCATGACTCACTTCTTGACCTTCATTTGTTTGTAATATGTCATTCTGAGAAGTCTGACAACCTAATGCTTCCTCTAAGACTTTCATTTGCTTTTCCTTAGCTCTCATGGCAGCAGGTTTTACAAACAGGGAACACTGAGATGAATGCCTGGAGTCCTGGGTATAAGGCTCAGCTCTGTCACTTACCAGCAGTCTGGCCACAGGAGAGTCAAATAACATATTTAAAATTTAGTTTGCCCACCTGTCAAATGGGAACTGTATCTGTGTAGCTAGTTTTCAGAATGTTGTGAGCATCAAATTAGGTAAAGATTGTGAAAGGGCTTTGAAAAAGGCAAGATAGTATTTAAAGGTCAAGTATAATCACGAATACTTTCAGATTCCTTTTAAAAATTTCATGGCTTCATGCAATTATTTCTCAGTCAACCTTGCCTTTTATGGAAGAGACAACAGCATGCTTTTCCTATGCAGCATGGTTTTTTTTTTTTTGACTTTTTTGTTATCCAGCTTGCTGTTCAATGATGTGGTTCCAATTTTACAATCTAGAGATGGTGAACATGTTTACCTCTCAATGTCATTAATTATGATGAGGACAGTGATTTATAAGATATACATTTGCTTGTGGCACAACATTTAAAAGTGCTATAATATACTTCTCCATTTTAAGGTAATGCCTTGCATTTGAGCCTGTGTTTAATTTATGATTTAAAAACTGACTGCAGTGTTCAGTGGCATTTTCATGTCTAAATCTATGGCAGAAATGGATGGTAGAGCAATCAGAAGCACTCCTGGTAAAGTGGGTTCAATAGCCTGGTGCAGTGGTTTCTGGTGCTTAAGAAATTGCTGAGGCTTGAGGGGGGCATTACTGCCATCTACTAATCTAGATCACTGTAGTCCTGGTATTTGCGTATCTTAGAATCATGTATGGACTTCTTTCTCTTTTGAAAATACAGGACAGTCACATGGTAGTTTCTTTCTCTATTGTCTGATTCTAGCTGAAATCATTTATTTTTCTGCTTGAACCTCATGATCAGTGCTCTTGTGAAAGAGAGTATTGAATAAGGTTCAATGAGTAAATTTGAGGTTCAACTTTCTCTCAGTCATTGGGCTGTCCTGTTCTGTTTTCCATCTGCATCCTGTTGGCTGTCAAGTCATGGAGTAGTGAGCCTGAATGGATAAGGTGCAAGAAGCTCTGTGGCCCTCAGTGACTCTGGGGCAGTGCTGAAGCAGAGCAACAGAAGAGGCAGGGTGGCTGTTGCTCCCGGAAGTTAGTGGAGAGTATGACCTTTAGAAGGCTGCTTGGAGGCTCCCCCTCTAATTCTGACTTAGATGGTCTTCAGACTACCCATACTGCCAGTGGAAGACAATGGTATCTCAAATTCTTTATCCTGTGACTTCCCTAGTACTGATTTCCTAAACTTGGGAGTCTAGTTCATTGACCCATCCATCATGCATAGATGTTATAAGATAGTCAGAATTTGCATAATGCTCTTTCAGAGGAAAAACTCTTTCACACAAATCATGTGCACCACAACACTGGGAGATAGGGAGGATATGAATCATGATGTGCTTTTCAGTCAAGGAAAGTAGAGGCTAAGGGAAGTTGAGTGATTAGTACAATTTACATCACTGACAAACAAAACACAAACCTCCCCATTGCATCTCTTTTCTTTACACCATATGATATTGGGATTGGTGAGCTACAAGCAGGAGAGGAGAGGGTAAATAAGGCAGAAGATAGCAGTTCTAATGCTAGCTATGCTTGAGTCAATGTATATTTGGCTATGTTGGAGGCCAAGAGTTTTGTTTCATGCTATATTAGGAATCCTTATTCTTTATCCTTTCTAGAACAGAGCTGCTCAGAAGGTTTTTTCCTTCTGCCAAATGAAATCTGGCATAAATCCCCATAAATAAAACTGAAATTGAATGGCTGTGATTGATGAGGATATGAAACTTGCTGCTTCACCTTTGTTTCCCCTCAAAACTGCATTGACAGACTTTTGGAGAGCCTTCTTGGAAAAGGGGTTCAGTTCTTTCTTTCTCTTTTCTTCTTCCCCTGTTTTGTCACCTATTAGATACCAGACTTTGTGCTACCTAACTGTTCTTCATTTCTAATATGGTCAGACCACAGAGGGAGGGCATAGTATGTGTTCAAGGACATTAGGAAGCTGAACAACGAGCCAAGCTCCCAAACCTGTTCTGGGCAGTCAGCATATTTCATGGGCATCCAATTCTCCTGTGTTAGTGACACAAAACACTGAACTACACATGGGCTATGGGTACATTAAACATGTGTTTGCCATCATCTGACTGGGATAGTATGTTTAAGTCCTGAGTATTAGTGCCCATTTGTTAAGTGATCTAGGTACAGTCCCTTCACTTCACAATTACAGCATTTCCTAAAAGTCTTCGCTGGCCCCGAAATGGTAAAGGATCCCAGCTGGTTGTGTGTTCTTCCATGCACTTGCTGGATATTACTTCAACTTGGTTTTCTATGGACTTGGGAAAGGATCATGCCTTATTGGTGCACTAACTAGATGCATGAGCTCTCTACTTCTCTACTAAGAAAGGTAATTTCTCAGTCAGTCTTTCACTGGATGTATAAACTTTCTGGAACTTTCTAGTTTATACGATTTTTGTCTTTTCCCTTAATGTTTCAACAAACCCAGACCTCTCTGTGTTTGGGTAAGTTCTGACTCACACTTGAACATTTTCTTTACCCTCTCCTCGCAGGAAGGGTTGCCAATGTGCAGATATCCACTGGGTCTCTGGGTACAAAGTGGCCAGCCCCTTTCAATAGACCTTAAGACTTCTTGTGAAATTCTGCCATATTTCTCACTCCTGAAGCACATGTTTAAGCATGTAAGAGTCAAACTGTGTGTTGGAAGGAAGTGGGTGGCCCTACTTAGTTCTGTCCTGAGCCATGTGGTCTAATTTGGTTTTGTTCAAGAAATCCTGCATTTTGGAGCTCTTAGTCTCATTTGCAGTTATGAATAAAACTGTATTTTGCCCTGAGTACTCCCTTTCTATTGAGAATTCCAGAGGAAAAGGCTAAGAAGTGTGAGAAGTGCATGGAAAATCCACTTCAAATAACCTAAATACCTCCTAAACCCCCACAACTTTTGGGAAGCATTGCATTCTCTTTATTAGATTTTGGAGTTCAGGTCACCTTCAGTTATTCACTATCTATTACTTTTCAATATTGCAAGTGATAACCATGGAAGCTTGGGTGGAGGGTTCAAACTATTTCAGTACCCACCCTCCAAACTCTTTGACTCTTGACAGTTAAATTTTCCCTTCCCAAGATTCTCAAGGTCATGTCAGAACCTCTTATCCACACATAGCACCTATGCTTTTTCTGTTTGCCAACAGATTCTAGTACATAATGTCAGTCATCGCTCAGCCTTGATCATATCCTTAGCTTCTCAGCCATCATCCCCACCCTCCCCTATTCTCCTCACTGGACAATAGGTCACAGATATTTACCAAATGACAACCTTGCCTAAGCTTATGAAGAAACAATATGTGGAGGTGAGAAATGATTTAGTAACCTCATCTACCCTAGATGGTCAATCATGGTCATTTGGAGCTAGTAAGCAATATCCCTTTCTTCAGTTGTTTTCTTCTTTGATGGATGCAAGTCAGTCTCCCTTGACAAATGTCATTGTCATTCTTAAAATAGTGACATCAGAATTTCCTTAAGCTGGGGTAAGAGAAACCTACATGGCAATTACTGTGTTGAATTTGTTTTTTGTCAGAATGAATTCATGAAGTAAAATGATGGAAGAGGGGAGGGCAAAGTCATTTTGAACTCCTTTCTCAATCTTTAATTTCTGGACTCTCTCAACCCCCCCAAAGGAGTCTCAGTCTGAAGAAGTCCTCTTTTCCCCTTGCAAGCCCCTTCAGTTCACTGTGTTGCCACTGTCTTCTTCTCTCATCAGGTTGCCAGTGATACATCCCTTTCCTTTCTCATGGAGTGAGAAGGAAAATACAAGGTGATGACCTTTTCTATACTTGTCTTATAGGAAGCCATATAAGCTTCCACAGCAGAATCCACACCTGTTTTCCTTTGCTTCAGGGATTTTGGTCATAATGGGTTCCTTGTGCATCCGTGCCAGCTGCCTGTGGGAAGCAGCTGTGAGATCCCTGGCCAAATAGAATTCCTGGGAGAGCACACTGACTGGAAAGAAGAAGGTGAGTCACAGCTGATTAGTTCTATGTGAGATGTCTCTCAGGTCACATTTCTTTGGTTTTAAATGGAGGCAGGAGTACATTGGCTGGAGCTAGCTAATGGGTACACCATTTTAGCTGATGGATGAGCAATGCATAAGTAGGTAGTGACGCATTTTGGGATACATTCAGATGAGGCAACCCCAGGTAAATGGAAGAATTGGCCATTATTGTGATTCTAACAATGAATGCCTCATGGAAATTTTAATTTCGTCAGCCCTCTAAGCTACTGGCTACAGCTGGGCTAATGCACTGCCTCTGAGAAGCATCTATCGATGTGCTGCAGAGGAATTAACTTTGACATAATGGAATTTTGTTTTCACCACTGCTCATAAAAACAACTGCCTTGAGCAAATGAAATGTGTGTAGCAATTTGTGCATTTCTCGTAATGACTGTGGATGGGCAGAAGATTCTTACAGAAGGCAATGATGTCACAGCGGATCAGAGAGTAGGGCTGATGAATGATTAATGAAAAGCAGTATGACCAAGCTACTCGCAATGGAGAGATAAGAAAGAATGATGGTGCAGGCTGAAGGGTAGAAATAGTGCTTGAAAAGGTGCGTTCCACTCACGGGTAAAGTGCCAAGGAATCTGGTGGGTACCAAGGAGTTAGAGTCATTTTGAAGAGCATGAGCAGATCCAGTGGCCCTGGAGGAGGCAAAGGACATCCTGATTCAGGCTCTTGCCTCCCCCTGTCTCTTCTTGGAGATCCTGACCATTCCTCTTGGTTCAGGGAATACTGTCCCCTCATACCCTTACTTGTTTGCTCTGTGCATCCTCTATTCCCCATCTCTTCCTTCAGTCCCACTTTCCTTTTCCACAATTCTTTTCTGACAGAATCTTTAAGACCATGCCAGTTTGGTCATTACTACTTGCCAGTCTCTGGGCAACAGAGTGCTCCCTGGACAGAGCACTCATAAAGGACCTCCATTTCCCAACCGTGCTCACTCCTACCTTCACTGTTGTTCGAGTAAAGCTCTGGGTGGTTTCTGTACTTGGCCTGGCCTAAAATCTGGTACTACAACAGAATGCTGTAGTTGCCCTTTGAGTTTCTACCTATCATACTCCTGGTGTATTCAAGAATTTGGATTACTTGTGGCTTGAATATATTTTATACGTCTAGAGGTCTTTATGTTAAGGTCAGGAGAACTGTAAGTGCCAGGTCATGGGGCCTTGGTCTGTGAAATACAGGGGCCAGCACCTTCAGTGGGACTCAGTGAAGGGCCAAGGTCCTCAGAGAGCCCATGTCCTCAGTTATGTCTCTCCCTGCATGCCATGAGAGGAAGAGTCTTTGTCAGGCTTACTTCTTCTGTTCTATACTGCCAGCTTATTGGAAGTACCTTCATGGAAAGTGAACAAAATGGTTGGTTAATGGGCTTTGGAGTCACTTTGTCCAGAGTTGAGTCCAAGCTCAACCATATTTGTTGCATGACCTTGGGTAAATTGTTTAACTTCTGTATGGCAGATTAGAGAAGACCACACATTATTTTACACCTTTCTATCAAGGAGTGGAATCTTGAATCTGGGCTGGCCTGAGTCTGCTTTGATCATTACAGTCTAATAAAAGTGATAGTAAGCTAGTTCTGGGTGTGGCTTTCAAGAGCATTAGCAGGTCTGTCTTGATATTTTTGAGTTGCCATGTAAGAAGTCTGAGTACTGCGCTGGAGAAAGAGGCCATGTGGAGACATTCTGGAGCATTCTTTACATGTGAGTAAAGAAGCTATCTTGGAGGTCTGGCTTGCCTGAGCCATTGATGAACTGTAGCCCCACTTTGACATCTGGCTACAATTTCTAGAGACTGCAAGCAAGCACTGCCCACTGAGCCCCAGTCAACTCACATCAGTATGAGAAACAATGATAGATGATTGTTTTCGGACACTTAGGTTTGGGTTCATTTGTTATGCAGCAACAGCTAACCAAAACATTCTGTAAGTTTCTCTTTCCTCATCAGCAAAATTGGTGCAAGAATGGAACATACCTTTGAGTGGATGTAAGAACTAATAAGAAGCTATGATGTAAATGTTCAGTAGGTTTGATAGAGATGAAATATTTTTATAGGTGCATATGATAGATGTTCAAAAATTGATTTTGATCATGGTGTGTTGGAACCTAATACTCTGGATTCTGGTGAGAATGAAGATCTGGGTATTCCAGTGAAATCACAATGGTTGAGCTAATCATGTAGGAAATGGACTGGGAAAATGGGGTTGACTTTGGTGGTCAGAGAGGAGCATCAGAGAGGGTGGGCTTTAAGTTTTGGAGGCGAGATAGTGTCATGAGTTGGGGTGCTGATTGGCATTCCCTTCTGTTCCTTGGGAAATCAACTTACTCTCCTGCATTCTTTTTCACATCTTTCCCAGGACGGAAGCAAAATTATCTCACTATTGATTCTAAAGATATTCTTGAGACCTCTAAGAGTCGTGTAAACTTCACATTTTGCTCAGAACTTTTCTGAAGGATTTCTGAGCCATATGTCATAAAACTGTTTGATCTATTTACCCTTCCATATCTCTCTTTATATTGTTAAAAGCACTTATTTCATGCTATTGTCTTTCCTGCCAGATGATGTCTTCAGTGAAGCTCAAGATATCTATTTCCAAGTTCTCCAACCTGAGTCTTAGGGAACCAGCACAAAGTAGATGCTCAATAATTGCAAATGCAGGATAGTCAACAGCCTCAGGTGCTCTGCCCAGGGACATACAGAAACAGAGGGGAATGGGTTCCTACATTTAGTTGTGTTGGCTTTATGCACCTCTGATCTGTGCTATAAGTGAAAGCTTAAGTAGAGTGTTTTGTTTTGTGACTCTAAGTGGATCTAAGAACATGCAAGGAAGGCCAAGAGGCTAGTTTTCATTTCACCAGTACGTCCTAGATAGGACTTTAAAGAGGAAAAGAGAGTTGGAGAATTGACATTCAATAAATTACTTGTTTGTAATATTATATACCACCATTAGTACATTCTGTTCTCCAGTATGAAGGGCCAAAGTGCATCAGAACATGTTATGGCTGCTTTAAGTTTTAATTTCAGAGGCTGTTCACATTTATGTGCAAGTGATAATATTTGTTAGATGTTTGGGCTTCTCTGGTAAGAAGCATGTACAACTGAGCTCAGATTCAGAGGCCACTGGGTTGGCCTGGACAATGCATTTGACCTTGGTCTATTTGTTTCACAGTTCAAATCTTTAGTGGTTCTTTTTCCTATGTATATATCCTTCCTTGAAGTAATGATGTAGTTGAGAGAAAAAATGGTTTTATTTCAAAGTGAAAATAATCAAGTAAAATATGACTAGAATGTATATTTTCTTTTCCTCTCTTTTATGTAGAATCGAAAGCATTCATAATGCTTTTTGCTACCTTAAGTCTTATTAGAAAGAACCACGAAAACTTGTTTTTCTTACTCACTGCAGTACTGTCACAATCTCCAACCTATTTGCCTGCCTTAATGAGAAGATTAAGGAACTATTAATACCATTTGTTTTGTTTCTAACCAGTAGGTGACAGAAGAGCTAAATATTCTCTCTGAATTGATGGGGTAACTCTAAAGGCACAGAGACCAACCAAATGATTGCAGTGACCTTGCTTTTTATGTTCAATTAAATGGACCAAAGATAAAATCTATATTGTTTCTGAAATGTTGAGGCCTTCAGACAGAGGATGAGAAATTACTTTGCTTGTGCTGATGGGGAAAACAAATGAAATACACTGGGAATTCAAATGTCCTCCCAGGTCTCATTTTTTACTCAATTGCTGAGATGCTCATATTTGATATCAAGGCTCGGTTGGGGAGCTGGCGGCACAAGGGCACGGATGGTGATTCATGGGTTTACAGCTACTTGTGGATAGTACTGTTAACAAGTAATCTATTGAATATCAATTATCTGCATGGTGCTGTGATGGGTGCTAGAGGAGTTATAAAAAGCTGCATTATGTTCCTGCTTTCAAAGGTTATAAAATCTTGTTTGGAAGCAAAGCATCTGTGCATTGAAAGATTAATACTTTAGAGTAAATGGTAAGTGTAAGGGATTGGGGGAGAGTTGAATCAACACTCACTTTTCCTTTCCTAGGGCAGGGGCTTTCTCTAGGGACAAGGGAAATCATTAAAACAACACTAGCTAAGTGGGAAATAAGGTACTGATTTATTACTCTGGAGAAGCATCTTACAACCTCAAGTATTGTTTCTGACAAGTTGTATTGGTGAATATGAATTAGATTTGAGATCATGGTGAGGAGTCATTGCTTCCATCCTATCGTGATTATACCCATTAAGATGTTTCTAAATGTTCTTACTAACCACAAAGCCCACAGAGAAGAATGGACTATTCTCATGGGTGCTGCCCTTCACCAGGACAAGAGTAGAAGCTGTCTCTAACCATACGAAATGAAAAACAACACAACAACTGGGCTGGTTTCTGCTTTTGAGGCCCAGTGAGTATTCTCCCTAGTAAAACATGGATCATTAAATGTCAGGCTTCAATCAGAGTATAGCTCTTTCTGTTCTGGAAATGAGCCATTAGAGAGAGTTTACAATTGTTTCTTGTGATAATCCTTCACGTGGAAAAAGGGTTCTTGAGTGGAAATATCTTAGAAATATAGAAGGTGGGGAGAAATATTTCTCCTTCACCCACAATGTGTGAAATGTCTTATAAAAATAGCTTAGAGGAGAAAAGAGACAACTCTGTGTTGGCACAGGGATGGGGACAGACTGGGGAGTTCTCATGGGCAGGCTGCTTTTGAGTTGACTTGAAAGTAGGATGGGGTGCAAGAAGGGATCAGCCTTTTCAGGTGAATAAGGCCAAATAATGAACAGCAAGTGGTGTGTAGAGGCCTGAAAGAGAGCTGTGGATAGAGCTCAGAATAAGAAAGAGATAGAAACCAATCCAATACATTTGGATTTGATGCTCCATCTTTATCTTTCTTTGTTTGAAGAAGCCCCTGGAAAGAGGTCACTTGTAAAAATGGCTTAGGTTGATGCTTGAAGAACTTCAGAGTCCTTATCACTACAAAGGTCAAAGAGACCAGGAGCAGGGACAGTAGTCCCACCAGCAAATATGGTCACATTATTGTATATTTCCTTTTGGGGACCTACAATAAGGCAACACTTTTAAGAAAAATGAAAGCTTTGAGCAGAATGAATGTTGCTTGGCTTTGAATGTGATGTATTTACCTCAGGAGCCTTCCCTCTTGTGTTACACAGAGGCTGGGTGGTTATCCAGCCTCTGTTTGAACAGTTCTAGAAATTTCACTGCCTTTGTAAGCATCCTATTTCATCTCTCCTTTTATAGAGCACTCCTCTAGTCCTAAAACTGTCCTTAAACACTGGTCCTAGAATAATACAAAAATGTCTACTTCCATACTACAGCTCTTCAAATACTTTGAAATCCTTCTCTTTCAATACCTGTTTATTGTGCTCTGTAACCTCTGCTTCATTTCTTTTGGGTTTTGTTAATGGTATCCTATCCTTTCACCTGTTCCCCTTTAAAGCCCTGAATTCCAGCAAATCTTCAATCTCACAAGGATCTCCAACAAATAGATCCTACTTGCTTTTCATTGCCCCCCATTTCTTGGTATCCTCTCTTCACTCTGTGCTCAGTTTAAATTCCATGATCATTCTTATTATCACTCCTTTTAATATACCTTCTGTTCCCTTGCCCCTCTCTCACCTTACAGTTTTAGAAAAAGCACAACCCTGGGCAACAGTCTCTCTCCACCTGTTTTATTCATATACCTGTATAGATGAATGTTGCTGGAGAAAATCACACTCTTGATGCCTGGTTTGACTTTCTATTTATGACCATGAATTTGAAATAGGAACTTGAACTGTTCAGGGTCATTACCATGGTACATTTTCCCTTCCATATTCCTAAATGACCATTTCAAACTTCTCATAGCACTTCCTTATCCCCACTCTACCAGGTGACTTTGATTCCTGCCTTACTAGGAAATTGAAGAAGTTAACTTTTATCTCCATATTCCATCCCCCTGCCATCATCTGAACTTATACCTCTGCCTCCCCCACCCCCCATCCTGTTGCTTTGGGTGATCCTATTTAAAGCTCACCAAATCTTACCCTCTTTTGCACTCAAGGACCTTGCATCAGCAATTTCCTTCTTTCTCTTTAAGATCATCGGCTTTCCCCTCCTCATTTAGATACAAGATGCTGTTATTTCTCCTACTTAAAAATAATATTTGAAAAAATGATATTTGATATATTGTAGCAACTTTTGTAAATGCCACAATGTACTCCCACCCAGCACAATAAAAATAAAATGAAAAATAAAAACAACAAAAAAAAGAAAATATGAAAAAAATGCTCTTGATTTCATTTATTTCTTATTTTTTTCTCTCTTCTGCAACAAATTTCTCTAAATAAATAAAACTCAAGTTTAAATAGTCTACATTTGCCATCTCTAATTCCTCTTCACATTTTCTTAAACCCACTCCATTGGGTTTTTGTCAATATCTCCCTATCCCATGTTGCTAAATCCAATGGTTAATTCTCTGACCTCGCCTTACTTGACCAATCAGCACCATATGGCACCACTGGTCATCTCATCCTTGATACACTTTCTTCTCTTTGTTCAATTCCAAACACATTGGTTACCTCTTCTCTGGGTTGTTATTGTTGGATCCTTGTCTTCTTCCTGATGTCTTAATGTTGGGATGGGAATGCTTCAGAGTTCAATCTTTAGTCCTCTTCTTTTTCGACATTCAGCTTTGGGTGATCTTGTCTAGTCTCATGCAGTTCAAAATCACTACACTCCTGCATTTATGTCTCCAGTCCAAGCTGGTCTTCATAAGTTCAGACTTAAATCTACAACTGCTTGTTTGACATCAGGATGTCCAAAACTTAATGACTATAAACTATGCACTTTTGTTATCTCAGAGTTTCTGCAGATCAGGAATCTGGACATGATTTATTTGGGTCCTCTGTTTCATTGTCTCTCAGAAGGCTGCATCTAGGTAAAATCAGTCTAGAGTTGGGCATCTTGCCTCAAGACTTGGCTGGGAAAGGATCACTCCCGTGATTGTTGACAGGACTCAGTTCCTTAAGGGTGTTTAAATGAGGGCCCAGCTTCTCATCAACCCTTGGAATAGGCCATTTTAGTTTTCTTCATCAGGGCAAGCATGCAAGAAGAACCAGAGAGAGATGATGCCAGCAAATGGAAGTTGCTGTAGTCTTTTATGATCCACATTAGTTATAACCCAATGTTATAGGTGATACCCCATTTCTTTTTCTGTGCTCTATTAGAAGAAAGTTACTAGTTTCAGTCTACATTAAAGGAGAGAATAGGCTTGTATAGCTATCCAAATTGACTCCCAGGAGTCTCTAGCTCCTGGTGATGTTCTCCAGTGCTTCGAGTGCCAGAAAACCCTTTTTATTTGTGTGTTATGGACTGAATTGTGCAGCCCCTCCAGTTTATATGTTAAAGTCCTAACCCAAGGCTTTTGGGAGGTGACTACATTGATATGAAGTCATGGGGTAAGGAATGGAAATTCCATCATAATGGTGTTAATGTCCTTATAAGAAGAGACACAAGAGAGCTGCTCACACTCTTCCCCTGGCATGTGAGATCACAGTGAGAGGCAGTTGTTTGCATGCCAGGAAGACAACCTTCACAAGAACCCAACTATGTTGCCAACCTGATCTCAGACTTCCAGGCTCTAAAACTGTAAGAAAACAAATTTTTGTTGTTTAAGTCATCAGTCCATGGTATTTTGTTATGGCAACCCAAGCTGGCTAAGAAACTCTAGTAACAAAATACTTCCAGAATTTGCCCATTTTTCACTTTCTCCTTGGCTGCTGTATTCTGTTCAAGCCACTATCATCTCTTGCTTGGGTTATGGTGAGAACCTTTCTCACTTGTATGCCCCTGTACACAGGATTCTATAAATTATTTTAAATAGCTAATGATTTTAAGAGAGTGTACATTAATTTTCTTCCATCAAAGTCAAGAAAATAAAATCATAAGAAAATATTTTTGGAATAAATAAAAACTTCAATGTTAAAATAATGTGAGTTTTAATTTATCTACTTTCTAATATTTTTTCAACTACTTTCATGTTCTGGAAACATCAACAAGCCATAAGGGAATTTTGGCTGGTAGACTTCTGGGAAAGACTTTTTTATCCTTGATATAAGAAAGGAGGACCAAAAGGGGGCTTCTCCCTCTTGCTGATATGCTCAGCTCAGTGCTTCCCGCCTTTAGATGTGTAAGGATGTGACACTTGGAACTTTGGCAATCATCTTGTGACACTCAGGGAAGCTCAAGAGAGTCACAGATATACCAAATCACTGTCCTTGTGTGAAAGCTTGTGAACCAACCCTGACGCCATCCACCTTCACACTTCTTGTGATAAATATATTTAGATTTGAATCATTGTTAACTGTTCTCTGTGTTATTTACAGCCAAGCCATTTTAACTGAATAACAACATGTTTGCCTTTTCTTTGTTTTTTATTATTATAAATCATTTATCACAATTTCATTTCTGCTTTTTTCTCATTTTAGAAAACTAACTTTTAAAAAGACATTTTCAATTATAAGACCAGCTCCATTATTTCTTTTACATTTCTTTTCTCAAGCATAAGAAACATATAGGCTCACCAGCAAATAAACACTTATCGAGTGCTTATTCCAGATCAGGTATTGTCTGAGGAACTGAAGTAAAGCATGGACGAGAGGGTTTGCTCTCTGTCTCATGGTCTATTAGGGGAAGTCATTATTGGTTTGGCTTAATCTTCTTTTGCTATTATAAACCCTCTTTTTTAGGCTACTTGCCATGTCTATTTTCTGCCTATTTATCCTTTTGATCAGAATGAAAACCAGTCATAGTTCCTTCCCACTGTTGCCACATCTGCCTTCAGAGAGATGAAATGATTGGAAAGATGAATATGGAGCTTATCAAAAGCACTCCATTTATGCTGCTCAGTGGGACAGATGGTGACACGTGGCTGAGACACTGTCCTTGAATACCAGCACTATTTCGCCCAATTTCCTCCATGTGAGATGTTGAGGAGATCAGAGAAGGCCTCTGTGAGGCTCGTAATCTACTTAGTTTATTATCTTTGATTATTTGGATTGCTTTCTCCAAGAGAAACTATAAGGAAATGCCATAATGAAACTCTATATAGATATCTTAACAAACAAAAATGTCTTCTTTTTCCCCCTTAAAAATGAAGGGCAGAAATGTAAATCAGGTCCTGGGGGTTGGTGCCAGTGGGAGGGGGGAGGATATAAGGAAAGGGTGTAGGAGGGTGGATATAGTGGAAATTATGTACTCATGAATGAAAATGGAAAAATGAAACTATTTTAAGAATGGGGGAGAGGAATAAAGGAGAATGATGGAGGTGATGAATTTAACAGATTATTGTAAGTACTTTTGTAAATGTCACAATGTACTCTCAGTACAACAATAATATAATAAAAAAATAAAAATAAATAAAACCAACCAACCAGCCAGCCAACCAAACAACAAACAAAAAAAAACACCATGCTTGCCCTAAAAATCCTGAACAGGCACATTCAAAAATATTCATGCAATTATATGGGTGGTAACTGCACCTTCTCGCAGCAATGTTGTGGCTGGAGAGTTGACAAGGCAGAAGCAGATGGCCTGGGTTTTCCTTGAATGTACTGATGAGGAGAAAGAAACGACTTGGCCCTTTGCCACTTAGACTATGCCAAATTCACACAAGCAAAGGATGGAGGACATTTGGCCTGAGCTCCACAACATGCAGAAGGCCCCATCTTGCCAGTGATCTTTGGTACTTGCACTGTGTTTGATAGAGCAACTCCCTGTGCTTGTCCAGATGCTCTGGTTAATGGCTCACCTCTTTGTGCACCTGCCAGCCTCCTATGTGCTCTCATTTATCCATGTCACTTCTGCTGGCTTCTTTCAAGTGGGTTACATCATAGGGTTTGTAAACATTCTCATTTCTCTCTTCTTGTTTTCCTATTGTCTCTCTTGGTTTTTCCTTTCTCAGAACTGCTTGGGGTATAGAGATACCAGTTAGGCTGCTTAACCAGGTGGGCTGTTCTTCCTGTTTTACTCATCAGTCACAGGCTCCTGAAGGTAGGAGGGCCTGGAGAGGTCATTTGTACCATCTTCCTCTCTTTGGGCCACATAATTTTTGTGTGTCTGTCCTCTGCGAAGTCGATATCAGAATAAATAACTTTAATGCACATTTAAAAGTCACTCTACAGCCTAGTCCTCAACCAGGAGAAATTTTGTCCCCTAGAGAACATTCAGCAATGACTGGAGATATTTCTGATTGTTACAATTGGGGATGGGGATGCTACAGATATCCAGTGGGTACAGCCAGAGACACTGCTAAACATTCTTCAAGGCAGAGGACTGTCCCTACAAAAAAGAATTAGGTGATTCAAAACATCAACAGTGCTGATGTTGAGAAACCCTGCTCTGTGCTAAAGCAAGCTTTAATTCCTTTGGAGATTAATAGGAAACATAAGCCATCATCAGGATTGAAATATTTAATTACTGAACATCTGTGGAGTTATAAACTCTCTGAGCATAGGTTCTTCTGTTTTCAGGGAGGGGACACCACTATTGTCCCATGGGTTGGGAAAGTCACTGAACTCATGTATATTCCATGCACATAAGTGTCTAGGATTCAGTCAATGGCAAATATTGCTGTAGGACAAACTTTACCTCTTGATTTGCCAGAGAAAATCAATTTTAAGGTCCTTTGAGTATACAAATAACAGTCATTCCTCTGGGCATTTTACATTTTTTCTTAATAAAAGGGAGTCAGTAAATGAATGGAAGAGTCCTGTCTAGATTGGGTTTCATATGGAACATTCTGATCACCTCCAAACATGATTTTATATCTCACCAATGTTGACTTTCTGTGGACATTCTCACCCTCTGACCCCCATCATTCTATTCTAGATTATTCACTGAGTCTCTCTACTTAGAGCAGGACGATGATACTTGGGATCCTTTCTGAGATCTAACACCACTCACCTTCACCCAGCAGAGAAAAGAGCCAGTTTATAAGCATTTCTTTGTGACAGACTGCATCACAGAGCACTCTCCGGATTCTGGGCATTATCTGGGTGCTTTCTGACCTTCCGCCTAAAATTCCCTGCCCGGCAGCTCAGATGCCCAGGAAGCTGGTTCCTATTGCAACTGCTTCATAAGAGTAAGAGACTCTGGGGAAGTAAGTGACTCAGAAGGTTGTCCCTGAGATTTCTGAGGCTTCTCATGTCCAAGGAGTAGAATCCATTGTGTTATGCCTTAGTCAGAATAGATGACATATTCTGTTCCTTCTAGGGCTCCAGACTTGGAGCTGGGGATGTAGCTCAGTGGTAGAGCACTTGCTCGGCAATCGGTCAATCCATAAATCAATCTAAAATAAAGCTTCTGATGTGGAGAAATTCAGTTTGCATTGGGAGAGAGCTGAAATGCTGGCGAGGACTGTGAAATTAGCTCAATGAGAGGGCATCAGCGTGTCTTTGCACCTAGAAAGCAGCTTGCTGCCTCCACAGTAGAGATGTAGAGCACCACTGTAGGATATTTGGGAGGAAATGATTTCCACTGGTCCTGAGCAGACTCATTGATACACTATTGTGTGGAATAATATCCAACTACTTCCATGTTGGAGAAAATTAATTCTGCAAGGAAGGGGAAGAGAAAGGGTGTGTATGTGCACGTGTGTTACACATTAGAACTTAGGTCTTTATAACCCAAGCTTATTTTAAAGATGTCATTCATTTTGCTGTATGAAAGTCTTCATTTCTTTTTCTCCAAGAGCTTATTCTGTTGAACATTTTATCAAATAAGAGCCTCAGCAACTTCCCTTCTTCGCTGAAGAGGTTTATGTGAGAGGTGGTAACCCTTTGGTCAGAGACCCAGACCAAATTCATTTTCAGAGTCAAATTTGTGTCTCCCTTGAAGACAAAGTCAGAAGTGAACAGAGGAAAGTAGATGAGCAGTTCTGTGGAAGCACACTGACAGCCATCAGGGAAGGAGTTCTGCTCACCCAGCTTAGAGTCATAAAGCATTTGCAGTTTGTGAAGACTTGCTCCATAAAATGTCATATACCTAGAGATGTGACTCAAGCAACAGAGTGCTTTCTTTGCAGGTGTGAAGCCCTGAGTTCAAACCCCAGTCCGACCAACCAAAGGGGGAAAAGACACACACACACACACACACACACAGCCATCTAATTTTCACAATGTAGCATATTTGATTATCCCAGGATGTGATCAAGGCACAGAAAGGCCTTGGACCTATAGTTGGAAAGTTGATGGTGGACTTGGGGTTTGGGTTCTGAGCTGAGTGCACTTTCCAGCATACTACCCTATCTCTGGCTGCACTGCTTCCTGTGCCTCCTTTCTTTGTGCTTGTGTGCATGCATGTGTGTATGTGTGTATGCACGTGTTTGTGTGTGTGCATGTGTGAACCAGCCTGGCACCTGGCATCCTGGACTCCAGTGACTTCACTGCCCTCTCACTTGGCAGCACCTCTGCTGCAGGCTGATGTTGACCCAGCCTCATCTCAGTGCTGGAGAGCTGTCATCATTTTTATCTTTCTTAAAATTCTCTGGCCACTGTTAGTGTTTGGAACACTTTTTTCTCTGTTCCAAGCAAGAACGTGCTTTCATCTCTAATTACCTGTGCTCTCTTTTCTTCTAGTCCCACACTCACTGACTACTGGTGGGCAGCTCACTTATTCACTGTCTTCCGCAGACTTTTCTTCTGTGAGTCACTCCTCAGTGCTCCTTCTACCCTCTAGTTAAGCCACTTCCCTCTCCCCTTTCATCACCCTTATTTGATTGGGAATTCTTGAAGCCTGGGGTCCAATCTCAGTGATAAATTTAATTCTTCATTAAACATTTCGTTCAGGTTTTATGGAGCTGATAAATCACATCTCTCTTCCCCTTATGAATTTGAAACCCATTGAGAGGTAAACGTGGGAGTCAAAGAAATGGAGGTAAAAATATCCCTCTTATTACTGAAAAATACTGACAGGAGAACATGGCTTTGAGTCTATAGCAAAGTCTCTCTCTCTCTCCACAGAGTCTTGCTATTTAACCCAGGTTTGCCTGGTACTTGCTATGTACCCCAGGCTGGCCTTGAACTCTTGATTCTCCTGCTGTGCCTCCTAAGTGCTGGGATTATAAGTATGAACCACCATGCCCATCTCAGTGTCTTCTTTTTTCTGCTAAGTGAAATGAGGCAGTCACACAAAGACAAGCATTACATGATTTACTTAAATGAGGTATCTTTTTTTAGAGGGGTGCAAGTTCTGGGTTTGAACTCAGGGCTTCATGCTTGCTAGGAAAGTGCTCTATCACTTTAGCTATGTCCCTAGTCCTTTTTGATTTAAGCTAGTTTTCAGATAAGGTCTTGGACTTTTGCCCAGGGGCATTTCAGACTATGATCCTCCTACCTCTACCTGCTATGCTGGGATTACAGACATGTACCACTATGCCTGGCTTGTTATGTGAGATAAGGTTTCACTAACTTTTTTGCCCAGGCTGACCTCAAACTTTGATCCTTCTCTGTCTGCCTCCCAAGTAGCTGTGATTACAGGTATGAGCCACTGTGCCCAGCCTTAAATGAGATATCTAAAATAATGAATTACATAGAAATAATCAAACACATGGAAGCAGAAAGTAGAATGATGGCTGGCAAGGGTTGGGGAAATAGCTGTTGTTCAGTGGTATAGAGTTTCAGTTGTGGAAGATGAATTGGTTCTAGAGCACTGGTGTACAACAGTAGTACCTATGGTTGCTAAAGTTGTCCTGAGTACCTAAAATCCGTTAAGAGGGTGGATCTTATGCTAAGTGTTCTTACCAACAGACAAAATAAAAAAGTCCCCCATAAAGGGGCATGAGGAAACTTCTGAAGGTGATGGGTATGCTATTTACCTTGCTGTGATTGTTTCACAGGTACACACATATGCCCAAATTCACCAAACTGTAGGCATTAAATATGAGCAGTTGTTTTAGTTATCACTCATACCACAATAAAAGAAAGAAAAAGCCTTATCTACCCAGCCACTTGGGCCATCATAGGCCTCCCCAGAGAGCAGGCTCGTTACCCCATGGTAGATAACAGTTTGGAAGCAAGCTTGTGGAAGGCGACTTGCTCTGAGAACAAAGTCCAGGAGGCCGCGTGCGCTGTTTATCCCTCTGGAGAAGCTGGGAGCATTACTCCAGTGGAGCCCGCTCCATGTGAGAACCTGAGTTTGGGGAACCCAAGGGTCTTCCCAAACAATTTATCACACACACAAATATTTATCATGACAGGGACTGGAAATACAAAACTGAGTAAGACATTGCTGTACTGCTTTTTAATATTTCAGCCTAAGGAGGGAGGCAGACAGTAATTTGTGATCATAAGGGGGGTAATGGGTGCTATGAAAGACAAAGCAAGAGAAGGGGCTCTCACACCTAGCTCCTACAGAAGGTGATGTTAGAGCTAAGCTTCAAAAATAAAGTAAGATTTGAACAGACAAAGCAGAGGTAAAGGAGACTGGTGTAGAATCGCATGCAAAGCCATGAGATGGGGGCCACCTGGGGAACTATAAATAGTTCGGGATGTGTGTGTGTGTTGGAGGGGGAAGTAGAGTGAGTGAGAGTGACAGGAGGTGGGTTGGAGAACAAGGCATGAGCTTGATCAAGAAGCGCCTTGTGTGCTTTGTTAAGAAGAGGCTGACCTTGACACTGAAAGCTATGGGGAATTGCTGAGGGGTTTTAAGCAGAGAAAAGATATGGTCAAGTCTGCCTTTTTGAAAGATCTCTGCAGTGTGATCTGGAGAGACTTTGGACCCAGTTAGGAGACTTCTGTAATGATCCCCGTGAGAGATGATGTGAGCCAGCTCTCCTGAGAAGATGGGAAGCACAGTAGGATAGTGTGGATGGCAAGGAGGGGTCAAAAGGGGAAACAGCAAGGCAAGAGAAGAGCAGTTATGCACAGCACAGCTCCTTGGTAAATGTGGATGGGGAAATGGAATGGCCTGAAGGCCTCCCATCCCCACTCCTCAAGTGGTCTACAGGGGGGACTGAACACTAAGTCCTCACGCCAGTGCTGCTTCGTGACAGGTGCCGGTGAGGGCTCCCTGTGTGTGCTATGTCTGCAGAACAGTCTGTGGACTAACCTGCCCATTGCTATTCAATGACAGTGCAGAGCAGAAGTAAAGGCCGTTGGTCTTAGATCCAGCTCTTCTATTTACTACCTCTGGGGTCTTTGGCAACTTACTTTAGCCTCTCTGTGGCACAGTGATCCCATCTGAAAAAGAGAATGATAGTAATACTTCACAGGATTTTTGTGAGAATTAATTAAAACCATGCAAGCAAGACCCTTAGTGCAGTGCCTGGAAGTTGGTAAATGCTCAGTGACTGTCTACTGTAACCATTGCCAGTTAATTCAGGCCCCCTGTGCCCTACAGTTTGCTCCTCAGAGGTTTTACTTTGATTGAGGTCCTTGTCCCTGCTTGGTTTGTATCTTTTTTTGACCAAATTAAGAGAAAAAACAGAGTTTGTCATCCACTGATGTCATTTTTCTCCCCACAAGGGAGGCTTCATCTTTTAAAAATGCAAGCCCACCCTGATGATGAACACAAATAATAAAATGATAAGGAAAACAAATATAAAAAAATTTTTGAGAAATAAAGTTTGAAGGTCACGTTCATATTTTGTTCATAGCCAAATAAAGTAAAGTGAATTGAGAGATGCTGTTAGATGAAGCAGGAGAGACATGAAAAGACAGCTCTGGAAGCGAAACCACACATTATTCTTCAGAACTGCACCCATCAGGCCTGCAGACCCTTTCTCTCATGGACTCAGGCCTGTGACGAGGACAGGAGGATCATGGAAGTGAAGAGGGAGGCATTGCTTTTGTATTGGTGATACTTTTGCTTTTTTTAATTCTTGAAACATTAGATGGTTATCTTAGGAAATTGGAAAATGGAGGAAAAAAGAAAATTAAAATGTCAGTATTCCCTCCACACAGAGATAAGTACAGTTAACATTAATGCTTTTGTTAATATGAATTTTATTGAGATAATTCTTTTTTTTTTCCACTTCACTGCTCTGCCATACCCTGGTCACACATGAGGGATCATATCTCTTGGGGACAATATACACAAGTTCCCTCTCTTTAGAACACGTTTCCTCTCCTGATTTCCCTTCCTCAGCTCTGTCCTCCTGTCCATCTCAGTACTGATGTCACCTCCTCCAGCAAGACTTCCTCAAACTCCACCCAGAAAAGGGGACTCATGTGCTTCTTAAGGGCTTCTAAAACCTGTGTCTAAAGGAGCTAAAAATATATGATGGAGAAATAGCAGCCTCTTCAACAAAAACTGCTGGGAAAACTGGTTAGCAGTCTGCAAAAAACTGACACTAGATCCATGTATATCACCCTATACCAAGATTAACTCAAAGTGGATCAAGGATCTTAAAATCAGACCACAAACTCTAAAGTTGATACAGGAAAGAGTAGGAACTACTCTGGAGTTAGTAGGTATAAGTAAGAACTTTATCAATGAAACCCCAGCAGCACAGCAACTAAGAGATAGCATAGATAAATGGGACCTCATAAAGCTAAAAGGCTTCTGTTCATTAAAAGAAATGGTCTCTAAACTGAAGAGAACACCCACAGAGTGGGAGAAAGTATCTGCCAGCTACACATCAGACAAAGGACTGATAACCAGAATATACTGGGAACTTAAAAAACTAAATTCTCCCAAAACTAATGAACCAATAAAGAAATGGGCAAAGGAGGATTCCAAGATGGTAGCTAGAGGAGGAAGCAGAAAGCGAGCCTCCTACAGTGAAATCTTGGAGAGACACCAGAGACACACTTTGCAGGCATAATCACTGAGAAGAGGCATAACTTTGACCCCTCCACACCTCCAGCCAGTGCAGACAATATCTACTTCACGTTAAATGGAGAAACCAGGAGGGCTCCCGGGCCGCCAGTCGCCCGCGCCCAGACAGCTTGGAAAGACGCGACCAGGTGAGCTTCGTGGTACCGCGTTACTCCCACAGACAAGCCTGGGCCAGAGCAGTATAGACCCCTGGACAGACTGACCTCCACCCGGGGAAAAAAGAGAAACTGAGTAATAAGAAATAAGAACAATAAAGACACTCAGGAAAGAGGGTGGGGCGCACTGAGCGCCAAAGATTGGGGGAAGGGAATCCTTCCCTGGACTGTAAATAAACAAGCCAGGTGGGCTGGAGAGGCTGTGGCGGGAGTGGGGGCGGGGCGCACACCCAGCAACCAGGAGTGGGAAAGCTGGTGAGAGTGGCGGAGGGAGGAAAATTCCACAGGAGAGGAGGAAAGACCCACCTCCCACGTGAGCTGTAAACAAACATGGCGGCTGGAAGGAGCAGCAGCACCGCCCAGTAATCAGGAGCAGGAAAGCTTGTGAAAGTGGTGGTGGGAGGAAAACTCCACAGGAGAGGAGGGAAGACCCACCTCCCAATGAACTGTAAATAAACACGCAGGCCTAACAACGTGGGTGCAGTGTCACCTTTCCCAGTGCTTGGAAAGGGGAAAGCTTGTAGCAGAGGCTCCCACACAGGAGAAATTTGAACAAACAATGCCTGCAGGGCCAGGTGAGTGCTAAGCTCACCCCAGAGATCTGCATAAATAACACGGCCAGCAACAGCAGGCTGACAGCAGTGGGCAGGCAAGCCACAGCTGCAGATACCATTCTCAGAACTGTCTCCAGACTCTTTTTTTTTCTTTTTCTCCCTACCTTTGATGAGAGAACAACTGAATTACACCTGCATGCTGAAAAACTTACTGAAACTGTATTGCATTTGAACTTGGGACACTTGGTGGGGTTTTTTTTGTGTGTGTGTCTGTGTGTAGTTTTGTTCTATTTTATGCGTCCCCTTTGATGAGACAACTACAGAGCAACATCTGAGGCACCATCTCCAGGATTGGAGACTGAGACGGACACCCAAATTATTAAGACTGAAACTTCATTGCATTTGAACTTGGAGGTCTTTTGGTTTTTTGGTTTTCTTTTCTTTTTATTTTTTTAATTTTCTATTTTCCATTTTATTTCAATTCATTTTTATATATAGATATTTCTTTCATTTACTTATTTTTTATTTTTATTCTTATCTTTTTTTATTTTTTATTTTCAATCCTCTCTCTGTCTCTCTAATGTCTGTTCAGCTTACTGTCAATTAGTACACTAATGCTCCCTATTTATACCTTTGAAACTTTCTTGTCTGAAACCTTGTTCTGTTTTCTCCCTCTTGTCTATTTATTTGTTTTCCCTTTTTCTTTAACTTCTTGCTTTCCATCTCAGCTCACCCTTCCATTACCATTGTTATTATTACAAGCTAGAAAATACTTAATTGCACACAGTACAGGGACAGTAACAACACCAAAGACAATGATGGGAAGACAGAAAAAACAGGGAAACCAGTTTCCCCACAGCAAAA
Source organism: Castor canadensis (assembly GCF_047511655.1). Lineage (NCBI taxonomy): Eukaryota > Metazoa > Chordata > Mammalia > Rodentia > Castoridae > Castor > Castor canadensis. Next base: position 112,518,124 of record NC_133396.1, read on the forward strand.
AATTAGTACAGGAACCAGAGGGGAATGAAGAAAACAGGTACTCAGATCCAGACTCCAACAAAATGAAGATAAACTATGCCAAAGGACCCAATGAAGCCCACAAGAAATATTTAAAAGAAGACATACTACAGGTACTCAATGAGAATTTTATAGAGATGATACTGGGTAGGGTCAACCAAAATGTACAGGAGACACTCAAGAAATTCCAAGAAAACAAAAATAGAGAATTTGAAAAAGCAAAAGAAGAAATAAAGGAAACCATAGAAGCACTGTGTAAACACCAAAGTGAAAGAGAGAACACGATGAATAAACGGATAAATGAACTCAGGACAAAAATAGACAACATTAAAGAGGAAACCAGTCAGGATATGGAAAACCTCAGAAAAAAGAACGAAACAGAACTGCAAAACAAAACGGAAGGCCAATCCAGCAGAACAGAACAAACAGAAGGCAGAATCTCAGCTCTTGAAGATGAAATGGTAATTAAAGGAAAAACTGAAGAACTATTAATTAAACAACTCAAGACCTGTGAAAAGAAAATGCAAGAACTCACCGACTCCATCAAAAGACCAAACTTGAGAATCATAGGCATCGAAGAAGGAGAAGAGGTGCAAGTGAAGGGAATGCGTAATCTATTCAACAAAATAATAATGGAAAATTTCCCAAATCTAGAGAAAGATATTCCCATACAGATGCAAGAGGCCTCCAGGACACCAAACAGACCAGATCAAAATAGAACTACCCCATGACGTATCAATCATCATTAAAACAACAAGTTCAGAAACTAAGGAAAGAATATTGAAGGCTGTAAGAGAGAAAAAACAAGTAACATACAAAGGTAAAGCCATCAAAATCACAGCAGACTTCTCAACAGAAACATTAAAAGCAAGAAGAGCGTGGGGTGAGATCTTCCGGGCTCTCAATGGAAATAACTTCAACACCAGGATACTCTACCCAGCAAAACTATCATTCAAAATAGATGGAGCAATAAAAGTCTTCCATGATAAGCAGAAACTAAAACAATATGTGACCACAAAGTCACCACTACAAAAGATTCTTCAAGGGACTCTGCACACAGAAAGTGAAACCCAACTTAACCATGAAAAGACAGGCAGCACCAAACCACAGGAAAAGAAAAAGCAAGAAAGTAGAGAGTAACCTCAAGTTAGGTACACACAATCAAACCTTCAAACAACTAAGACAACTAAATGACAGGAATCACCACATACCTATCAGTACTAATGCTTAATGTTAACGGACTTAATTCACCCATCAAAAGGCACCACTTGACGAAATGGATTAAAAAGGAAGATCCAACAATTTGTTGCTTACAGGAGACCCATCTCACTGACAGAAATAAGCATAGGCTAAGGATGAAAGGCTGGAAGAAGATTTACCAAGCCAATGTCCCCTGAAAATAGGCAGGAATAGCAAGACTTATCTCTGACAAAGTAGACTTCAAACCTACATTGATCAAATGAGATAAAGAAGGACATTCCATACTAATAAAAGGGGAAACAGACCAAAAGGAAATAATAATCATCAATCTGTATGCACCCAATGTCAACGCACCCAATTTCATCAAACATACCCTGAAAGACCTAAAAGCATATATAAACCCCAACACAGTGGTTGTGGGAGACTTTAACACTCCATTATCATCAATAGATAGGTCATTCAAACAAAAAATCAATAAAGAAATCCAAGATCTAAAGTATGCAATAGATCAAATGGACCTAGCAGATGTCTACAGAACATTTCATCCAACCTCTACACAATATACATTCTTCTCAGCAGCCCATGGAACCTTCTCCAAAATAGATCATATCCTAGGGCACAAAGCAAGTCTCAGGAAATATAAGAAAACAGAAATTATACCATGCATACTATCTGATCACAATGCAGTAAAAGTAGAACTCAACAACAAAAGTAAAGACAAAAAACATGCAAACAGCTGGAAACTAAATAACTCATTACTTAATGAAGAATGGATCATCGATGAAATAAAAGAGGAAATTAAAAAGTTCCTGGAGGTCAATGAAAATGAAAACACAACCTACCGGAACCTATGGGACACAGCTAAGGCAGTCTTGAGAGAAAAGTTTATAGCCATGAGTGCATATATTAAAAAGACTGAAAGATCCCAAATCAATGACCTAATGATACATCTCAAACTCCTAGAAAAACAAGAACAAGCAAATCCCAAAACAAATAGGAGAGAAATAATAAAAATAAGAGCTGAAATCAACGAAATAGAAACCAAAAAAACCATACAAAGAATTAATGAAACAAAAAGTTGGTTCTTTGAAAAAAACAAATAAGATCAATAGACCCCTGGCAAACCTGACTAAAATGAGGAGAGAAAAAACCCAAATTAGTAGAATCAGGAATGCAAAAGGGGAGAAAACAACAAACACCATGGAAGTCCAGGAAATCATCACAGACTACTTTGAGAACCTATATTCAAATAAATTTGAAAATTATAATGAAATGGACAGATTTCTAGATACATATGATCATCCAAAACTGAACCAAGAGGAAATTAATCACCTGAATAGACCTATAACACAAAATGAAATTGAAGCAGCAATCAAGAGTCTCCCCAAAAAGAAAAGTCCAGGACCTGATGGATTCTCAGCTGAATTCTATCAGACCTTTAAAGAAGAACTGACACCAACCCTCCTTAAACTGTTCCATGAAATAGAAAGGGAAGGAAAACTGCCAAACACATTTTATGAAGCCAGTATTACACTTATCCCAAAACTAGGCAAAGACACCTCCAAAAAGGAAAACGATAGGCCAATCTTCTTAATGAACATTGATGCAAAAATCCTCAACAAAATAATGGCAAACCGAATTCAATAACACATCAAAAAGATTATTCACCATGACCAAGAAGGCTTCATCCCAGAGATGCAGGGGTGGTTCAACATACGAAAATCAATAAACGTAATAAACCACATTAACAGAAGCAAAGACAAAAACCACTTGATCATCTCAATAGATGCAGAAAAAGCCTTTGATAAGATCCAACATCATTTCATGATAAAAGCTCTAAGAAAACTAGGAATAGAAGGAAAGTACCTCAATATTATAAAAGCTCTATATGACAAACCTAAAGCCAGCATTATATTTAATGGAGAAAAACTGAAACCATTCCCTCTAAAATCAGGAACCAGACAAGGATGCCCACTAGCTCCACTCCTATTCAACATAGTACTGGAATTCCTAGCTAGAGCAATTAGGCAAGAAGAAGGAATAAAAGGAATACAAGTAGGTAAAGAAACTGTCAAAATATCCTTATTTGCAGATGACTTGATCCTATACCTTAAAGACCCAAAAAACTCTACTCAGAAGCTTCTAGACTTCAGCAATAGCTACAGCAAGGTAGCAGGATATAAAATCAACATAGAAAAATCATTAGCATTTCTATACACTAACAATGAGCAAATGGAAAAAGAATGTATGAAAACAATTCCATTTACAATAGCCTCAAAAAAATCAAATACCTAGGTGTAAACCTAACAAAAGATGTGAATGACCTCTACGAGGAAAACTATACACTTCTGAAGAAAGAGATTGAGGAAGACTATAGAAAGTGGAGAGGTCTCCCATGCTCATGGATTGGTCGGATCAACATAGTAAAAATGTTGATACTCCCAAAAGTAATCTACATGTTTAATGCAATTCCCATCAAAATTCCAATGACATTCATTAAAGAGATTGAAAAATCTACTGTTAAATTTATATGGAAACACAAGAGGCCACGAACAGCCAAGGCAATACTCAGTCAAAAGAACAATGCAGGAGACTTCAAACTATATTACAAAGCAATAACAATAAAAACAGCATGGTACTGGCACAAAAACAGACATGAAGACCAGTGGAACAGAATAGAGGACCCAGATATGAAGCCACACAACTATAAGCAACTTATCTTTGACAAAGGAGCTAAAAATATACGATGGAGAAATAGCAGCCTCTTCAATAAAAACTGCTGGGAAAACTGGTTAGCAGTCTGCAAAAAACTGAAACTAAATCCATGTATATCACCCTTTACCAATATTAACTCAAAATGGATCAAGGATCTTAATATCAGACCACAAACTCTAAAGTTGATACAGAAAAGAGTAGGAAATACTCTGGAGTTAGTAGGTATAGGTAAGAACTTTCTCAACGAAACCCCAGCAGCACAGCAACTAAGAGATAGCATAGATAAATGGGACCTCGTGAAGCTAAAAAGCTTCTGTTCATCAAAAGAAATGGTCTCTAAACTGAAGAGAACACCCACAGAGTGGGAGAAAATATTTGCCAACTATACATCAGACAAAGGACTGATAACCAGAATATATAGGGAACTTAAAAAACTAAATTCTTCCAAAACTAATGAACCAATAAAGAAATGGGCAAGTGAACTAAACAGAACTTTCTCAAAAGAAGAAATTCAAATGGCCAAAAAATACATGAAAAAATGCTCACCATCTCTAGCAATAAAGGAAATGCAAATTAAAACCACACTAAGATTCCACCTCACCCCTGTTAGAATAGCCATCATTAGCAACACCACCACCAACAGGTGTTGGCGAGGATGCGGGGAAAAAGGAACCCTCTTACACTGCTGGTGGGAATGTAAACTAGTACAACCACTCTGGAAAAAAATTTGGAGGCTACTTAAAAAGCTAAACATTGATCTACCATTTGATCCAGCAATACCACTCTTGGAGATATACTCAAAAGACTGTGACACAGGTTACTCCAGAGGCACCTGCACACCCATGTTTATTGCGGCGCTATTCACAATAGCCAAGTTATGGAAACAGCCAAGATGCCCCACTACTGACGAATGGATTAAGAAAATGTGGTATCTATACACAATGGAATTTTATGCAGCCATGAAGAAGAATGAAATGTTATCATTCACTTTTAAATGGATGGAATTGGAGAACATCATTCTGAGTGAGGTTAGCCTGGCCCAAAAGACCAAAAATCATATGTTCTCCCTCATATGTGGACATTAGATCAAGGGCAATGACAACAATGGGATTGGACTTTGAGCACATAAAAGCTTTAGCACACAAGGGAGGGGTGGGGATATGTAAGACACCTAAAAAATTAGCTAGCATTTGTTGCCCTTAACGCAGAGAAACTAAAGCAGATACCTTAAAAGCAACTGAGGCCAATAGGAAAAGGGGACCAGGAACTAGAGAAAAGGTTAGATCAAAAAGAATTAACCTAGCAGGTAACACACACGCACAGGAAATTAATGTGAGTCAACTCCCTGTATAGCTATCCTTATCTTAACTAGCAAAAACACTTGTTCCTTCCTATTATAGCTTATACTCTCTCTTCAACAAAATTAGAAATAAGGGCAAAATAGTTTCTGCTGGGTGCTGAGGGGGTGGGGGGGAGAGGGAGGAGGCGGAGTGGGTGGTAAGGGAGTGCATTGGGGCAGGGGGGAGAAATGACCCAAGCCTTGTATGCACATATGAATAATAAAACAATAAAAAAAACCTGTGTCTATCTCTATCATTGTATTTATTTTGCTTTTATTTATTTGTTTAGGGATCTGTCTTGACCATTGGTCTGGGTGTCTTTTTGTCTCATTTTCCTGCCATTTGGAAGAGTGCTAGGTACACAGTAGTTTCTCAGTTGATAGTTGAATAAACGAGCAGAAGAATTTAGGGGAGCAAGTAGATTTTTTTTGTAAAATCAGAGGATTAAAATTAGGATTACTGTTTAGAGAGTATGGTGTTACTCATTTTGTTCAATGAAAGACAAAATTTGAATAGACTGAGAAAGCAAAGTGTTATTTTGAGAGCTAACGAATTTCTGATTACCGAGGCATTTGAACATAACCTGGGTAACCATGTCAGGGAAGCTACAGAACGTGACAGACCTCTAGATTAATTAACATTGACAGAGAGAGTTTTTAAGAGTCCTTCAACATTAACAGTCCATTATTTTATACTGTAGAAACCATGAAATGATATGATTTGTGATTAGAAATTCCAAGCTTTGGTAGTCTTGACTAAGATCTGACCCTTAGGTGCTCATAGATATGATGAGAGCTCTCTTTCTCTCTCGTTTTTTGTTTTTTTTTTCAGGTGGTACAAAGGTTTGAACTCACAACCTTGCACTTACTAGGTAGGCAATCTACTACTTGAGTCATTCCACCAGCTCCAAGATGAGAGTTCTTACTTTTTTAAAAAATTTATTTTTAACAGGTGAAAAAGCGTACAAATTTATTTAATGTGTGTGCAGTTTGGATCTTTGTTTTGAAAAATTAGGGTATTTTCATTGCACTGGGGGAATTCATTGTGAAAATTCCAAATAGGCTTATATTTACATTGGTTAGATTACCCCCACCATCTTTCTCCCTCAACCTCTTCCCCACCCCATCTAAAGCAATTATAAGAGGTTTCTTTGTTCTGTTTTATATATATATATATATGTGAGGTCCATCAACCATATACTCTCACCTTAATATCCTTCATTCACCCTCCCCCTCCCACAAGAAATCCACACACTATACTTGTTTAACAGTCAAGTCTTTTGTTATTAATATTTGAGTCGATGTTCACAGGAGTTTCTCAATGTATCCTTGTGTGGGTATATTTTATGCTGGTCCATTCAACTCCTTCCATTGCTCTCCCTTACCCCTTTACCTCCCACCCCCATTATTCAACAGCTTTCAATACATATCCTTATATTCTGTACCTTCACAGATGTTATGTTTTACAATATTGTTGATGCTCTGTTCTCTTTGCCTTTCTCTCCTTCCCCGAGTTCCATAGAGTAGTTTCACTGTTACAGACATGTTCTACATATGAGTTCATACATGAACATGGTTATTTTTGTGTATATGCTTATCTTTTGGATCTGTTTTCCACGTATGAGAGAAAACATGCAGCCTTTGTCTTTCTGAGCCTGGCTTACTTCACTTAACCTGATGTCCTCCAATTGCATCCACTCACTTTCAAACCACATGCCATTATTTCTTATGGCTTAATAAAACTCCATTGTGTATACATACTACAATTTTTGATCCATTCATCAGTTGTAGGGCATCTGGATTGTTTCCATAGTTTGGCTATTATGCCAAACTTTTATTTTTATGTAACTTTGAGTTACTCAAATATACTCTTATACTAAGTGGTTTTTTAGTTCTTAGTTTGCATAGCTTTGTATCCAAATAAATCACAATATTATAGAATCACAGGCTTATCCATCAGTAACTGGCCTTGAAAGCGAGCACAGGTGGATCCATCCTCCAGACCCTTCACAGGACAAGATGGCGAACTTCTCCTGAGCTCTTTGTGTTCTTTTAGTTTCTTTCTGCTTTCCCTTTAAATAGCTAGCTTTCCTAGGGTTTTGCAAGATACTTTATCTGTCATGAATACTGTTTTCTGGCCTTATTGGAGGCTGGGTTGACCAACTTATAGGGAGACTTGTTCCCTCTGTTCTCTGTTTGAAATAAGTGAGATAATACAGGAAAGTTTTTAGCTGTAACAGCAACCAGCACTTGGTAAGTGGAGATTCGAGGGAAGTTCCTTTTCCTCTTATGTTTTCCACCATATCCTCTGTAAGTGACTCCCTTTCCTGACTTGGCTGTTCCTGACTTGCAGTTCCAGTAGAGTCTGAATGCACATAGCCTACCAGTCGCTGCCAAGCCCACTGGCTCATCCCTGATCAATCCTCCTTCACCTTTCTCTTGCTGTAGGTTCTGTTCTCTTCTTTCTGTAGCTTCTACCACCTACTGAGTAAATGTGTCTTGTGGAATTCTTTCTCAATTCAAATAGTTATACAATAAGACCAGGTGTCCCATATTTCTTTAATATCTCTGAACATAGTCCATGTGCTATATATTTTTTTGAGATTCCCATATTAATCACCACAGAGCATGCCCAAGCAGTAAGAGAAAATATACATTTGGAGAAGTTACTCATATATAACAAGGTTCAGCAGGGCTCTTAAGCACTTACCCCAGGACCACTGTGGCATGGGAACAAAGCTGCTTGTTTCTTTTTAAGGGTCCTTTGTGACTCCTATCTTACAAAACCCATAGAACAACCCTGTCCCCTCATTGATCTCTCCTTTAGTCTTTGGTAAGAGGCCTCTTCAAGCCTATATGATAGGATGCTGTGTTATTGTCATTTGGGAAATTTGCCTCCCCAAATTTAACTGACCTGTAAACTCCTTGTGAGAACATTGGCGTATGGGAAGTGGTCAAGAATTGTTGTCTGTTCACATTTTATTTGTTTTTGTTTTCCCAATGTATAGAATAATGCCTAGCACAGAATAAGTACGCAACAGGTATTTGTCGAGTATATGAATGACTGACTGGCAGAACAACCAAGGCTAGTGAGATTTAGACTTAGATTTTAGCATGGAGGATGATCAAAACTTTGTAAACATGGATAGATTCACGTGGCAGGAAAGAATAGCAGCAGAAAGAAAAGAAGATTTTGAGGTATAACAGAGATCAGGAATGATAAGGAGGAAGAAAATGGACCCTTCTGACCTTGATGGATCCAAAGTTCAAGAAGGAAAAGCAGCAGGTGTCAACTCTTTCTCTTAGCACTCTGTCCTGGGGACCTGACCTCAGAAGCTTCAGCCTGTACCATTTATCCAGGCCACTCACTTTTGTAACTCAGAACTGTTCTGGTCATCATCTTTGTGATTATATTCTAAAGGTATTCAGTTTTATATTTTTACAAGATATCTTGAAGGCTGCTGTGTAAAGTATTATTTTATTTTACCTGAAGATTTCTTTTAAAGTTTCACACTTTGTGTTTTAAATAGGTAATATGTGTAATGGTGTGTGGCAGTACTGAAAAGTAAATAGCCAGTGCCTGGGTTCTTCTTCCTAGAGTCAATCATCATGCTTAGACCCTTGCATTTCCTTCCACAGATTTGCACATACAAATCCTATAGAAACGGTGCATATGATACTTCTTATTTTTTACACCTTGCCCGAAAACACAGTTATTAATACATTTTAGAGAGAGTTCTATATTAGTTCACATAATGTAGTCATGTCCTTTTTAGAGGAAATTCTTGAACTGGTTTAACCAGCTCCTCTACTGAGTCCTTGTTAAGCCATGTCCAGTCTTTTCTGTTATTGACAATGCCATAATCCTCATCCACTATGTTTGTATCCTTTACACATGTGTGAGTAAGTCTGTAGGAAGAATAAATTCTTGCAAGGAGAATTGATGTGTGAAAGAGATACGCAGTTTATATTTTTGCTAATAGTGCTAGTAATTTATTAGTGTTGCTAATACTGACAGTGATTCAATCAGTGGTTTACTATGTCAATCACCATTTCAGCATTTAGTGCATTCTGTATTTCATTCTCTTCTCTACACATGGAAGGAGGTATTATTACCATCTCCATTTTAACTAGGAGCAAATGGATAGAGAAGGGTCAAGGAATTTGCAAAGCTCACACAATAAACAGCAGGTCTTCACAACCCATTTGCATGCTGGAGATCTTAGGGCTCTAACCTGCCTCTTAGCTCCTCACACTGGCTGAGTAAGAGGAAAGCATGCTTCATGTAGAAACAGGAACACAAGCTCACACCAGAACCCTCTTCTTGGTTTCACTTAGAACTAGCTAGTGGACTTTTGAAGACCCCTGTAGAAAACAGTAACTTTTGATCAGTTAGAGAACATGAGAAATATCAAAGAGACAATTTTTTGGATGGGAAATGCATATCTTTAATGTCACCTCAAACAACCTCACCTGTTGTAGCCATCTTTAAAAATAATAGAAGGGCCCCAAATGAATAACCTAACAACATTTCTCATTAACTCATGGCCAATGAAACCTACTATTTCCTGAGAGATAAATTGTGCTTTTTCTTTTTACTGGAGGGCCTGTTAGTCTAATTCCACCAGACCAAAGCTATTGCGAATCCATAAATGGAGATAGGTCCTACCCTCCACACTTGTTGAGGCCAATATAGGCTACCTAGTAATTGTTACTGGACCACACTTTCTCTTAGTGAGCAAATGGTCTTTTGGGAGCGGGGGTAAAAGAAAGGAATATTTTGATGGACTGATTGGGGTGAGGAAGTTGAAGTCCAAGGATATGGTGTGGATGGAGACAGAACAACATGGTTATGGCTGTATTGTCTTGCACAGGAAATTAACAGGTTAGGAAGCTTGGCCAACAACAAAGTCCTGGTGGGCCCAAGACTGTTTTGGAATCTTGATAATTTTTATTTACTTTTTAGATAGTTGGTTGTGTAGTGCTGTGAAATTACCCTCTATGGTCTACAAAGGTCTCCTAGGTCTAAAAGAGGCCCCTGAACCACTCCTTTCCCTGGCAGGACCCACTTCCCACCAGCTGTGACAGGAGTCATTATACCTACTAAGGGAACCTCTTGAGCCTCACCACCCTACAGTACTGTGCATAATGCCTAAGGCACTGGTCCTTAGGAACAGATTTTAATCAGTTTCCCCGCAAGAAGCCATCAGGTCCAAACCCAGCATGCCTCATGGCCATGTTTTCTTCAGACAAGATGCCTTAACCTCTCGGGACTCAGTTGTTACCTGGATGCTTGTCCCTCTGTGTACAGATATACATCTCTAGACTCAATTACCCCCTTCCCCAAGAACTATACCCCTTCTTCCTATGGTATCCTCTTTCTGGAGGGCATGGCCTATGATAAAGAAAAAAAAATTCCAACCCTTCTTAAAATAATAATAAAGGCCTTATTCAGGACTATTGCAGAAGAGAGAAAAAGAGAGAGAGAAGGAGAGACAGAGAGAGAGAGAGACAGAGAGAGAGACAGAGAAATCAGGCTCAACTCTAAATACAGCAGGGCAGGAACAGGACAGGGATGTGTGTCAGAAGATGGAAAATTACCAAGAGGAGATACCAAGGAAGTGGGGATTCTCACTGACCCGGTTAGGGAGGGAGTCTGTGTTACTTAGTAAAATCTCCTTGCCTTCAATCTCTTTTTCTTTGTTTTTGCTTTAACAGAAAACTCTGTGGGCCTAAGGGCTCCTAACCATGGAGCCCTTAACTGCTTTTTCTCCAGTCTATTCCACAAGGCCTGGGATGAAAAGGAGTCTTCTTGGTTTTTCATCAATGCACTTACACCATTTCTCATGTTCTTCCCCCCCAAACCATGCTTCTTTTGAACATGATTCTGGAAGTTGATATCCCTTACTACCCTTCTGATTCAGCCACCATTCAGGCTTCCCACTCAAAATTGAAGAAACTCTACTTAGTGTGCTTTTTTTTGTCAGTTTTCCCATGCAGTCACCAACAACGTTTCTAAAATAGATTGTTAGCATCTTCTTCTGTGACCTCATATCCTGTTTTCCAGTTAACTTACTTTGGAATTTCCATTTTGATTATCTTTGACCCTATAGGTCTGCTAATCCAATGACTTAACTCACTGATCATTTTCCATAACCCTCAGGGCTTCATTTCCTTCCTTGCTTAGCTCAGATTTCATGGTTCATTCTTGAAAACCCTCAGCGCTCTATTACCTGCTACTTTCCTCCTCTGTGGCCTCCATTTGCCTACTTGACTCTAGTTCTAAGCAGCTAAATATAGCAGGAGAATACAGGCAGGACGATGCTAGTGGGTTGCTTCTAAAATTCGTAATGACATAGCTTATGAAAGTCCTGCTTTGTAATCCTCTTGAATTTTCCCTCCTTTAGTATAGTTATTTCACTCTTTCTTCTCTCTGCATAAACTTCCCATGCGTCTTTTCTCACTCTTTGCTGATGACTTCACATTTATTTCACTGAGCAATAGTGGCTATCAGGGAAGAACTTAATTCATCATTCTATCAGCAAATCTCCTGGTCTACCTACATCTGTGGCTGCATACCTTTATTCCTTCCTATTATAATAGACTTTTGCCTCCCAGCATCTTCCCTATGCTGGGTCCAATTTTCTCTCCCTTCTAGAAGGACTTTCCTTCTGTAATTAATGCTAAATGTGAAGAATTATCAATTTTCCCTGTAAGATTAATCATGCCTATAAGAAAACTTGCAAGCTATTATTTCTTTCCTCTTTTAGAAAATATCCTTTGATTTCACAACAGTGTCTTCCAGCTTTCCCTCTCCTCTTTCTCTCTTTTTAATTATGGCAAAACAACAAAATTTGCCATCTTTACTATTTTTACTGTGTAATTCAGTGGCTTTAAGCACAATCATGTTGTTGTATAACCATCTCCACTGTCTGTTCTCTTTCAAAGGCAAACATCGCAGAATTTTCTTTCTACTTTCTCACATCCATTCTTTCCTTGTCCCTCTGGTCAGGACTTTGTCTGTTGTAACCAGTGACCCTTATATCTGTGACCACTCAATTATAGAATTCTCTTTAGGCACATATCACAATCTATAATTTAAAAGCATTAGTTTTTCTTGCTTATTACTTGTCTTCTGCATTAAATCTAAGCACACAAGTCCAGGTCGCTTGTCTTTTTTGGTCACTCCAAGACACTATGCCCATCATGGAACTCATTTTATGCTTGCGGAATAAAAAAATGAGTTACACCTTGAAAGGATCCCTTTCTTCTTTTAACTCACTGCTATATTCTTATCCTTTCTTTTCTGATTCTTATGACTGAATGATTTATTGGAGATCTATGCTCACACGTGAGTATCTCAAAGGATTAATTATTCATATCACAGTAATGGCCTCTGGAAAGCAGAAATGACTTCCAAATCTTTCCTACTCCTACCTGAGGGAGAAGGCTCATGAGAGTTGCTGTTGTGCCTGATGAGGACACTCAGCCCCAACTCAGAGTACCAGGCAGGGCCACCCTTTGGTGGGTGTGGATTTGGGTGAAATACTCAGTGTCTTTTCTCTCCTTTTCACTTTTCTCAAGGAATTGTAAATGTATAAAATCTAGGTAAAGATTATTATTCTGGAACATTCTGGATCAGTTGATAGAGGGGCTAGATGACTATTGTAAATTAACAATGATAATAATAACCAACTCAGCTTTGATAGAGTCCTGTGATGTAGACACTCAGAGGCTATGTTTTAATTGAATGTGGTAACAGCCAGGTCTTTTTAAACAATTCCCAAGCCTGAAACTTTTCCATGCACCTATTTTTCCTTATCAGCTACTATCATCAGATGATTTCTCTTGATGTTGCCTCCTTGAGTCAAGTTGTAGACTGTATGTGGCCTTTGAGTCTTTGGCTGGGGGCCCAAGACAACAGCTCTACTTGCAGCTGTACTGGAGGCATCATGTCTGTGTTCTGTCCTGTGACCTTGACCTACGTGACAGATCTGTAGACTGGTAAGGAAGACATCAGCATGGCAGGCCCTGGGGAGCAGTAGAACCAGGTAAAGAATGTCAAGTTCAAAAAGATGAGAAGGGAAACAATTTTTCTATATGTTCCTTTAGGCCCCTTTTAAACTGGGATTTTAAAATGTTGACATTCTCAGAAAGATATATTGAAACAATCACAGATATGAGACTGTCTTAATTGCCATTTGTAAATTGCTTCAGTGTTTGTGCAAACTCATATGCTTTTTCAAATACAGGCTATGACAAATGGAAAACTTGTAAATTTTTTCTCTTGACATTCATAGTTCTTTGTGATGTGAAAAAACAAATATTTCAAGGTCCCAAAAGAAAGACATGGTAAAGAGACCATGAGGAACAGGTTAAATGTTTCCACATAGCTATGCTTCCTTACATCTCAGATGTACCCTTAAGCTTCATCATATCAAGGTATTTTTCCTCTGTTGGTGATTCCGCCAGAATCTCTGATGGAAGGATCTGTGAGGTCTCTTCAATTCCAGACAGGCTCAGGAAACCTCTGGCCTGCCATCAACATCCAAAAATTAATGGTTCAATTCAGTGCTCCTGGAGCTGAAAGAATGCCCTGCCTTTGACTGGGCAGGGCTTGCTCCATGATGAACAAGGCACTTAGTGTGGAGAGAGATGGCAGGTCATGGTCACAAGTGCATTAGGGTCTAAGATGTGACAGAGTGAAGAGATCCATTTTGCTTATGACTTCTTAGCAGGTAGTTAGGTCAAATTATTCCTATTTTCCAAATGCCTTTTTCTTCTGCATTTTGCAAAATGGAGAATACTTTTATACTTTGTGCCTTGGAAATGCATGGGCAAAAAAACCCCCCAAAACCAAAAAACAACAAAACCAGTTTAGTTCACCCCTATGAAGTTTCTCATTTGGATTCCTAAGCAGGCAGGACTTGGTGTTCCTTTCCTGATTTTGGTGGAAATGTGTGAATACTAGTCTTTTTTTTTTTTTTAAACACCAATGGTAAAACTCCTTTTTCTATTCTAGCAGCTCAATTTGCTGCTGATGACCCTGAATCTCTGGCCTCAGGTTCCACTGATGACAATTCAAGTGACTGGGCATCATCTCCTCCCTTTCTCTGCCCCTAGAGTAAGAGGAGGTAATTTGTCCTTGATCTCTTTGCCTGGAACAGTGCTGATTCCTATGCAAAGCTAGCTGATGAGCAATACCTCATTTAGCTGCCAAATTGCCTGTGGTTATGATCACGTCAATCCTGTGAAGTGTGCATTGCTATTCTGTTCTAACCCAGAACCCACTGAGATAAAGGGGTATTTTTCTCCCTATTCAACTGGCTGCAATCAGCCTCTGAACAGAATTTTTCTACTGCAGGCACATCTTCCTAGTGGTTTTTGTGGGGATCAGATGAAAGAAATGGAGGCTACCCATAATTCCTATCCATTGGGGGCTCCCAATGTAGGAGATTGCAAAGAAGGTCTACTTTTACCTTCTGGAACAAGGATTAGAAAGATGAAGCTCCAGGATAAACGTCTAGCAAATGCAAACATTACGGGTCTTTTTTTTTTTTTGCTTTTCTTGTCCTAGAAAATATTTGTCTTATTTTAACAAAGACTCTATGCCTTGATTTTATTTTGGAGGCAGCACAGGAAGTGATGAATTGAAGGATTTAAAATTTAATCCAAATGCTTTTAATGGTTCAAGGCTATTGTCTTAGGCAGTTTGTGCTACTATGAACCCATCTCTCAGGAAATTTTTAGAATTTTAGGAGCTCTGTGCCAGGAACCATGGACAAAATCCAAATACATTTTAAAATGTGGCCCTAACTCAGTCCCAGGGAAGGTTCTTGACTGGTCTGAACAAATCAAGGTGGTTGAATTCCCCTCATATGCGCTTCATTTATTCATAGGCAAGAAAGAGAATTCTGGCCCGTGGGATATGAGACTAGAGCTACTGTGGTCTTCTGGGCAAGAAATTCCTTAATCTAAAGAGACTTGTCTAAAAAGAGTCCATTTTTACCTGTTGGATGTTGTCATATCTAAATATTTAGGTTTACAGATGTCCTATTGTGAGAACAAGAGAAATTAAGCCTCTGAGAATGACAAAGTATAGATCTTAAGAAACCTGAATTCTTGGTTATGTCACTGGCCATCATCGTAATTGCCTGAATTTTAAGCTAAGGAATTTGTCTTTGTCCTGTGCACAATGTAGAGTCAATAGCTTTTTATAATCTGGGAATAGTCTGATAAGTTTTTTTTTTTTTTGTAGATAACTCCACCAGCATCATGGAGAAAGATTTTCAGCCAAGGACATCAGAAGCAGGAAGATCATTGTAATTGTCCAGGTTTCAAATGATGATCCCTGCCTTAAGGAAATGGATGTGACATTGGAGAGGACATGATGAATTAGAGAGACACTACTAAGATGTGGTGCCAACAGGCTGTGGTGATCAATCAGTGACTGGTGGAAGAAACAGCAGCTTTAAGAAGATTTTAGATTTCTGGCTTGGTAGACTGGACTTGTTTAAATGTCCTTCTAGAAAAAGGGATAAAAGATGAGGAATACTTTTTAGGTGGTAGAACAAGCTTTATACTTGACTTGAGGGACTTAAAGCACTTCAAGGTAGACGTATCCATTTGGCATCTGAAGATATAATCTTGGAGCTGGAGAGAGTACAGAAGGATGTCTTTACAGTTTGAATTAACAGGAGCTTTCTCATCTGATAGCACACATTGCTTCAACCTCTCCTGCATTGTAGTTACAAAATCGAGGGGAAAGGGAGCTTGGGTCAGACTTCATCAAACAGATGAAGATTTGTAGAAATGACATGGGTTTTCTAACTTTACATAGTTGCTGAGTGGTGGTTTATAGAAGAAAATAAAAATCTGTTTCCCAACTCTTTGATCAGTGCTTCTGTCAAAAGACTCAGTTGCATGTTCTTGGTCACAGATTAATCCATGAAGTTAGGATGTTTGGCTTGTTCATCTATTTCAAAGACAAAGAGTTGTGTTTACAGAGTTTCTTCTGTTTCTCACCATATGAGATGTTGAAATTGCCACATTTTTTTTGCTTAGGAAAGATGCCAAACAAGCAGAATAAATGCAGTAGCTCTTTTGGAAAGAAAACTAAGTGTATAATTGGTAAGTCTTCTGAGTTCTGGAGTCTAACAGACCTGTGATCTGACAGACCTGTGATCTAACAGACCTGTCATGGGGCTCTGACAGGCAATGCTTTGCTAAGTTACTTGACTTCTTGAAGGTTTAGTTATGCTCTTTGTATAATAAGAATAATACCAACCAATTTAAGGAATTGTTATGAAAATTGAGTAAGCAAATGGGTGACCTAAGCCCCTTTGTGTTTATCACAGAGCGAGTACTTGATAAGTGATAATTTTAAAAAGATGGATCCTAGAAACACAGCATGCCGTTGTTATCAGAAGAATGTATGGAGAGGTTAGATGGTGATAGGACTGAGCTAAGAATTCTGGAGGAGTATGTTTATATGTTTAAGGCTTGTTCACAGGAAATGTAATGGAACTGTGAGTAGGAAGTGACCATTATTCAAAAAGACTGGAAATGAACACACCCTGTTTTCAGCCTGCCTCTAAGAGCAACATAATCACCTAAAGGGAACTTAACCTCAGGGTTTTGGTTTCTTCAACTGTAAAATAAAAATTAAACTTATGCATTCAGCACATGTTTATCGAACAGATGATATGTAGCAGACACTGTGCTAGGCTTTATGGATAAAATCTTGAGCAAACAAGGCAAAACTTCACTCTTCGTAGAATTCATAATCATGCGGGAAATAAACCCAGAGAGTCAGAAAAGTAAATGGAAAGCCACCACTGCTTTTGTAAAGTGTGTCAAAGAAGGTCCCAGATCTGGCCTAAAATCCATGAGAGTTTTCCAAAGGAGTAGCTGACATCTGCCACAGCTATGGTTTAGGTGATTTGCGTAGTCTGTTCCAGCTGTAAATATTACTGTGATTCAACACATGGAGAATTATGGCATCTTTTGAAGTTATGCTCAGTAACTTGGTTCTGTCATTTTAACCAAACCCCACCCTGCTTTGCCCACATCTCTCCTTACTTTCATGTGGAATTACTTGAAAGAACTGTTTTATTCTTACACCATTCCCATGACCCAGCCATTCTTCAAGCCGCTGAAATCCCTGATTCTCTTTACATTCAACTTAAGTAGCTACCACCAATGTAGCCCAAAGTCCTCATGTTGATAAACAGACTGCTTTTTGGTCTTTATCTTAACATTTGGGCAGTTTTTGATTTTGCGTCCTACTCCCTTGAGGCCCTCTTCTTCTCTTTGCTTCTGGGGTCGCTGCCTTCCATTTTACACCTGTAGTGGCTTCTTCCAATTTTCTCCATAACTTTGTCTTCCTCTGTGCACCTTTGAATTGTGCACTTCTGAAGTCTGAATCTTCCTGCTTCTTTTCAACACACATGTACTGGTTAATGTCATCTATCATCAGGACTTCATTAACAGATTCTGAACTGATAACCTCAAATCTATACTTTCTTTTCCAATCTTTCTCTCTTTGATCTACATACTGACATCTCCTCAGGTCCTCTCTCCATAGACAAATTCAATATATCCAAAATGAACTCACATCTCTCCCTGAAGTCTTTCTCTCTGTAGAGTGACACCTCACCTACTGGTCACTAAAGTCAGAAATACAAATAACCTGACCTTTTCTTTAAATTCTCCTTGCTGTTTCTCATTGGTAGCTTTGCATTTGTTGATAAGGATGGTTAGAACATCCTTTTCCCTCTCTGCATCCCATTCTACTTGCCTTCAATACTTGCTTTGGGTTCTTTTCTTCTAGAAGGTCACTGAAAGTTCCATTTTGGGGCAGGTACCTGTAGTAGACAGAATTTTATTATAGTTCCACAAATTTCTACCCTCTAATGTATGCACTTTATAGAAGTCCCTTCCTTCAAGTGTGGCAGAATATGGTGAAATATTCCCACTATTAGGTTATTGCATATATGGCAAAGGTGAGGATATTTTAAAGATCTTTAATTGAAGATTCAATTAAACTGATTTTAAGTTAATCAAAGAAAGCATGATTTAATCAGGTGTACCTTTAAAGAGGTCTAGAATTCTGAAAGATTCTTCTACTAGCTTTAAGAAGTAATCTGCCAAGTTTTGTGAGATAGCCTGTGATAGGATCATGTGGCTGGTACCTATGGGGGCTTCTAGGAGCTGAGAATGGCCCCAGATTGACAGCTAGAAAGATAGGGGACCTTAGTTGCAACCACAATTTAATTTTGCTAATATCCATGTAAGTCTGGAAAAGGAACCTGAGCTCCAGAAAGCCATGCAGCCTGGCCATAATTAGAACCCCAGTGTGACCCTGAGCTGGGCTCTGTGTAAGCTGTGCTTCGACTCCTGACCCATGGAAACTGTGAGAAAATAAATGTATGTTGTTGTAAGCCACAGGTCTGTGGTAATTTGTTACACAGCAGTAGAAAATGGATCCAGCTCCCCTCCTGGGAGTTCCTCAACACTGCTGATTTTCAGTGATCCCTGACCTCGCTGACTTGAGACTCTGCTGACTTGTTCTCTGCTCCAGTGTCTGAGCTCATTAAGTACAGGGAAAAATCTCTTTACTTTTCTTCCTGTACAGAACCTGGCATGGTGTCTTATACAACATTGGCACTGAAAAATTGTTTGTGGAATGAATGAATGAAATGACTCAAAAGGGAACAAAACCTTACTTGGTTGGAAAAGACTATTCCTGCCTTTTCCACGGAAATTCCGAGAAGTAGTTTCTTAGCAGATTTCCTGTCAATAATGAGTGAACTTTTTTTTGTGTGTGTGTGGTTATGTACATTTTTTTAACCCTCTAGCTTTCACTAAAAGTTTTGAAATGCATAAAAGTTTAAAAGTTGTCCCCCAAACAAGACTTTGCAATAGTAGGGTACTAACCAGCACTTAGAGGGTGAAGAAATGAGTTTGTGTGTCTGAAGCCTCTTGGCTTATGCTAGGAACTAACAGAGAAATCAGGTTTAGTGGTTATGTCATGGTTCAGATGACATGTTGCTCTCTTTCCAACAAGTTCTGTCAGCTAATGAGTTGTTGTGTGTATATGTTCAGTCATTGAGCTGCTGTAAAGTTACATGCCATGAAATGTGGCCCTTAAATTGGCTTGGATGAATTTCTCTACAGGAGAAAGTCAGAGAAAGAACTGAACAGAGGTTGTATTGGACCCTGCTTCTGTGTTTTAACTGAGTTCTAAACTATGAAAATCAAAGCAACATGTGTTCTGAGGCACAGTGGAGAGCTCTGGGACAGAAGAAGGGGTAAAATCAGGGCAGGAACTTGGGTGAGTTCCTTGACAAATAATGGTTTCCCATTTTGATGATGTGGGTTTTTATGTTTTTACCATTATAAAAATAATGTATGACTACTATAAAATATCCAAGTAATAAAGAGTGAAAAGGAGAGACAGAAAAGCCTACTTACAAGTTTCACTAAACAATTCCACAATCTCTGTGGTATTTGGATTGTATATTTCCTTACAATCCTTTTCCATAAGCTTAAAAAATCAGTTATAATCATACTTGCTCTGTTGTTTCATTCTTTACTTTTTCCTTCTTTATGTTAAGTTCTAGCTGTTTATGTGTGTGTGTCTCTTCATAGACATTTTCAATGGCAGTTTATTTTAGAGAGAAAATTTTATTTTATCTAAACTTTTTTATTAGTGAATGATAGTTATACAGCAGGTTTTGTTGTGACATCTCCATATATACATATATTGTACCCCAGTTTGGTTCATTCCCTCCATTATTCTCCCTCTTCCCTTACTCCTCTTTTTAAAATGACTTTGACAAGTTTCATTGTTCCATATTCATGCACATATAGTAAGCACAACAACCATATTCACCTTCCTTTCCCTTCTTCATTTACCCTCCCCTCCCATTGCTACCCTCTCCTTAACACGAACTGTTTTACCTTCCTGTCCATCATTGTTTTAGTGTCTGTTCATTGTTCAGTGGAGTTTTGCCTTGGTATTTTACCTGTAAATATATTTTAGTGAGCCAACCCCCTTCTATTACTCTTCCTTCCCCTTCCTCCCCTACCCTATATAATTCAACAGCTTTCAGTACATTTTGTTGTGTATTGTTTCTATACAGATGTGATGTATTTCAATATCATTCACTCCCTATCATTCTTTCCCTCTTCCCTTAGTCTCCTCTAACAGTCCCACTTTTGGAAAAATGTTTCCTCTTCCTCTCTCTCTCTCTCTATGTATATATATATATATATATATATAAAAAATATATACATATACATACACACACATATATGCATATATGATAATACTTGTATTTGTGTTTGGATCTATTTTCCACATATGAGAGAAAACAAGCAACCTTTGTCTTTCTGAACTTGGCTTATTTCACTTAACATGTTGTTCTCCAGTTCTATCCATTTAGCTGCAAATGACAACATTTCATTCTTCTTTATGGCTGAATAATATTCCATTATCTCTCTATATCTATCTATCTATCTATCTATCTATCTATCTATCTATCTATCTATATGTATCTCAAATTTTCTTAATGCAATCATCAGTTGTAACATGGACATGCAAGTGTCTTTACTGTATGACTCACATTCCTTTGAATATAGGCCTAGGAGTGGTATTGCTGGATCATATTGTAGTTCTATTTTTAGTTTTTTGAGGAGCCTCCATACTATTTTCCATAGTGGTTGTACTAATTTACCTTCTAGGGAAAAATTTTAAATAAAAAACTACCGGATCATTTAAGATGTTCACCACAGCATTATTTATAATAGAAATAATAAAATATAAAGAAAATTAATATACAAAAAAGAAGGGATACCTATGCAAAACACAGGAAATTTATACTATGGAATATATTACATTAAAATTATTTCCTTAAGATGAATTACCAAAACTAAAATTATTATATACCATTAAAATTATTCCCTGAGGGAAAATTACCAAAAGTGGAATTATTGGGAAACATTTGTAAAATGAATATTTTCAAAGATCTTGGTAAACATATTTAAAAATTTTAACTTTAATTTGTTTTGTTCAGTAAATTTTAAACTGAAGTGTAATGTTAATGCAGGTGCACAAGACCTGTAAACAGACTTGTAACGTGAATGTTCCAGGGTGGCCACCACTGCCACCTAGGCTACCAGCACTTCAGATGCTGGTAATTGTACCCTGTCCTAAACATAAACCTCTCCGCTCTCACAAATGTAGCTTGTGTTTAACCTCTAGCACAATACTTTTGCCTGTCTTTTAAAATTAACATTATGTAAACAGATAATACAACATGCATTCCTGCGTATGTGGCTTTTACTCATTTAACATTATGATTAAATGTTTGTAAAATTCATCTTTTTGTTGTATATAGCAATACTTTGCTCATTTTCATTACTGTGTGGAATTCCCAGGTATGAATATGCCAAAATTTGTTTAGTCTACTGCCAGGTATTGGTGCCATTTTTATTTGTTATGAGTATTCTGTGCACTTTTGGTTCAGATACATATATTCGGTTACACGTCTATATAGGAATGAAATTACTAGCCTGTAAGGTATGTTCAAGTTTAATGGATACTGACAAATAGTTGTCAGAATTAGTTGTGTCAATTTATACTTCCACAAGCAGTGGGTGAGAGTTCTAGTCTCTTCAAATCCTCATCCACACTTGACTTTGTTAGTCTCTTTAATTTTAGCCTACTGTGTGCATGTAGGATGTATGTCAATCAGATTTTAATTAGCATTTCACTAATGGCTAATAAGGTTGATCATCTTTTTGTAAGTTTATTGGTCATGTGGACCTCTTTTGGGGAGTTGTATTTAATTCTTTGAGCCTTTTGTTTCCTATTGAATTGTTTGGTTCTCATTGTATTGTAGAGGTTTTTATTTTAGATACATACTCATATAATTTAGATGGTTTAAATTATTTCCTTCCTTCCTTCTCTCCTTCCTTCCTTCATTTTCTTCTTCCTTTCTCCCTTCCTTACTTCCTGCCTTTCTCCCTTTCTCCTTCCTCCCCCTTCTTCCCTTACCCCCCACTTTCTTCCTCCCTCCCTCCCTTCCTTTTCTTTCCTTCTTTTCTTTCTCTCTCCTTTTTGTGGAACTGGTACTTGAATTCAGGGCCTTGCATTTTCAAGGCAAGTGTTTTACCACTTGAGTCAAGCCCTCAGTCCATTATTTTCTTTTGCTGTATGGCTAATTCTTATCTTTTTATAGGCTCATTTTTTTTCCTTATGTGAATACTAGACATCATGTTGAAAAATCAGAGATAAGCTCAAATCATGGATGATACCTTCCCTCATAAAAGATTTGTTTTTACTTCTGGCAGGATGTCAGGTGTAGAGTATTACCTGAATCCACTCAAGGAAGGTTCTGATCTTACTGTGTTTCACTCTTCATGAGTTTATTTCTACTCAATCCTTTCTACTTGGCTGAGACCCTTCTGTATTTCAATTCAAACTGTGGAATGTTTCAATTCCAAACTCTGAATAAGTAGAGACTTATCTACTTTGAGGCTCTAAACGCCAATTCCTCTCCCCTATCCCTGTGAGACTGATGAAAACTATATTTAATTTTCAAACTCTCTGTGACTGCTTTTGAATGCCATCACAGGAAGCAATGCACTTCAGATTGCTCTCATTTTTCTGTACTGACTTCTCTCCAGGACATGGAACTCACAAGTCTTCATTGCCATTGTAGATAAGATACTTTAGAATAGGTATTTCAAAGGATTTTTTTGTGTGTTTCCCAGTTGTTAGTGAGTGGTCCTAATAAGTTAACTCCAAATGACTCTGTTTATTTCATTTAATTTTAAACAAAGAGAGAAGGATCAAAGGCAAGAAAACAGGGAGCCAATGTTGGGCATAAATGGAAAAGTGAGGAACACACTAGGCATAAGACCACTGGAACAGGCTTGGTGACACTTCTAAACTGAGCATGAAAATCTCTTTGATAGAAAAAAACCTAATTTTGTATTTCTCTCATTATTTCAACATGGAGAACACTCTTGTAGTCTAAACGGAGACTGCTTTGGAGGTAGAAATATTCATTGACAGGGATGCTATTTTATATAATTAATTCTTTGTGTGTGTGTGTGTGTGGCACTGGGGGTCAATCCCAGGGCCTTGTGCATGCTAAGCAAACACAAAACCACTAAGCTACCTCTTCAGCCCTCATAAGAGGATAGTGACCTTAATAGTACTTGAGCCTCAGTTTCCCAATATTAAATTTTAAAGAAGATATATAATAACTAGTGTGTTTTTTCCTGTTTGTGAAAGTACTAAAAGAGATAATGTGTGTCATAGTGTTAGGGAAAGTTTAGTGCTGGTATATACCTTGGTTCTTATGTCTGATGAGGGAAGAGTTCAGGGAAGATGCAAAAATATAGTGAAAATGATAGTAAAGTTTATTAGGAAAGGAATACATTTTCAGTAGGCTGAAAGTGGTATCTCTACAGTGAGAATGAGGGTGTTAGCATTTGGAGCTAGAATACTGAGGAATCTCAGCCCCAGGTCCATCTGATCCCTACAACAGGCTCCTGGGCCTGCATCTTCATTTTATTAAATTAAATTACCTATGTGAAATTCTCAGTCCTTGATCTAACTATGTGAAATTCTCAGCCCTGGTCTGTCTAATGCCTAGGGTGCAGCTCTTGGACCTGGGTCTTTATCTTGTTAAGTTAAAGAGATTACCTGTGCTAAACTCCCAGCCCCAGGCCTAGCTTATGTTTAGAGTGAGACATACTCTTGAGTAAAGAAAGGATGAAGCTTTAGGTGAGTGACAGACTTCAAATCATCCTGTGATATCCCCTAGCTTTGATGGTTTACTTTGATCTTAACAGAGACTGGTCACTTGTGGAAGTGGGTAATTTAATTGCAATGATTTTCTTCCTCTTGTGGCCACTGCTTAAGTCTATCTGTTACCTTTCAATAGCACAGAACATTTTAGAGTGACATTAAAATGTTTGTTATTTGTTTCCAGGTGTCTTAGAATCTCTTTGAAAGATCCCAGCACAAAACAACCATAATGTTTACACACTAGGATGTCCTCTGACTGCTAAAGCTTAGTTGATTGCATAACTGTCATGGGTTTGGGAAAAATTTGGCCTTTAAAAAAATCTATAAAATATATCCTGTTTAAATTTTATCCTCTGAAGGTAAATTGTTATTATGCAATCTGCTACATTGTACCTGCTGAGTGACTCCTTGCTTAACTCAGTTCAAATAGAATGAAAGCCAAAGGTTTTTACCTCTTTCATTCATAGATTGTTCACTGGGAAATTAAAATGAGGCAAGTATCAATGAACAGTCTGCTTTGAATGCTGAAAAGTATTTTAAAGAGAGTGAATTCAAAGCAATACCTTACAGTAGGCATTTGAATTGTACTTAGGATGAAATCAAGAAAATTGGCTTTTGGTAGTTATCAATGATTTTTTTTAAATAAAATATCTCCAATGAAAATACTACTTTCTTTGATATCCCTGATTTATTTGCTGGTTCTTTGTTCCAGATTGAAGGAAATGATACTACTGTTTTCTATCATTCCTGTTAGCTACCACCATTCATGACATCCCTTCTTCATATAGGATGCACCTTTTAGTTCTGGGGCTTAAAAAAATAAAAGAGTCATTCCCTGTCCTTGAAGGACTTCAATATATTTAGAGAGATAGGATAGGTACATAAAAATATAAATGATCAATAAGTTATTAAGGACTAAATGATTGCTACAGATATGTTTGGCTGTAAGTTAAAGATGTCTTGAATCAGGGAAGTCTGGGATAGAGTCAGGGAAGAGGTACAATTTGAGCATTCTAACACTTGAAAATGTTAGAAATTAGTTAAGTAGAAATGAGGAGATATGAGATTCCAAGGAGCTAGAGGAGTACAAATATAGAGGCCTAGTGATGGGAACTCACATGACACAAAATAAGCTCTACAAAACCAAAGTGTGAGAGCCTAAGCTCCAAGGCAGCAAGGCCTTTGTGTGTTTTGTTTATTGCTTTGTGTCTAGCATCTCCTGACACACAGCATGTGTTCAATAAATACTGGCTGATTGTATGTGTGTTAGTTACCTTTGAATTCCTATCATGAAATATCTGAGATAATTAACTTATAAAGAGAAAGGTTTATTTAGTTCATGGATCTGGAGGTTGTAGTACAAGATTGGGCAATCACATTGCTTTTGTGCCCCTGGTAAGGGAATCAGATGGCAATGGTGAGGAGGGAGTGCTGGAGCAAACCACTCATATCATCAGGAAGCAAGCAAAAATGGGAGAGGAAGAGATAGGAGTCTCACAATCTGCTTCAAGGGCATACCCACCAATTAGCTAACCAAGGCTCATAGGGTCCTACTTCCTAAGGGTGTCTTATCACCTCCTAATAGTGGGAAACTCATCCAAACCATAGTAACAGACTAATCAGAAACCAAGGAGATCTCTATTTGGTAATGATAAGACATTCTTTGGAGGAAGACATTTTCAAGAAGAGAACAGGAAATTTGAGTCTCCAGAGAATTGGGTCTGAGTGCCATAGGGCAGTGTCCCTGAAGGATCTTGTTCTTCAACTCATATAACTGGGTTGTGTCACAGACTAGAGTCATTTGCATTTTGCATGTGGGAAAAGGAAAAAGATTAATTAGTAAAAACTTCCTACCACATCAAAACTTTTCTGGCCAGGTATGGTGTGTGTGCCTAAAAACATAGTATTTTGGAAGCTAAGGCATGAGGATCTTGAGTCAGCTTGGGCTACATAGGAAGACTTTCTCAAACACACACCACACACACAAACCCCTTTCTGAATGACAGTTCTCATCCCTGCCTACCATTCTTTCTGAGGTTTCTGCTGTCGCTTTGCATTGGCAATAGACACTTTGTGTATGACCTTTAATGGGAACTAAAGTTTGGAACTGAAATGTCAGCTCAGTTAAGGACAGGCTTTTCTTGAGCATGTGACAGGTTGGAGTTTGGAGAGAGTGCACTGCTAAGACTGATGCCCTTGAATAAGTGCGTTGAATCCTCTGAAGAATGAACAGAGACTGTATAAGCCAATACAATTGAGAGCATGTCACGGTATCCTGGCTTCCTATTGGGATGGGGTCATAGGACCAATAGACCAGGCAATGTTCACCAAGGATTGTTTTAATTTTCTATGGAGCATCCTATGAATGGAAAGGCAAAAGTACATTCAGCATTAGCTCTACTCTAATCTGAACCTGGCAAGGCTTTGCTCAGTGGGAGTAACTTCACAGAGTGGGTAATAACAGCAATGGCATTAAAACTCACTTTCAGAGCCTAAGGTCTAGCAATAATAACAAGATTTTTGGATAACTAAAACACAGAAAAGTCAAACTTTCCAAATCCATAAGGGAGCTTAATGCCAGCAAGGCTTTTGACAAGGTTATTTTCATTTCTAAGTTGAAGAAATACAGTAACAAAGTTAAATAAAGTCACAAATGGTTGAACACTATGCTGTACTATAACAGGGTTGCTTTGTGACAAAGGTGGTCACTTTAACGCCTCAAGATTCCATCTTTCTGTCCTGTCCCATTCCTAGTGACACTCCTAGTGATTTCAACAAAGGCAGAGAAGTTGGCATGTTTTATTTTCCATAAATCTGCAGCACAATGTTATACATGGGGAGATAATTATAATTTTGTAATATATGATCTTTCTTTAGATTTAATTTTGTTGCCATAAAAATAAATTGGAGCTGTGTGCTATAAAACCCAAATGTATTGGCTCAGATGTTTTGAGTTACTGTGCTACTTTTTAAAGAAAAATCATTGCAAACAATTTGTGCCATGTATCTCTGCCACCTGGACTCCACAGATTGGTGCCTGACTTCAAAGGGCACTTGTGTAACTTTTGGGAGAATTGTGATCGATGGTGTGCATTAGTCCTTTTCCCATCATTATTACAAAATATCCAAGGCTGGGTGACTTACAAATGAAACAAGTTTATTTAACTTACAGTTTTGGAGCCTGAAAGTCCAGACAGAATGCCACTGGTTCTGGTGAGGACCCCATGGTGTAAGGCATCACAATGGTGGTAATGTGTGAGAAAGGCATCACATACGAAAGAGGAAGTCAGAAGATGATTGATTTGGGGATCACGCTTGCTCATGCTTTCAAGAACTGACTCAGGGTCTCACACGAACTATCTTAATCCCTGCTGAGAACACTGGCCCAATGACCTACCAGTGTACCTAAGCTCCACCTCTTATAGGTCCCACCACCTCTCAACATTACCACAGAGGGGACCAAACTTCCAACACATGAAATTGTGGAGGACATACCCAACCCCAATCAAAACCATCCTAAGATGTCTATATTAGACAATGACTAAGACACCTAAAATTACTCTTAAGGAGAATTTTCAAGTGGAAACATGGTCCCCAGAGAATGGCAGCACATGTTAAGAGATGCGAACAGAGGGTGGCAACCATAAGCTATGAAGCAGGAGGACCATTGAGTTAGCACACAGGAGAGTAGAGAGAGGTTGAGAAAAGCAAAGAGAAATGGGGAGATACATATTGGATTTACTGTTGGGACATAAAAATTGTCCTTATGTTCTGATCAACTTCCCCATGGGGTCTGTATATTTTATGTGCTATTTCATCTGTTTTTTCTTAAAAAAATATTTAGAAAGACAGCATGTTGCTTGAAATAATCCAAATGTTCCTTGAAAATTTGAAGAAGTCCAAGTGAGACTTCAAATCTGATGGGGGGTTGTTCAGTGACGATTCTGAGTTTTAGTGACAGTTTCTACTAGGTTTTACACAGCATGTAAGCAGAGGAACCTTGAGGACATTGGTCCTTTGGTGACAAAACTTATCAAACTTATTAGGGAAGGTTTCTATCTGTTCTAATAACAAAAAAGCACTTATATTTCTCTTTATATTTTACAAAGTTCTGCATTTATTTTTGAAAACCTATGGTAACCACAAAAGGTTTGTAAGCTATCACCTGTGTGGTAATTTTAAATAGATTTTGAAGAAACTTAAGAGCTAGGGTTTTATGTTTTTTTGAGTGAAGCTGATAATTTACAACACTGCAAGGTAGGAGACATCTTTTTCCTACAATTTTGGCTTTGCATATTTTTTCTTAACTTTCACAAAATATATTGGCATCATGAGGAGAACCATGAAAGAAGAGGTTCTTTTCTTCTATTTAGACATTGTTTTCTTTAAGGCCAAAGAATATCTTGGCTGCATAAAAAGACAGGAATGGGATTTAATCCTCTTCTTATTTTTTCCACTTGATATTCATCTTTCATTGGCCCTAAAATGTTGAGCAATGGGAGAGAGGAAGGAAATAGAAAGAAAAAGGGAGGACATTAGATTAAAAATGTTAGCTCCATTAATAATATGTCTTGGGGATGGGATGAGAGCCTGAAACCACAGATGGGAAAGTCGTGGGAACAGGCCTAGCAGTAGGAGAAACTCAGTATTATCACTAGGGGAGACATAGAGACAGGTGAAACGGAGCAGGGACATACCCAGATACTGGCCATGGGTCAAAGTCAGGCATGAAGTCAGAGACAGAGTCTACACCATCATCAGTGAGACAGATGGGCAGAAATTCATCTGTTTTAAGAAACAAATCAAAGTTTTTCAAAATAAGGGGAAATATGCCTTCCAAGTAAAATTATAAAAAATTAATATTTAGTTTGAGTCAGAAATTTGAAAACCTCTTTTTCTTCAGGCTTGAAGTTCAACTTATAAATATCTATCCATTGTTAGATATTATTAAATATTTATTTAAGAGTAATTTACTTTTTCATATACATCGATAATAGACAATAAGTTCATAACAGATTGATTTCTCCTAAACAATTAACCTCACTTACAAATTTAATCAACTTATACCTCTTAAACATCTTTGTATGTATTAAAATGTAATTTGCCTGCTGTTCTTACTCACATCAAATTCTTGAGAGGGCAAACTCTCATATCCAGGAAACAAGCTCTCTCTAATTTGGGACCAGTTTCAGTAAGTTAAGTGGTTCATGTTGAACAATGTCATAAGTCAAGTTTAGTTAAATGCTCAAACTGTTTACAAATGATTAGACTTACATCTTTTACATGAAGAGCACAATTTCAATTTCAAGTTATGCATTGTTTTAATCAGAAAAAGACTATTCTCATAATTATAAAATATCTTTAAATTTGACAAAAATAGTAACAAGTTTTTATATACTTCATCATCTTTATTTTTATACCTCCTCATGTCTTTAAAATTATATATCTGATCTAAGAGAGCAGATTAATTATATCGAGTGTGTTACAGGTAATGGAGGTAAAGATTAGGACCACCAAGTAGATATTATCCACCAGAGATGAGAATGGAATACTTATTTTTTGTACATTGACGTCCTGTAGAATCCTTTTTTTTTTTTGGTTTGGGAACTTGAAACAGACTGAATATGCAAGTTCATGCCATAGGGTTTGCCATTGCTTGAAGGTACCCACTTTAATTCATATGTCAAAATCCTAACCCTCAAGGTTTTAGGAAGTGGTACCCTGGAAGATGATTAGGTGATTAGGTCATGCAAGTGGATCTCTCATGAATGGGATTAGCATCCTTACAGAGAGGCCAAAGGGAACCTAAGCCCATTCTACTAAGTGACCTTACAGCCAGCAGGTGTACTCTGTGGATCGGAATGTGGGCTCTCACCAGACAGGGATTTTCTGGCACCTTGATCTTGAAGTTCCCAGCCTCCAGAACTGTGAGAAATAAATCTCCATTGCTTATATGCCACCCAGATTATGGTATTTTGTTATAGTATCCTGAATAGACTGAATCCAGTGTGTCTTCCAAGCTTCACTTTTATCCTGTTTTTATTCTCTTTTTCAACACTGTACTGCCTGTTCTGGATAGAAAACATTATTTTCTTAAATTTTATAAATTTATTAAAATTATATGACAAAAATTAAATTTAAAAATCAAAGTACTAGCTATAAGTTTCAAAGTCATTTCTTCAATGGGTATTAACAATTTAACCGCTTTCTCATTGGAGTTTGGATAGGAGAAATTCTTGAACTGTTCCCATTCTTACTTGGATGTCTTCTCATCATTTCACTAGAGGATTAGAAGAATTATTGGACTTTGTACTTCCTCATTCTAGTTGTCACACTTTGCAGTCTAATTGTTTTTTTTTAAGACAGGGACTTGCCATATAGCCCAGGCTGGCCTCGAACCCACGATCCTCCTGCCTCAGCCTCCCAAGTGCTGGGATTACGGGTGTGCACCACCACGACCGGCTGATTGGATTTTTATTTTTTAAATAACTTTCTTTCCTGGCCACAATTCTATTGTTATTTATTTTGATTTAAGAGCTTAATCTGGTTAAAATGGGGGGGGGTGTGATTTGGTGTAAAAGTCAGGGTTTCCTTTGATGGAGAAGGAAGCAGGAATTCTGGAGGACAGTTTTCAATCGCTTTGAAATAAAAAACTTCAGCCCTTAATAGGAAAGCTATAATGCTGTGCCTTTTCCCTCCCCCAGCTGATCTTTGATCTGACCATTTGCACGGGCCATGAAGAAGGGCCCGGGTGAGTTACAGCACAACGTGACCCTGGTTATTGCTTATAGCGGACACTATCATCTTTTTAAATTTCTGGATAAGAAGTATATCCTGAAGCATGGGATTGCAGAGTAAGGAAGAGGGATAAATTATGCAAATTCATTTAGCAATAGCACTTTAATGACTGTATTGTTGAAAGTTATGAATAATCCATTTGCTCACTTGCTGGACTAAGAGAAAGGGAAAACCGCAGTTTCCAATGGAGTGGGATGATTCTCTAGAGGAAGGAAACCTGCTGAGGATAGTTCAATACTCAATCAGGAGGACTGAAAAGCAGTGATTTAATTAATTACCCTGGTGTTCCTTTGTAGAGCTCTGTGCTGTCTCATCTGAATGAGGGCTCCGGAACTTGCCCATCATCCTCAGGGAGAGTGTGCATTTTCGCTGCCATGCTGCAGGCCCGGAAATGGGTGTCAACTTCCATTGGATTTCTGGTGAAGTCCCATTCAGGATGTCACATTCTACAAAACAGCTGCAGAAGATGACAGTGGCCACAGCTGACTCTGAATGCAGAAGGCCTCTAAGATACTGGTTGCATGGAGATATCCTTTACCCAAATAACTGGAGAAACGTTTCTTGGACAAATTATGCAACCCTAGAGTCTATAATGGTCAAGCTACTCACCTGAGAACTCAGCCTCATGAAGCTATCTTTAAGCCATGACCAATTCCAAGAAAGCCAATACCGTAGAGAGTTTGAGTATTATTCAATTTGAGATCATTCTTATTCTTGTCATGAGTCTTTTCTTAGGATTCATCTTTTCTTTTTCATTACCATAATCCAAGCCCACACATACTTGAATTACTGCAATGTTTTCTTTTGTCTGGTTGCTCCCTGCTACAGTCCATCTTGGGTCTGACTGTCAAGTTAAGTTTTCGGAAGCACCACATTTAATCACATCACTACCCTACTCTGGAACTTGTAATGACTTTTTGCTATTTAAGATATCAAAGTCAAACCATATTGGAGTCCTAGGATTTCCAGTATCTGGCCTTAATGTCCTGTACAGAAATGGTTTCCCATTGGTCCTTTGAAGGGCTGGTCCTTTTCAGAGGCTGGCATCTCACTAGACATCTTTCACAGTGGGCTCCTTCCCAGAGCTTGTCTTGTACTGTTCACTTCTTTCATGTACCCTCTGTGACCACTCCAGGATACGCCAATTCATTCATTTATACATTCATTACGTTTGCTTAGCACCTTCACATCGTATGCACCGGTAGGTTCTGGACCCCTCTTTATAAGCTCTTTGTCATCCAAACTACTACATGTATATTTGTGCACTTTGTACTTTTGCAAGGGGCTTCGTTGAGGGGGCCAAGGAAAGCTGAAGTCTAGCCTGATGATTCCTCACTCCCTTCCCCCACAAAAAAGGAAAAATCTGCAGCACATTTCTAATTGTCTACCCCACATGACTGAGTATATTCCTGAAGGAAAGGATTTCTATTTGGGTCAGAAGAGGAAGGGAACTAATTCCTCTTTTAACATTTTAAAGTTGGAAGACCTTTCCACAGTCTGGCTTCTGTCTCTGAGTATCCCCTCCATGTCCACACCGTTCTTGGGTGTGTTCACATTGTCCTATGAGCTCTAGAACTGTCCCTTGGAGTTATAATGTCAGGTGAGTTCTTGCTGTGGGAATAGAAATATCCCTGAGAGTCATTCTTATACTTAGAAGGCTAACAATAACTCTACCATACTCTCAAGTGACTGTGAACTGCTTAAACATATCCTACTAAACCCAAATGGTCTGTGTCACCAACTCAACTTGGCTTTAGCTGGATCCAATCATGTTCCCTAACAAGAAAGCTGATATGATGGAAGTAAAGTCGACATGGAAAGAGACAGTATTATTAATCAATTGCAGTTAAAATATAAAATATATCATATTCTGGGGATGGGAATGTGGCTGTGTGTGTGTTTGTATATGTGTTTATGTGTGTATATATATAATTTTGAAAAAAATTATGAACACATATATTTATGTAAGCTGATTGTTGTGGCTCCTCCTGTGCCCTTAGAAAGGGTTCATATGAGTCAGAGTCAATATCCTTTGGCTTCACTTGCTGCATCTGAGTGCTCTGAAGGTTAGGAAGGCACTTCTACTCTATGCAGATCACCCTGTCCTCTCCTGCGCTGGGGCTGGAGGTTCTGAGCCTGTTGCCCCTCAGAGTCACTTGAAGGACCTCTTTCCTCAAAGGCTTCTCTGAGCCCTGGAGACCCCATCTCTACCCCAAAACTTTTCTTCCTCAGTCTTGGTCAGTGTATTAAATGAGAATGAGCACCCTGGATTCCATCTCATCCAGTCAGAATGGATCAAGAAAATAATCAATGGCAAATGCCACTGAGGATATGGGGAAAAGAACCTATATATACTGTTGGTGAAGCCATTATGGAAATCATTTTGGAGGTTCCTCAATAACCTAAAAATAGAACTATCATGTGATCCTGCTATATACAACCAAGTAACCAAAGAAATGTAAGTCAGCATACAAGAGATGCCTGCACACTTATGCTTGTTGTAGAATTATTCACAATAGCCAAGTTATGGAATCAGTCTAGGTGCCCATAAACAGATGAATGGATAAAAAGATGTGATATCTATCTGTCTGTATATCTATCTATCTATGTATCTATCTATCTATGGAGAATGAGGAATGGAGTATTATTCAGTCACAAAGAAGAGCAAAATTCTGTCATTTATAGAAAAATGGATGGAACTGGAGATCATGATATTAAATGAAATAAGTTGGACTAAGAAAGACAACTATTGCATGTTTTCCCTCATATGTGGAATCTAGATTTAAAAAAAAATACATGAAAGTAGGAGGAAGACTATTTGGGAAGAGGTAAGGGACCAGAATGGTTAATGGGGGATGAATATGATTAAAGTACATTATATGAGTATGAAAAGATCATGATGAGACCTATTCAGATGTACAGAAAAAAAAAAGAATTAGCTCCCCAGTACAAACTAGTACTAGTTTATTCTCATGACTGGTCCTTGTGCCAGTGAGAGTCTAGAAAGCAACCAAGAGACTCAGGGGCTGGGATTTCTGAAGAGGGCTTGCTGTTGGTACTAGTTTCAGGGACAAGGTAGAGGAAGCTGAGACTCTGGAGGAAAACAGAAGGAATATGTTACCTTGAAGGCGGCCTTCTGGAAAGGGCTCTGCCTTGTACTGTTGTCATGGAGGAATTTCTTAACCATGATACCGTTGGCATTTTGGGTCAGATAATACTTTGTTGTGGAGTCATCTGGCCTGTGCATTGTAGGATCATTGGCACCTTCCCAGGCCTCTACCACACCATGCCAGTAACATACACCTGCCTACTCGTGACAGCCCATAAATGTTCCACACACTGCCAACTGACCCCCATGAGGCTGACTGAGAACCACTGTCATAAAGGGACATAGTCACTGCCAGACTGGAGCAATGGGTGGTGATGGTGAGGGGAGGAAAGAAATAACTGATGTCCCTGTCAGCCAGTCCTTATCTCCTGTCTGCTTCTTATTGCTAAACCCCAACAGAAGCCAGGAAGAGTGTTCCTCTGTACCTTTCTTTGACTATACAACTCAATCCCAATAGGCAGTTATAGTTGTGGCTCCCAAATTGGAGCTCAGAATCACAATGGCCACAAGTCATTTGTTCCCTAGCTCATGACTGCTGATGAAGATTGCCTCTGGCAGTCCAAAGATTAGTTGTTAAAGTCATTGCTAAGGACAAACCTCTACCTCTTGCCTTTGCCTGTTTTTGCTCCACTCTAATGTATTGCTTGCTTGCTTATTTCCTTTTATCTCTAATTTAACATCCTCATTCGGATCTGCCTACTCACTTATCAGAAGAAGCACCTTGGGAAGGTCTGCCAGAGCTGGAGGAGTAATCATTGTTGTACTGATATGTGGCTGGACTTGTGGGGTTTCTTTTGAGATAAATTCCATTGTGACCAAAAGTTTCCTTTCATATGTTCCTCTGTAGTGTGCCCAGAGCCCTCTGACTGTTGCCAAACCCTTGTTCTCTTGATGCTGTTTTACATTAATGTTCTGTCTAGTGTTTGGATAATGCTTTGGCCACCCTGTTGGCATCATTCAGAGAGCAGGCTGTCAGGCAATATTTTGTTGATTGATGGATTGAGTAAGCCCTTTGCCATCTTGGAGCAGAGTTCCTGTATTATATTGAGAGAGTTTGTTTAGAAAAGTGCTTATCAAATTTTAATAGCCATATGAATCACCTGGGATGTTGTTAAAATTCAGATTCTGTAGTTAGGTTTAGGAAGGGGCCCAAGCCTGTATTTCTAATAAGTTCCTGGGTTGCAGATGCTTCTGGTCTGCAGATAACATTGTGAGTATTGAGATGTAGATGATGGTAAGTTATGTGGGCCTTTCTGATGTGACAAATTTGCTCAATAGTTTGTTGAGAACTGTTGCTAAACAGTGGGCTAGGTTTTGTACAAGGGATGGATGCCCACTTTTCTTATCCTATAGCCCTCATGTCACTTCTGCATGAAAAGATAAAGACTTTGTGGCTGTTATATTCTTCAAGAGGTATTCCTCTCCCAGCTGTGCACAAGGCTTTCAACTCCACTAAGCCTTAGTCTTTACCCAGACCATCAATGGGAGCCACCATTTGCTGCTTTTGTTTGGCTTTTCTTAGCTTTGTTCCACAAGCAATAGAGTTTTCATCTTGATACACAATGAGAAAAAGCCTGAGCCTAGAGAGACCTTGACTATTTCTTTTCTCTGCTGTAGATGAATCATTTTGGTGATAGAGAAAGAATTCAAGCATGGCTACTTTTCCAACGAGGGGGCAGGTTGGGATATGTATGTGTGTGTGTGTGCACATGTGAAGGCTGTGAACTCAATTTAGTTCTACAATAAAGTACACTTCTATGAACTATAGAGCCTTTTAATGTTTCCTGAATGGCACCTCAGCACTGCAGGGAAACATTATCGTGACTGTGTTATCAGAATTTTCATTCATGGTTCATTGCTTTCCTCTTCTGAGGACTCCATTTTTGGTTGGCCAGAAACACTGAGCACTTGCTGAGGGAATGAATCCCAAGAAGGTTGGAATGGGTCCAAGCCTGAATAAAACATGAGTTCCTCTTAGGTAAGCTATCTCATCAATGGGGTGTGTCCAGTGAACTGGTTCAAATGCTTCCAAATGCCTTACGTTCTGCTCTTGATTTATCTAAAGAGTAGTGGAGAGAAAGGGATAGCATGTGGAGTGTTTGAACTCTTTAGAGAGGAACTTCTCTGCTTAGAAACATCCCCGCCTTCATTTTTTCCCTTCATTACTTCTAGTGCTTTGTCTGTGAAAATGATGCAAATGAGATAAAAGTCACACAACAGGAGGAAAGGAAGGAACTGGTCTTCATGTTGTACAAATTATATGAATTCAAACAAACAGACCCACAAAGAAAATAATCAGGCTTATTTGTGCCAATGCTGTTTGGGTTTCAAAATAGGTAGATGGGTTTGAACTCTAGGAAGTAAGGTTTGTGGAACTTGATACTGGGTAAGAAAGAGAGGCAGAGAATGGAGAGTGTTGACGGATGAAGTGATGAAGTATGGTGTTTAATTTAAAAGGAGTTATATATGAGAATTGAGGCATTTGTACATTTATAGTTATTCTCTCCTTAAAATTCAATGGTATGAAAAACGAGAACCCAAAATAGGGAAAAATACTTTATATAATGCAGTTTCTCATCTTTGGCACTACTGACGTTTTGGGTGCTGTCCTGTGCACTGGGGGATACTTAGTAGCACTCCTGGTCTTGACTTACAAGATGCTGAAGTATGTCCCGCCAGTTGTGACAACCTACCATGTCCATAGATATAAATATTCCCTGGGGATAAAATGAACCCCTCTCCCGGTTAAGAATCACGAGTCTGCACCCAAGCTAAGGGAATAACACCTCTTATGGTACAAATTCTGTCCTGGAGTCTTCATTTACTTAGACCATAGGCTCTGTGTCCTGGGCAGCAGTGACCTGTGACAGACCCTATCACAGATATGTGCTTTCGTTTTTATTTGTGCATGTGTGGTAAATTCATATAGCAAAATGTTGGAAAGATTGTTACCCCTCTACTGAGTGTGATTAGCACTTGGTAGACGAGTTTATTTTCTTTTGTAGACTTTGCATTATTTAGGGGCCCCACAGCATGTATCATTTTTTAAAAAAGCAAAAAAGAAGATGTTTGCATTTTAGAAAATCAAACAAGAAACAGTTGCATTACAGTTTCTGTTCAATCTTCTTCAAAGGAATAGCAGTTTTCCTCCAAGTTGGAAATCACAGGACTTATCCTTATCTGCATTTGCTCTGGGCTCTCAGCTTGCTTATGCCCAAGTCATTGCAGCTGTCCTCTCTTCTTCACACCTGGAAGCCATGGGCTAATCTCAAGGTAGCTCTTTTCCTTCACACCCTGACTTCCAGTCTGGAAAAGCTGTTTAGATAAGGAAGTGGGTTCTGCTATTCTGTGGGCACTGCTGTAGCTTAGGTTATTTATCCAGGTATCACACACTTACAATTTCGGGATTTCTCCTGAGAAACTGATCAGCTGGCACTGTATTTACCAAGCCATACAGAGATTTGCAGAGACTTCCATTGCTCCTGATCATTGATGACCATCCTGTTTCAACGGGATTCTGTCATGGATGGTCATTGCTTATGAATTCAGTGAAAAACAATGACAGGGAAGTGTGGGAAGTGTGGACTTGACCTGTCATTGTTTTCTACCTAGGGAGACGGAAGCTGGTTCCATCTCTTTTGCTGAATATGGTGTCATTGGCAAACACTTAAAGGTGAAAGTAAAATTCAACCACTCTGTCCAGGATCCCCTCCTATACCAGCCCCCTCAATACCAAGGTAATGTTATCTCAAGGTGTTTCGATTTCGGAAAGACAAGTATGGTGATGTGCCAGAGGATCCAACGGGGCGGAGCCTGTGTTTGCCAGTAGCTTTGGTCTTAAGAAAGCAGCCTTGAGAGTGCCTAGGAACCACTGCCAGTACATTTATATGACTTCATATGGTGGTCAGCTTCACGTTGGTCCCAAAATTACAGTTGTGCCCATCACACTGGTTGATTTTCTTCTAACATGTTTTATTTCTAATAATTCCCACTCAAGATAGCAATTTTCAGAAAACTTTCTCTTTAGGAATTTTTGTTTGGTTTCTAAAGGCAAAAGCTTTAATCTTTAAGTTCTCCATTCTGAGATTGACTTTGAATACAATAACTAATGAGTATAATCTGAAACCTCCTATTATTCAACAAAAATGTCTGTAGAGATAAATAAAACTGACTATTTCTCAGACCCTGTAAGCAGTAAGTGAACACTTGAAGTGAGATATACGCCTTTATTTCATTGTTGCCTGAATGTCAATATTATCTCTTTTGACCTGACATATTTGTCTTTGACTCTTTGGAGGAATATAAGGCCCTGTCTTGGTTGGAAGGTTGACTAAAAGCCCCACTTATAGATGAAAGTACTTCTAAAGAACTTTGAAATGTACTGTGAACAGTTCATATTGTTCCCTAGCCTATACATTTTGTAGTAGAATTTCCAAATAAAAAATTTCATCTACATTATGAGCTCTAAACCCCTAATGCTCAATATGCAGGAAGATTCATCTAGTTTGTGTTAAAGCTTGGTCCCTGCGGTGGCAATATTGAGAAGTGGTAGAACCTTTGAGAGACACAGTCTTATGGGATATCCTTAGGTCTTTTGAAGCATGCCCTTGAAGGGGATTATGGAATCTCTCCACTCTCCTCTCACTCTCTTTTGCTTCCTGGCCATGAGGTGAACAGTTTTCTTTATCAAGGAAGTGCCACAGGCCCAAAGCAAAGGGGCTAATTGATCATGGAATGGAATCTCCAAAACTATGAGTCAAATTAAACCTTTTCTCTTCATAATTTAATTATCTCAGGCATGTTGTTATAGTGATGGGAAGCTGACTAACACAAAGATCTAACTCAATAAGGTAACGATGACAAACAGGATCATCTGGCATTGCCTTTCTTTGGCTTGGCTCCCATAATCCTTTCCTTTGGTCACTATATTGCATCCGTCTTACTTTTCTCTACCCTCAAGAAGCCCAGCTTCTTTCTGCATCAGAGTCATTACAGTTTGTTTTTTATTTGATGCTATTATTCTTACTCTCTCCTCCCATGATTCTTGTATTCCTTAAGCTTTTTCATCTTCTAATTATAACTTCAATGCCTCTTTATTAGACAAGCCTCCTCTAAATCCCTGGAAGATGGTAGGGATAGCAAATCCTGTAGTTCTATGCTCGTATAGCACCCTGTTATGTTCCTTTGTAGCATTTGTCATATTAATTATACGGTTATTTATGCAATTATTTGTTTTATGTATATCTTCTTCCCTAGGCTATATCCTCAAGGACCAAGCATGCTCAAATTGGAAGATATAGAGGAAAGAGAGAGGGGAGAGAGACAGAAAGAAAATTGTATATCTCCCTGATGATGGGTAAGGAGGATCACCAGTTGTGACATGAATTAGGAAGATATTTCAGTTAACACAACAGTTCCAAATAGCCCCAAACACAAATCTGTCTGCTCTGATTGCTT
Organism: Castor canadensis; assembly: GCF_047511655.1. Taxonomy (NCBI): domain Eukaryota; kingdom Metazoa; phylum Chordata; class Mammalia; order Rodentia; family Castoridae; genus Castor; species Castor canadensis. Next base: position 112,557,586 of record NC_133396.1, read on the forward strand.
TAGACTTACCTGCTATGGCCTAGGATGTCTGAAATGACAGTGCTGTCAAGAGAGTGACAGTAAGAACTTGAGCTAGACAGCAGTAATAGCAAGGGGTCTCTTTAAGTCAAAGCTAAAAAGGAAGGGATCGACCCCATTAGTGGCTATGTTCATTTAGTTTTGGAGTGACTCTGAGGCTTGTTCAGTGATATATAGAATGGAAATGCCTCAGTGGAGGCTGGACATTCACTTACCTAACTATCTTTGACCCTCATTTTTTTATTGTGGTAAAATACATGAAACAAAAAATTTACCATTTTAACCATTTTTTTTTTCAGTACTGGGGATTGAATTTAGGGCCTCCCCCAGTCCCATCTTAGTGAATGGACAGTTCCCTGGTACTAAATGCACTTAAAGTATTGTGCAACCATCACTGTCATTCAACTCCATCATTCTTTTCATCTTGCAAAACTGAAATACTATGTCCATTAAACAAGTCCTCATCTTCCCTTACTCTCAACTCCTACAAACACTGTTTACCCTCTCTCTTCATGATTTTGCCTACTCTAACTCAGGTAAAAATGGAATCACACAGCATTTTCTTTTTGTGGCTGGCTTATTTCACCTAGCGTAATATTCTCAGGTTTATCCATGCTGTAACATATGTCAGAAGTTTCTTCCTTTCTAAGCTGGATAATATTTCATTCTGTGTATACACCACAGTTTGCTTAGCCACTCAATTGTCCGTGGACACCTGAGTTGCTTCTACATTTTAACTATTGTGAATAATCCTGTTATTAATACCAAGTGTACAAAGATCTCTTTGAGTCTCTGCTTTCAAATCTTTCGCATATATACCCAGAAGTGGGGTTGCTGGATCATATGGTATTGGTAATCTTATTTTAGATTTTTTGATGAACCCTATATTGTTTTCCACAGTGGCTGTACCATTGTATATCCCAACAACAGTGTACATGGGTTTCAATTACTCCATAAACACTTGTTCTTTTCTATTTTTTTAACCAGTAGTCATCCTAATGGTTATGATGTGGCATCTCAAAAAGGTGTTGATTTTGTAATTTCCCTAATAGTGATGCTACATGTCTTTTCCTGCACTTATTGGTCATTTGTGTAGCTTCTTTGGAGGAATGTCTATGTGATTCTGTTTTCCATTTTTGAATTGGTTTTGTTGTTGCTCTTGTTGTTTTTGAGTTCTCTGTGAGTTTTGGGTATTATAAGATATATTATTTGGAAATATTTTATCTCATTCTGTGGTTTGCCTTATCCGAAGGTCAGATTTATCTATTATTTCTTTTGTTGCCCGTGACATTGGTGTTATATTCAAGAAATATTGCCAAATCTGTTTTTGGCAGAGCTATTGCTATATATTTTCCCCTAAGAATTTTATAGTTTTAGGTTTATATTTAAGATCCCTTGAATTAGTGTTTGTGTGTGGTATTAGGTATAAGGGCTAAGATTCATTCTTGTGTGTGTGTGTGTGTACTAGAATAACTTTCTTTTCTTCTTCTTATCGTACATTGGGAATACATTGTGATATTTATAAAAGTTCATACAATATATAATAGTTGAATTCACCCCTCCATCATTCATTTTATCCTCCTTGCCCCATTCATAGAATAATTTCAGCAGGTCTCAGTTTTCCATTGACATATATGTGTACACAATATTTGCACTATGTTCACCTTCATACACCCTCTCCCTACATCCTCCCTCCTCCCACTGGTGCTGACCCCCCCAGGAAGGACCTGTTCTGCCCTCCTGTTCTCTGTTTTTATTAAAAAAATGACATTTTTGTTTGTTTTGTTGAATGTGAATATTCAGTTTTTCTTGTGCCATTTTTGGAAAGACTACCCTTTCCTCCATTGAAAGAATTTGTCACCCTGTCAGTCATTTGATCATATATGGAAGGGGTTATTTCTGGGCTCCCTCTTCTGTTATGTTGGTCTACATGTCTGTCTTCATGCTAATACAACATGATTTGATTACTGTAGCTTTGTGGCAAATTTTGAAATAAGGAAAAGTAAATCCTTCAGTTTTGATCTTTTTTTTCCAAGTTTATTTTAGCTATTTTGGTCCTTTGAGATTCCATATGAATCTTAGGATTTTAAAAAATTTTTCTTCAAAAACTGTCTTTGGAATTTTCATAGGTATTGCATTCAATCTGCACTTGTTTTGGGGTAGTATTGACATCTCAACAATATTGTCTTACAATCCATGAAGGTAAGACGTGTTTCCATTTATTTATGTCTTCTTAAATTTCTTTTAGCAATGTTTTATATTTTTAATTGCATGAGTCTTTTATCTTCTGGAGTAAGTTAATTCCTAAATACATTTTTGTTGTGTTTTAAGGCAGAGTCTTGCTATGTAATCCAGGCTGGACTTGAATTTGTAGTCCTCTTGCTTCAGCCTGGGATTAGAGGTGTGAACCACCAAGTCTAGCATTCTTAAGTATTTTTTTTTACATTATTTTAGATGGACTTGTTTTTCTAAATTTCCTTTTCATATTGTTAATTGTTAGCATATAGAAATCCAATGGAGTTTTGAACACTGAATGTGTATTCTATATTCTGGTAGATTCATGCATTAGTTCTAATAGTATTTTTTGTTGTTGAGACAAGGTCTTGCTATGTAGCTCAGGCTGACCTTGAACATAGAGATCCTCTTGCTTTAGCCTCCTGAGTCCTGGGACTACAGACCTGGCTCCTAATAGTATTTTTGTGGAATTTTTAGAGTTTTCTATATATGCATAATATCATCAGTGAATGCATATAATTTTACTTTTTTCCTTTAGAATTTAAATGTCTTTTGTTTCTTTTTCTTACCTAATTTCTGGAGCTCCCAGTACTATGTTGAGTAGATGTCATAAAGTGGGCATTCTTGTTTTGCTCCTGATCTTAAAAGCAAAACTTGTAGTTTTTCACTATTGAATGATGTTCATGGTGTATTTTTCAAGATGGCTGCTATTATGTTTAAATACTTTCTTTCTATTCCTAGTTTGTTGAGTGTATTTATATTGTAAAAGTTTAAATTTTGTCAAATGCCTTTTCTGCACTAGTTGAAATTATTCTGTGGTGTTTTTTTGGCCTTCATTCAACTAACGTGGTATAATTACACTAATTTTCATGTGTTGAACCATCCTTGCAATCCAGAAATAAACTCCTCTTATTTATGTGTTTATTCCTTTCACTATGTGGTGTGGACTTTTGTTTGCTAGTATTTTATTGGGGTTTTGGCATCAATGTTGATAAGGAATATAGGTATTGTAGTTTCTGTTTCTTCTAGTGTCTTTGTTTGACTTTACTATGACAGTAATTCTGGTCTCGAATGAATTAGGAAGTGTTCCCTCTGCTTCAATTTTTTGGAACAAATTGAAAAGGATTGGTGTTAGTTTTTTTATATGTTTGATAGAAGTCACCAGTAAAGCCATCAAGCATAGGGATTTTCTTTGTTGGGAGATTTTTTATTACTGATTCAATCTCCTTACTAGTTATAAATAGTACAACTATTTTTTGTTTCTTCATAGTTTTGTCTTAGTCTTGTTTTTCTAGGAATTTGTCTAAGTTATCCAATTTTGTATAAATCTGCACAAACTACTCACTTATAATGCTTCTTATTTATGCAAAATTGGTAATAGTGTCCTAGTTTCATTTTTAACTTCAGTAATTTGAGCCTTCTCTCTTTTTACTTAGTTCATCTAGCTGGAAGTTTGTCAATTTTGTTGGTGTCTTCAAAGAATTCACTTTTGGGTTAATAGGTTGTCACTTTGTTTTTCCTCTCTGTTTTAAATTTATCTCTGCTCTAATCTCTGTTATTTTCTTCCTTCTGCTAGCTTTGGGTTTATTTTGTTCTTATGTTTCTATTTCCTTTCTTGGAAAGTTATGTTGTTGATTTAGGAGATTTCTTCCTTCCTTCCTTCCCTCCCTCCATCCCTCCCTTCCTTCCATCTTGGCAATACTAGAGATTGAACTCAGGACTTCATACTTGCTAGACATGTGTTCCACCACTTGAGCCATTTTTGCTTTTAGTTTATCTTTCAGATAGGGTCTTGTGTTTTGCCTTAACTGACTTCAGACTGTGATCCTCCTACCTCTGCCTCCCAAGTAGCTGGGTTTAGAGGCATGTACAACCACAGATGGCTCTCTTTTTTAATGTATTTATAGCTACAAGTTCCCTTCTCAGCACTGCTTTGATTGCATTCCATACACTTTATTATATTGTGTTGTTTTTCATTTGTCTCTATGAATTTGATAAATTTCCTCATGATTTTTTCTGATCCATTGGTTGTTTAAGAATGTGTTGTTTAGGAGATTCCAAGATGGTGGCTAGAGGGAGGAAGCAGAAAGCGTGCCTCCTAAAGTAAAATCTTGGAGAGATGCTGGAGATACACCTTACAGGAAAAACCACCGAGAAGAGGCAAAACTTTGACTCCTCCACACCTCCAGCCTGCACATAGCATCTCCACTTCATGTTAGATGGAGAAACCAGGAGGGCTTCCGCACTGCCGCCAGATGGCAGCGCCCAGACAGCTTGGGAAGACTCAGACTACAAGGTGAGCTAAGTGGCACGTGGTATTCCCACAGACAACCCTGGGCCAGATCAGCATAGCCCCCTGGACAGACCGACCCCCACCCAGGGAAAAGAGAAAAAAGAACTGAATAATAAGCAATAACAACAAAACAGACACATAGCAAAGAGGGTGGGGTGCCCTGAGGGCGGAAGAGGAGGGGAAGGGGAATCAATCACAACAAGCCAGCTGGAGAAGGCAGGAGCAGCAGCACATGCCCAGCAATCAGGAGCAGGAAAGGTTGTAAAGGTGGCAGTGGCAGGAAACTCCACAGAGAGGGGGAAGACCCACTTCCCATGTGAACTGTAAATAAATACACCAGCCTGAGAAAGTGGGTGTAGTGTCACTTCTCCCAGTGTGTTTGAAAGGGGAAAGTTTGTAACAGTGGCGGTCATGCCCAGGAGAACTCTAAGTAAAGAAAGCCTGAGGGGCTAGGTGAGCATTAAGCTCACTCCCGAGATCTGCATAAATAAAGCCTCCAGCAACAGCAGGCTGTCAGCAGCGGGCAGGTGAGCCTCAGCCTCAGATAGTCATTCACAGAACTGTCTCCAGACTCTTTTTTTTCCCTCTCTTCCTTTGATGAGAAAGCAACTGAACTACACCTGCATGCTGAAAAACTTACTGAAACTGTATTGCATTTGAACTTGGGACACTTTGTGGTGCTTTTTTTGTTTTGTGTTGTTTTGTTTTTTTCCCCTTTGATGAGACAACAACAGAACTACTTCGAGACAACATCTCCAGGATTGGAGGCGGAGGGACTAACACCAAAATTATTACGACTGAAACTTTATTGGATTTGAACTTGGAGATTTTTTTTCATTTATTTATTTATTTATGTATTTTTTCATTCCTCTCTCTGTCTCTCTAATGACTGTTCAGCTTACTGTTGATTAGTACACTATCACTGTTTATATCTTTGAAACTTTGTTTCTTTGTTTTGTTTTTCTACTTGTTTGTTTACTTGTTTTTCCCTTTTTCTTTAACCTCTCTGCTTTTAATCTGCTCTCACCCTTCCACTCTAAATATCACCATTGTTTTTATTATAAGCTAGAAAATACTTAATTGCACACAGTACAGGGACAGTAACAACACCAAAGACAATGACGGCAAGACAGAAAACACAGGGAAACCAGTTTCCCCACAGCAAAAAATTAGCACAGAAACCAGAGGGGAATGAAGAAAACAGATACTGAGATCCAGACTCCAACAAATTGAAGATAAACTATGCCAAAGAACCCAATGAAGCCCACAAGAATAATCTAAAAAAGAAATACTACAGGTAATCAATGAGAATTTTATAGAGATGATACTGGATAGGGTCAACCAAAATGTACAGGAGACACTCAAGAAATTCCAAGACAACAAAAATAGAGAATTTGAGAAAGCACAAGAAGAAATAAAAGAAACCATAGAAGCACTGTATAAACACCAAAGTGAAACAAAGAACACGATTAATAAAGAGATAAATGAACTCAGGAAAAAATAGACAACATTAAAGAGAAAATGACTCAGGATATGGAAAACCTCAGAAAAAAGAACGAAACAGAAATGCAAAACAAAATGGAAGGCCAATCCAGCAGAAAAGAACAAGAAGAAGACAGAATCTCAGACCTTGAAGATGAAATGGTAATTAAAGGAAAAACCGAAGAACTATTAGTTAAACAACTCAAGACCTGGAAAAGAAAATGCAAGAACTCACTGACTCCATCAAAAGAACAAATCTGAGAATCATGGGCATTGAAGAAGGAGAAGAGGTGCAAGCAAAGGGAATGCATAATATATTCAACAAAATAATAACAGAAAATTTCCCAAATCTAGAGAAAGATATTCCCATACCAGTGCAAGAGACCTCCAGAACACCAAACAGACCAGACCAAAATAGATCTACCCCAGGGAATATTATCATTAAAACAACAAATACAAACCCAAGAAAGAATACTGAAGGCTGTAAGAGAGAGAAAACAAATAACATACAAAGGTAAACTCATCAAAATCACAGCAGACTTCTCAACAGAAACATTAAAAGCAAGAAGAGCGTGGGGTGAGATCTTCTGGGCACTGAATGAAAATAACTTCAACTCCAGGATACTCTACCCAGCAAAACTATCATTCAAAATAGATGGAGCAATAAAAGTCTTCCATGATAAGCAGAAACTAAAACAATATGTGACCACAAAGCCACCACTACAAAAGATTCTTCAAGGGATTCTGCACACAGAAAGTGAAACCCAACATAACCATGAAAAGGCAGGTAGCACCAAACTACAGGAAAAGAAAAAGCAAGAAAGTAGAGAGTAACCTCGATTTAGGTACACACAATCAAATCTTCAAACAAGTAAGACAACTAAATGGCAGGAATCACCACATACCTATCAGTGCTAACACTTAATGTTAATGGACTTAATTCCCCCATCAAAAGACACCATTTGATGAACTAGATTAAAAAGGAAGATCCAAAAATTAGTTGCTTACAGGAGACCCATCTTACCAACAGAAATAAGCGTAGGCTTAGGATGAAAGGCTGGAAGAAGATTTACCAAGCCAATGGCCCCTGGAAACAGGCAGGAGTAGCAATACTTATCTCTGACAAAGTAGACCTCAAACCAACATTGATCAAACGAGATAAAGGACATTCCATACTAATAAAAGGGGAAACAGACCAAAAGGAAATAACAATTATCAACCTACATGCACCCAATGTCAACGCACCCAATTTCATAAAACATACCTTGAAGGACCTATATTAACTCTAACACAGTGGTTGTGGGAGACTTTAACACCCCATACCATCAATAGATAGGTCATCTAAACAAAAAATCAATAAAGAAATACTAGATCCAAAATTTACAATAGATCAAATGGACCTACTTGATGTCTACAGAACATTTCATCCAACTTCAACCCAATATACATTCTTCTCAGCAGTCCATGGAACTTTCTCCAAAATAGATCACATCCTAGGGCACAAAGCAAGCCTCAGCAAATATAAGAAAATAGAAATTATACCATGCATTCTATCTGATCACAATGCATTAAAACTAAACTCAACAACAAAAGACAAAAAACATGCAAACAACTGGAAACTGAATAACTCATTGCTTAATGAACAAGGAGTCATTGATGAAATAAAAGAAGAAATTAAAAAGTTCCTGGAAGTCAATGAAAATGAAAACACAACCTACTGGAACCTATGGGACACAACAAAGGCAGTCCTAAGAGGAAAGTTTATAGCCATGAGTGCATATATTAAAAAGACTGAAATATCCCAACTCAATGACCTAATGATACATCTCAAACTCCTACAAAAACAAGAACAAGCAAATCCTAAACCAAATAGAAGGAGAGAAATAAAAATAAGAGGTGAAATCAATGAAATAGAAACTAAAAAAAGCATAGAAAGAATTAATGAAACAAAAAGTTGGTTCTTTGAAAAATTAAACAAGATCAACAGACCCCTGGCAAACCTGACTAAAATGAGGAGAGAAAAAACCCAAGTTAGTAGTATCAGGAATGCAAAAGGGGAGATAACAAACACCATGGAAGTCCAGGAAATCATCAGAGACTACTTTGAGAACCTATATTCAAATAAATTTGAAAATCTAAAAGAAATGGACAGATTTCTAGATACATATGACCATCCAAAACTGAACCAAGAAGATATCAATCACCTGAATAGATCTATAACACAAAATGAAATGGAAGCAGCAATCAAGAGTCTCCCCAAAAAGAAAAGTCCAGGATCTGATGGATTCTCTGCTGAATTCTATCAGACCTTTAAGGATGAACTGACACAAACCCTCCTTAAACTGTTCCATGAAATAGAAAGGGAAGGAAAACTGCCTAACACACTTTATGAAACCAGTATTACACTTATCCCAAAACCAGGCAAAGACACCTCCAAAAAGGAGAACTATAGGCTAATCTCCTTAATGAACATTGATGCAAAAATCCTCAATAAAATAATGGCAAACCGAATTCAAAAATACATCAAAAAGATCATTCACTATGACCAAGTAGGCTTCATTCCAGGAATGCAGGGGTGGTCAACATACGAAAATCAATAAATGTAATAAACCACATTAACAGAAGCAAAGACAAAAACCACTTGATCATCTTAATAGTCAGAAAAAGAGTTTGATAAGATCCAACACCATTTCATGATAAAAGTTCTAAGAAAACTAGGAATAGAAGGAAAGTACTTCAACATTATAAAAGCTGTATATGACAAACATACAGCCAGCATTATACTTAATGGAGAAAAACTGAAACCATTCTCTCTAAAATCAGGAACCCAGACAAGGATGCCCACTATCTCCACTCCTATTCAACAAAGTACTGGAATTCCTAGCCAGAGCAATTAGGCAAGAAGAAGGAATAAAAGGAATACAAATAGGTAAAGAAACTGTCAAAGTATCCCTATTTACAGATGACATGATCCTATAACTTAAAGACCCAAAAAACTCTACTCAGAAGCTTCTAGACATCATCAATAGCTATAGCAAGGTAGCAGGATATAAAATCAACATAGAAAAATCATTATCATTTCCATACACTAATAATGAACAAACTGAAAAAGAATATATGAAAAAATTCCATTTACAATAGCCTCAAAAAAAAATCAAATACCTAACAAAAAGATGTGAACGACCTCTACAAGGAAAACTATAAACTTCTAAAAAAAGGGATTGAGGAAGACTAGAATGTGGAGAGATGTCCCATGCTCATGGATTGGTCGAAACAACATAGTAAAAATGTCTATAGTCCCAAAAGTAATCTACATGTTTAATGCAATTCCCATCAAAATTCCAATGACATTCATTAAAGACATTGCAAAATCTACTGTTAAATTTATATGGAAACACAAGAGGCCTTGAATAGCCAAGGCAATACTCAGTGAAAAGAATAATGCTGGAGGTATCACAATACCTGACTTCAAACTATATTAAAAGCAATAACAATAAAAACAGCATGGTACTGGCACAAAAACAGACATGAAGACCAGTGGAACAAAATAGAGGACCCAGATATGAAGCCACACACTATAACCAACTTGTCTTTGACAAAGGTGCTAAAAATATACGATGCAGCCTCTTCAACAAAAACTGCTGGGAAAACTGGTTAGCAGTCTGCAAAAAACTGAAACTAGATCCATGTATATTACCCTATACCAATATTAACTCAAAGTGGATCAAGGATCTTAATATCAGACCCCAAACTCTAAAGTTGGTACAGGAAAGAGTAGGAAATACTCTGGAATCAATAGGTTTAGGCAAGAACTTTCTCAGTGGAACCCCAGCATTTCAGCAAGTAAGAGATAACTTAGATAAATGGGACTTCATAAAAGTAAAAAGCTTCTGCTCAACAAAAGAAATGGTCTCTAAACTGAAGAGAACACCCACAGAGTGGGAGAAAATATTTGCCAGCCACACATCAGACAAAAGACTGATAACCAGAATATATAGGGAACTTGAAAAACTAAATTCTCCCCAAATTAATGAACCAATAAAGAAATGGGCAAGTGAACTAAACAGAACTTTCTCAAAAGAAGAAATTCAAATGGCCAAAAAATACATGAAAAAATGCCCACCATCTGTAGCAATAAAGAAATGCAAATTAAAACCATACTAAGATTCCACCTCACCCCTGTTAGAATAGCCATCATTAGCAACACCACCAACAACAGGTGTTGGCAAGGATTCGGGGGAAAAAGGAACCCTCCTACACTGTTGGTGGGAATGTAAACTAGTACAACCACTCTGGAAAAAAATTGGAGGCTACTTAAAAAGCTAAACATCGATCTACCATTTGATCCAGCAATACCACTCTTGGGGATATACCCAAAAGACTGTTACTCCAGAGGCACCTGCACACCCATGTTTATTGCGGCACTATTCACAATAGCCAAGTTATGGAAACAGCCAAGATGCCCCACTACTGACGAATGGATTAAGAAAATGTGGTATCTATACACAATGGAATTTTATGCAGCCATGAAGAAGAATGAAATGTTATCATTCGCTGGTAAATGGATGGAATTGGAGAACATCATTCTGAGTGAGGTTAGCCTGGCCCAAAAGACCAAAAATCGTATGTTCTCCCTCATATGCGGACATTAGATCAAGGGTGTTCTGGTGGTAATTAAGTCCCTCAGCTTTTGTTTATTGAATATATGTCAATTTCCCCCTTGCTTTTGAAGCATAGGCACTTATTATTTTTTTCAATATAGGATTTTTGGTTGATAGTTTTTTTTATTTTTGTACTTTGAATATATTAGTTTACTGCTTTCTGGCCTCCAAAGTTTTTCGTGAGAAAGCTATGATTTTATTGAGGATCTCATGTTTATGATGAGTTGCTTCTCTCTTGCTGCTTTCAAGATTCCTTGTATCATATTTCTCATTCAACTTACATTTATTTTCACATCAGTTTAGGACATTTTTAAGCCATTGCTGGAGGCAAATTCTTGTAAAAATTATGTAAGCATTGTATTAAATGAGCTGTTGATCACAAGAGAGTAGACAGGAAGTGGAGGGGATTTGCCTAATTATGGGAGATAATAGAATTTAAAGCAGAAATTTTGAGTGTGGGCTTCAGGGTCAAAACGCCTGTGTTTGGTGTTTATTCATATCACGTATTTAATGTTGCTTTGAATGAGGTATCTAACTCCTTTTAGCTCAGTTTCTTCCTCTATAGAATATTTATAATAATAGTACTCATATTAAATATATTATAGGGTTGTGAGGATTAAATGAGCTGACACATACAAATTACTCAGAATACTTTGCTTGATAAAAGATGGCACTTAGCAAATAGTTATTATAATTGGCAAAAAGTTATTATAACTGCTAAAAGAAAAAAAATGAAGTTAAAGAAATAGGCCTGGTAATAGTCCACAGTATAGACATGAAAAAAGTATCATCTTAAAAAGAATAATCTTTTCTTTCTGCAAAACATGGGAAAGAAATTCAGAGCTGAGAACTGAAGTATGGAAAGACCAACTGGAGATTGCCTCTGATTCATTTGTGGGTTCCTAAGGGAAAGTCTTTCCCTTCATGAGAGGAGTTAAGGATAAAAGCATTTGGATCTCAGGTGGAATGAAGGATCTGTGCATCTATCCAGGGGACTGGTTCCTAAAGCAAGTTAAGAAGAAAGGAACCCAAGAGGTCCTTGAAAAGAAGGAGAAAATTAATCAAACCCATTATAAATTAGTAAAAAAAGTGTAATGTTATAGTAAATTTACTTTAAAACAGATTTTTCTCCACACATCATCACTTTTTTTTTTAGGTCTTGCATGGTTTACCAAATAATAAATACCAAATAATCCTGATTTCTTCCTGAAGTCCAACATTGTCTTGTAGTTTAGACCATAAGACTGAAGCCTTTTTCCAATATTTGGTAGTAATTGTTGGGAGAGGCAATCATCCATGGCCCTTGGTATGCTTGCACATTCTTTATGGAGTTCTTAAGAACACAAGGCTTTGACCACTGCTTTCTTGGGCCATTGCTGAGAGTCACTTTTGCAGTGAGCAACCTTGAAAACAATGAAGCAATGATTCTTTGGAACAAAGAGCAGGCTTGCCGTAGAGGATATGGATTACCTAAACTTAGTGTTTCTCAACTGCATTACAAGAACAATGACTCAAGCCACAGATGTGTAAGCACTGTAGCTCTGGCAGATCAAAGATCCAGGGTTATACTTATCCTCTCTTAAACAGAGAATTTAATTGGAATTCTGGGTTGCTTATCTTGCTGAATCTAAGCAGGTGAGTTCAGCTTAGGAAAGCAATTCATGTGTACTGGAACCTCAGACATCTCCTGGGGCCCAGGTTAGTGACTTTGTCATTCAGGGAAGAAAATAACCAATTTGGAGATGCAGGGCCAGTTATGGAACATGTTGTGTGGGGCACCTGAGGATTTGGAACTGAAAAGGATGCTCTCAGAATGAAAGTGCCCAGTGGAGGCTGGGGGTGGAGGTGAGTCACAGAGAACTCTTTTACATAAATCCTACTCATGCGTGAGAGAAAGGTGGAACTTTCCCTCAGTTCCACTGGGTGCTGTGCTGCCAATGAAACAACTTCTAGAATTTTCAGTTAGGAATAAATATGATGGCTTTTTTTGCCTAATCTCTTGCTTCTAGCTCTAAGACGTGTCTGGGTAGAGGGGCGTGGCTGTCTTTCCTTTGTAAATTCCAGTTGTTCTCTGAGCGCATATCTTCAAAATGGCTTGCACAGCCCACCCCTTAATGTGTGACCAGTGCCTGACAAGAACTTACCTCTGCTCACATTAGGTATGCCAGGACCATTTGCTCATTCTCACCTGGTCACCAGCTTTCCAGATCCACCTTGCTGTGTCTCTGGCTTCTGAATTTCTGAGTTTTTTCCTAGACCTGGCAACAGATTTGGCTTCACGAAGATTGACCTAAAACTTAGCATCTTATTTTTGTGTGATTTTCACTACCTTAATGGTTTTTTTTTTTTTCTATCTCTTCCTTTTAGACATTAATGTGCTTACTCAGACCAACATCCAACTTTGGTCTGCTTGGCCATGGCCTGGCTCTATATCCTGGGAAGGAGGATTTTACTTTTGGATAGAAGATATCATAACCACCTCACGTTTAACTCGTTATGAAGACACTTCATCATCTCCAGGGTTTTCAAAAAATCATTATGGGAAAAAATAAAGCTCCTCAGTAGCTTGTATCATTTTGAAGATCAGTCTATGGTAGAATTGGTAAAAAAATACTAGCAATGCAAACATTTGGGTGAAGGAGCAGAAAATCAGGTTATAATTCTTTCTTACATGAAAATATTTATATTCTCCCAGGCCCTGGACCTTCAGTAAGCGTCTGATGTAGAGACGAAGGAATGCTTAATGACATTTAGTGATGAGTATGAGGAACAGACTGCAAGTGTGACGCATCTGCTGAGCAGTGTGCATTTCAAGTTTGTTGACAGAACTTCCTGGAGGGAAATTGGAAAAAGATGCTCAATTACTAACAAAAGAGTACAGTTTCCTTTCTCTATGAAAAGAATCATTTATACATTTTTCCATCTCTAACACTAACAATTGTAACTCTCCAAATTCATTTTTGTTCAGTTAAATTCTAATGGGACTGGAAAATTTTTTTCCTCCACAAATCTCCACTATGATAAGGAATGAGATCTGGTCTACTATAGGAAGCATTAACTTCAATGGAATTAGGACACACATATTTACATGTTTATTTTTAGCTTTAAAAATCTGATTTATTGATAGAAAGAATATTTTCCTATGTTTGTATTCACCTAGAGCAGGGTTGGAGATAGAACCTTTGCTATGAAAGTTTCCAAACTCTATATACACCATTAAATTTAAATATCAGACTATAATCACATTACTCACAGGGTGAATACCTGAGAACTAGGCTATGATGTTATGTGAATTCAGTATAAGATGGACTATCTCTGATATAATTTAAAAATATGGCTAATGAAGTCCAACTGTATTTTTATCATAAAATAGACTATCTAAAATGCTGTCTTACAGTATATGCTCTGTGGATAGAACTATCCTCTTCTAGTAAACTCATCTATTCAGGAACTGGGAATCCTCTAAAATAAGAAATAATGTTTTGTATCCTAGCTTCCATTTTATAAATTTGTTTGAGATGAAGAAGGATTTGTGGAATAGATAACTCACATTTTTAAAAAGAGAAGTGACAGAAGAATAGAGCCAAGGCAATATAGTGCCCAATTGTAATAAAAGGAGTCAAAATGGGAGACTTCACAAACTAGAGATTCATGATTTGTGTGGGTTTCTTGTTGTATAGTAATGGCAAGAGAGGAAAGTGATAATTATCAGAAGTCAGCATGGATTCACAAAGAGCAAGTTCAGGCCAACTATGTGTTTACTGTACCTTCACCTATTAGAGATATGCTGTATGCATCCACATCTAATATTGATGTAGTTGAAGATCAAAGGCGTTCTATAGATAAAATGAATCTGAATTTTAGCAAGGAATGTGGCGAGCTCTTCCCTTACATCGTCTAGGAATGTAGAGATGGTTATTGTGGGCTGAAGTGTATAACACTAGGCATATTCACAAGTAACTGAGTGATGTAATCCAGTTTAAGGAAAACTTAAAGACTTCTCTAAGAGCCCAATGCTGATTCAGATTATTTTTCTTATAGCATTGCAGAAAGGGGAAGAACAAACAAATAGGCATAAATTCATTATATAATAAATTTGTTAAAAGGTAGGCAGGATAAATTTAAAAAGATAGATACATGCTTGTGGTTAGGATTTAGAAAGGAACAAGAGAAAGTTGTTCTCATCCTAACTACATGAGAATGCTGGATTTGCTTCAAAGTAATCATTTAAAAAGCTAAAGAGTCAAAAATGAAAAGAAATCTAAACAAAGTAGAAAGCAGCAAGGAAAAAATTCTTCCTAGGAGAGGAGAGGTCCATGCTGGTTTCACCCCTCAGTGGAGAAGTTAACCCACCATTGAAGGGAGAAGCCAGCCACACTTCTCAATTCTGTGCACAGTCAGATGAAACAGAAAAGAACCTCTGGGAGCATGAATCAATTTCCCAAGGCTGTCTCAAAAAATCACCACAAACTTACTAGTTTAGCATAACAGAGATGTAATCTCTCACAGTTGTGGAAACCAAGAGTCCAAATTAGGGTGTCAGCAGGGCCATGACCCATACAAAGGCTCGAAGGAAGATTTCTTTTTTTTTTTTCATTTTTCTTTTATTATTCATATGTGCATACAAGGCTTGGTTCATTTCTCCCCCCTGCCCCCACCCCCTCCCTTACCACCCACTCCACCCCCTCCCGCTCCCCCCGCTCAATACCCAGCAGAAACTATTTTGCCCTTATCTCTAATTTTGTTGTAGAGAGAGTATAAGCAATAATAGGAAGGAACAAGGGGTTTTGCTGGTTGAGATAAGGATAGCTATACAGGGCATTGACTCACATTGATTTCCTGTGCGTGGGTGTTACCTTCTAGGTTAATTCTTTTTGATCTCACCTTTTCTCTAGTTCCTGTTCCCCTTTTCCTATTGGCCTCAGTTACTTTAAGGTATCTGCTTTAGTTTCTCTGCGTTAAGGGCAACAAATGCTAGCTAGTTTTTTAGGTGTCTTACCTATCCTCACCCCTCCCTTGTGTGCTCTCGCTTTTAGCATGTGCTCATAGTCCAATCCCCTTGTTGTGTTTGCCCTTGATCTAATGTCCACATATGAGGGAGAACATACGGTTTTTGGTTTTTTGAGCCAGGCTAACCTCACTCAGAATGATGTTCTCCAATTCCATCCATTTACCAGCGAATGATAACATTTCGTTCTTCTTCATGGCTGCATAAAATTCCATTGTGTATAGATACCACATTTGCTTAATCCATTCGTCAGTGCTGGGGCATCTTGGCTGTTTCCATAACTTGGCTATTGTGAATAGTGCCGCAATAAACATGGATGTGCAGGTGCCTCTGGATTAACAGTCTTTTGGGTATATCCCCAAGAGTGGTATTGCTGGATCAAATGGTAGATCGATGTCTAGCTTTTTAAGTAGCCTCCAAATTTTTTTCCAGAGTGGTTGTACTAGTCTACATTCCCACCAACAGTGTAAGAGGGTTCCTTTTTCCCCGCATCCTAGCCAACACCTGTTGTTGGTGGTGTTGCTGATGATGGCTATTCTAACAGGGGTGAGGTGGAATCTTAGTGTGGTTTTAATTTGCATTTCCTTTATTGTTAGAGATGGTGAGCATTTTTTCATGTATTTTCTGGCCATTTGAATTTCTTCTTTTGAGAAAGTTCTGTTTAGTTCACTTGCCCATTTCTTTATTGGTTCATTAGTATTGGGAGAATTTAGTTTTTTAAAGTTCCCTATATATTCTGGTTATCAGTCCTTTGTCTGATGTATAATTGGCAAATATTTTCTCCCACTCTATGGATGTTCTCTTCAGTTTAGAGACCATTTCTTTTGATGAACAGAAGCTTTTTAGTTTTATGAGGTCCCATTTATCTATGCTCTTAGTTGCTGTGCTGCTGGGGTTTCATTGAGAAAGTTCTTACCTATACCTACTAACTCCAGAGTATTTCCTACTCTTTCCTGTATCAACTTTAGAGTTTGTGGTCTGATATTAAGATCCTTGATCCATTTTGAGTTAATCTTGGTATAGGGTGATATACATGGATCTAGTTTCAGTTTTTTGCAGACTGCTAACCAGTTTTCCCAGCAGTTTTTGTTGAAGAGGCTGCTATTTCTCCATCGTATATTTTTAGCTCCTTTGTCAAAGATAAGTTGCTCATAGTTGTGTGGCTTCATATCTGGATCCTCTATTCTGTTCCACTGGTCTTCATGTCTGTTGTTGTGCCAGTACCATGCTGTTTTTATTGTTATTGCTTTGTAATATAGTTTGAAGTCAGGTATTGTGATACCTCCTGCATTGTTCTTTTGACTGAGTATTGCCTTGGCTATTCGTGGCCTCTTGTGTTTCCATATAAATTTAACAGTAGATTTTTCAATCTCTTTAATGAATGTCATTGGAATTTTGATGGGAATTGCATTAAATATGTAGATTACTTTGGGGAGTATCGACATTTTTACTATGTTGATTCTACCAATCCATGAGCATGGGAGATCTCTCCACTTTCTATAGTCTTCCTCAATCTCTTTCTTCAGAAATGTATAGTTTTCCTTGTAGAGGTCTTTCACATCTTTTGTTAGGTTTACACCTAGGTATTTGATTTTGTTTGAGGCTATTGTAAATGGAATTGTTTTCATACATTCTTTTTCCGTTTGCTCATTGTTAGTGTATAGAAATGCTAATGATTTTTCTATGTTGATTTTATATCCTGCTACCTTGCTATAGCTATTGATGATGTCTAGAAGCTTCTGAGTAGAGTTTTTTGGGTCTTTAAGGTATAGGATCATGTCGTCTGCAAATAGGGATATTTTGACAGTTTCTTTACCTATTTGTATTCCTTTTATTCCTTCTTCTTGCCTAATTGCTCTGGCTAGGAATTCCAGTACTATGTTGAATAGGAATGGAGCTAGTGGGCATCCTTGTCTGGTTCCTGATTTTAGAGGGAATGGTTTTAATTTTTCTCTGTTAAGTATAATGCTGGCTGTAGGTTTGTCATATATAGCTTTTATAATGTTGAGGAACTTTCTCGAAGGAAGATTTCTTACCACTCCCTACTTCCAGCATGTCCCTGTGATCCTATGTTCCTTGGCTCACAGTTCTATCATCCACTTTCTGTCTCTACCTTCACGTTGTCTGTGTTTCTGTGTTCATTTTCTGTCTCTTCTAATCCCTGTCTACAGATTTAGTACTCTCTCCCAATCCAATAAAATCTTATTTTGATTCTTGCCTTAATTACATCTTGTAAAAAAACCATTTCCATATAAGGTCATATTATGAAGTTCTGGGTGTATATGAATTTGGGGGAGACCCTATTTAACTCACTGCAGCGCCTCAGACAATAGAATGAGTCCACATCAACACTGTTCTGATTATTTATTTCTGGGTAAAAAAATATAGCTCCAAATTTAGTGACATAAAACAACCATTTTATTATAGCTCATGATTTTATGAGCTAGTAATTCAGGCAGAACTTGGATGAACAACTCTTGTGCTCTATGTGACATTGACTTGGATCACTTGGTGGTACCCAGCTGATGACTGATCCTGTCTGGAAGGTCTAGGATAGCTTCATTCTGATGTTCCTTGCTAAGAACAGATGGAAGGCTGTTAAGATGAGTTCCTCTCTGTTTTCTAAGATATTTCCATGTAGTCTGCTTAGATGGTTATTTGGACTCATGGCTCCCAGATAATTGGTCTAACAAGTAGGAAGTGGAAACTGTTGATCTCTCAAGGCCAGGCCCTGAAATGGCCCAGCAGTCTTCCTCCTTGTTCTAAGTTCTCAGACATCAACAGAATCTGCTCAGATTTAATGGGAGAGGACTCTACATGACCTTTGATGCTAAAAGGATCTTAAAACACAGACAAAAGTGTTCATAGCATTTTTATTCTTAATAGCTAAAAACTAATAATGACACAATGGACATTGATAGGTGAATGGATAAAGTAATTGTTTCCCTACAGAAGATGTTTGGTTTGAACACGTCTCCTCTAAAATTTGGTGCTGAACTGCAATGGCCAGTGCTATGGTATTAAAAGATGGGGGAATAGAAGAGGTTATAAGAGCATGAGTGCAAAGGATTTAGAGCTTTATTAAGGAGATATCCTACAGCACTGGGGTCTTTCTTTTCTTTCTTTTTTTTTTTTTTTGCAGTACTGGGGTTAGTACTCAGGGCCTACATGTTGAGTCACTCTACCATCCCATTTTTTGTGAAGATTTTTTTCAAGACAGGGTCTTGCGATTTGCTCAGGTTGGCTTTGAACCGTGATCCTCCTGATTTCTGCTTCTGAGTAGCTAGGATTACAGGCATGAGCCACTGGCACTTGGCTAGCAGTTGGCTATCTTGACTGACCTTCTCCTTCTGCCTGGTGAGGACAGTTTCTCTGCTCCAGAGAAAGCAATAGCAAGGCAGCATCTTGGAAGCAAGACCAGACACTCATCAGACAACCAAACCTCCTGATGCCTTGATCTTGGGTTTTCCCACCTCCAAAACTGTGAGAAAATAAATTTCTGTTCATTATAAATTATCTAGTCTTAGGTATTTTGCTGTAGTAGCACTAAATGAACTAAAGCAGAAGACTACTAGTCAGTAACACACAGAATGAACCACTGCCACGTGACAATATAGATAAAATTTTAAAACATGCTAAGCAAGAGAAGCCAGATAGACCTACAAAATACATGTGATTCCATCCATATACATTTGAAGAAGCTCTGCTAGAAATCAGAATAAGTACTTTTTAAGGGTTGAGTGGATTAAATAAAAGGGCCACTTTTCTGAAAAAATATTCTTGGAAATTGAATTTTCCACTAGAGATAGAATTTCTTTTAAGACAGGGTCTCATTGTGTTGCCCAAGTTGTCCTCAAACTCATGGTCCTCCTGCCTTTCAAGTGGCTAGGATTACAGAAATACACTACCACACCCAGCTCAGAAGAGACAGAAAATTTCCATATTTTATTTGGGATATTAGTTGTATGGGTGTATATATCTGTCAAAATTCATCAAGTTTTAAGCCAAAATATGAAAAGAAATACCCCTGTTCTTTCCCGATTGAATTGTCTTGGCACCCTTGTTGAAGATCAATTGACCATAAACGTCAGGGCTTATTTTTGGATCTCATTTCTGCTTGTTGATTTATATGCCTATACTGAGGCATAATGGCCCTATTACTCACATTTATTTTAGTGACTTTTTTCTGGTTAACTTAATTTGACTAAATTTACAGTAATGCATACCATGAATATGGTTCTTATTGCTCCTACCCAGTTTCTTCTGAATCTAGAATTAAGCTAATTAAGTCTCCTCTTATGTGAAAGTCTATAAAAGCCTTCTCTCCCACAGCCTGATATGACCTCCTCTTACTTGTCCTTTCCTGGGCTTGAAACTTTCTTACACTTATTTATTTATTTTTTTCAGTTCTCCTCTAGGCTTTTCTAATTAGCTTGTGACAATTAAAAAGGACTACTTTACTTTGAAGTTTTCATAAGATAATTCAAAGCTTTAGGTTACTAATCCAAGAAATGAAAAAGAAAATGTAAATTTATCCTACTAAATTGGATCTTTATATTGGTGAAGGAATTCAATTTTGGAGTTATACTTAATTGACATGCGGATTTGCCAAACTCATGGCTGTGAGCCGTGGTTGCCAGTCTGCTAATGGTTAAACACTGTTGCCCCAGATTGTCCTTGGTGCTGACAAGGTCCTGAAACAGACATAGCATGGGCTCTAGAATGTGGAATTTCTTATCCAGGTGAGCGGTCATTTAAGCCACTTAAAATAAGGTTTATATTGGCATTAGAGTGAAACACACATGGAGACAGCCACACAGACACACACAGACACACAGACACACACACAGACACACACACACACATACTTGTAGACACCTCTGGGACTTCTGAGATTCTATCCACGGGCCAGAAATTTTGGTGTCTTCTCAGACAACAACTCTCCTGTGTTTTTCATGTGTAATTTATCATGAAGTTCTTTTGACATTACTTCTAAATATCTCTTAAATCTATCTACTTCTGTTTCTCTATCTCATCTCCACCCTACACAAAACAACCATTATGTGTAGATTGGAATATTACAACTGAAAGATAACTATTTAACATATCACATAGCTCTGAGTACCCCTATTTTATTGCATTTGTTATTTTTGTTCACATGACTACTAGATTACTGACTTTTTCAGGACAGAAAGCCATCTATGACCTCAGCCATGTTTCCTTTGACTCATTATTTGTATCTTCAATGGCACACACAAACTAGTAAATGCATGAGAACTCTGACATAACCCAAAGGAAGTGATGAAAGAAATGGTGAATGAAGTCTCCTTGTGGGGAAGTCTCAGAACTCTTTGCAGTCATGTATAACCTATGATTCATTAGATCATGACTCAAGTAAAGATATAATGGAAATGGGTTAAATTGGTGGATGCCTCAGAATAGGGAGAAAATATGGCAGGATGGGGTAAAAATTGTTTTAATAGATTACTACAATGCAGTAAGTTTAACAAAATGAAATGTAATTGAGAGATGTGCAAATGGGACATAAATGACTGCCAAAACTAAACGGTACATGCCAGAGAGAAGACTTGTGTATGATTAGCATCATTCATGGAAAAAATCCTAGAGGTTTTGGCTGATGATAAGCCAATATTATTCAACAGAGAGAATTGTGAATTACTTTATCAATAAATTATACAAGTAGACATTCAGTAAAATATGAGCAAAAAGATATGTGTGAATAGGCACTTGATAAAAGAAAATTAACATTGGCCAATGAATATATGAATAATGCAAACTAAAATAACATTAAAAACTATTTTTTATCTATTAAATTGATAAATATTAAATAAGGAAAGATAACACATAGTGATGTAAGAGTGTGTGAATACCAGGTCTTATATTTCTAGTTACAAAACAAATAACTATTTTTGGAGATGTATTTGGCAACTCAGATGAGAAAATCCTAATATGTGGCTATCTTTGGCTCAGTAATGACATTTTTAGGCATTACTTGTGGAAAGGTGTGAAAGATTTAGCTACAATTCTAGTATTGCTACAATACTAGAATTCAATCAAAAAAGATTGGAGATCTGAATATGGTGGTTAACACCTGTAGTCTCAGCACTTAGGAAGCTGAGGTAGGAGGATTTTGAGTTCAAGGATAGCTTTGAGACCCTATCTGTCTAACAAGACCCTGTCTCAAAAAACTCTAAGAAAAAGGGATTGTTCAAAAATATTCTATGAAGAAATGCAATTTAACTGCTGAAATGATGTCATAAAAAATAATTTAAATACCTACGTAGCCCAGACTGGCCTCAAACTAACTCATGATCTTCCTGCTTCTGCCTCCTTAGTGCTGGAATTATAGGTGTGTACCACCATTCTTGGTTTAATCATTTTATTTTAAACTATGTGCACAGGAAAATGATTAATAATGCTTTTCATTTGACTGATGAAAGTTTGGATTATAGTTGTTTCTCAGTATACTCAGGGAATTGATACTAGGATTCCTTGTGGATACCAAAATCTGAGGATACTCAATTTGCTTATATAAAATGATGCAATATTTTCATTTGACCCACACACACCCTCCCATTCTAGATTACTTATAATGCCTGTAAAATGTAAATACTATGTAAATGATTGTTTCACTGCATTGTTTGGGGAATAGTGACAAGAAAATTTCTGTACATGTTTAGTACATATGAAAGTTTTTTCCAATATTTTCAGTCTATGGTTGGTTGAATCCATGGATGAGGAACCCAGTAATATAGAAGGCTGACTACATTTCTCTGTTTTTGCTTGTATTTCTTTTTTCCAGTAAAATACCTTGATTCCATAAATGACAGCATATTATCTTTAAATAGTGAGGGCTTGGTGCCAAAAAAAACCATTTTGAACTAGGTTGCATTAATCAAAATGGTGTGTTCAAAATAGATGGCATGAAAGTTTCATGCTTCTCTATGCCCTGCCCTTTGTACAATGGATTCAGTATTGAGTGTGAGTGTCAGTATTGAGAATAGTGTCAACCATCATGCGAGGACTCAAAAATCACATCATTTCCTACAGCAGAAGGAGCATAAGATTGGGAGTCAGGAGGATTGAGTCTGAGCCAAGGCTCTGTCATCAGCCGGCAGGTGACGTTTATCTTTTCTGATCCTGTTTCCTCATGTTAAAAATGGGCCTAATAATATCCACACTAAATATTTTATTACAAATATTGCCTGAAATAAATTATAACCACGAAAGTAGTTTGTAGTGTTTGTTGTAAGAATTGCCTATATTTAGATTAGAACCAAGAAGAGAAGGGGAAAATGGATTTGCTGTGTTCTAACATTTGAACAGCTATCTTGTAGAATCTGGTAGCACACAGACTATGAGTTTGCTAAAATAAGGATGAATTTTCTAGTAGCCATAATCCTTAGGCTTAGAGTCCTAGCATTCCTCAATCCGTAGGATTTCTAACTGGAGATAGCTACTTGGTTATTGAAGATATCAGAGTGGAAATTGAAATGCACAACTGACTTTTAATACCTCTTTCTACATGAATACTCAAGACTCTGCTTTGAAAATCACAGGACCAATTTTATTTCCAGTTCTATCTGAATAGTTACTGAGTTAGGAAAGATCTAAGCATTTTGAAAACATAATATCCATCTGTAAAGAGAGACTCTGTTCTCTCTCAGTGTTCTACACAGTTCTGAGGCTTCAGTCACTAAAATAATATTGATAATATTGTTATCAATATTATTGAGACTAAAAAAGAAGAGCAGAGGAAATAGACAATTTATATCTCAAGCTGTGTGAAAAGATTATTCAGTAGCCCATGAAGAGGTGTACGGAAGGCTATGAATGTACTCAGTGGGCAAAAGCAAGTTATTAGGGGAGAAAAAGTGCTTTTAGTTCTTTCTTCAAAACTGCATTTAGTGTTTCCTGGTTTGGGTATCTGTAGGCTAATGAAAGTGAGATCTAGTCTGTTTGGCTCAAACTAACCATAATTTTGGAAATGAGCGTGGTTCTGTTCCAAGATTGCAGTTTTGTTAGTGGAGAAGGAAAAGTAAATAGTGAGTTGATGACAAGCTCAGTCTGTCACTCAGGTTGAGGCTGGAGAATAACTGTTGGTGGGAAGTGGTGGTATTTAGTGAGCTAGGTCATGAAGGATGGTCCGTCTGGTGTAAAGACTGGAAATATGGCTCAGACTTGGCTCAAGGAGGCCTTTACCTTGGTGGATTACTGGACTGAGACACAAGTCTGGGGAAGAATATCAAGAATACAAGTGAGCAAACAGGTTCCTCAACATCTCTCATCTTCTTCACAGAGATCTGGTCCATGCAAAATGAGACAACTGCCATGTGAGAGGATCCCAGAGCTGTGGGCTCACTGATGTTTGTACTGGTATTGAGGGTAAAGGACCTGCCAGTGTTTGGTTTTCTATTGCGTGAGAACTCCCACTAAAAAGTGTTCACCCTGACCTTAACATTCTCCTTTCCCTATGCCAAAATGTCCTCTGGAGGCATCTAACCATATGGCATATGAAGTGTTTGAGAAAAATAAAGGTCTTTCTCAAAATCATGTTAAATGCTTGCTAAAGCATTAGCAAGTTTTATGTCACATGATTACCGAATTACAAAGGTTTGACTTAGGACTTTTTGACTTCGTGGTGGTACACAGGTGACACATAGTCAGTAGAACTGTACTTCAAAATCATGTTAAAATAATGTACTTCAAAATCATGTTAAAATAATGTACTTCTCAAAATCATGTTAAATGCTTGCTAAAATATTAAATTTTTTTAATTGTATGTCAATTTTGGGAAAAACCAAGTTCTAAGAAAAAAGGACCAAAAATGCAGAGACAATATTGCATACTTACTCTTTTTTCTTTTTTGTACACTAAACACTTGGATGATCATCTTTATATAGATGCCCCTTCATTTATGATGGATTGCAATCAATAAATCCATTGTAAGTTGAAAATATCTTGTCTTAATGCACTAAATACACCTAAACTACTAAACAACACAGCTTAGCCTAGCTCACTTTAAACTACTCAGAACACTTTCATTAGCCTACAGTTGGACAAAATCATCTAACACAAGCCTAACTTAAATATTGAATATTTCATGGTCATACACCCCAGTGTAGAGAACTGGTTGTTTCCTCTTGTGATCATATGGCTGACTGGAGCTGTGCCTCACTGCTGCACTGAAGAGTGTCCCACTGAATTTTGCTAGCATGGAAAAGTATCAAAATATAATTTGAAGTACAGTTCTACTGACTATGTGTCACCTGTGTACCACCACGAAGTCAAAAAGTCCTAAGTCAAACCTTTGTAATTCGGTAATCATGTGACATAAAACTTTTTTAGGCTTTACTCTCCTCTATCTCTTCAATCCAACTTACGATGGGTTCCATATTGTATTTAGAGACTGTATTGTTCTTTGTAATATGCATTATATTTCTGCATGGTCATACATTTTGATCATTGACACATATTTCCTCTATTGGCATTCAGTTTTAATATGTGAGTTACCAAAACAGCACAGCAATGTACCACAGAAAAAAAAATGTTTGCTTGTTGTAAATAGAAAACCAAACATGGGATAAAAGATATGTATGTGGTACAGTGTGAATTAGTGACAATTTCTGCATGGTGCTCCATCAAGTTCCTAAGTGCAGTACTCTTTGGCTAGGATATATTCATATTCTTGTGGTTTAATATCCAATATTGAAACTATCTAGGAAGTGGAAGCTTCCTCTGAGTGCAAGCTGCTGTTAGCAGTTTTGCAGAATTCATTTTTTTTTTGAGGAAGGAAATTTATTTTTGAGGGGCTATATGGAGTGGCACTGGGAGGTTCTATTGCCTTGTTTTTTGGTAAAAATTTCAGTTATATATTCAAAACTAAATACCTGTCCTCTTTCTCTATCAAGTGCTGGAGCTGGAGAGAACAACTTTTATTCAAAGCAAAATTGATTAATTAAATGTACTCATGAAGAATGCAGGTATCAATAGTGTCCTTTGATGTCCTATAGAAAGATCTATAGTAAGTCTAAATGATTGCTGTTTGGAATGTTCATCAATTAATCCCAATGTTACTTAACAAAATACCGGGGTGTGTTACTGTGGCACAGGAACCTATTTCAGTTTACTTTTTTCTTGAAATAGTGACCAACTAGTAACGGGAAAAAGCTTGTTATATCTGACCACATAAAATAACCCAATTTTCTATAGTTATTTTCCCAAGGAGTGGGAATGTGTTGTGATTCCTTTCTTGCTGGTAGATAAATTGAGAAAAAAGTCCAAATTCTCTTTAATTCAGCTCCATTAATTATGATGAATAGCCCCTGGCTTTATCACAGTTGTATTAAATTTGATGTCTTCTGTATGGCTTTCTGCACAAGGAAGAATATGTTTTCTTTCATCTTGACATATACTGTCCCAGAGAATTTGTGAAATCACACAAGGGACAGCATCAGTTCAGGGCTAATAAAGAGATTTCTTTTGCAGATGTAGATAATTAGGAATGACTCACTAACTGTGGAGTGCGGGATTAAAAGTGTTATTATTGTCTTATTAGAAGTGATGAGGCATGGGCAAAGGTATTTGCCTGGGAATGAGTCTACTGACAGCCTCTTGTAATTCTCATCTCTGATTAAAATGCTTAATTGATTCCAGAACTCAGATGCTAAAACTCTGATTCATTTTTGATACTGATAAGAGCAAAATGTTCTTCAGAGATGTGCGCATGGGGAGAAAGGAGAGTGGAGTCATTGTTAATTGATAACAGGTCAGTTGCTGAGTGTGGGGTGGTGAACAATAGACCATGAATGTCACCTATTTGGGTTTGTTCTTTCTCTACCTTTGTGGCAGGAATATGTCTTTTACCCCTATTTTTGGAATACGGGGATGAAATTATCTATCCTAAAGGGTTGTTGGGAGCAGGAGATGAGGGTCAGGGACAGTATGAAAGCTTAAGCCTTTCTATTTTTAAAAAAGGCTCTTCATCCTGCTCACCTCTTTACAAATTCTGACTTTGTAAGTTTACTTAATGCTTTCACTTACTATAATAGAAATAGGCCAAATGCAAGATGATTATTTAAAGTCTTCCTCTATAAACTGGTAAATTACCCTAATTGAATTTTACCCCCAAGTGTGCTGGTCCAAAATACACTTAGGAATTTAGAAATTCTCCTTGTTCCATCCATCCTGTCTCTATCCTTCCCTGCTCTCTCCACTTCATTTGGTCAACAGAACACTTGGCCAGTGTCTTGAGGGAAAAAGTAAGGAATAAAGTGGAGAGGCAGAAATCATTCTATTAAAGACCCATGTCCTCATTTTCCTCAGGTTCTGTGATGGCTAGTTTTAAAGTGTCAACTTGACTAGTCCACAGAATGCTCAGATATATGGTTAAATATATTCTGGGTGTGTCAATGAGAGTGTTTCTGTATGAGATTAACATTAGAATTGACCTTCCCAAGTGGGTGGGCCTCATTCAATCCAAGGAAGGCCTGAATAGATCAAAAAGGCTGAATAAGAAAGAATTCATTTTTTCTGTGTGATTATTTTCTAGCTGGGACATTGTTCTTTTTCTGCTTTTGTGTTTTGACTCAGACTAGAACTTATACCTTGTTTTTTTTGGATCTCAGGACTTTGACTGGAACCATATCACTGGATTTCTTGAGTCTTCAGCTTGTCAGTTGTGGAATTTGGAAACTTCTCAGCCTCATTTGTGGGGTCAATTTGTTATATTCTCTTCTCTCCCATATGTGTGTACTTGCACGTGCACACACACACACACACACACACACACACACACACACACAGATATATCCCTCTAGATATATATGTGTTAGTTTGGCTTCTCCAGAAAAACCAGAATGTATTGTCTATTATTATTATTTTTTTTGAGAATCCAGACTAATACAGATGTTGGTTTTGAGACATGGTGTGCTCCTGTCAGGGGAGGTGAATGGCAGGTCCTTGGTCTCACCAAAGAAAGAATTCAGACACACAGGGAAGTTTTTAATACACTCAGTTTATTTTAGTAAAAGCTAGATTCTATTGAGGCAGAAGTGACCCCAAAGGAAAACGAGGAAGAAGGCAGTTTGACCAAGCAGTCACATGCACTGAACTTTGGAACTCAGGCACTGTTATGGATGAGATTATGCTAAGAATATATACATAGTTGTGGAGTTTTCCAAGAAATGGAAGGGCATGTCCAAGAACTGGGGAGTAAGGAGGGATTTAGTTAATAAGATGCCCTAAGAACCAAGATGATGATTTGAGAGGGGTGTGCATGAAACTGCACCTATAACCTATAATAAGATTTAGATGAGGCATCTGGCTAATCTCTAAAGTTGGGAAAGTCCCTGTTGGGATTGTTGCTGAGAACTGTTGGCTGCTGTACCAAGAAGTAGTCTCAACTGTAGTCAACTGTAACTCCAGGACAATAATGGACCAGGATGTTTGGCAAAATGTACCTGGATTTAGTGATGTACCTGTTCTTTTGCTCCTTTGTACAGTTATTCACTTTCTGCCTGCCTACCCCACATTACTACTATATCAAATGCCTACCCATGCAGAAGCAACTTTGTAACTAGGTAATAGGTAGAGGCTAGAAGAGTTTTGAGATGTGTGCTAGAAATAGTTGTTAAAAGTGATTATAGTTGGGCACGTGGCTCACATTTGTCATCCTAGCTAATTGGAAAGCTGAGATTGGGAGGACTGCCATTTGAGCCAGCTTGGGAAAAAAGCTAGTGGGATCCCATTTCAACCAACAGCTGGGTGGGTGGCATGCACCTGTCATCCCAACCTATGTGGGAGACTGATATTGGGAGGATCATGGCTCCAGGCCAAACCAGGAAAAAAAAAAGATAAACCCATGCAAAAAATGGCCAACCCATTTCAATAAATAAAAGCTGGTGATGGTGATGCATGCCTGTCGTCCCAGTGATGGTGGGAAGCATAAAATAGGAGGATGGCAGTCCAGGCTCCCTTTGGCAAGAAACAAGATCTTATCTTCAAAATAGCCAGAGCAAAAAGGGCCGGAGGTATGACTCAAGTGGTAGAGTGCCTGCCTACCAAGTGCAAAGCCCTGAGTTCAAACTCCAGTACCGCCAAAAAAAAAAAAAGTGATTCCACAGTTGGAGATGTAAGTAAGTGGTAGAGCACTTGCCTAACATGTGCATTGTTTTGGGCTTAATCCCTAGCACTTCAAGAAAACAACAACCAAACAAAAGTGATTCGCATGAAAGCTCATACAGAAATGAGGAACATGTTATTGGAAACTGGCGGAAAGGTGATTCTTATTTTAAGGTGGCAAAGAATTTGGTGCAACAGTGTTCTAGTGTTTTGTGGAAGGTAGAACTTACATGCACTGAGATTGGATATTAGGCTTTAGAGATTTATTATTATTATTATTATTATTATTATTTTTAGAGATTTTTTTTTTTTTAAAATATGTGTACCATATTTATTGTAGCACTATTCATAATAACCGAGCTATGGAATCAGTTTAGGTAACCACTTACTGATGAATGGATAAAGAAAATGTGATCCATATCTACATCTATGTATAATGGAGTAATATTCAGTCATAAAGAAGAATGAAGTATGTCATTTGTAGGAAAATGGATGGAACTGGAGATCATTATGTTACACAAAAGAAGCCAGACTCAGAAAGACACGTATCACATATTCTTTTATATTTGAAATCTAGATTTTTAAAGATATGAAAGTAGAAGGGGGACTATTAGAGAGACTGAAGAGGTTACTAAGCAAGGTGCTGGGGTGACTTGGTTCTTCCTAAATAAGAAAATGCAAAAGGATTCTAAGGCTGTCCATATTGCAAAACATGAAAACATTTGCTCTGGAGGGAACAGTAAGTGTATGGCTGAACAAACATCTGATAAAAGAGACCACTGATGCAACTCATGAACTTAATCAGTCATTTCAACAGAAACTAGGAATAGAACTGGGATTATGCTAGCAAACACACTTTCAGTGTTTGTTCAGGGGACAGAAAAAAAGTGATACTAAATGAAGGAAGACTATTAGATTTCTTAGATCCTACAGGGCCAGATCTTAGAGGTAGTTGGTCACACACATGCACTATTCTTTGAGGGCCATTGAGAGAGGACCAGGGTCACCACTTGGATTTGAACAGGCCAGATAACTTCTGACCAAAGCTATAGGGTCATGATCACCCATGGAACCAAGGAGCAGGTCATCATAGACCCTTGGGGATGCAACTCCTTCTTGACAGAGCTACAAAGGCAGGATTGCCACCAGTGGGTCCAGAAGTCAGAGCCCAAAGAAGATTACTCTAGAATCCTAGGGTTTAGTAGGATTCACTTTGCTAACTTTTGGGTTTGGAATTGCTTGAGACCCATCCCTCTTTTCCCCCTTATTTCTTCCTTTTGGAATGAGATTGACTATCCTGTCCCCATCCTACCATTGTATTTTAGAAGCTCAGAACTTAACTTGCTCATGAATCCACAACTGCAGAGGAGTTTTGCCTTAAGATGTATCATAGCTAGATCTCACCCATATCTGATTGAGATGATGTTTAGATGAAACTTTGGAATTTAGACTTTAGAATTTATGACACCTTGGGGGGTGTTGGAATAGAATGGATGTATTTTGTATGTGAGAAGAACATGAATGAGGGGTGGTTAGCAGCAGAATGACTGCATTATGCCTTGGCCCGATTCAAATGTTGAAGTCCTGAACTCCAATATGATTTTATTTAGAGACGAGACCTTTGGTTATGTGTAGATGAAACCATGAGGGTGAGACCCCAGGATGAGATCAACTGATTTATAAGAACAGAGAGAGGGAGATTTCATTTGGAGTCTTTTGGGAGCCTATAGTTTCTGAAGTGTAGGAATGTACTAAAAACTATGAGAATAGGAGAAATGGAGAGATGCTGACCATGGGAAGGACTGGAAATCACCTTCTTCTTCTTCTTTCCTTCTTCTCTATCCTTGTCACCATTAAAGAAAAGTGAATAAAGTCCCATTTCTCCATTTTCTTCCAGTTCTCTTCATCCTTTACCCCCCCCCCCCACATAGCTGCTTGCTGTGGAATCCATAAATCAGACTGTTTTTCTTTAGCTGCAAGTTTTTTAAAAATGACTCTGCCTGTCTCTTTGGTCTACACATGGGTCCTACTATGGGTTGAATTATGTTCACCCAGAATTAGTATGCTGTGTTCCTAACCCATTATAATTCAGAATGTGGCTTTATTTAGAAATATGACCATTGCAGTTATAATTAGTCAAGTTAGGATGAGGTCATACTGGGGTAGCGAGGGCCCCTAACCAAATATGACTCAGAGCAGACCATGAGGATAATGGTATCACCTACCGCATAGGGTATTTGAGAAGATGAAAGGATACTGGTATTTATTTATGTCAATTATTCTGTAGTGCTGGGGCCATGCAAAACCATGTTGTGCCACCCTAGACAAGGTTTGGTTAATATCACTTGCAGAAGATTTCAATGCACTAAGGGTCAGAAAAGTAAAATCCCATCTAATTCATCACCTCCTCACCCTCACAGTAATTGTGATAGGTTGATAGTTCATTACTTTGAGTTCATATTTATTAAATAAAAAAATCTGTGGATTAAGAACAGAAGTGTTAATGAATTTTTATTTTATTTTTTACCATCATCTGCATTCCATCTTCTTCTGCTGGCTCCTACCAAAATAGAACGAGATCATGTGCTGTTCATTTGTTGGTGTGGGCGTGTTTTATGTCAAAGTGTTTTTGTTTGATTGCTTTTCTGGTGTTTATTAAGACATCAAACTTTGCTCTCATATACCCAAAAAGAAATGTAGGCATTATCTAGGACTCCATCTTTTAACCTTATGCCATTTATGTTCTGAGTCCTGTTAGGTCTTTCAAGTTTCAGTTGCACTCATCACTTCTGCCTACTTTTGCTTCCTTGACTTTCTAGCCACTTTCCATCTATTGCTTGAAGTACTATATATACTGACTTCCTAACAAGTCCTCTTTTTAAAATTTTTGATTTGTCATACATTAACAATATGCAGAGATTTCATTGTGATGATTGCACACATGTGTATTAGTGTACCTTGAGCAAGTTCACCCTCTACTTTGTGTTCCCATTCCTCCACTCCATCTTCCCCCTTCTTTTTCAGTGTTTGGTGGGTTTCATTATGCTGTCTTTATGTGTATACATGCAGTGTACTTCTACCCTCTTAAAAGTCTGCTGATTTGTCCAACATTTAGGGCCATTAAAAGTGTGTGAGTTTTTGTTGGAATATACCTTTACCTTTTCTTCTTTTATATAGCAGTTGGCTAACATCATAGCATGTGGTTAAAAATGATTGTACAAAAATATAGACCTTGGGTTTGACGGGTGATAACTTAGGGAGTCATAGCAGGGTTTTAATTATGCATTAGCAATTCAGTATGTACATTATAATGTGCTGAAATATACTTGAGGAAGTTTAGTTTTTTATTATTGTTGTACTGGGGGTACATTGTGGCATTTACAAAAGTTCTTACAATATATCATAGTTGAATTCACCCCCTCCACCATTCTCCTTTATTTCCTTTCTCCCCATTCCTGGAATAGTTTCAGCAGGTCTCACTTTTCCATTTACATACATGGGTATACAGTATTTGTACCATATTCACCCTCCTACACCCTCTCCCAACATACTTCTCCTCCCACTAGTACCAACCCCTTCCCCAAGACAGGATCTGTTCTGCCCTCCTATTCTCTGAGTCTGTGAAAAAGAAATGACATTTTTGTTTGTTCAAGGTAGCTGTACAGGGAGTTTCCTTGTGACATTTTCTATGTGTATATGTATTATAACCTGAATTGGCTCATTTCCTCTATTTTTCTCCTTTCTACCTTAGTTCTTTTTTTTATGGTGATTTCAACAGGTTTAAAACTTGTATATTCATTCTTGTATAGGAAGGACATCAACCATATTCACCTTCTTAATTTCCTTCTTTTACCCTTCCTCTTTCATATATGACTTCTCCTTAGCATGACCTGTTTTTCATTAATATTGCTTGTATTTGTATAGGTCTGTATTCTACATATGAGAGCAAATATCTGGCCTTTGCTTCTGGAACCTGGAAAATTTCACTTAAGATGATGTTCTCCACTTCTATCCATTTACCTGCAAGGAACAAAATTTAATTCTTCTTTGTGGCTGAATAAAATTCCATTGTATATAAATACCACATTTTCTTAATCCAGTCATCAGTAGTGGGGTATCTTGATGTTTCCATAGCTATACATGGGTGTGCAGGTGTCTTTATTGTAAGCTGACTTACATTCTTCTGGGTATATCCCTAAGAGTGGTATTGCTGGATTATGTAGCAGTTCTATTTTTAGTTTTTTGAGGAGCCTCCATACTGTTTTCCATAGTTATTATACTAATTTACATTCCTACCAGTAGTGTGTGAGGGTTCCTTTTTTGCTTTTTGCCACATTCTCATCACAATTTGGTATTGTTTGTTGTCTTGATGATAGCCATTCTAACAAGAGTGAGGAGGAATCTTAACGTGGTTGTGATTTGCATTTCTTTTATGGCCAGGGATATTGAGCATTTCTTCATTTGTTTATTGGCCATTTGAACTTCTTCTTTTGAAAAAGCTCTGTTCAGATCATTTGCCCATTTCTTCGTTGATTTGAGGAGTTTAGTTTTTTTCACCTCCATGTATATTCTGGTTATTAATCTCTTGTCAGATGTATAGCTGGCAAAGATTCACTCCCATTCTGTGGGCAACCTCTTCAATTTGGTGACCATTTCTTTTGTTGTGCAGCTTTTTAATTTCATGTAGTCCCATTTGTTAATTCTTTCTCTTAGTTGTTGAGCCTTTTGAGTTCTATTTAGGAAGTCATTGTCTATGACTATTAGTTTCAGTGTATTCCCTGCTTTTGCCTGCACTAGCTTCAAAGTTTCAGATCTTATATGAAGGTCCTTAATCCACTTTGAGTTGATAGGTGTACAGGGTGAAAGACAAGTATCTAGCTTGTTTTCTGAATGCAGATATCCAATTTTCTCAGAGACATTTGTTGAAGAGCCTGTCTTTTCTCCATCATATGGTTTGGAGGCTTTTGTCAAAAATCAGGTGGGCGTAGCTGCATGGAATCATATCCAGGTCCTCTATACTGTTCCGCTGGTCTTCATGTCTGTTTTTGTGCCAATACCTTGCTGTTACTATTGCTGTGGCTTTGTAGTATAGCTTGAAGTTGGGAATTGTGTTACCTCCAGCGTTGCCTTTTTTGCTCAGTATTGCCTTGGTTACTTGTGGTCTCTTGGGCTTCCAAATGAAATTTAGGGTAGATTTTTTTATCTCTGTGATGAATGCCATTGGAGTTTTGATGGGGATTGCATTGAACATGTAGATTGCTTTTGGTAACGTAGCTGTTTTCCCAACATTGATTCTCCCAATCCATGAGCATGAGAGAACTTTCCATCTTCTGTGTTGAAGAAATTTTACATTGATGGCTATTCTTCAAGAAGGTGTAGCAATTGCAATTTCCTTCTTTCTTTCTTGGCAGGATTCTGATATTTAGACCTGTAGGTGCTGCAGGATTTTGTTTAGTACAATGAAGATGAATTGATTTGGGCCTGTGCATGGTTGGAGATGAAGGACCCATTACTGGAAGAACTTGTTTTGGAAGAGAAACTTGCCCTTGCTGTAGCAAAGGGAAGATTGTTAGAGAATTGGATATTTATTTTTTGTGTGTACATATTGGTGCCTTTACCTTTTGCAGCATTAGATTTTCCAAAGTAGGATTCTTGGAAAAAGAGACGCTTATTTTACAATTTATTTTTTCAAATTGTTTATACACTTATTCATATGTGTATACATTGTTGGGCCATCTCTCCCCACCACCTCCAACTCCCCCTTACTTATAGGCAGAACCTGTCCTGCCCTCTTCTCCAAGAATTGGATGTTTGACAGTGAATGTAGTGTGTGTGTGTGCATGCATATGTTGGCTTGCATTTACACATCGGAAAAATGAGAGTAAAGGAACAGACAGGGGATAGGAAAGCTTTTGAAAGAGTAGCTATTCCTCCAGTCTTGGACTGGGCTTCCTTCATCTTTTATAGAACTAATACAACCTGTCCTTAGTTTTGCCACTATTTTCTATGTTCTTTTACCCTTATATTCTGTGATGAGTCTTTATTCTCTTTCCTTCTCTCTCTCTCCAAGATCCCAACTGTATTCTAGAGCCAGCAAACAGGTTTTTTTCTTTCTCCTTTCCAAAATGTGCTGACCCTTTAATGTGATTTTTGAGCCAGCCAATTAACATTCTCTCCCAGTAGTAATTGTTATTGAAGCATGGTCTCTGATCACCTACTCACATCCTGTCATGGGTTGAATCATTCTACTTCTTTCCTCCAATTAATATGCTGTGGACCTAACCTATTATATTTCAGAATGTAACCTTCTTTGGAAATAGGGTCATCACAGATGTAATTAGTTTAATTGTCTTACTGGGAAAGTTTGTACCTCTATACAATATATGATAAAAAAGAGTAAATCTATGCCATTTGTCATAAATAACATGTATGGAATTAAACACTACACTAAGTGAAAAAAACCAAACATAGAAAGACAAATATTACATGTTTTTACTTATGTGTGGAATCTAAAATAATTCAGCACATACAATTTGAGTGTGGAATGGGGATTACTAGTGGCTGTGGAGTGGGAGGAATGGAGAGATGATAATCAGGATATATAAAGCCTTATACTTAGAGAAGAAAAACATTTATTATTTTTTAGACATATTGTACAGCATGGTGGATATAAGTAACAATTGAGTACTGCACATTTCAATATTGCTAAGACAGTAAATCTCAAATGTTCTTATTACAAAAAGTGTTGGATAATTGACATGGTGGATAGTTGAGATGATGGAGAGGGTTCTGGCCTAATGAATGGTCTACTCTATTGATGAATTCAAAATTTGAATTAACTACTGGGAGGTGGTGAATCTATGGAAAGTGGGGTCTGGTTGGAGGAAGCAAGTTACTGGGGGTTTGTCTTTGAAGGGTATATTTTGAAAGCCAGGTGTGGTAGCCCATACCTAATCCCAGTACTCAGGAGACTGAGACAGAAGGACTGCAAGACCACTGTGGGCTATGTAGTAAGACTGTTATCTCTTACTTTCAGTCATGACTGTGCTTGCCTACTTTGAATAAGATTCTCCTGTTCATTTTGAAGGCCATATATTGCACTTGCCTTTTCCTGTCTTTTCTCTGTTTCCTATTTGCCATGAGGCTAGCAGCCTCTGTCATACAATCCTAATGCCATTGATGTTCTGCCTTACAATGGGCTCAGAATCAATGGATCCAGGCAATTAGGACTGTGATTTCTGAAACCATGAGAAAGAATAAATAAATCCCTTCTTAAACTCTTTCTGTGAGGTATTTGGTCACAACAATGAGAAGATTGACTAATACAGACCTTAATATGGATCATTAGGTTATTTATTTGATAACTGTCTGATTTTTTAATGTAGAAACTCATAGCTATAAACTCTCTTCTTACAACCACCTTTGATATATTCCATAGATTCTGATATGTTGTGTTTCCATTTTCATTTGATGCTAGGAATTTAAAAAATTTGACACTGATTTTGCAAAATGTATCATTCAATCCCTGTGTTTGCATGGTTTCTCCTGTTGTTGACTACTGGTTTCATTTCCTTATGATCTGATAAGATGGAAGAAATTACTATTTTTTCTTTGTATTTCTGAAGGCTTTCTTTATGGCCTAAAATATGATGTATTTTAGACAAAGTTCTGTGAGCTGTTAAAAAGAATGTACATTCTGTAGTTGTTGGATAGAATATTCTGTAGATGTACCTTAAATCAATTTATCTATAATATAATTCAATTTGAAGCTTCTTTGTTGATTTGTTTTGCCTGGATGACTTATATATTGATAAGAATGGGATTTTTAAGTCACTATAGTTGTATTGTTTTATAAAATTTGATACACCAGTGTTCAATGCACATATGTTTACAATCATTGCATCTTCTTGATGGATTATTCCCTCTATCCATGTGTAGTGAACTTTTTTGTCTCTTATGACTAATTTTGGCTTGAAGTCTGCTTTGTTGGATATGAGTATAGCTACTTTTGCTTACTTCAGGATTCCATTTGCTTAGAATATCATTTTGCATCCTTTTGCTTTCAGTGTATGTGTGTCTTTGTTGGTAAAGTTAATTTCTTGCAATTAGCAAACAGTTGGATCATGATTTTTAAATCCAATCAGCCAGTGTATGTCTTTTAATTACAGAGTTAAGATTATTTACATTTAGGGTTATTATTGCAAGGTATGTACTATTTCTTGTCATTTTGTTTCTTTCTAAAGTTTTATTTTTTCCCTAATTC
Source organism: Castor canadensis (assembly GCF_047511655.1). Lineage (NCBI taxonomy): Eukaryota > Metazoa > Chordata > Mammalia > Rodentia > Castoridae > Castor > Castor canadensis. The sequence continues at coordinate 112,594,689 of NC_133396.1, forward strand.
TTATTTTCTTGTCTATAAGAGTAGCCTTCTAGTGAGATTTCTTCTTTCCTGTGCTCTCAGGGTTGTGTTTAACTTTCTCTTCTGTGAGTAGAATTCCTTTAAGTATCATTTGCAATGCTGGTTTAATGGCCATGAATTTCTTTAATCTACACTTATCTTTCTAAGATAAGCATAAATTTATTCATTGATTTGGAAGGATAATGTAGATGGACATAGTAATCTAGGTAGGCAGTTATTGTCTTTCAGGGCTTGGACTACATCATTTTATTATGGATGGCAGGGGCAACAAACTAGTGTACTGGATGAGGGAGGAGCAGCAGTTTCCCCACTTTCCACCAACAATGAGTATTGTTTTCAGAGGCCTGGTCTCTGACTCAATTGTGCATGCCTGCTCAGTCTCCTGACCCTCTTTAAATGAGTGCCCAATAGCTTCCAATCTTAAAGGGAAAGTGAGCTCTATTTCATTCTGTCTCTGTCTAGAATCTCACCACATATGTTTTTTAATGAGCTTGCTTCAATGATGCTATACCGGGGCCACACTGGGTCACATGGTAGACACTGGTCAAGATAGTGTGGCAATACTTGCTGTGAGCTCAGAGGAATAGGAAAATGTAGGGACTTGCTTCCCAAAGCAGCAAGTTTGGGCATGCCCATGTAATGAGCAAGATGGCTGCTCGTTACAGCACTATGCTTTCACATTGAGAAATGCATTATGCAGCTTCCAGATCAGATAAGTTCAAATTGTCTTTCTGTACTGCACCTGTTTCTGCACTGATTGTTCCCCCACTACACCTCTCCCTCTTTCCCTTTCTTTTATACCTCCCCTCTGCTGCACTGCTAAGCCATGGTGAGCTCAGTGCTGATGCACCATTTTTTTTTTTTTGCCCTCTGTTTCAATAACCAGAGTTTTTTGTCCAGTATTAAACTTCAGTGCATCTCTTCTGTCAGTTGCCTTGTTGAGAAGCTATTTTTTGGCTGCTTTGACTTTGAGCTTCTAAGAAACTGGAAAATGCTGCTTGCTTCTAATCTGATACCTTGGCTCTATGTTTATTATCTTGATTGTAGGGATAGTGTCACATTAGTTTACATTTAGTAAAACTTATCAAATTTCATATTTTAAGTGTTTGCATGTTTAATATATGTTAATTGTTCTTGCAATAGAACTGTTTAAAAATTTCTGATAAGAATCAAAGAATTTGATTTAAGAATAAGGCAAATTGGACTGGAGGCATGGCTCAAGTGATAGCTTGCCTCGCAAACATGAGGTCCTGAGTTCAAACTTAGTACTGCCAAAAAAAAAATAAATAAATAAAAAGAATAAGAGAAATAATCAGCAACCTAAGTTTGTCTGTCTGGAGTACAAACTTCTGTCTAGGGAACAGAAGTGAGCAGTTCATCAAGCAAACAGACAAATAGCTATTAGTATCATGTTTAGAGTTTAAAAATGGTTTTGCTAATATCGTGTCATAAAATTCTTCAGAGTGGAAATTCAGTGTTAGAGAATTTCATAGAGATGTAAACTTTCCAAAGGCCCTCTGAGCAGAGTAGGAGGCTTGGGGGTATCTTGAAGATGGATGACGCTTGAGGGGTTAGGTAATTCCTGGAGGAATTCTTAAAATGAATCTCATTTCTGAGTGGAAGATTGGGTGATGTTAAGGATTAATCTGCATTTGGCTTCCTTTGGTAGGAAATCAAATCTTTAATCATCTGCAGGTTAGGGGATCTCCACAGCCTGAAGGCTTGTGTCCCTCCACTGCACCCTATGAAGAAGAGCTTAGTGCAGGGCTAGGAAGGGCTGGTTAAGCTTCACTATAGTTCTATCAACTCTCTTTCTCCAGAGAAAAAATGACAAAAATTAGTTATCAGGGAGTTAGATTAGAGCAATTTAAAGGAAAAAAATAGGCCCTGTGAAAGCCAAACATGAAAAGCTAAAACTTCAACTTTAGGATGAAGGAATTCATCCTAAAGTCTTTATGCTTGCTTATGGATTGCAGGCCCTGGGAAGTACTTGGGAGATTTCTGGCTCCTTGCCACTCTGTTTTCTCACCGTGAGGCAGCAAGGCTTCTCACACCAGTCTTTCACACTGGTGTGTTTTCCTTGCTTGAGCAGGAATAGACAGTGCACCAGGAGGTGAGCACTTTAGGAAAGGAGAAGGCACCCGCAGTTCTTTGGACAGAGCTTAGAACTGCTAAAGACTTTGATGGGGATCTGGTTTTCTCTGAATGCTGGATTTCCCTTTAAAAGAGGGAAGGGCTTTCTCTTCATTTGTGATTATTTCTTCTGCATTGCCTGGGGGTGGAAGGTGCCTAAGTCATAATTTTTGTTTCATGTGGTGTGTTGCCCTCAGAAAACTCACCTTGCCTAGAGGGTTGGGTGAGCTCAGAGTGGTCTCTGCAAGACTCAGTTCCTCCCCCTATAACCCTGACTATGGGAAGGTCATGGTTGGCAGGTCAGCCAGTAGGAAAGTGCACCATGCAGTTTGTTGGAAAGGTGGCATGGGGTGGGAGAAGCAACCCTGAGGGTGGTGGAGGCAGTGAGTGTTGTCATTGTTGCCCAGGGTCCGGGTGCTTTGGGCATATTCTGGAGATCCAGGAAGGCCCACAGAAGAGGCAGGAATCTGTCCAATGTTTCATGGACCAGGCTTTTGTATTTTGTTTTTCTTTTTTTCCTTGAAAACATTATATGTACAAAAAACAGTATGACATCCACAGAAGAAAACTTTGGCAGCAAATGGAAAGGACTTACTTCTTTTTCAGTGCTGCTTTTATTTCCACAGTTAATTATTTTTTCATAAATCTTGACTCAGAAATTTCATTTTGGCTCACAAGTGGTAGAAGCTCAAGGTCACAGGGGAAATATTTTCAGATGCTAAGTGATCCTCCTTCAACCTGATGTTGTAAAATTTTTATTTCAGGAGTAGCTTTGCTAACAGGAGGGGTGACGACTTAATTTTAGCTTCCAGATGAAATATTGACTTCGGTGCTTGGTGAGGGTGAGTTTGGCAAGCAGCATGGATCAGCACAATGAAGGTTGATGCTGAGTCATCTCCACATTGACTAGGCAACCCCTTCATTGGGGGTGACCTTTGTAAAATGATGTTCTATTGTGGGGGTCCTAGGGTGGGAATGACTTTCACTGTTCTGGGGTAACCATAACCTGCAGGGGCCACTGAGGATTCTTGCCACTTGTAGAAACAAACAAACAAATGCATTTGGGAAAGACCCAATTTTTCTTGCACTTTGAATATGTATGTCAGGAAGAATTTTGCTTTCACATCCATCGATAACAATAGCCTTAAAATGCTGCACCTTTCCTCATTATACCACTGCAAGTTATGGTCACCCCAGAATGGTAAAAGTCATTCATATGAGATGAAGTGTGAATACCCGAGATTCTAATCAACTCCAACAATTCATTTCAGATTGGTTGACTTTCTAAATAATTTCTAAATATTATTTTTTGAGGATTTACACATGAATAATATTGGAAAGACACCCTAGGTAATTTTTTCTCTAATATTATCTCCTTGTCCTCTAGTTTCCATTTCCAGAAGCAGCCACCCAACAATTTAGTTGGTGTTTTTTTTCCAAAATATTCTATGCTTAAAAATCTTGCATAAATCTGATGTGGCGGTGCGTATCTGTAATCCCAGCTACTTGAGAAGCAGAGATCAGGAGGATCAAAGTTCAATGCCAGCCTAGGCAAAAAGCTGTCAATAAATAAAATAGGAGTAGTGGCACATGTGTAATCCCAGCTACATGGAGGCCGAGGTAGGAGGATTCCAGGTTCAAGGCTGCCCTGGACAAAAGTATAAAACTATCTGAAAAATTAACTTTCAAAAAGACGTAGGGGCTAAGTGTAAGGCTCTAAGTTTAAATCTCAGTACTGTTTGAATATTTAAAAATTAACCAATGAGAACATGCTAGCAATTTTTATTGTGGTTATTCCACATCAGTACAAATAGCAGCTGGAAGATTTTATGACGTTAGAAGTCATAAAATCACAGAAGTCAATTCTGTGGCAGAATTGGGTCTGGTACTTAGAGCCCTTAGTTTCTTTTTGACTCCCTTTTCATGTCCCCCAGTGATTTCCCTCTGCCATTCTAATACCCAATGTCAAGAAATACATTTTAAGTGTAATTGTTTTATGAGTTGGAGTATTGACTGGGCTGCTATACAAAGAAGGATCAACATATAATGGTTCAAATGACAGAGCTCTATTCTCTCATATCACTGCCCAAAAAGGAGTGGTCTAGAGCTTCTAGGGTAGCAATGGTGTCCTCCACATAAAGCCACACCCCACATCCTTTTGCTTTTAGCTTGTTTTTTTCAGATGGGGATTTTACTCTTTTGCTGGGGGCTGGCCTTGAAATTTGATCCTTCTGTCTCTGTCTCCCAATTCGCTGGGATTATAGGCTTGCACCACCACATCAAACTCTAGAGCTCTACTTTTAGTCGGCATCTATTCTACCTCTTTTCTTTTAAGTATATTTTCTTGTAGTTTTGGTGCTTCCAGTGTTCTTACTAAAGAACTATACTGCAAACCTGATTTGGAGAGCTGCCTATTATGTTGTTTGGTGGTAATAAAATGGAATTTCTGACTGACAGGCATGGTTTGGTTTGTCTGCCTCCATCTCCATCTGGGCCTCTGCCAAAGCACCCTAACTTGCTTCCCTACTTCCAGTCCTTATCATCTCAATGCGGTCAGAAGAAGGGGCTGTAGGAGCATAGCTCACCTGCTTAAAGCTCTGGATACCCTCCATTACTCAGGGTGTGGTCTCAGGACCAGCAGCTTTTGCATCACTGGAGAACTTGCTAGAAATGTAAATTCTCTGACTCTATCAGACCTACAGAATCACAAACTCTGAGTGTTACACAAACCCAAGATTCATACTGCTCACATCTCTGCTACTGGAAGGAAATAGATTTATAGAAAGCTAGCCTTGGGGAAAGTACAGGAGACTTTTCTGTTTCAAATCTCCATCTGGTGGGGGGTGATAGGTGCAAAGGGCTTTTATGGGGCACAACGGGGTACCAGTGAGGCTATGAGTGGGAAATCCTCGTGCTGAATGGGGTCTTTAAGAACAATGTCTGCTTCTCTTAGAAAGTCCATCTGACCTGGAACCTTGACCTCCAAAGTCCAGCATCTGCATTTTCTTTTCAGAGAAATACACTACTTTTCTGTAAATCAGTTCCTCTGAGCCGAGGAGAGGAGGCCTTGCCTCTCTTTAGAATTTAGAATATTGTGTAGAAAGGATGGGTTGTCAAATGATTAGGGAAAGGACTATGGAGGGAAGGCAAAAGTCAACAGACCCCACTGTTCCATGAGGATGACCTGAGTTCTTAAAACCCCTCAGGTAACTGAAGCAGGCTAATGTATGGGAACCCTCAGCTCCTTCTGAGAGAGCTTGCTCTGATCTGCTCCCCATCTGCCTGATCAGCTCCTTCTGCCCTATTTCCTGCCTTGCATTTTAGACCATGTGATGAGGTGCTATCTGCAATTACCTACACAAACCATTGTCCAGTTCATTTCCAGTCCTCTTGGGGGAAGTCTCCCCACCCCCTACCTGGCCAGTGCCTCCTGACACAGCACTGAGCACAGTGCCATATCTCTGTTAGACATTCCTCTGCCTCCCTGGTACTTAAGGCCCATCTCATGGTTAAACATAAGCTCATCACGCTTCATTTTTCTGCTTATGTCTGTGCCTGGCATGAGGCTGTTAACTCCTTTTTACTAAGGACTGGGCTTCATTCATTTTTTATCCCACAGCTCCTAACCCTTGTCAAGTTGAGCACTTGACATATAGTCTGTTGTTTGACAATCACTGAATGATTTATGAACAAGGGAAATAATGAATGAATAAATACTTGTCAACATTTCTATCACATCTGTGCTTTTGTGCCTGCCTTCTCTTTAGCCAAGTAAAAATTATCTTTAACTCACCAGCAGTGTGGACCCAAGAAATATAAATTCTTTCCCCTTTGCTTTCAGGTTATCAAATAAATGCAAGGCAGATACTTTATGTCTTGTAAGAACAATTTGATGTATGCAAAGGTGCCCGTGCTTGGTCCAAGGACCAGTCTTAGCTCCCTTTCAGCCAGAGACATTATCGCCCTGTGAATCTGGCAGCAGCAGAATCATCTGATTGGTTTCTGTCACTTATCTGTGGACTCTGAGTGTGTCAGGTGTCTCACTGGTCTGAATCAGTGAATGCTTTTAGAAAACTCCACTCCATGCTTCCTCAGGGCTTCCCTATGCAGCTATAGTGGAAGCATAATTTAAAAGAAGAAAGAAAAACATCTCATATTGTTTGTCCATTTTCTGATTTCTTTTTTTATTTGTGTCTTGCTTGTATCAAAGTAAGACACGTGCATTCAGAGAAATCAGAAAACAAGACATGAAGTTATCCTGTGTAAAATAACACAAGCAGGAAACTAGCTTAATTCCTAAAGTCGTTTCTCTTCATCTTGGTCCTTTGCTTTGGAGCATCAGGGACCAGTCCATACCTGCTCATCTGCCTTCCCACTGGGTACAGGCTGTGCATACATTGACTCCCCCTTGCAGGTTGTCAGGCTGTGCTGATCCAGCCACCTGCCTCTGTCCACTTCCCTTAGACTTGCCATATTTTCTTTTATTCTGATAGTTGAGGTACATTTGTGAAAGTATCAGTATTTCAAATTTACTGAGAAGGAAACTGTGTCAGCAAGATATTAAATTTCCCCAGGAAACGTAGTTCCTCGCCCACGGATGTAGAAATAGAACTGTTACCCAAATCTGAGGTCCATACTGAAGACCCAAGAGACAGAAGTTGGTGGAAAGAAATAGGCTTCTTAAAACCAGCCCTGGAAAAGACAGCAGAGTTTTGAATCTCTGTCACTGGGAGTTTCAGAGCAAAAGAACTTTCCTGGGAGAGGCCCAAGGGGCCTCTGGGCAAAATGACAAAATAACTTTCAAGGCAAAAAACCCCTAGATTAGCCTCAAACTTCTTAAAAACAACTTGTAAAGCAAGGCAACAATAGAACAGCCTTTTAACAAAACTTAAAGAAAAACAGTATAAACAAAGGGTATTAATAACTAACTTGGTGGATTTTCAAGTTTTAATGTGCAAAATGAAACAAAGCTACATCCACATAACCTTTCTGAAAGATCTAATAGAAGATAAGTTTTGCCCAACAAAAAACCAACTAGAAAGCTTCTTCTCACAGGGAAGAGGCATTTTGTACATCCAACTGCACAAGTAAGAGGAAAACAAGAATGGCTGATGGGATAAGTAATAATACATGCACCCTACATATTCTGACAAACTTGAAAGAGTACAACTGAAAAGTGAGAGGATGTGTTAATCAGCTTCCCTTCACTGTGGCAAAAATACCTAAGATAATCAAATTTAAAGAAAGAAAGGTTTATTTTGGCTCAGAGTTTCAGAGGCGTAATTGAGTCCACAGACACTGGCCCTGTTTAGAGAGTTAGAACAGACACCTTCAGAAGAGGATACATGTTAATCAAAAATAAAAATTAAAAAGAAACAAACTAATATTTAAGAAGATGATCCAATAAAGAAGACCTGAGTGTACAAATCAAAAGGGCCTGAGGTAGCACAGTGCACCATGGCAGGAGCACATTGCTGAGGACTTCAGGGTGGTTGGAAGGCAAAGGAGAGAGCAGGGCAGGGGCCTCACTATCATCCCTTTAAGGGGAGCATCCCTAATAACCTAACTTCCTTCCTCTGGATTATAGCTCTTAAAGGTTCCACTACCTCCCAAAAGAGCCACAGGCTGGCAACGAAGCATTTAACACATACGGTCTCTGTCATAAGTATTTTAGCATGAAAGCAGTCATGGACAATTTGTAAATAAATGGGCAGGACTGTGGGTTCCAATAAAATAATTAAACAAAAACAGGCAGTAGCTTATATTTAAACCATGGGCCATAAGTTGCTAGCCTCTAGTTTAAATACAATGTGACAAACAGTAAGTAATATATCAATATTGATGAATAAAAATAAATAAAACCGAAGTGAAAAGTTAGTTTTTTTTGGTGGTACTGGGGTTTTGAACTCAGGGCCTCATGCTTGCTAGGCAGGCACTCTACCACTTGAGCCACACTCCTAAGCCCTTTTTGCTTATTTATTTACTTATTTTTGGGGATGAGGTCTCATTTTTTTGCCTGGGGCTAGTCTGGGATGTGATCCTCCTAACCTATGCCTCCTGCTTAGCTAGGATTTCAGGCACCTGCCATCATGACCATCTCATTACTTGAGATAGCATCTCTTTAACTTTTTTGGCTGGGCTGGCCTCAAACAACAATCCCCCTGATTTTTACCTCCTGAGTAGCTGGGATTACAGCTGTATACCACTATGTCCAGCCTGAAAGCCTATTTTAAACAATGATTATCTAACACACTGTGCCGTACCTCTGTATTTGAATAAATACAATGGTATCTGATCAACATACATGGATACACATACAGACATGCACACATCTTCCTTCATCCTCAAACTTGTACATTCCTACACACATAGTTTGCTCACATCATGACTCAATAGATCTATTTATCTCATTTCTCACTGACTGTTCCTTGCCACCCAGAACATGTTTAATTATATTCCCCTGTGACCTAGCTCAGTGTCCTTATGAAAGGCAAGCTAATTTCCATGGGTCCTGAGCACATGTCATATCGCTGTACAAAAAGAAAGTATTAATAAATAAGGCAAATGTTGGTGATGGTATCTTGATTAAGTTCTGCTTTGGATGAACTACTTCATTTGTTTCTTCATTAGTAAGTATAATACAGTGATGATCTGTATAATTTTTATAAACATGCAACTATTGAAGTGTCTCAAAGTATCTTTTTGTAAAGGATCCATTAGATGCTTGATGTATGAGAATTTGGTTGGGTTTTACTTTCATGTCTGTTTGGAATCCTTTGGATTGTGCATCACTAGGCAGGCTAGTCTGATAAACAAAAACCCATGAAAAAGTCACAGTATTTCCAGTGTGGGGACTCAGACTTCAGGAATGCATGCTTGCACACACTGCACTGCACTGATAATTCCAATACAGGGCATCTAAATAAACTCAGAAAGAGGCCCAGTGAGAGACTAAGAGAGGGAGACATTTCTTCTCTCATGTTTGTACTATGCTAGGCACCTCACTGAATACAGAAGGGAGTTTGATTAATTCCTTTGGGTGACACTCATGGCATTGATGATGCTGACGGCAATGAGGAATAATTAGGTTTTCCCAGGTGGCTGAATCTCAAACATAGGGAAGAGATTGATTTTTGCCACATGGTGAGTTTTGGCCACCTGGGAACTTGAAAATCTGAGTTTCCTGAGCTGCCAGCTGATTGTAGAATTCCTACCTGCCTAAGGAATAGCTTTACTTTCCAGGTTCCAGTACCAGGCAGGCCCTGACACAGTTAGAAAATTTGCTGACTTTAATCAGTGAGTCAAGCAGCTGTTCTTGAAGCAGGCGGACTACTTCTGTGCCCTCCTGCTCCAGGCAGAGCCACTGTTGAATAAGGACTTCATTCAGTAATAGCTGAGCTGCCTCCCCCCTCCAAGATATGAAAGTGAAATTAAAGCAATACAACATTTTGCCAGTAATGTCATGTTTTGAAAAGATGAATCATCCTCATGTTTATACTCCCAAGCATCTAGTTAGGGACAAGATGATTTGCAGACTAATTTTGTACAGGATTCACCTTTTGACAGCAGATCAATATCATTATATGTGTTTGCTCTGGTGAAGAAGAAAAAAGCACACATCTTGGTGGTCAGGAGAAAACTTGAATTGCTTCTTCTAGAGTATATTATTGCAACGTTTCTACCTAAGTCAAAAGGTCATATACCATTACTTAAAAAAAATTAACAGACACAATCTGCATGAATGGCTGGAGAAATCTTCAGTTCTATTTTAAAAATGGATGCTTTCTTTCTCTTTAATCAATTTCAGATTGGGTGAGGTTGCAGATTGAAATTCCCTGTTTCCTGGATTTTTTCCTCTTTATCATTATTGTCCTGGAGGAAGGAATCTGAGGCAGGCAAGATGGAGTCAGGGAAACCCAGAAGAAGCAGGAGCAGAGTCAAGGATATGAAATGACCTTGAGAAGACTGGGTCACTGATTGATTTAGCTTTGGTAGCTGTGGGAGGATGCAAAGTAGAAATTTCTGTATGCAGGACTCTTATTTTTTTTTTCCCTCTTTTGGTGGGACTGGGGTTTGAACTCAGAGCTATCATACTTGGTAGCAGGTGCTCTATCCCTAGAGCCACATCTGCAGCCCTTTTCTCTCTGGTTGTTTTGGAGACAGGGTCTTGCTTTTTGCCCAAGCTGGCCTGGACTGCAACCTTCTCGTTTTATGCTCCCACTGCTTGTACAACAGGCACTGCCATGCCCTCTTTTCTCCATAGAGATAGGTCTTTTGAATTTTTTGTCTGGCCTGACCTTGAACCTTGATCCTCCTTATCTCAGTGTCTTAAGTAGCTGGTATTATAGGCGGGAGCCACTGGCACTCAGCAAGACTCATCTTATTAAAGCATTTTGGCCAATAAACACACGAAGAACGGTTCAACATCTTTGGCCATAAAGGAAATGCGAATTAAAACTGCACTGAGATTCTATCTCGCCCCATTCAGAATGGCTATTATCAAGAGAACAACAAATGTTGGTGAGGATGGGGTGCAGGTGGGCAGCCACAAAGAGGAAAGAAATTATGTCATTTGTAGGAAAATAGATGGGACTGGATCTCATCATGTTAACTGAATACAGTATTTCAGAAGGAAATGTTGTATGTTTTTTCTCATATGTGGAATCTAGATCTAAAAAAAAAACCAACAAGGACATGAACATAAAAGGGGAGCTATTGGGAGAGAACCAGCAGGAGGTGGGAGGGAGAAAAAAGAGGGTAGGGGAAAATATATTTGAAATATGTTGTATGTGCATATGAAAAGAACATAATGAAACCTATTTAAAAAATTTAAGCCACATATAGTAATCCTACCTCACTGAGGATTACATGTAGTAATCCTCAGTGTAATCCTACCTACTTGGGAGGCAGAGATCAGGAGACTCATGGTTCCATAACAACTTAGACAAAAAAGTTAGTGAGACCCTCATTTCAACAACAACAACAACAACAACAAGAATTCTGGGAGTGGTAGCATATGCCTGTGATCCCAGCTACAAGGGAGGCATAAAGAGCAGAGTCACAGTCCAGACTGGCCTGGCCAAAAATGCAAGACCCTAGTCAAAAAAATAACTAAAGCATTAAGGACTAGGGGGTATGGCTCAAGTGGTAGAGTAACTGCCTAGCAAATGTGAGGCCCTGAGTCAAACCTAGTACTGCCCCAAAAAATTTTGTATGGAAGTTAAGAAAGGAGGAGGTAATGGCTAAGGGGGGATAATAAAGAATATTAGGGGGATGAATACAATCAAAATATACTATGTGCCTGTATAGAAATATCACAATCAATTGTACAATTAATACATGCTAATAAAATAATTTAAAAAACAGCATTTTCAGTGAGAGCTTTGGTAATACATTTCATTGAACTTTGGATGAAAATGCAAGTGAGTAAATTATTTCTATCCATATTTATTATGAGAGAGTGAATATTGTTGGCCAATTAAAATACTGGATGCTCTTTTAGTTTGAGACCAGCACTACACATGCTAGGATACAAGTTAGAAGACATTATACCCAGAATTCCTAGCTGTCACTTCTTTATACAGGAAACTAACCCCTTAAAGAATCAACAACTCACTGAATAAATGGGGAAATTAACAGAACAGACAAATCTCAGTACAAACAGTCAATATATACATGAAAAAAATGCTCAATGTCCTTGATCATAAAGGAATTCTTAGGTTTGGTCATGTCCCAGAGTTCTTGTAGGCTGTATTCAAATGAATACAACATGATTTTGTCCTCCATCTCTCATACTCTTTCTTCTGTTTGGTCTTGTCTGCTGGTAATATCACCCTCTGTGCTTTTTATTTGCCTTATTGAGGTTCTATTTCTAACATCTCTACCTTTTTTTCCCCTATAATTTGCATTTCCTTTCTGAATTTCTCTTTCACATTGCTGACTTTCTAATCTAGGTCTTGGTTGATCTCCTAACTTTATTTATTTGTTCATTTGAATCCTTCTTGAGGTCATTGATCATTTTTAAGAGTAAGTTTCTGAATTCTTTCTCAGACATATCAGTCAATTCATTATCTTTGGATTCAGTTGTTGAATTGTTGTAGGGTTTTTGAGAAAAAATACTGCCTGAGTTTTTCATATTAAATGTCTTTGCTGGGATTTATGCATCTATTGGGCAAAATTTTTATTTTATTTTCTTGCTAAAGTGGGGAACCTACTATAGTAACAAGGTCAACATTTCAGCAATATATCAAATATTTGAATGAGTTAGAAACAATTGAAGCCCTTATCTGTGTCTCCACTGAAGTTGTATAGAAGCAAAACTCAGGTTCCAACATGGATGTTGTGGTATAAGGATTAGAAATTGAGTAATATAGGTGATGGCCATGGGGACGGTAGGGGAGTGAGAAGATAGGCAGAGGGGGCGGTAGATTAAGGAGATGATAGTATAAGGGAGTGCTAAATGGTTATAAAACAGAAATAGAGAATGGTTTGGGAAATAAGAAAAAATAAGAAACAAAGAAAAAAAAGATTCTGACCATTAGAAACTAAATTAAAAAGAAATGGAGAAAGAAAGAAAAAGAAAAGAAACAGTCAAATGAAAACAAATTGGATGAAGAGAACAAAGAAAAAAACTTCTATATTTCTCACTGGAGATAAGTGTTGATATTCCCTGCATTTTGTCCAAGTTAGTCTCACTTGCCCCCCCATTGTTATGGGATCAGCATCAGAAGAGTGGAGTTGCACTTCTAGCTTAGGGTGCAGGCAGGGGCCTGAGGGGCAGGGAGCCTGGACAGTGACTGTGTGGTTAACACACTCCTGGGCAGTTGTCTAAGCACAGTGGTTTGCTGGTGTTGTTGTTTTAGGACTGTGAAGCCTCAGTAGGTAGGGGTTGAGAATTCCTGCTGACAAGAAGAGAGATCTTAGTGGGTGGGGCCTATCCTTCCTTGAGTAGGGCTAGTTAACGCAGCTGCTGTACTCTGGGACATTTACTGTTTTTCAGATTGCTGTAGTCAAAACCTATTCCTCTTTATGTCTGCCTCTGGTGACAGTTGCTCTCGTGGACACTGCTTGCAAGACCTGAACTTTTCTGAACCGTGAACCTTTAAATCCTCAGGGTTTCTCAGACTTAAAGCTTGCCTGCTTGCAGGCACTTATCAGGTAATTTAAGTAACATGGGTTCTCAGTCAGTGGAAGATGGGTGCTTTGATTGTGAAATTAAGCTTTAGTCAATGGAGTCGCTCTCCTTGGATAGGGCAAAGCTGCCAACCTCTGTACCTTTCAATGCTTTTCAGATTTCCCCCACCAAAACTTCTCCCTTCCTATGTCTACCTCTGATGGTGTCAGTCTTCCACACAGACACTGTGGCTGGGAGTCCCAGAACTTTCTGAACTGTGGTTTTTCAAATCCTGTGGGTTGTTCAGTCTTAAAACTTGCCTGCCTGCAAGCAGCTTTGGTAACCTGAGTGCTAGGCCCGTGAAGGCTAGGTGCTTTGTTTTTGAAATTTTCAACAGGCAGGTAAGGTGGGGCTGCCAACACTGTGCCTTTCCCTATCAAGCTCCTTTTAACTTCTCAGCTTGCCTCAAGTCAGGGCCTTTTCCTCTCCAGAGCCTCTTGTGGCTTTCCCTTCTCATACACTGTGGTCTCGAGATGCTCTGAGCTGTGATTGCTCCTTGTTTTCAAGACTCCCTAGGTTCCTTGATCTTGATCAGAAGGCCCTCTCTTGAGATGGCACCTTGTCACAGCTCTTTGAGGTATGGGGAATGAAAGTTTGTCTTGTTTGATGCTGGCCTGATGAAGTCACTTTCCCATCAAATTCCCACATTGGGATTAAGGTTTTTGGGAGGTATAGTTTTTGTCCTTCAGCTAGGTCTGCCAGTCTGTTGAAGAGACTGCCTAACTTATTTTGGGGTGGAGGTTTTGGCTCCCCAAACCCCACAATGAGGGAGCTGGGGCTGGAACTGAAAACTGTTTCTTAATTTGCTCAGTCTCCTTATTGTTTCAGCTGTTCTGTCCCACTTTTGTGGTTGTCAGGGCCTTTACTCTCTTTTGCCCTTCTTATGCAGGCTCTTCCTTGTTGTCCAGACTCATAGTCACTGGATCAGATGTGAAAGCTTCTACTCCTCCACCATCTTGCCCTGTTTCATATCATTTGTCCCCAGTTACCTTCCTCAGTACCATTTTGCTATAGATGGTACTAGGGTTTGAATGTTTCCTGAAAAACTCACCTTGAAATTTAATTGTCACTGTGATGGTATTGGGAGGTGGGACCTTTCCAGGCAATTCCATTATAGGAGCTCCACTCTCACGAATGGATTAATGCCATCATGTGGGAGTGGGTTAGTTATTATAAGAGTGGGCTTTATTAAAGGAAGCTCTCTGTTTCCCATGTGCTCACTTATACTCTACCATGGGATAAGGTAGAAAGTAGGTTCACATGATGCCAGCACCTTGACATTGGACTTCCCAGCTCCAGAACTGTGAAACTAAATGTCTCTTCTTTATTACCCAGTTTTAGGTGTTCTGTAATAGCAACACAAAATTGACTGAGACACATGGGAGCTCTCTGAAAGCCACTAAGCACTGTGAGCTGATTAGCTTCACACCTGTGTTGTTAACTCCAGCCCGAGGGTGTCCTCTGAAGAGTATGGAAAACCACAGCATTTTCTAATCTATCATAAAATGTGACTCAGCCATCCTGGAGGCAGCCAAGTCACAAACCCTTAAAAGGGTGAGAATGAACATCAAACCCTCAAAAATGATTGAAAATAGAACCAGCAGCAAAATAAGACCAATTCCTAGGAGTCTGTGACTTTTTTCTCTCATGCCCTTATAGCCATACCTATTTCCAGGATCTAAAATTTGGAGGTTTATGCTCATGTTATCCAATTTGATGTTTCCCAAAGAGTATGGGGGTGGGTGGGGTAGGGCAGGTAAAAAGCCACTTCTTCCAAAGGTGAAGACACATGGGAAGTCTCTGAAAGCCACTAAGCACTGTGAGCTGATTACACCTCAGTTCTAATAGCTTCACACCTGTGTTGTTAACTCCAGCCTGAGGGTGTCTTCTGAAGAGTAGGGAGTGAGGGCAGGTAAAAGCCACTTCTTCCAAAGGTGAAGCTTACTTATTGCAGTAAGTTCTAAGTTCTATTTTATAATTCTGTAGAGGCCCTACCTATATCTAGAAGTTCCCAGAAACTTCCTGTGAGGATGGATCACTTGGATGCTGGAGCAAAGTTATTTATTCCCTTTTCCATTTCCTCCATGGTAAGTTGGCTCAAGTGGTTGAGTGGATAAGGCTCTGCAAGTCAGTTAGATTCTAGGATGTCCCTTACACTGCAAGGGACACAAGTGGGGGTCCACCAGTTTACACAAGGACGTTCTGGAGGCTCCAGTTGGGATGGCATTGGATTCTCCACATCACCCCTCTCTTTTATTAGCAGAAGTAATTGGAATTGACTCAAGAGCCGCCAGTGATTGCTTTCCCAGCCTCTTGGCCACTCTGACTCCTTCCATCATCAAATTAATCATAGTTCACAAGGCAGTTGTTTAAATGGCAAGGAACATTTAGAACCTGGGGCAGAATGCCTGGGGGGAGTTGAAATATGGAGAGAAGAATTAAAGAATTCAGATAGTGAGGTCTATTTAGGTCAGAGTCATTACATGACTTTTAAGAGAGAAGTACTGCCAGATCTTGCCAGAGCATCTGAACGAAAGCCAGGGAGAAGGTCAGATGAAGGCAGAACCTTCAAGGGCAATTCTGGGATCAGGGCAAGTCAGAATTGCAGCTGCCCCAGAGATACAAATGCACTGTTGGATCACTGGTATAAATTACTCTAAATTGTAAATCAATTCTGTTACTGTTTGGCTTTGGTTGTGGTTGGGAGTATGTTGGGGTGGGATTACAAAGACCTATAGCCACATTTTTCAAAATGCCTTTCAAGGGATACTAATTCAGTGGGAAGTTAACAGGCACTAATCGAAAAATAAGAGATTTGTTAGTCAAATAATTTTGAGAAAGTCTGACAAAATAAGCAAGTGCTTCTCGGACCTTCATTACTCATGAAATAGGAATTTGTGAGGTTTGTGTATAAGATGCAGGGTTTTCCTAACTTTTATGAGTGTAATGCTATTTTTAGCAGATAATTTCACATAACTAGTTTTCTGGAGAATAACTTTTGGGGAATGTTGGTCTGGCACATGCAATACTGTCTAGACTGTTTTGGGAGTCAGATTGGAAGGAGAAACCTAATTTTTACTTCTAGATTTGTTAACCAGTGCAGAGAAGGCCAAAAAAGTTACAAAGATGGATGTTTACCAACTTCAGAATTTTTTCCCAAACCTAGATCCAATAGTGGAAGTTAAAAGAAAACACTAAGTGTTTGAAAGCAGAGGTCAAGTAATCTCTGTGAATAAGAATAAGAGTAACAGATTGAAATTTAATTTGAGCATTTAGGAATTCTAGGAGGGTTAGTACTTTGGTCCACTTGTTTCTTATTAATCTTATTAATTAAGATTATTTCTTAATTGGTTTCTGGGAGATATTTTGTGGAAGTTATGAGGACTAGATGTATCCGGAGGTGGAAGGAAGGAGATAAGGAAATTCAGTGTAGGAATCCCATGTCTTGAGGAGCTCTTGATTCAGTTGAAATGTTATTAGTCCAAGTGTTGCTAGAGTGGAAGTCAAAGGGGTCCCAAGTGTAGTGAACTTATTTTGAACATTTTCCTTATATCAGGAAAGTATAGATGGAATGTATTCTAGAGTGAATGGGAAGACATGACAAACTGAGGCAGACAAGACTTAAGGGCTAAGTTTGGAACTTTTAAAAACTGTACAGCCTGATTTAGAGTTCCTCAGTTTCCCCTTCTTTACTCATTTCCTCTGAACTCAGAGAGCTCCATTCTAATCACAAAACCTTTGTTAGGTTAGAGAGAGTGGAAATTTCCTCATGTATGGACTTAGGGTACCTGAGAATTAGCATAGGTGTGTGCCTGAGTCTGTCTAGATCCTCCTTCTGGCTCAAAGGCCATTGGACATAGAGAGTGATGTGGGATTTCTTCCCACAGCCAGGTTAAGGATGATATAAAAATGACCTAAAATTAAAATTCTCCTTCCTCACTTCTTTTCCCTGCACACAGTATATCCAGTACACCTGGCAGAGACCACACCTGTAATCTCCTTCCCCTTTTCCTATAATAAAACTCCATTATTTCCATCACTACATCCACATGTCCTGCCTGGATGCTTCCATGTGGGAACACAAAGAATTTGAAAATCTTCTGATCAGAGACTGCATGAGTCTACCACAAAACTATGGTTACTTCTTTTTACTTGTCGAGATTTGAAGGTTATTGAAAAACGCTTACTTAGTTATAATCTTTTCATTTCTCTAGCGCTTGGCATGCTAATTGGAATTTCACCAAATTCATGCAGGAAGAGTATATGGTATAGTGAACAAACAAACAACATGAACAAACTTCAGAAAGCTAGAGTCAATCTAATTTTTGCCAGTGCTTAAAACTTTGGGATGCCACTCAACTTAGTTTTCTTGTCTCACATAGACGCACAGTAACTTAACTTGCTCTGTTTTTCTCCTGTAGCAAATTAATTCACTAATTCATTTGACAAATATTTTTGGAGGCCCTGTTTTATACTAGGGATAGGTGCAGGAGTGCATTAACTAAGCAAAACAGAGTTTAATATTGTGTAGAGGAGGCTAGTGACAAATAAATAAAGTGATAATATAGTATTGGATGGTGATACATTGTTATAAAGTCTGACAAAGTAGCATCAGGGATTGGTGAGATAGGAATGTCAAGGATGACATCTCTGAGGATGTGATATTTGAGTATAGATCTAAATGAAATAAGGGACTGGGCCACTGAATATTCTAGACAAGAAGAAACAGCAGATAAACAGTGGGAGATATGAATGCATGTGGCAGGATAACTGCTGCAACAGCAATGATAACCGCAAACAAAAACCTGCACCACTTCTCATGGACTAAGTACCATTAAAGTTTTGCTTTATTTATAGCAGAGTCTAGCAGGCATCAGTAGACATGGGAATTCTGCTCCACTTAGGATCCAGCTTTGCTGATTTTAACAAGGACTCCTGAAGTTCCCCCGGGATCATCGTTAGGCCAGTATGAAGAGGGTGCAGAGAGGGAGTGCATGTGTCACACCACTGGTTTTGGAGACTGCGTATAAAGGTAGCACACATCAGTTCCACCAGTGTTCCATTGGCCAGAACTTGTCACATGAGCTCAGCTAATTAAAAGGGCTGGGATTTATAATCTAGCCAAATACCCTGGAATAAGATGAGAAACATGGATGTCAGTGAGCATCAGTGTTCTCTGTCAGGGCATGTCTCAGTCAATGTAGGAAGGTCAGTTTAGCTGGAACACAGAGTTGTAAGAAAGGGTTTTTGAAGGAACTAAGTACAATTATAGAACATGATAAAATGGGAAACACTGCTGTATTGCATTAAATGAAAAATTATCTTGACTATAAGCCACTATAATTTTGTGCACTGCTAATAATAAAGAGAATTTTTTTCTTTAAATTAAGTGACATAATACTGCTTTTTGTTAATTTAATCTAATTTTTATTTAAATTTTGATTGACATATAGTATTTGTATTTATATAGAGAGAGCAGTATGATAATTTGATAGGTGTATATAATATGTAGCCACCAGATCAGGGTAGAATTTTTACTTTTAACTTATTGAAAGAATTCTTTTAGATTTAGAAATGTCTTTAAATATATATTAATATGCATATATGTAACCATTGTGTCTCCCACAGAAAGAAAAATATAAGCAAAATAAATTATTAATGTGTTACTAAAACTTATTCACGAGAGTCTAATTTTTCTGAATTTCTTTTCAGTCTGTCATCAGTGTCGCCTTTCCCTATTTCTGCTCTCTCTGCGCTCAAGAGCCTGCCTTAAAATATTCTTCACTGTGTCAGGGCTACTTATAGTTTTTCCACATATTTTGACCTACGCATATTCTCAATCTTACCAGGAAAAGACAACCAGGAGTCAGTCTTCTTTAAGTGAACCTTAAAAAGCTATGTAGACTGAAATCCCTAGACTTTTACTTGTCAAGACAAACCCCAGAAGTAACAATCAAGTTCGTGTGTGTACAGGTAATGCAATCTGCCATGAAGACCAGCTGGGCAACAGCAATTGTGAGGCATTGTGGATTACTAGATAAATCCCAATTTAAGAGATGTTAACATGTAAAAACCAACCAAACAAAAACCCCATGTCTTAAAGTTAACTAAATAGTGTATAATGTAAAGGATGAATGGATTCCCCTGAGCTAATAAAAATATCAGCTACTGACTTAATAGTACCTTTATTTATTTGTTACTTTGGCAATACTGAGGATTGAACTCAGGGCTTTGTACTTGGTGTTCTACCATTTGAGCCATGCCCCATTTTTTGCATGGGCTGGCCTTGGACAATGATCCTCCTACCTCTGCCTCCTACCTGTAGCTGGGACCACAGGTGTGCACCATCCTACTTGACTTGTATTTCTTTAAGGAGCCATCAAGTAGGATTTGAAGGTGAGGTGTCTATGAGTCGGTAATAGTATCGCTTGTTGGACATAAGAAGTCTGGTATCATCCCTGTTACTCATCTCACAGGATCAGTGAGCGAAAGGGAATCTGTGAGTTGCAGAGTTGGCTATAGCCCATTCCAGGTGCAGGTACTGATGTCTTCTACCTGAAGCTTCTACTTGGTTTAGGATTTAAGCCGGGCTGAATCAGAACACTTGAAGATCATTCAACTCTTACCCACCAGCCTACGGTATGGATTTGTGGTAGCCTGGGGTGATCATGGGTATTGCAGCTCACGATATCATTGCCTTCTCCTAAGCTGGAATGTGTCCTCACTCTTCAGGACTGGGCCGTGTTGGTTTCTTATTCAGCTTTACGTATCAGATTAGGACTGTGCGCTGCTCCAGACCTCAGTCCTTTTGACTAGATTTTACCACCTCATTTAACTCTTCTCAGTTCCTACCCAAAGAACAAATTCCTTCTCCAGTTTCTTCCTACCACCTGGCTTACTGGCCACTTCTGGATTTCTGTTCCATTCCATGGACTTTGTTTTGGATGTGGATACCAGCTAAAGACATCACTGTACTACCCAGTCTTTTGGAGGAGATTATATGGGAGTCCTTGTTTTCCATAAGTCTTAATCAAGTGTCCTCATACTCATCTTACCATGATATTCCACACTTCATGACAACCACAGGCCTGGGAAAGGTGGAATGGGGACCCACCTTCCAAGTCAAGAATTATTTAAGATGAGCACAGATGGAGCATATAGACTTGAAAATGTGGTGCCTTAAGGAGGCTTTATCCCTAGAGATAAGCCACTTGAGGTTTTCAGAATTCCAAAGTCAAATTACAATGAGAGAATGTTAAGACAGTAATGTTTTAAAGATTAGATGGGACCTCAGAGAGTCATTAACTTACATATTGAGTGGTTGGTGACCATTTAACTTTGTCTTACTTGAGGAATTTATAGCCATTGTAAGTGGATTGCTAAATTGTGCTCCCTAAAGCCCATAGCTTGTAACTGTTAAGGTTAAATTATTAACAACAAGCCATATTTATAGAATGGATGAAGTTGTAAAATCAGGTTTTCTGGAGTGTTTAATTAAAATGGCCTATTTAATTTTTTCCTTTCTTGCTTTATTCCTTAGATTATCATCTTAAATTAAATATCTTGGCTCTATGGTTTTATTTTATTAGACTTACATTTGTTTGGCTTTCAGTCACTCATATGATTTGTAGAAATAATTATAATCATTTGATTATTATTGCCATAGCTCTATAGGGCTTCTACCATTTTCAGGAGATTTTCCTTCCACATCTTTGCATGTCATTGTGCATGTGACAATCCTTTCTTAGATGTCGTATAAAGGCACTTTTAGATAGTTTGAGGGGATACTTCATTTAATTTCTGCCAAATATACAGCTGATTCCTCAGGAAATGGATATCATGAGTCAAAGTGGGAGGCTCTTCACAACTTTTCTTTCTATAAGAGGGAGGTCTCATAACCCAGGTCTGGATGTTGGTGCTGGTGACATGATCCAGGCTCCAGCAGAGCCAGAGTGCATTATAAACAGGGGAACATTTTCTTAAGTCTCTATATCTATCTATTTATCTATCTATCCCTTTTATTCACATCAGTAAACTCTCATACAAGATTTGACTTATCCAAATATGAAGAGATGGTCTAATCTTTTACAAATAAGGTCATCTTATTTGAATCTAGATTTTTCGCAAAGAAAGAATGATGGGATAACAAAGGAAGTAGCATTTCAGTTGTTTTACGGGGTTTCCTTCTATCTCTTTCTCTTGGAATAGTAAAAGTATCCCCTTTTTTGTATTTCATTTTGTTTCACTTTTCTGATTTTATGGGAAAAACTTGGAAAGGCAGATACTTGTAGCATCATTCTATACATAGGAAGGAAGTTTATCCTTACACAAAGAGAACGTGGGGCTCTTTGCACTTTATTTTCAGAGTAGAGTCATGGGATACATTGGAACTGAGATCTGAAGTCACTGAACTTTGAGAAGAGGCATAATCCTGTAGGGAGCACAAAGGGACAAGGTGAAGATGGGACTTTGCCTAAAATCTGCCATGAAAGTTTAAGTTGTGGATGATGGGAAATTGTAAAGGAAAAAAATGGGTATTTGTAAAACTTATGCCATAGGCATGTAGACACACACACTTGTGCTGGCTCCTAACCAGTATTTCTCCATGGAGAGCTGTCAGAATTAATTACTTAGATTTTGCATAGAAACTGCAAAACCTCCGTGAGTGCCAAGTGTTATCAGTTTGCATCACAAGTTAGGTATGTGGTAGAAACGCACACAGATTTGACACCCTCAGGATATCCAAGTGTTGTTGCCCTCTCTTGCTCTTCAGCTTTTTTCATTACACTGAAGTTTGATAGCTTATGATTCCTTTTGTTATTTTTGTGGTTGTGTGTTAACTTGTTACCTCTCATCTATCTTTAGGTGGTTCTGGCTTTTGTTCTTGTTCTATGTGCTTCAGAGTAAAGGCATTGCTCTATTTTACATACAACCAGAATTCTATATTAGGATCAATAAGAAGAGTAAGTGAAACTGTAGAATAGGTCCCAGGAATTGTGTCAGTTGTAGCTCTTGTCTTTAGTCTTCCTTATGAGACCCTTGGTGGTGCACCTGTCATATAAGCATCTGCCAAAAAAAAAAAAAATAGATATCCACCCCAAAGCACATGCACCCTTCATACAATCAATGTGTGCTAAGTACTTAATTAAGAAATACCTTCCAGTCTATAAACAACATATGTTTATTAATCTCTGCATAGGTGCTAGTGATGCAAAAATGAAAGAGACACATTTCTTGGTTTTATTTGGCTTAAAAGCTTATTCTTCCTAACAGGCAGATAGACAAGGAATTCAATACTCATCACATTGTGTCACAAGTGTCCCAATGCAAATACACACAAAGGCCAGCTCAGACCTAGCTGTGCTCCTTCAATGACTTATCTTCTTCTTTTTCTTCAGTGTTGGAACCCTCTCAGCCATTGGCTGTGGATAAAAAATCATCTTCTCTGTGCTCTGTCCACTCCTTCTGGAGAGTGTGTTACATCTTATTCTATGCTCTATATGTGTTCACCTCTCATTTTTCACTTATTTACCACTCTGTGCTCCTCTCTGGGGAATTTCCTTAGATCTCATTTTCAGTGCACTAATTGTCTCTGTGTATCTCTAAGATACTGTTTTATCTACTCATTGTGCAAAATTTTTTCTTGTGCGAATGTATTTTATATCCAGTATGAAGTTAATAGCTTTAAGTAAGACTACAGAATCTCTTCCCTAGCACCAAAACAGTTAAAGACATGAAAGTCAGTGAAAATAAGCTGTTATACCTCAGGCTTAGTCCAGAATTTGACGTGTAAGTGATTAGACTTTCTGAAGGTAGAAAGCTTTCCCTGGGAATGGTTGAACAAAGGTCTACCTAGCTAAGAAATCCCGTAGAAAAAACCTTCTTAAGATGTTGCTTTTAACAAGTGTGAGGTCCTGAATTTAATCCCCAGTGTTGCTTAAAAACAAAGTTACTTCAAAACCCAGGCATTATGGTACATGCCTATAATCTCAGCACTTGGGAGGCTGAGGCAGGAGGATCATGAATTTGAGACCAGATTGGACTACATAGTGAGTTCAAGACCAGTCTGGGCTACAAAGTAAAACCATCTAAAGAACCAAATAACAAAAAGATATTGCTTTTAAGAAAGGAAACTTAGTGAGGCCATGACTCAGTCTCACCTTCAGTGGCCTCAAAAGTAACTGTGGATTGGTGCAGAGAATAGGGAACTGCCAATCTCAGTATGAAAGCCATACTATTTTGAGCCAGGTTAGTTAGAAGTCAAGTGAGTTGCTCTAATAGAAATAAGGCACAAAAAATAGCTGCAGCAAGTCTGGTATGACCCGTAAAGAACTTGCTCTAGAGTGGGTTTGATCAGCCAACCTTTTATTAAAAGTCAAACATGCCAACCTATCTCGCTCCTGAAACTCAAGAGCTGAGCTATCAACTATTATGAAGTCACTTGTGGCAGAGGATAAGAGCCTGCTTTACTCTGATTTTCAAGTGAGGATAAGTGCTCGGAAGATGAGTGTCATGGCCTCACAGCTAGAGAAAAACTTCAGAACCTCAGACTTACTTCTTTGAGCTACTTTTTCTATACTTATTATCTTTCTGGGAACATCTTCTTTATCACAAGTAATTCATTATTATTTATAAAGGAATAAAGGAGTTTTGGTGATGCATTCTCATTGATTGTTGATTTCGTTCTTTTTTATGAGCATAATTTTCTTGTTAAAATTTTATATTGACAATTATTTTATCTCAATTATTTTATTCCACTGTATTCTAGATTCTACTTTTTTTTTTGAGGAATTTACTGATTTTCCTGGATGCTTTAAGAATTTTTTTTTGTCTTTATTGTTTACCAGATTTATCACAATATGTTTAGTCCTAGATTTGTTTTTATTTTGATTGCTTGAAATGTCTTGGGCTTCTAATATCTGTAGATTTATGTTATCTATTAACTAGAATAAGTAAAAATATCCATTTTATTTTAAAATATGGCATGTATTATTTTTATTCTAACTTTTTGGGGAAATTGATTAATGCATGACATGTTTTTCACTTTGTGTCCATACCTTTTGCCTCTCTTTTGTATTTCTTATCTTCCCATATTATAATATGGCAGTTTTTTGAAGATTATGTTTTACTAATTCTTTCTTCAGTTGTGTCTGATTGATTGTTTATCTTTTGATTAAAAAATAAAATTCTGTTTGTTTTTTATTTGAACAGATAATACATTCACATGGATAAAAATGAAAAAGGCACTAGTAAAAGATAGTCTAGTGAAATATTTTCCAACTGTCTCTGCTCCCTAACCACCCAGTTCCCTTCTGCTAAGCTCTCAATATCTCCTCTGTGTTACTGTCCAATGACAAATTCTTAGTCCTTGACCTGTAGTGGCATTTGACATGCCCCTCCTTCTTTCCAGTCCCACCACCCCTCTGTTGGCCACACTCCTTGAATCCCCCTTCTCAGTCTCTTTTGGGGGTTCTCCTTTGTCCTTAATGCAGAACTTCAGGGCTCAGTTTCTGATATTATTCTCTTTTCTACCCACACTTATTCTTGTGGTGACCTAAACCAAGCTCGTGGATTTAGATAACATCTTTACATTGAAATAGTCTCTTACCTAAATCCCTCACTCAAATTCCAGACTTGTATAACCAATCACCTACTTGACATTTTCACCTGAATATCTAATAAACACCTCAAAATTAATATGACAAAAGCAGAGCTTGACATTTTCTCTCACAAACCTGCTTTCCTTGTGCCCTTCCCCAGCTCAAGTGAAAGGAATTTGTCCTTCCTGCCTAAATCATGAAACTATTGTGTTTAAAAAAAACTTTGCTGTCTATTTGACTGAAAGTGATATCATTTTGTTTTAATTTTATATCTCTGTTTACTAATGATTTTGAGTTCATTTCTTAGCATTTTATGGCTGGCTCATCTGTATAGTTCCTGGTCAAGTGTAGCCTATTTTCTTTTTCAGTTGGGTCATTACTCTTTTTTGTTCATTAACCTTTTTTCATGTACAGAGTTCAGTGCCTGATCCCTGGATGAATGATTTCAAATCTAAAGGGTAAGGTTGTGAGCTTTACTATGAGAAAATACATACTAATTAGTTGAGTACCATGCAGGCATCCTCATTGTTTTCACTTACATTAACTCTCACAAATTACCCAGTGTTGTGGCCAAAGTATGGCCCTATTTTCCATTTCTGTGAAGTCAAGTTCTTTGTACAGTTCTTAGAATATAAGAAATATGCCCTGCTTTCAGACTTCCTGCTGACTGAGTCTGTAGCTCTGCTTGACTCCCTTTGTGTCTTAGTCAGCTTTCTATCATCATGAAAATGCCTGAGATTAGTAAACTTATAAACAGGACAAGCTGATTTTGGCTCACAGTTTCGAGAGTTTCAATTCCTGGTGAGGTGGTGCTATTGCTCTGGGGCCTGTGGTGAGGAAGCACATTGTGACAGGCAGTGCATGACAGAGCAGCTGCTCAACCTTAGGGCTGGGACACAAGAGAGAGAAGGAGAAAGGAGCTGAGGTTCTACTATGACCTTCAAGGGCACCCCCTAATGACCTGAAGGCCTCCCATTAGCCACCGCCTCATAAAGGCTCTACCAATCTCCCACTAGCATCACCCTGGGAATCAAACCTTTTACATGGGCTTTGGGAGATCTCCCAGATCCAAACTATAGCACCCTGTTTCTCTCTTTCTTCTGTTTTGATTTCTAAGTAGGTATAAACTCCAAATTAAAATAATAATATGAATCGTAAATAACTTCTTGATCATAGCTCTCCTTCATTATCCCTGAAATCATGTATTCTAGACTAATATGTTAATGGGAATACTTCTAGCCCACTTTTATGTTCATGTTGATCCTGAATTCATATTGATACTTGGAAAGTTCTCCTATTATCCAGACTCTTAGGGAATTGCCTTGGAAATAACCTTTCGTATAGAATCCTGACCCTGCCATATATTCCTTGTTAGGCAATTAAAGAAATTGGATCTCGGTCTTTTATCATTACTACTACTACTGCTACTACTACTATTATCTATAATCCCTTCTGTTGAGGCCAAGCAATGGTGGTATTGGTTACTCTGAGAAGCTGAGATCATAGACCCAAATATTCTGGTCTAGTCATTTTGAAAACTCTACTTTGTGACATTCAGGAAGTTCAAAGTCACTGGCTCATGGATGGTTGTGTGGTCAGGCAGTGCCAGGTAGAGGAAATTCTGCTCCACCCTGTCATCTGTGCTAGTTTAATTTTATTATTTTTTTGCTTTATAATTAATTAAAATTTTTTTATTCATTTATTCACATGTGCATAAATTGGGATCACACACAAGATTTTGTTTGATACAGGGCTTCCATAGTTTCTGTTAATTATTTAGTGAGACAGTTTTCCCTAAAATATAGTAGACAGTTAATTGTAACCACCTTGGTGGGGACTGAAATCAATTCCAATTGGTTGATTGATTAAATCTTTACTTTCTTTTATGTTACTTGGAGATTGCCTCCAGTGCTGAAGATGGAACAGGAACTATGAAGGAGAAAGAATACCCTTGTCTTCATGTTTTATAACTGTAGCACACAATACATGTACATGTGTGAATAACCAGGCATACCAGAAAATCTCCAAAATACAGAGGACAGCACTTAAACGAAATGAACTTAATAGTATGTACTTTGTAAGTCTGTGTGTCATATCAGGTAGCAGCTAGGATTCTGGAGTCTACTGGCCTTAAACCATACTTAAATTTCTCCTCATCTCTAAGATAAACCTGACCATGTTGAGGTGGTGTGAGAATGAAAGGAGACAATCCATGTGAAGTCACAATACTGTACTGAATAGTTACTCAGTAGATGTTGCTTTTGTTTCCTTCTCTCTAATCCTTTTCTCCTTTCCTATATATTAGCTAACTATTTTTATCCCCATCAATACAGTTGGCATTCTCAAGTTCTAATCTTTAAATCTTTCCCCAGAACATTTGTGTACATGTGTTTGCACATAATCTTACACTGTATACTATATTTCTTCCTGGACAATAAATACCTCAAAGGAAAGGCCATTCTGGTTTCTTCATGGATTTGTGATAGCTTTAGATTTGATCCCTAACATCTGCAATCTCCTATTAATCTTTTTGTGAAAACCCATATGTCCCGCAAACATAAAAATATCCAGTAAGACAGCCATATTTCTGACTATTACATCTCTGGAATCCTGATTTTTTTCTTGATTGAATTCTAGGGAATATGAAAATTCTGCCTACATTAATGGGAATAAAGAGATGTTTTGCATAGTAGAGACACTGCCTTCACTCTAGTATGTCTACTAAATATATCACTAAAAATCCCTTTGGAGAAGGTTGGTCAGTGGATCAATGGAATGTTATAATTCTTAGTATTGTGATTCTCATCTGCAAGTGATTTCTAGACATTCTAATTCAAGTAGTGTGGTTTTTAACTAAAATTGACAGTATGTAAATATAGTATAAAAATCTGAAGTGAAACTGAGGAGAGGTTGTTTTTTCTTTCTCTTTCCTTTTTTTTTTTTTTTTTGAGACACAGTCTTGCTATGTAGTTCAGACTGGCCTCAAACTTGTGATCCTTCAACCTAAGCCTCCCAAATGCTGGGATTACAGATGTGTGCCACTATGCCTATGTCTGGCTGAGGTTTTTTTTCAAGAAATAAAAAAAAGGGAGGAGGGAGAGAAGTGTCCATCAGTCTACAACAGAAAATCCATATTATTTGCTAGGTTTAGCACCAGAGATTTATGTTTCTAAGCCTAAGGTAATTCTTCTAGTTAAAACAGTAAGGTCCACTCAAATATGCATTTAAATAAATTCTATAACTAATCTAATGATAATTAAACTATTTTGCATTTCATATGGAAGAAATCCTTTCAAAAACTTGCTGAGTACATTTATTATTTTTCATAACCTCTTGGGAACTTGAGCTGCACTTGGCATATGATTTAGAGGCAGCATTGTTTGGATTTCCTTAAAACCCAATACTGAAATGTTACTCAGATGTTGGGCATAAAAAAACATCTTTAGGGTCTGATGGATTCTTAACTTTTCCATTGGATGTGTTAATATATGGTGTGGAGGTGGCCACAGTGGCTGGATGTTAACTTATTCCCAGGCATTGAGGTGGGTTGCTGTGGATAAAGAACTTCAAGAAGAGGTTTCTAGAAGCTCCATGCTTGGCTAGTCCTGAACTTAGAACAAAAAAATTACAGAGCATTTTTGACTGCTAAGAGTTATGTGAAATCTTTGCTAAAGTGCTGCCATGTTTAGCTCTCAATAAAGGAATGATCCATGCCCACATCATGCCCTTCTCTTTAACTTGGATTGGCTCCTTTCTTGAAGGTTCAGTTTTCTTCCAATGACCAGAGTTGGAGAGAGATTGACTTCTATAGTACTTTGTCAACTTTATTTTTTAAAAATTTTTATTAGCATATAATAATTGTACATTGTGATATTTACATATATGCTTGCAGTATATCTTAATGACTTACCACCTCCATCATTTTCCCTTATCCTCCCTTGCCCCTGTCTTAGAACTATTTCTACAGGTTTTCATTATTTTATTTTCATACATGAGTACAAAATACATCCACCATATTCAGCCTCCTTCACCCTTCCATTATGCCCACCCACCCCCAGAAATGACCTATTGTACTTTCCTGACCTGCATTTTAAAAAATTGTATATTCAACATTTCAGGCCTGTATATATCATGCTTTAATCATATTGATCCCCCATTACTTTGTCTCTCTTGCCCCTGCTCCCCTATTATTCAATAGTTTGCAGTACACTGTGTTCTATTATCTTTGTCATAGATGGTATCTCAATATTTTTCACTTCTAACATTCTCTTTTCCTTTCCCATATCCCATAGTACCCTCAGACAGATCCACCAATACATTTTTGTTCTCTCTCTCTCTGATTTTATATATATATATATATATGTATATATATATATATGATGATATAATCATAGGGTAAACATATAACCTTTGACCTTTTGAGCCTAGCTTATTTCACTTAACATGATGTTCACCAGTTCCATCTATTCACCAGCAAACGATATAATTTCATTCTTTTTTATGGCTAAATAATACTCCATTGTGTATATACCACATTGTCTTAATCCATTCATCAGTTGTAGGGCATCTGAGCTGTTTCCAAAGCTTGTCTATTATGAATAGTGCTGCACTAAACATGGGTATGCAAGTGGTTCTATTGTATTCTGGCTTATAGTCTTTA
Source organism: Castor canadensis (assembly GCF_047511655.1). NCBI lineage: Eukaryota > Metazoa > Chordata > Mammalia > Rodentia > Castoridae > Castor > Castor canadensis. The sequence continues at coordinate 112,624,273 of NC_133396.1, forward strand.
GGTATAAGGACTAGAAATGTGGCTCAAACAATAGAGTGCCTACTTTGCAAGCACAAAGCCCTGAGTTCAAACCTTAGTCTCACCAAAAAAATTTTTTTATGATGCTCCATGGTGGTCTAATAGTTAGGATTCAGCACTTACCACCACGGCCTGGATTTGATTCCCAGTTAGGGAAGACTTTGACAAGTTTAAAAACAATTTCTGTTTTGTGAAGAGAAAGATGTTACCTCAACTGTTCACAGTAATAATATTGGCAATGAATAGAGTGCTGTATTTTCCAGGTGACAGGCAGTGATTGAGGTTTAGATACATATGAACTCATTTAGTCCTAACAGCAACACCGTGAGGTAGATGCTACTATTATGTGCAGTTTTCTTACTGAGGCCAATGAAAGTAACTAACTTAACTGATGTCACATAGCTGGTATGGATGAGTGACCAAAGAATGGACAACCATCAGGGGTGACGTCATTGGTATGAGAAGCTCTTATAGGCTCTGTATTAGCTAGCTTTCCATTCCTATAAAACAATACTGGAGATAATTAACTTTTATTGAGCAAAGAGCTGTTTTGGCTCATAGTTTTGGAGGTTTTAAGCCATATTTGGTTGACCTGATTGCATTGAGCCCTTTGTGAGACAGCTCTTCACGTAAGGAGTGTGTGGCCAAGCAAGAGGGCCATTTCCTTATAAGTCAGAGAAGCAGAAAAAGGGGAGAAGAAAGGGACTGGAGTCTCACAATCCCCTTCAAGTTGAAGCCTCTAATGACTTAGGACATTCCACAAGACTCTATCCCCTAAAATCTCTTCACCTGTGAATTGCACTATCCTGGGGACCAAGCCTTTAACACATGGAAAGGGAACAGGGAGGTGAATATGGTAGAAGTACTATGTATTCATGTATGAAAATGGCACAGGGAACCTGTTGAAACTGTTCCAAGAAAGTTGGGGGAGGGGATAAAGGAGAAAGATGGAGATGGTGAATCTAAGATACACTATAAGTACTTTTGTAAATGTCACAATGTACCCCCAGAACAACTATAATATGCTAAAAAAATAAACTATCCTTGGAAGTAACAGGATAAAACCCAGTGATAGTATCCCACCTTCATAAGAATGCCAAATCTGTGATTACTTTCCAACTCCTCCACCCCTGTCTTTGCTTTGAACATAAGAACAAGGCACTTGACTATTATTTATTTATTTTTTTGGCAGCACTGAGGCTTAAACTCCAGACCTTGTGCTTGCTAGGCAGGCACTCTTACCACTTGAGCCACTCTGCCAACCCAAGGCACTTGAACTGAACTCTTATATTTTAAAATGACATGAGAAAAGTTCTTCTGGGATAACATTTACAAATATTCTGGCTTAGTTGCGTGAAAACTACAATCCAAACTTAGAGTTCTCACTAGACTTTCAAAACATGTACACATTTCAAAGCTGCACTGTTAAGTGTCCATATAGGGTTTTTTCCTCAAATGCATGCTAGTTGCTGATGTTATATGTTCAGACCTTGTGACTTAAATTTGTTTCTCTGGAGAATCAGAATGTAGGAGCCATTAAACCTGAACTCCTCTAAATTCCATACGTCTGCCTCATAAACAGCTAAATGATATTTTTCAGTCATTAGAAAGTAAGAAATCTATTCAGGAGAAATGACATGCCTCTAATCAGATACCATGGATGGGAAAGTCCTTTTTAGGCCATCTAGCTTGAAGATGGGTTTTTCTTAGTACAGTCTCCTGTGTTCACATAGCACCAGACTGCGGGTCCCATTGTATCTGTGGAAAGGCTCTGCTACCACCAATATAGCTGAACACTTTATTTGGAGAGTAATGGTGCCACCTATCTAGGGGCTACTGCAAGGGGCTAATGGCGATTAGGAGGGAAAGAGCTGGTGCCAAGAGCCTTTGGGCAAGGAGTGATGAATCAGAGCAGTCAGAAAGGGAGCTATGGTAGGTGCAGAGGCAGTGAGTCAGTGTACTAGTAGTGCAGCCCTGCTGTGTTAAGTGCTATGGCACCAAGGAACTAATGAGGAAGATGAAGGAATAGTTCATATCCTCAGTAGTTTATGGTCAAATAGGCTTAACAGAAAAAAAATAAAATGTGAATTTAAGAACAGTACAGGAAATTTTGCTCCATCTATCCTTCAAATTGGTTCACTGTGAAATCCAATTATATGTCATTGTTATGGTTAGAATGTGCTCCCCAAAGTTCGTGTTTCATTGGACACTTAATTCCCAATGCAGCAGTGTTGATGGGTGGGAACTTGCAGACATGACTAGGTCATGAGGGCTCTGATCTCATTAATAGATTAATATCTTCATCACAGGAATGGTTTTGTTCCTGTGAGAGTGGGGTTGTTATAAAAGTGCGTTTGCCGCCCTCCCATCCTTGCTTTCTCTTTTGCCCTACTGCCTGCTTTTTACTTTCTTCCATGAGATCATGTAGCAAAAAGTCTCTTATCGGATGTTTGTCCCTTGATCTTGGTCTTCCTAGCCTCTAGAACCATGAGAAAAAAAATCTAAGTTATTTACAAATTACCCAGGCTTAGTTATTCTGTTATAACACACAAAACAATATTTGATCTTAGGCAAAAGGCAGAGAAGTAACAGTCAGCTTTCATTTCTAATACCATTCACCCACTGTCAGTAAGCCATGTTCCCCTACCCCCTGAATATTAGGGAGACTGGATCTGGGATTTCCTAATATAGTCTTGCTCCAGGCTTTTTTGTCCCCTGGTGAATTTCTGAGATAGGGAGTTTAGCTGAGTTAATGTACAGTTTTTTGGAATAAAAGAAGTACGATCATCACATCATTACAACTTGCATCAGCTCATATTTTTATAGGTATAGTAGATTAAAATGTAAGGGAAAAGTAACCATACATAACTGATAGCATGTCACACTTATTTTAACATCAAGTAAGGATCTGAAAAGGTAGAAGAGAAGCCTCAGTTGTGTTTTCCCCTTCATCCTTCCCATTTTCTTCCTTCCTTGCATTAGTTACTTTATTTAACTAATATTTATTAAAAACACTTCTATGGGTCAGGTACCATGATCAGTACTGAGGAAAATAATATTTTACCAGATAGGTAAAGTATCTATATTCAGAAAACTTTTTCTCTGGTGGAAGATAAAATATAAAAGCAATCATAGTATAGCGTAAAGCCTATGAAGATAAAAGAACAAGATGCTAGCGGAATCACATAATACGGTATTTTAGTTTATTCTCTGAGGCTATAACTAAGACCCAAAAAATATGGGTAATTTTTAAAGAGCAGAAGTTTATCCAGTTCATACTTCTAGAGGTCTGGAAGGACTTTCTTGTTGATAAGTACTTTGCAGAGTTCCAAGGTGATGCAGGACTCCACATGAAACCGAACAAGGTGCCAGGGAGAGCTAATCACAAAGCTGTCCCCTGGATCACCCACTTATTCATTCACCCATGAGTGGATTAATCCACTCATGAGGACAGTGCCCCCACCCCCCTCCAAAGCCCCAAAAGTCAAGGAAATGATAGTGGTGAAACGGGGAGAGGAAATGAGTTGAGTTGTGTAAGTCTGAGGCTTAGGCATAGTATTTCAGGCAGGCAAGGTTTTAGAAGCTTTATTTTCAGGCATCTTTTTAGGAATTAGTAGAATCAGTGAAGGGAATAGCCCAAGTGAGGGAGAAAGAAACAGCATTTAGGAAGAAGGAGTTTCCAGATGGGAAGGAGGTAAAACATCCCCTTGGATGATGAAGAAGGGATTCTGAGGTTATCAGTTTTTAGCAGATCTGAAAAGCAAGTCAGGATTGAGCAGTGCAAGGCAGGACTCAGAAATTTAACAGCATAGCAAAGATGATGTATTTGAATGATTTGAGATTAGATATACATTACTGGTAGAGAGTTTGAAAATAAATTAGTAATAACTTAGCAATTATATTACTTTCCTGTGGATACTATGACAATTGTCACACCTTGATGGCTTAGAAGAACATAAATTCACTCATTTACATTTCTGGAGACCAGAAGTCTGATGAGTTTTACTGGTCTCAAATAAAGATTTTGGCAGGGACACATTCCCTCCAGATCCTGTTGAAGAAAATTCATACCCTTGCCTTTTCTAGCTTCTACATTTGCCCTCTTTGAATTCTTTGGTTTGAGGAAATGGCCTCCATTTTGGAATCTCCAGCTGAAGTCACATTGCCTTTTCTTTTCTGTAGTAAAATCTCCCTTTTAGAAGCATGTTTGAAATTGCATTTAGGACCCACCTGGGCAGTGTGGAAAATCTCCCAGTCATGCTGGGAATGTGACCCCTTTCCAAAGTCATATGTTGAAATAAATCATCAATATGATGATATTAAAAGATGGAATCTTCAGATGATAGTGATCCCTTTCCTCATTGAATGGGGTTTGTGACCTTATAAAAGGGTCCAAGGGGGTCTAGCTAGTCTTTTCCATCCTTTCTGCCACGTGAGGATACAGAACTTGTCCCCTTGACAGGAAGCATTCAAGGCACCATCTTGGAAGTAGAGATTGGGCCCTCTCTTGGAGCAAGCTTTCCCTCGCTCTCCTGTTCTCCCTGACTTAACTGGCCTAACTGGGGGTGACTGGAGATGCAGAAAGGAAAAGGATAGAAGACAGACAGACAGATGTGTATAAAGCTAGGGCCAGGTGTGCTGGGTGTTCAGATGGAGACGCACAGCAGTATCATTGCTTCTTGTCTCTATTAACTCTTCTTTTACTTCACTTTTCTTCTCTATTCTTTAATGCCTTACTCTTTCACTATTCTTTAAAACCTTGCTTCTTTTCTATTTTTAAAAATCTCTTTCCTTAGACTCGCTTTGTTCCATGTTCTCTCTTAGCTTTTCTTTAGCATAATCTCTCTTAAAGTCTTTGCCCTCAGGCTTGCACTGTCCCATGTTCCCTTTAAAGTCTCTGTCCTCAGACTCACACTGTCCCACGTTCTCTTTTTAGCTTTCTTAAAGTCTTGGTGCTCAAACTTGTAAACAAACAATAGCAGCTGGATCTAAAAACTGCATTATCTTAACTCTTAAAGTTTCAGTCCTTAGACTTGCACTGTCTCATGTTATTTTTAGCTTTTCTTTACTTAGCTTTTCTAAAGCCTAGGTGTAAAGTCAGTGCAGAAAGCTGCTCTGGTGGAAATGCAACAGCCAGCAGCAGCCAATCAAAAATCCGCACCAGAAAACCTCCCATCAATCCCCCATCAAAAAACCCTCCTGTCCTCCTTTGGTGATTCTTTTATATCCAGTGGTAAACAAGGAAATGGAGCAACAGTTCTCTGGGAAGGGCGTGACATTGTAACAAGAGAAACCTGCATTCCTACTTCTCTGAACATAAACAACTTAGGAAAAGCAGCTGTGCTGCATTTCGTAGTCTTCTGTGACTGGGGCCATGCCAAACCCAGCTTGTCAAGTTCTCATAGGCTTCTCATAATCCACTCCCAACACTCACTAGATATTGATCTGCCAGTGCTTGACCTTGGACTTGTCTCCATAACTGTGAACAATAAAATTTTGCTATTTGTAAGTTACCCAAAAGTCTAAAGTATTCTCTTAGAGCAGTGGGAATGAACTAAGGTGCCCCCCCATTTAGCACTCTTAATTTATCAAATTTGCAAAGTCTCTCGCTTTCTCTCTTTTGGTTTTTTGAGATAGGATCTTGCTATGTAGCCTAGGCCTACCTTAAGATCAAGATCATCTCCTGAGTGCTGGAATTACCAGCATGTACCTCCATACCCAGTCTTGCAAAACCTTTTTTATTATATTATATTAATATATATAGTATATTAACAATTTTATTTATTTATTTTTTATTTTTATTTATTTATTAATTTATTTTCATTTTTCTTTTATTATTCATATGTGCATACAAGGCTTGGTTCATTTCTCCCCCCTGCCCCCACCCCCTCCCTTACCACCCACTCCCCCCCTCCCTCTCCCCCCCACTCAATACCCAGCAGAAACTATTTTGCCCTTATCTCTAATTTTGTTGTAGAGAGAGTATAAGCAATAATAGGAAGGAACAAGGGTTTTTGCTGGTTGAGATAAGGATAGCTATACAGGGCATTGACTCACACTGATTTCCTGTGTGTGGGTGTTACCTTCTAGGTTAATTCTTTTTGATCTAACCTTTTCTCTAGTTCCTGTTCCCCTTTTCCTATTGGCCTCAGTTGCTTTTAAGGTATCTGCTTTAGTTTCTCTGCGTTAAGGGCAACAAATGCTAGCTAGTTTTTTAGGTGTCTTACCTATCCTCACCCCTCCCTGTGTGCTCTTGCTTTTATCATGTGATCAAAGTCCAATCCCCTTGTTGTGTTTGCCCTTGATCTAATGTCCACATATGAGGGAGAACATACGATTTTTGGTCTTTTGGGCCAGGCTAACCTCACTCAGAATGATGTTCTCCAATTCCATCCATTTACCAGCAAATGATAACATTTCGTTCTTCTTCATAGCTGCATAGAATTCCATTGTGTATAGATACCACATTTTCTTAATCCATTCGTCAGTGGTGGGGCATCTTGGCTGTTTCCATAACTTGGCTACTGTGAATAGTGCTGCAATAAACACGGGTGTGCAGGTGCCTCTGGAGTAACCTGTGTCACAGTCTTTTGGGTATATTCCCAAGAGTGGTATTACTGGATCAAATGGTAGATCCATGTCTAGCTTTTTAAGTAGCCTCCAAATTTTTTTCCAGAGTGGTTGTACTAGTCTACATTCCCACCAACAGTGTAAGAGGGTTCCTTTTTCCCGCATCCTCGCCAACACCTGTTGGTGGTGGTGTTGCTGATGATGGCTATTCTAACAGGGGTGAGGTGGAATCTTAGCGTGGTTTTAATTTGCATTTCCTTTATTGCTAGAGATGGTGAGCATTTTTTCATGTGTTTTCTGGCCATTTGAATTTCTTCTTTTGAGAAAGTTCTATTTAGTTCACTTGCCCATTTCTTTATTGGTTCATTAGTTTTGGGAGAATTTAGTTTTTTAAGTTCCCTATATATTCTGGTTATCAGTCCTTTGTCTGATGTATAGTTGGCAAATATTTTCTCCCACTCTGTGGATGTTCTCTTCAGTTTAGAGACCATTTCTTTTGATGAACAGAAGCTTTTTAGCTTTATGAGGTCCCATTTATCTATGCTATCTCTTAGTTGCTGTGCTGCTGGGGTTTCGTTGAGAAAGTTCTTACCTATACCTACTAACTCCAGAGTATTTCCTACTCTTTCCTGTATCAACTTTAGAGTTTGTGGTCTGATATTAAGATCCTTGATCCATTTTGAGTTAATCTTGGTATAGGGTGATATACATGGATCTAGTTTCAGTTTTTTGCAGACTGCTAACCAGTTTTCCCAGCAGTTTTTGTTGAAGAGGCTGCTACTTCTCCATCGTATATTTTTAGCTCCTTTGTCAAAGATAAGTTGGTTATAGTTGTGTGGCTTCATATCTGGGTCCTCTATTCTGTTCCACTGGTCTTCATGTCTGTTTTTGTGCCAGTACCATGCTGTTTTTATTGTTATTGCTTTGTAATATAGTTTGAAGTCAGGTATTGTGATACCTCCTGCATTGTTCTTTTGACTGAGTATTGCCTTGGCTATTCGTGGCCTCTTGTGTTTCCATATAAATTTAACAGTAGATTTTTCAATCTCTTTAATGAATGTCATTGGAATTTTGATGGGAATTGCATTAAACATGTAGATTACTTTAGGGAGTATGGACATTTTTACTATGTTGATTCTATAAATCCATGAGCATGGGAGATCTCTCCACTTTCTATAGTCTTCCTCAATCTCTTTCTTCAGAAGTGTATAGTTTTCCTTGTAGAGGTCTTTCACACCTTTTGTTAGGTTTACACCTAGGTATTTGATTTTGTTTGAGGCTATTGTAAATGGAATTGTTTTCATACATTCTTTTTCCGTTTGCTCATTGTTAGTGTATAGAAATGCTAATGATTTTTCTATGTTGATTTTATATCCTGCTACCTTGCTATAGCTATTGATGATGTCTAGAAGCTTCTGAGTAGAGTTTTTTGGGTCATTAAGGTATAGGATCATGTCGTCTGCAAATAGGGATATTTTGACAGTTTCTTTACCTATTTGTATTCCTTTTATTCCTTCTTCTTGCCTGATTGCTCTGGCTAGGAATTCCAGTACTATGTTGAATAGGAGTGGAGATAGTGGGCATCCTTGTCTGGTTCCTGATTTTAGAGGGAATGGTTTCAGCTTTTCTCCATTAAGTACAATGCTGGCTGTAGGTTTGTCATATACAGCTTTTATAATGTTGAGGAACTTTCCTTCTATTCCTAGTTTTCTTAGAGCTTTTATCATGAAATGATGTTGGATCTTATCAAAGGCTTTTTCTGCATCTATTGAGATGATCAAGTGGTTTTTGTCTTTGCTTCTGTTAATGTGGTTTATTATGTTTGTTGATTTTCATATGTTGAACCACCCCTGCATCCCTGGGATGAAGCCTACTTGGTCATGGTGAATAATCTTTTTGATGTGTTGCTGAATTCGGTTTGCCATTATTTTGTTGAGGATTCTTGCATCAATGTTCATTAAGGAGATTGGCCTATAGTTCTCCTTTTTGGAGTATCATTGCCTGGTTTTGGGATAAGTGTGATACTGGCTTCATAAAATGTGTTTGGCAGTTTTCCTTCCCTTTCTATTTCATGGAACAGTTTAAGGAGGGTTGGTATCAGTTCTTCTTTAAAGGTCTGATAGAATTCAGCAGAGAATCCATCAGGTCCTGGGCTTTTCTTTTTGGGGAGACTCTTGATTGCTGCTTCAATTTCATTTTGTGTTATAGGTTTATTCACGTGATTAATTTCCTCTTGGTTCAGTTTTGGATGATCATATGTATCTAGAAATCTGTCCATTTCTTTTAGATTTTCAAATTTATTTGAATATAGGTTGTCAAAGTAGTCTGTGATGATTTCCTGGACTTCCATGGTGTTTGTTGTTATCTCCCCTTTTGCACTTCTAATTCTACTAATTTGGGTTTTTTCTCTCCTCATTTTAGTCAGGTTTGCCAGGGGTCTGTTGATCTTGTTTATTTTTTCAAAGAACCAACTTTTTGTTTTATTAATTCTTTGTATGGTTTTTTTAGTTTCTATTTCATTGATTTCAGCTCTTATTTTTATTATTTCTCTCCTTCTATTTGTTTTGGGATTTGCTTGTTCTTGTTTTTCTAGGAGTTTGAGATGTATCATTAGGTCATTGATTTGGGATCTTTCAGTCTTTTTAATATATGCACTCATGGCTATAAACTTTCCTCTCAAGACTGCCTTAGCTGTGTCCCATAGGTTCCGGTAGGTTGTGTTTTCATTTTCATTGACTTCCAGGAACTTTTTAATTTCCTCTTTTATTTCATCGATGATCCATTCTTCATTAAGTAATGAGTTATTTAGTTTCCAGCTGTTTGCATGTTTTTTGTCTTTACTTTTGTTGTTGAGTTCTACTTTTACTGCATTGTGTTCAGATAGTATGTACTGACAGAAATAAGCATATGCTTAGGATGAAAGGCTAGATGAAGATTTACCAAGCCAATGGCCCCCGAAAACAGGCAGGAGTAGCAATACTTATCTCTGACAAAGTAGACTTCAAACCTACATTGATCAAACAGTTTTGTATTATAAAGTATTACATTAATAGTTTCCAGGTACTAGAATATGAATACTTTGGAGGGCCACTTTTCATCCTACCATAGCAATTGAAAATGAAGCAATCATTAAGTCAAGGGAAAAATACCTTACAAGAAAGCAAATTAATTGTGGTATACTACATAGCTTACTATGAATAATATTTATGTGGTCTTAGTCATATTAATCTAAGTATGAATTCAATCCATCATTTTGATAATACTGTTTTATTAAATGAGGGAAGGAAAGTTTATATGCATCTATGAGAGTTGGGAGACAATGGTTGGGAATATAGTTAAGTCTTTGTTTTTCATAGATAATATCTAAATCTGAAAAAATCAAAATATAGTTATATAAATGTGATATTACTATATAAATACCAAAATAGCTAAAAAGAAAGGAAAGTGATTGCCATTGAGCATTGAACATGGAGCAGGGATGATTGTTTTCCCAATCCTAAAATTCTATCAAAAGAATAGAAAAGAATAATTAAGGCTAAAAAGGCTAGTTTAAATTCTTAGTTTAACCAGGCAAGGGTGCAGAATGTTTTTAAAAGAGTGATGATTATGTGGGTTAGAAAAAAATGCATCTTTCCAGTTGAAGTGTGAAAATAGATTAGAAGGGACAAAGTAGGGGCTAGTTGACTAACTAGAAAGTGGTAATATGGAGAAATGGAGGGCTTATGAGACACTTAGATGGTAGATTTGACTGAGATTGCTGTTACTATAAGTAGGGGTTGAGGAAAAAGGAAGTGAAAGATTTACACCCAACTTTCTAATTTTGGTGTTTGGCTTGATTAGGATGCCAGTCAATGAAAAGGGGGAACTTGGGAAGAGGAGACACTTGGAGCCAGGTGGTTAGAGATAGGTGCACATCTTCTCAGGACTGGATATATTTTGGGGATTGGTGGGACAATGGAAGGTATGGGAGATAATGAGTGGGTCCTCTAAGGAAAGGCTGGCTCTCTGGCAGTTGAGAGGCACAAATATATGTATTCCAGGGAAGAGAGTCAGGCCTTTCTCTTCTTTCTTGGCTTGGCTTTACTATTTTAGTTTTCAAATGGACAACAGGGGTTGAACAATCAGTTAATACTTCAGAACTTAAAAACTTATGGAAGGTACTGGGAATATGGTTCCAGTGATAGAGAACCTGCCTAGAAAGCATGAGGCCCTGAATTTAAACCCCAGTACCACCAAAAAGTAAAAAAAAAAAAGTGTATGAAGATTTCTCTTTTCTCTCCAATGGAGCCTCATAAACTCTAGGAAGACATAAGTGAATGCTGTTCCATGATTCATACATAATGAAAAATGGCTCATGAGATTCCATGTATATGATCTAATGGTTAAAATTCCTTTTGTTAGCAGACTCTTTTAAAGCAGATTTGGAAACTGGAATGTGTACAGACTCTTATACTATTTTCCTGTGGAAAAGGGTAACCTAGAATAAACTCCATGGAACCAATTCACCGCTACTGCCTGACCTGATGAGGTGTGACATGCAGGTGTGGTCAGCAGACTGGGTAATGCTGAAAGTCTAAGTGCAGCAAAGGAGGACCCATCATGTCAGCTAGTTTATGGCTACTGTACTTTGTTCCCCTGTGTATTCTCTGGCTTCTTTTGAGATTTTTCTCTTTAAAACTGGCATTCAGTAATTTAATTATGATGTGTCTGATGTTCATTACGTTATTTTTAATGTTTGTACTGGGTAGGATTTGTGAGCTTCTTGGACTTATGGGTTAATTGTTTTCATCAAATTTGGCAAAGTTTCATTCATTCTCCTTTCAAATGAGTATTCTAAATGCTCCTCTCTCTCTTTATTTTTTTAATGAGACTCCAATTATATCTATATTAATCTTAATGACATTTTTCCATATATCACTGAAGCTCTATTATTACTTTAGTCTTTTTTTCATTTTAGTTTCTATTGCAATTTCATCAAGTTTACCACTACTTTTGTTCCCAATACATTTAGTTTGCTATTAATCTCATTTAAGTAATTTTTCATTTCAGATAATGTGTTTTCTATCTCTAGATATTCTGTTTCATTATTTTAAACATATTTAACCATTCCACTTTATCATATTCATGTCTTCTTTTACTTGTTGATTACATTTACATTGTTTATAAGAGCTCTATTAAGGTCCTTTTCTCTTTAATTTCTGGGTCTATTTCTATTGATTGGTTTTTCTCTTTTTTATTGCATGTCTAGTCATTATTAATTAGATGACATTGTGAGTTTGTGTGATTTTGTGCTATATTTTGTCCTATTTTTTATTAAGTGTTGGAGACTTTATTTTCATGTAGGTATGTTGCTTGTTGATTTCTTTGATACTTTTGAAGCTTACTTTTAAGTTTATACTGGTAAGTTTGAGAACCTTATACTCTAGAGCTAATTTTAAGACATGATGTTTTTGAGGACCAAAATTTTTCATTCCAGTTGGTAAGAATGTAAATTATTCTGAGATATATGTGTATTGTGGGAATTGTTTAGATTGGTTCTTTCCACTGTTTTCCTCTTGGTCTCATGGAGTTTTAGCCCATAGATGAGTTATTAATTCCTCAAGTAAATACTCAAAGGGAACCTCTGCAAATCTTATAGAGCTCACTACATTTATTTCTTTTCTCTTGAGGATCACAGTCCTGCACTCTCTGCTTTCCAAGGCCTGAGAACAGTTGTTTAAAAAATAGTTTCTCTGGTTTACGTGATTGCTAATGGCAGGATGGTAAATCTTGTGGCAAGTATTCATTTAAAGATGAAAGTAGAAGTCATCTATAGCAGGATTTTGAAGTTTAAAGCCTGGAAAATTGAAATGAAAAGAACATGGACTCAACTCAGAATACTGAGGTTTTCCTCTGAGCTCTGTTACAGTTGGTTGAATGATAGTGGCAAGTGATGTCATATTTCCTACCTACAATATGAAAAGGTCCAACTTATTCTCCTTATACTCTAAAATATAGTGGATTTAAGCTAGCTTCTGGTCTATTACAACAAATATATTCTATGCTTTCCTGTCTGTTTGGCTTTGCTTATCCCTGTACTGTTGACTATATCTGGAATTCCTTCCTTACATCTTTCTTTTGTCCAAACTCTGCTAATATTTGAAAACCAAAGCCAAATGCCTCCTGGTCCTGTATAGATCCTCTAGACCCTTTCAGCTTGATGCAATCACTCTTATTTTGAACAGCAACCCAAAATAAAAACATGCAGGAAAAATTCTTATGAGAACTATGTGGGTCTATATGAATACAGGTATAAAAGTTGTATACATATGTATATGTGTATATATGCCTATATTGACAGACCAACATAACTATAATTTATGATAAACATTTATAATTTATTATTCAGTGAGACTATTGATCATGTCCTCCTTGCTCAGTCCTATATAGTCTATACCTAGCATCACACCTGGTTGATAAAGAATACATTTTTGTTGAGCTTTTTAAACAAAAGGGAGAAAGAGAATTATTGCCTAGTCAGCAATTGTGGATGTGTGAGAAATCTGCATTAGGGAAAATTAAATCCCATACTTACCTCATACTGTGCTTCAAGTTCCAGTTGGATTTATAGAAATGCAGTATAAAATGCAACCATAAATATCTAGAATGAATTTTAAGTTGATATGTATCATATCATATAAATAATAAATAAATAATAAAAGTACTTTTAACATAAAAACTATGAGAAATCACAAGTAGTTGTGGAATTTGCACAGCAATTTAAATAATTCTACATATGATCCACAGTGTATACAAAATATAAAGGGGAAAAGTCCCAACGTATACCAACATAGAAGCATTGTGCTCTATTTATAAAGAGCTTTTATGACTTCACAAAGAAACAGCATGCAAAAGAAAAACTTACAAAGGCTATGAACATGCAATTTACAAAAGAAAAACAAATGGCTAATTTAAAGTGTTCAATTTGCTGTTCATCATAGAAATCCAAGTAAAAAACAGGATACCATATTTTAATTTTGCCACATCAAAGTAGCATTTTTTTTGTGGTACTGGGACTTGAACTCAGGTTCTTAACCTTGAACCACTCCCACCAGCCCAATTTTTGTGAACAGTTTTTTGAGATAGGGTCTTGCAAACTATTTGCCCAGGCTGGCTTCGAACCATAGTACTCCTGATCTCCGCCTTCTGAGTAGCTAAGATTACAGGTGTGAGTCACTGGTGCCCAGCAAAGTAGCAAAATTTTAAAAAGCACAGATGAAATTAATTTTTTTTGCTGCTAGTATGTTAGGGTCAGTCCTTGGGCTGTGACTGCTCAGTGAACTCACTTCCAAGGCAGGGAATCAGGATGGTGTTGTTGAGACGTCTTGTTGAGGCTTAGTGAGGTTGGAGGTAGAGCTAATTCCCAAAGGAAGCCACAAATCAGAAGTTGTGGTTGGGGGCTGGCAGAGTTGCTCAAGTGGTAGAGCACCTGCCTATTAAGCACAAGGCCCTGAGTTCAAATCCCAGTAACACCAAAAAAAAAAAAAAGAAAGAAAAAGAAATGGGAAGTTAGGGTTGGAACCTTTGCTAGGGTCATGATCATGTCATTGCTTTGAAGATCTTTGGAAGCACATTGGAAACCCTATTGCCTATGTAGCACTTAGCATTTGCAGAACAAACAGTGATGTCTCTAAAGCTGAGAAGCCACACTGGCTTTGGATTCTGCTGAATAAGTGCGCTTTCTCACTTCTTGTCTCTTGAATTATCCTTTTTGTTTTGGCATTGTGTGACCAGAAAACTTCCACATGGCCAAGTCTCATTGTCTCCAGCTCTCTTTTCCTATTACACACAAGAGACCCTGAAAAGAAAGAATGTAATGAGAGGTTTGTGTTATTTGCCCTAGGCAATGAAGAGTGGCTGGCAAGAGCTGGTGAGATTTTTACATAATGTTCCCAGGCCTTTGAGGGCAGCCCAATAATGGAGGGTTTGTTGTGCCTAAAGTGGGAGGCTGGATCCAAGTTCCTCCTTCAGGTGATTGCACGAAGTGAGTGCAGCAGTCAATATTTCAGATGTAAGAGGGGGCAATGGAGAAGAAAAACTTTAAGGTTGGTCTGGGGCAGGAGGAAATCTAGGTTTAGTGATGTACATCATCTGGGTGTTCAAAAGAAGTTGGAGATTTGGATTGTTAACTATGCTAACTCAAAACAACAACAAGAAGGCTATGTGTTTCAGCAACATTCAGGTCAAATGTGGCCTTTAAATCACAGACTCTGGATTCGTCTAGTTTGCCTCAGAGGAGATGATTATCTTGGGAAGTGGGTGAATCCAGAATATTCTCTGTGATGACTGGCCACGCTCTCAGTGGAGATGCTGAAGAGACATGGAGGCCCCTCTCCTCCTCCTGCTAAGAGGACTAGAGCCACTCCTGGCAGCTTTGGGTTGAGTCACAGATGAGCAAATACTCTCTCATCAACACAAACAAGGACCATGGGGCCAAACCTCTTCTGGGACAAAGCAGTGGGTTTCCCAAGGAAAGAAGGTTCAGGAACAGATTGTTCATGGTTTGTACTCTCCTAGATGAAGACTGAGTCCAGACTTACTTTCTCTTGTGAAGCCCAAGGTAACGTCCAAGCTAGAATGCCAGTGCTATTACCTGAACCTTATGGTGTCCCACTGAGTTGAGCACACCCTTTAGTGAAGAGCTTTGTGGGGCTGCTGGAAATGGGAAGGAACCAGGAGCACTGGAAGGGACAGGCTGGCTTAGTCTCTGTATTAGTGTCATAGGATTGCTGTAACAAATTAAATAGACTTAATAGTTTAAAATGACAAAAATGTATTCTCTTACAGTTCTGGAGCCTAGATGTCTGAAAAGAGTTTTGTGGGGTGAAAAATTCAAGGTATCTGAAGGTTGGTTCCTTTTGGAGGCTCCAGAGGAGAATCTGTTCTTGCTGTCTCCAGCTTTTGGTGGCCGAACAACTCCTTGACTTATGTCTGAATTGCTCCAGTTTCTCCTTCCATTAACCCATTGCTTCTCTTCAATGATCAAATCTCCCTTTTTTTCCCTCCTATGAGGATTATTGGTGATTATGTATGTCTCTGGCCTATTTATGTATTTCAGAATAATCTACCTCAAAAACCTTAATTTGATTACATTTACTAAATCAAAATCTTTAATTTGCTGATATTTTCAAAGTTCCTTTTTCCATGTGAGGGACATGCACATTGGGTTAGTTACCTGATAAAGAGGAATGGTTTGTTTTGGTTCATGTTTTGGAGGTTTTAGTTCATAATCAATTGGCCCCAGTTGCTTTGGGGCCTGTGTGAGGCATTACATCAAGGCAGCAACACAAGCAAAACTGCCTATGTCATGGTCAGAAAGCAAAACAAGGGAAAGGGGAAAGGGCTGGGCTTCCATTATCCCCTTGAGGGCCAGGCCTTCAATGACCAGAAGTCCTTCCATTAGGTCCCACCTCTTAAACTTTCCACACCTTCCAATAGCACGACTCTGGAGACCAAACCTTTTGCACATAGGCTTTTGGAGGACACTCATCCAAACCACAGCAGACAGATTCTAAAGCTTAGAACCTCTAGAATGGGGCCATGTTTAGCCTACTATAGCTTTGTTAACCTTCTTTCACTGTGTGAAAAGGGGAGGTAATCTTCGGGTAGACTTGGATGGGCTTCACCTGTGGCTAATGATCATAGCCCAGCAGCCAGAGAAGACCTTAGGAATGACAGTAATCACAGTAATTTCTCTCTATGTCCATGCCCCTACCAAAAATGCACACTTTGAGAAGGGAAAACGACAGGGCTCAGTAACACGTAGTTATAGGACTCATTCCTGTTCTCCACAGGAGAGCATTTTTATTTTCTTTAAGATAGTGAACATTAAAAAAAAATTGTTCTGGTTTCCCTTCAGTGATGTTTTAGCTCCATTCTCAGACTATGACAAGCTGGTTTCTGCTCCCTCACTTTTCACCCACAGAGCGTTCCTGACTACCAGGACTATTTTACTATTTGTGTCAGTTGATTGCATAAAAATACTGTTGTATGTCCACATCAGCTGTGGAAACATGTATACCCTCTCTTATCCTCATCCCTCAAATTATCTTCTGTGTTCTTGATTTAATCTCTCCATCTTTGAAGTTTTGCTCTGGTGTCCCCTGACACTCTTCCTCCAGTACAAATTCACCTGTTTATCAGCTTCCTGAGCAGCTGCTTGCTGTACTGGTCTATGAATGGAGTTCCTGACGTTTGTTACCTTGAGGCCGTGCAGGATAGGCCTTCACACAATTTGCCCTGAGTTCCTCCTGCACTGTAGGCTAGTCTGTTTTGAGTATGAAAATGTGTGCATATATTCACTCAACATTTTCTCAACAAACATTTATTAAACATTGCCACAGACCTGGCATTCTACTAGTCATAAGAGCATAAATATGGATGGGGCACAAAGGAATTACAACCCAAAAATAAGAGAGCAAACATTTACTGTGTGTTTACTAGGTGCTAGAGTAATAGATCTTTCATGTAGTCCTCACGTTGACCCCATGAGGTACGTGTTTTTATCCCGTAAAAGCACATAGAGTGTAAGCAACTTGCCAAGTTCACATATCTTGTGGGTGGGATTTTATATTCTATAGTCTCTGTAGTCTGAGTTAGAGGCCCTGCAAAAAATCAGAGCTCGCCTCTGATCTCAGAGCCCATGTGATTCAGGGTGTATTTTTCCTGACTCTATTGCATATCCTATGTTCAGTGGCTTTCCTGGAAATGTAAGGGAGTTCTTAGAAAGTAGGACAAAGAGGAGCAGTTATTCTCATACACATTGCTTTGATGGGTCAAACCGCTGTGTTTCTTCTGAAAAGCAATCTGGCAGTATATAGCAGGATACTTGAAAACTTCAAACCCAATTATAGCCCTTCTGGGAATCTACTCTGAAGAAAGAACCAAAAATATGAAGAAAGCTTTGTGCCTGAGGAGGATCTTTGAAATATTCTAAGAAGTAGAAAATGTACTTACCCTGAATTCAGATGTTCAAAGAACATGTAACTTTTCTTTCCTCTTTTGTAAGCTGACTAATCTTCCTTGCAAATGACATAGTTCTTCCTTCCCTCACCAAGGGGAAATCTAAATGTATTCTCATCTGTTAGGTTAGTTCAGTCTCTTTGGGATAGTTCTCAGTTTTTTCACGTTTTTGCCTTTCCCTTAATCTTCACCAAGATGGTATCTGGTTATGTGGCGGAGAGAGTGAATGTGCCCTTGTGGTTGTCAGAGGACCTTAGAAATACTTGCCCAGGCCTTTGTTCTGTCTTCTGCCTCCCCTTTCTGGCCTTCTTCCCTCCTCATTCTGTAGTCATCTGATGCTGTAGTTTTGAATGATGAATCCATTGTTAGTTCTTTGGGCTCTGACAGGACTCGGTGTCTGACTCAGTCTCACTCAGTCCAAGCTGTATCTGTGGAACACTTGGGTGAGACTTCTCCCCTTCAGTCCTTGGTGTAGACACAGCTTGCCCTGTAGCTTTCAGTTTCAGGGTCACTCACCTTTGTATGAGGCAGCCTCTGGAAGCTTGCTCATGCTGAGTGTCAATGACTTCCTCTGAGCACATGCAGGAAGTGCTATCCTAGGTCATCTCTCTGCCCAGCATCAGACAGTCCCATTTTATGGAACCCGGTCAGTCATCATCCTGAGAGCCCTCCTACTTTTAGCATTTCCTTCTAAATTGCACCCCAGGTGAAGGTGGTGAGATTTTTGTGTGCTATTTTTTTCTCTCTAATTTTACATGCTTCTAAATACGATCATAATACATTTTGTAAGAAAAAATATGATTTTAGAACTATGGTCTATGGGAGAACTAATTTGTACCTGTATTTAAGGGGTATAGGGCTCTTGTACTATTTCTTAATTCAAGTGGTCAAGCAGCAGAGAACTGATGGCTGAAATATGGAGTTGAGACAATGCTAGAAAGAAAAATGGGTAAAGGAGACAATGACCTAAGTCACACATTGGTCTTCTCAGCCACTTCCCCTCCATCCTGTCCTCTCTCCCTACACAAATGAGAAATTGAAAGATATATAAGAAAATGCACCACTCAGTGTTCACCACCAGTGAATTCTGCTGTCCTGGAATGGAGTGCTTGCTTTTTGGGAGGCAGAATTTCCCACGTTTTGAGAAAGGGGGTTATAAGATTGACTGAGAAAGGTCTCAGTGCACAATGGCTTTTGGGAAGATAATCTCTTATTTGGAATGAACTCAGTGTCCACCTCTTTGAGTTCCCTCCAAAGAGGAATTCCCAGGAAGACTTTGGCTCCATCTTCAGTCTCCTGCTGGGTCTACCCTACAATGGGATCAGGTGGATATTTGCATTTACCTTCTTATTTATTGTTTAATGGGGCTATTGTAGTCCTCCAATGCTTGTTCACAGTTTCAGTCATTTCTTGAATTTAATTCAGTGACAGCATTACAAAACCATTCAGCAGGAAATGGCTATAATATGTTTTGCAGACATCAGAAATACCCTGAGGAGAAAGTTAATGGGAGAGCGCATAATAAGCCTTTTGGTGAAGAGTAAGATGTGGAATATATTTTATCTTAACAGTTTTCAACAAAGCCCCTGGAGGTTGTTTTCATGTGGATAAAAGTTTTCTATTAAAGTCTTTTTTGTTTTAATTTAAAACATTTTTTGTCTTAAATATTTTTGTCCCCAAAGGAAATCCCAGGCTAACCCTCTTCATGCCCTGTGGTGTCTCAGTTATATTGGTTAATCTTGGTTGTAGACACACCATAAAAACAGGAGAAAGGCTTCTTTTTTTCTTTCCCAAAAGAATTTTCCTTTGGGAGAGAAAATTAAGTAAATTAATTAGACACAGAGAGGCACAAAAATCCTGCTAAATGATCTTGGGGACTTCTTATAGATTAACCAAATCAGAGCGTGATTCATGGGTGGTGTTATGTTCAATGCGTCCATAGCATGGATCAGTCCGAGGTGGAGGCTTGGCATAACTTTCTTTACCATGGCTTGTGTCAGTGTTCTTACAGTGTCCTTAAACACTGCGTCTCAGTCTCACCAACATTCATAAATTGTCACCATTTCCCTTGTAGTGGCATTTTTTAATTCTTTCATTTGTGACTCAACAAATAAAAAACCACAACTAACATCATACTGAATGGGTAAAAGCTGGAAGCTTTCCCTCTAAGATATGGGCCAGAACAAGGATGCCCATTTCCTCACTTTTCTTCTACATGTACTGAAAGTCCTAGACAGAGCAATTAGGCAAGAGAAAGAAATGAAGGGCATTTAAACTGGGAAGAAGAATGTAACATTGCCAGTGTGCAGATGACACGATCTATATAGACAGCCCAAAGACTTCATCAAAAAATTATTAGAATGAATAAACAAATTTAGCAAGTTTATTGTCACTTGACGTGAAGTAAAAAGTCTTGAATTTGAGAACTGAAATGTATCCAATATGTAAAATCCATCTGTGAGGGTGCTTATTCTTTACTGTTGATTGATGATAAATAATTGCAAAAAAATTGGAAACAGGGGGCTCTAGTCTTGAAGTAACCAGAGGGTTCAATCTTGAAGTAACTTGAGATTGTTAGGAAATATTTTTTATGTTTTGTTTTCCTTTATAGGTTGGCTCTGAGAATTTCTTAATATAATATTTAAAAAGTAGAAACATTTTGAGAAAAAAAGTGCAGAGTCAGTTTTAAATAGTAAGACTGACTTGTATCAATTTGGTACTAAGTTTTAATTTGGAGAGGAAAAGGGAGCACGCAATTCAGCCTTTAGTGCCTAGGTACTAAAATAATTTCCCTTCCTTCATTCTCTAGTCTCTTTTACCTACTGGAATACCCTAAATGAGGAGCCTTGGGAGATAGGGGAGCTATCCAAATGTATAGAGATTTAAATTACATAATTTAGAGTCATCCCATAGATCAAGAAACAAAATAATCTTTCACTGCCTCTAAGGTCTCTGATAGGATCACTTGCCACATCTGTGTTCCAAACTTCTGCTATTTGATGCCATTTTCATGAATCTAGGGAGTCTCTATGAGCCACTATCTTTCATAAAATTAAGAAGTGTGGAGTGATTCTATCCTTGTCTTTTGAGAAATACTTAGCTTGCTATTTCCATGTTTTTAAAATGATTGATGTGGTATTGCATGAATTCTTGCTTATTTAGGTTCAAAGTAAGTTGGTACTTTTATCTTTTCATGGACAATTCAAGGAAACAAGAACTTTTCTTTTCCCAGCGCTGGGGTTTGAACCCAGGGCCCTGTGCATGCCAGGGAAGTGTCTGCCACTCAGCTACACCTCAGTTCTTTTTTATCTTTTTTTTTTAATGTTGAGACAAGGTCTTGCTAAGTTGCCCAGGCTGGCCTTGAACTTGTGGTTCTTTAGTCCTAGCCTTCCAAATATAAAGATTTCTTTTTGGATGTAAGGGCACTGATCACTAATGTTGATTCATTTGTTATGCTAGTTAGATGGGTATCCCCTTCTTCCCTTACCACTCCATGGGTGTACCTCCTAAAACTGTGCACTGGGTGGAAGAGGATGACCTTCCCTGATAGAGAAGGACCTTTCATTCTTCAGTCAAGGTTATACAAGTAGCTTTGCTCCCCTGCTAGAAATGCCAAACAAGATCTTAAAATTATTTTTTTGTGGTTCTGTGGATGGAACCCAAGGCATCGCACATGCTAGGCAAGTGCTCTACACTGAGCTGTAATCCCAGCCTTCTCCAGAACATTTAAATTTCATTTATCATCCTCCAAATTTACAAGCTATTGTTTGCACAGATCCTTGAGTCTCACTATATTTAAAGTCTCCCACACTTAGTTATTACTGCCTTACACAGTCCAACACACGTAACTTCCCTTTTGTTCATTATTTATTGCTTTCTGCATCTGCTAGCTTCTATCTAGGAATAGTTCCTTTCTTCCTAGAGAGCTCTTTATAGTTCCTGTCTACGTGATTAACTCTCTCCAGTCTCTGTCTTGAAATATTTTTATTTAAACTTCTTTTTTGGAGTATATTGTTGATGGATTTACAATCCCAGTTGGGCACTCATTTTCTTTTAGTACTTTCATTCTTGTATTATTTTCTGGATTTCCTCCTTTTTTTGAGAAGTTATTCACAAATCTTATTGTTCTTATGAAGGCAGCATATCTCTTCCCCAGCTTCTTTTATGGCTTTTGTCTTACCCATCCCTTGTAAATTTTGCTCTGATGGGCCTGGTTGTGATTTTCTTTATTTCTGGTGTTCATTGTGCTTATTATGGTTTCAGTTCTTTCTTACAGTTTGGAAATTTTTTCATCCGCCATCTCAAATATTACTCTATTGCATTCCCTGCTCTCTGGAATTATAATTATGCATATATTAGATTTTCCCATATCCTATATGGCTCTTTCTTTCTCACCCATATTTTCTATGTTTTTATCTCTTTATATGCATTTGTTTAATTTTTTTTTATTTTCAAGGTCTCTAATTCTTTGTTCGGTGATGTCTAAACTCATAATTTTAGTTGTTGGTTTTTTAAGCTCTAGCACTATTATTTGACTCATTTTTTGTTCTAAGTTCTATCCTGAAATTCTTTTCTCATTTTTTTATTCTTTGAGCATATTAAGCTCAATTATTTAAAAGTCCTGTTTGATGTCATTTTGTATGTATCCCTATAGCTCTGTATTTTATTTATTTATTTGTTTGTTTGTTTGTTTATTTATTTTCAGCCATATTGGCTTATCTATAAGTGTAGATATTCGTGGTTAATAGGTGGTTATTTTTTATTGTGCTGGTCAATGTATATAAGTGTGTCCAAATGTAGAGCTTATCTATCTACTCTTCCTTCTTCTCTTAGACACTGACCCCACAATAGTGTGCTGCATTCATAGCTCTATTAGGCTTCAAACAAGTATTTTGAAAGTGTTGTCTCTAGTTGTTTTCACCCAATCCTCTATTGCCAAAATTTGAGTTAAATGTTACTTGAAAATTTTATAAGGAAAGGGTGTAGGAGGATGAATATAGCAGAAATGTTATGTACTCATGTATGTAAATGGAAAAGTAAAACCTATTAAAACTATTCTAGGAATGGAGGGAAGGAGGGAAAAGGAGAATGATGGAGGAGATAAATTTAATTATGGTATATTGTAAGAACTTTTATAAATGTCAAAATGTACCCCCCATTACAACGATAATAAAAAAAGAAAAGTTTAAAGTCTCATTCAATTTAATTGAATTCAGTAATTTTATTTATATACCTATATATACCTGGTATTGAAGCTGTGTTCTTGGAATAAAATTGTGAATATGGTATTGTTTGTCTTCCCTTAAGGAGCTTATAATTTAATAGATTCATCATTAAGGTATATCATTAAGGTGATACATAATTATAAAGCATTCAGAATAAATAATTATAAAACAATCAGAACAAAGTTATATTGCCTGGCAAGTTGACTTTGATGGGAAAGCAGACAAGAGTTTTTGTAAGTAGGTTTTTACCTGTGTCCATGCCCTGATGCTGACAGTCAACATAAGTTTGAACTGTGAAAGCAAGTCTGGCTCGCAATCAGTAGAAATGATGCAGGGGAGATGATGACACTATTACTAGGAAGCCTCTTGAACAAGGGCAGGAATAGATGCAAACTGGAATCTTAGCATCAACAGAACTATCAGCATAAAAGCAGTACTGCTTGCAAATGTGCTTACAGGATGACTGTAATGTAAAGATCTTAGTAGGTAATATAGAATGAACCAGAGCAGAAGAGGCTAAAAACCAAGAAGTGTTCACTAGGAAGGCACTTCTCTGTGGGATACAGAGATCAGTGATCTGCTGAGAAATCCCAGATGGATCAGACAAGCAATGATGCTTTCATTCTCAGCCTTCTTCTCATAGAAAAAAAACATGGCCAGAAATAGTTTCACACACAGAAGCCTCAAGCCTATTATGCTGAAGCTGCTAAGGCTAAAATGAATCCTAATTATCATACATTAAAATTGGACTGGTTGGACATGGGTGGGAACCTAAGAAAATATGAATGGGATGGATGGAGGGCAAGACATGGAAGTTTGGACAAAGTGCATACTTATTTACTCAGTTTGGCTGGAGCTATAGAGGCTAACCCTCAGGAGAGAATCTAAGTGGTTAATTACAGTGTCCCGAGAGTGCTTCTGGAAATCTGGGTTAGTTGAAGAGAAGGAATGAAAACAATAGGCTGAACAGAATTTCGTGGTGTAAATGCACCACATTTTTTTTATCCATTCATCAGGTGATAGATGCTGAGGTTGTTTGCATTTCTTAGCTACGGTGAATACTGCTGCAATAAACAGGGGGGTACAGATATGTCTTTGATATACTGATTTCATTTCCTTTGAATCTATCCCCAGAAGTGGCATAGCTGGTCTTAATGGTAGTTCTATTTTTAAATTTTTGAGGAGGCTCCATACTGTTTCCCACAGTGACTGTACTAATTTACATTCTTATCAATAATGTGTAAGGGTTCCCTTTATCCTATTTCTTCACCAGCACTTGTTATGTTTTGTCTTTTTGACAGTAACTGTTGTAAATTGGAGTGAAAATATCTTGTTTTGGTTTTAATTTGTGGTTTACTAATAATTAATGACACTAAGCATTTTTTATGTACTTGTGGCCATTTGTCTGTCTTCTTTTGAGAAATGTCTATTTAGATATTTTACCCATTTTCAAATAAGTTTTTATTTTGCTAATGAGGTTTATTTATTTATTTTTGCAGTACTGGGATTTGAACTCAGGGCCTTCACCTTGAGCCACTCCATCAGCCCTATTTTTGTGATTTTTTTTTTCTAGATAGAATTTTGCAAATGCTTTGCCCTGGCTGGCTTTGAACTGCGATTCTCCTAATCTGTGCTTCTGAATAGCTAGGATTACAGGTGTGAGCTTGCTATTGAGTTTTTTGAGTTTCTTATACATTCTGGTTGTTAACCATTGTTAGATAGATAGTTTGCAAATATTTTCTCTCATTCTGTAGGTTATCTCTTAACTATGTTGATTGTTCCTTATCTGTGAAGAAGCTTTTCAGTTTTGATGTAATCTCGTTTGTTGATTTTCACTTGGTTTCTTGTGCTTTTGGGATTATATCAAAATAATTCTTGCCTAATCCAATATCCTGAAATGTTTCCTTTATGCTTTATAATTTTAGTAGTTTCAGGTCTGGCATTTAAGTCTTTAATTTTTTTTGAGTTTTTTTTTAACTGGGAAGAGACAGGGGTCTAGTTTCATTCATCTGCATATGGATATCCAATTTCCCCAGCACCATTTGTTGATAAGACTAAAATTTCCTCAATAACTATTATTAGCACCTTTGTCAAAGATCAGTTATCTGTAGATACATGGGTTTCTCAGTTCTGTATTCTGTTCCAATGGTCTCTGTGTTTGTTTTTATTCTAATACCATGCTCTTTTGATTGCTGTAACTCTGTAGTATATATGTATATATGTCATTAGCATATAATAGTTGTACTGGGGGATACACTGTGACATTTACATATGTGTGTGCTTATAATATACCTTAATTAGATTCACCCCCCCTCTATTGTTTTCCCTTATCCCTTCCCCCTTCTTAGAACAATTTCAACATGTTTCATTATTCCATTTTTGTACACGAATACAAAATACATCCATATTTACCTTCCTTCACCCTTTTCTTATGCTTTCCCCTTCCTACTAGTACTCACTTCCATGTAGTGTATTTTGTAGTTAAGTAGTATAATATCTCCTGCTTTGCTCTTTAAGATTGTGTTGGCTGTTTAAGTTTTCATGTGCTCCTATATACTTTAGGAATTTTTTCTAGTTCTACGAAGAAAATAGTTGGTACTCTGAAAGAGATTGCATTGGCTCTGTAGATCACCTTGGATAGTATGGACATTGTAACAATATTGGTGTTTCAAATCCATGAACATTGGCTGTTGAATAATCATGAGTTGATGAATAGTCTTTTTCATGTGCTGAGATTCAGTTTACTAATATTTTATTAAGGATTTTTGCCTCTGTATTTATCAGGGATATTGGTCTGTAGCTTCCTCTGTGTGTGTGTGTGTGTGTGTGTGTGTGTGTGTGTGTGTATCTTTGTTTAGGTATCAAGATAATTCTAGTCTTATATAATGACTTTGGAAGAATCCCTTCCTCTTCAATATATTTTGTAATAATTTGAGAATAACTGCTAACAATTTTTTAAATGTTTGGTAGAATTCAGCAGTGAAGTCATCTGGACTAGGTTTTTTTTTTATGGGATTTGTTTTTATTACAGATTTAATCTTATTATTCATTATTGGTCAGTTAAGTTTTTCTATTTCATCATGATTTTTAATGTAAAAGATGTGGACTTGTGGTCCATGGAGACTTGATTTGTACCTTGGAGACTAGTTGTATAGGAGAGATGATAGTTAGGGAAATTTTCTTACAGAATGACAACTTCCAATGGTCATAAGTCAAATCTAGCTGTGGAAGGGTGAAAAGGAGAGCAGATGATCAGTATGATGAAGAAATAAGAATGTTTAAGACCAGCATGAATGATATGGAGTGTTAATATAATAAAGAGGAAATTAGTGGATCAAGAGTAAAGCAGGCAAGTAGTCATTACAGAGATAGATACAGGCAGGATATGACTGCTAAGAAAAACTAGACACAGGGAGGAAAGGCAAAGATACCAAAAATTCTTACTCCTAGACTCTGGATCATAATGCTTCCTTAAGACTGAGGCTAGATCAGAAAAACATATAAACCCCCTTCTCCCATCATGGCATAGCAAAGAGTACCAAGCAGTACTGGTACATAAACATGAGCATGGAGAGATGCTCTCTGTAAGGCAAGTATCTAGGGATGCAAAGTGGAAGGTGAAGCACTAATACTGAGAAGAACCCAGGTACTCCAGCTCCCCATAAACACAGGCAGTGGCAGCTCACATCCAGAAGAACTTAAAGCCCCAGGTCTGCTGAAGGTAACTGTACTAAAAGCCAAACCCATACTCATCTTCTCCAGATAAGGAGCTCTGTGTTCAGCAAAAATATCTTTAAAAAAATGAAGATTAAATAAATACTCTTTCTGACAAACAAAAGGAAAAGAATTCCTTGCTAAAAGTCCTGTGCTATAGGAACTGTTATTAAAGAATTCTTCAGAAAAAAAATGAATGTGGTAACAGAGAAAATTTTCTTTATATACATAAAGAAATAAATGATAAAAGTAAAGATAAATGTAAAAGTTATTTTATTTCTCAGTTTTAACCATTCTAAAATGTGATTAACTGTCTAAAAAAATAACAGTATTGTGGGAATTATAATATGTGAAATAAAATGAATCATAACAATAGTGTAAAAATTAGGAGAAAGGAATTAGGAATGTATTGTAAGTTTCTTACAATAAACATGAATTTGCATAATATGAAAACAGATTTTCCTACATTAAAATTGCATATTGTACATGCTACAGCAACCATTTAAACATTTAAAAAAGAGGGATGATTAGTAAGCCAATGATGGATATAAAATGGAATCCTAAAAATGCTAATTAATCTAAAAATAGAGAAGGGAAAAGGAACTAAGATGGGTTGCATCAAAGACATGTTAGTAATAATCTTCATGCTATCAATGATCTCAATACCACTATTAAAAATCAAAGGATAATTACACAAGACTCAACTTTATGCTGCCTATAAAAAACACACTTGAAAAATTGACATATAGAAATATTAATAGCAAAATGATCAAAAGAGTTATTATAGGCTAACACTAAAAAGAAAGTTGGAGTGGTTTTATTAATAGCAGACAAAGCAGACTTTTGAACAAGAAATATTACTAGAAATAAAGAGGATTATCACGTCATACTAAAGAGAAAAACTCATCAATAAGATAAAAAAATCTTAAATGTATGTGCATGAAGCAGTAAATCTCCAAAATACATGAGGGAAAATAGACACATCCACAACAATAGCTGGCAGCTTCAGTACTCTTCTCTTAGTAATTGATGCTAGGAGATAGCATTTGAAAATGATGGAGAACTTGAGCATCACCTTCAACCAACCTGACCTTATTGATACTTATAGAAAACTCCTTCTCTTCCATCCCAAATCCTGAGTACACATCATTTTTAGGTGACCATGAGGTATAATGAATAATATTATGGGCATGAAATAAATTTTAACAAATTTAAGAGAATTAAAATAATCAAAAATACATTCTCTGACCCCAATGGAATTGCAGTAGAAATCAATGACAAAAAGATATTTTGATAATTTCTAAGTAATTGGAAACTTAAAAAATTCTAATAATATGGATCAAAAAGAAAGTTGTCAATGAAGCTAGAAAATATTTTGATTTGAAAATGAAAACACAGGATAAAGCTGAAAAAGAGCCAAAAGAAAATACAACATAAGAAAATTTGTGGGATGTAGTTAAGGCAGCACATGGGTAGAAATTTTATAGCATTAACTGCTCATAAGAGAAAACAAGAAAGATACAAATCAGCAGTCTAAACTTTCACCTTAAGAAACTAGAAAAGAAGTACAAACTGAAAGTAAGCAGAAAGATAGAATAAAAATTAGTGAAATTAAAAATGGTAACCAATAGGGAAGATCAACAAGAAGACAAATATATAAAAAGAATAAGTCTCTACTCAAACTGACCAAGAAAAAAACCCAGATATTACAATATCAATAACAAAAGAGGGGGCATCATATTTTCCTCATAGGTATAACAATGAAAGGAATTCTATGAATAACTCTGTGTCTGTAAATTAGATAACTTAGATGAACAAATTACTTGAAAGACAGAAATTATATTACTAAGTATAATCAAGAAGAAATAGATAACCTGAGTAGTCCTGTATCAAAGAAATTCAACTTATAGTTTAAATATTTCCCACAAAGAAAATTTTAGCCTCACCTAAATTAATGGTGAATTTCTTCCAACATTTAAAGAAGAAAAAATAAAATTTCTTTTTTTTTCCTTTTTCTTTTATTATTCATGTGTGCATACAAGGCTTGGTTCATTTCTACCCCCTGCCCCCACCCCCTCCCTTACCACCCACTCCGTCCCCTCCCTCTCCCCCCCACTCAATACCCAGCAGAAACTATTTTGCCCTTATTTCTAATTTTGTTGTAGAGAGAGTATAAGCAATAATAGGAAGGAACAAGGGGTTTTGCTGGTTGAGATAAGGATAGCTATACAGGGCATTGACTCACATTGATTTCCTGTGCGTGGGTGTTAAATTCTAGGTTAATTCTTTTTGATCTAACCTTTTCTCTAGTACCTGGTCCCCTTTTCCTATTGGCCTCAGTTGCTTTTAAGGTATCTGCTTTAGTTTCTCTGCATTAAGGGCAACAAATGCTAGCTAGTTTTTAGGTGTCTTACCTATCCTCACCCCTTGCTTGTGTGCTCTCGCTTTTATCATGTGCTCATAGTCCAATCCCCTTGTTGTGTTTGCCCTTGATCTAATGTCCACATATGAGAGAGAACATACAATTTTTGGTCTTTTGGGCCAGGCTAACCTCACTCAGAATGATGTTCTCCAATTCCATCCATTTACCAGCGAATGATAACATTTCATTCTTCTTCATGGCTGCATAAAATTCCATTGTGTATAGATACCACATTTTCTTAATCCATTCGTCAATGGTGGGACATCTTGGCTGTTTCCATAACTTGGCTATTGTGAATAGTGCCGCAATAAACATGGGTGTGCAGGTGCCTCTGGAGTAACCTGTGTCACAGTCTTTTGGGTATATCCCCAAGAGTGGTATTGCTGGATCAAATGGTAGATCAATGTCTAGATTTTTAAGTAGCCTCCAAATTTTTTTCCAGAGTGGTTGTACTAGTCTACATTCCCACCAACAGTGTAAGAGGGTTCCTTTTTCCCCGCATCCTCGCCAACACCTGTTGGTGGTGGTGTTGCTGATGATGGCTATTCTAACAGGGGTGAGGTGGAATCTTAGTGTGGTTTTAATTTACATTTCCTTTATTGCTAGAGATGGTGAGCATTTTTTCATGTATTTTCTGGCCATTTGAATTTCTTCTTTTGAGAAAGTTCTGTTTAGTTCACTTGCCCATTTCTTTATTGGTTCATTAGTTTTGGGAGAATTTAGTTTTTTAAGCTCCCTATATATTCTGGTTATCAGTCCTTTGTCTGATGCATAGTTGGCAAATATTTTCTCCCACTCTGTGGGTGTTCTCTTCAGTTTAGAGACCATTTCTTTTGAAGAACAGAAGCTTTTTAGCTTTATGAGGTCCCATTTATCTATGCTATCTCTTAGTTGCTGTGCTGCTGGGGTTTCGTTGAGAAAGTTCTTACCTATACCTACTAATTCCAGAGTATTTCCTACTCTTTCCTGTATCAACTTTAGAGTTTGTGGTCTGATATTAAGATCCTTGATCCATTTTGAGTTAATCTTGGTATAGGGTGATATACATGGATCTAGTTTCAGTTTTTTGCAGACCACTAACAGTTTTCCCAGCAGTTTTTGTTGAAGAGGCTGCTTTTTCTCCATCGTATATTTTTAGCTCCTTTGTCAAAGATAAGTTGGTTATAGTTGTGTGGCTTCATATCTGGGTCCTCTATTCTGTTCCACTGGTCTTCATATCTGTTTTTGTGCCAGTACCATGCTGTTTTTATTGTTATTGCTTTGTAATATAGTTTGAAGTCAAGTATTGTAATACCTCCTGCATTGTTCTTTTGACTGAGTATTGCCTTGGCTATTCGTGGCCTCTTGTGTTTCCATATAAATTTAACAGTAGATTTTTCAATCTCTTTAATGAATGTCATTGGAATTTTGATGGGAATTGCATTAAACATGTAGATTACTTTTGGGAGTATCAACATTTTTACTATGTTGATTCGACCAATCCATGAGCATGGGGAGATCTCTCCACTTTCTATCGTCTTCCTCAATCTCTTTCTTCAGAAGTGTATAGTTTTCCTTGTAGAGGTCTTTCACATCTTTTGTTAGGTTTACACCTAGGTATTTGATTTTGTTTGAGGCTATTGTAAATGGAATTGTTTTCATACATTCTTTTTCCGTTTGCTCATTGTTAGTGTATAGAAATGCTAATGATTTTTCTATGTTGATTTTATATCCTGCTACCTTGCTATAGCTATTGATGATGTCTA
Organism: Castor canadensis; assembly: GCF_047511655.1. Lineage (NCBI taxonomy): Eukaryota > Metazoa > Chordata > Mammalia > Rodentia > Castoridae > Castor > Castor canadensis. Next base: position 112,654,968 of record NC_133396.1, read on the forward strand.
GAAGCTTCTGAGTAGAGTTTTTTGGGTCTTTAAGGTATAGGATCATGTCGTCTGCAAATAGGGATATTTTGACAGTTTCTTTACCTATTTGTATTCCTTTTATTCCTTCTTCTTGCCTAATTGCTCTGGCTAGGAATTCCAGTACGATGTTGAATAGGAGTGGAGATAGTGGGCATCCTTGTCTGGTTCCTGATTTTAGAGGGAATGGTTTCAGCTTTTCTCCATTAAATATAATGCTGGCTGTAGGTTTATCATATATAGCTTTTATAATGTTGAGGAACTTTCCTTCTATTCCTAGTTTTCTTAGAGCTTTTATCATGAAATGATGTTGGATCTTATCAAAGGCTTTTTCTGCATCTATTGAGATGATCAAGTGGTTTTTGTCTTTGCTTCTGTTAATGTGGTTTATTACGTTTATTGATTTTCGTATGTTGAACCACCCCTGCATCCCTGGGATGAAGCCTACTTGGTCATGGTGAATAATCTTTTTGATGTGTTGCTGAATTCGGTTTGCCATTATTTTGTTGAGGATTCTTGCATGAATGTTCATTAAGGAGATTGGCCTATAGTTTTCCTTTTGGGAGGTGTCTTTGCCTGGTTTTGGGATAAGTGTAATACTGGCTTCATAAGATCTGTTTGGCAGTTTTCCTTCCCTTTCTATTTCATGGAACAGTTTAAGGAGGGTTGGTGTCAGTTCTTCTTTAAAGGTCTGATAGAATTCAGCAGAGAATCCATCAGGTCCTGGACTTTTCTTTTTGGGGAGACTCTTGATTGCTGCTTCAATTTCATTTTGTGTTATAGGTCTATTCAGGTGGTTAATTTCCTCTTGGTTCAGTTTTGGATGATCATATGTATCTAGAAATCTGTCCATTTCTTTAAGATTTTCAAGTTTATTTGAATATAGGTTCTCAAAGTAGTCTGTGATGATTTCCTGGATTCCATGGTGTTTGTTGTTATCTCCCCTTTTGCATTCCTGATTCTACTAATTTGGGTTTTTTCTCTCCTCATTTTAGTCATGTTTGCCAGGGGTCTGTTGATCTTGTTTATTTTTTCAAAGAACCAACTTTTTGTTTCATTAATTCTTTGTATGGTTTTTTTGGTTTCTATTTCATTGATTTCAGCTCTTATTTTTATTATTTCTCTCCTTCTATTTGTTTTGGGATTTGCTTGTTCTTGTTTTTCTAGGAGTTTGAGATGTATCATTAGGTCATTGATTTGGGACCTTTCAGTCTTTTTAATATATGCACTCATGGCTATAAACTTTCCTCTCAAGACTGCCTTAGCTGTGTCCCATAGGTTCCGGTAGGTTGTGTTTTCATTTTCATTGACTTCCAGGAACTTTTTAATTTCCTCTTTTATTGCATCGATGATCCATTCTTCATTAAGTAATGAGTTATTTAGTTTCCAGCTGTTTGCATGTTTTTTGTCTTTACTTTTGTTGTTGAGTTCTACTTTTACTGCATTGTGGTCAGATAGTATGCACGGTATTATTTCTATTTTCTTATATTTGCTGAGGCTTGCTTTGTGCCCTAGGATATGATCTATTTTGGAGAAGGTTCCATGGGCTGCTGAGAAGAATGTATATTGTGTAGAGGTTTGATGAAATGTTCTGTAGACATCTACTAGGTCCATTTGATGTATTGCATGTTTTAGATCTTGGATTTCTTTATTGATTTTTTGTTTGGATGACCTATCTATTGATGATAATGGGGTGTTAAAGTCTCCCAGAACCACTGTGGTGGTGTTTATATATGTTTTTAGGCCTTTCAGGGTATGTTTCATGAAATTGGGTGCATTGACATTGGGTGCATACAGATTGATGATTATTATTTCCTTTTGGTCTATTTCCCCTTTTATTAGTATGGAATGTCCTTCTTTATCTCATTTGATCAATGTAGGTTTGAAGTCTACTTTGTCAGAGATAAGTTTTGCTACTCCTGCCTATTTTCGGGGGCCATTGGCTTGGTAAATCTTCTTCCAGCCTTTCATCCTAAGCATATGCTTATTTCTGTCAGTGAGATGAGTCTGTTGTAAGCAACAAATTGTTGAATCTTCTTTTTTAATCCATTTTGTCAAACGGTATCTTTTGATGGGTGAATTAAGTCCATTAACATTAAGCATTAGTACTGATAGGTATGTGGTGATTCCTGCCACTTAGTTGTCTTAGTTGTTTGAAAGTTTGATTGTGTGTACCTAACTTGATGTTACTCTCTACTGTCTTGCTTTTTCTTTTCCTGTGGTTTGGTGCTGCCTGCCTTTTCATGGTTAAGTTGGGTGTCACTTTTTGTGTGCAGAATCCCTTGCAGAATCTTTTGTAATGGTGGCTTTGTGGTCACATATTGTTTTAGTTTCTGCTTATCATGGAAGACTTTTATTGCTCCATCTATTTTGAATGACAGTTTTGCTGGGTAGAGTATCCTGGGGTTGAAGTTATTTTCATTCACTGCCCAGAAGATCTCACCCCACGCTCTTCTTGCTTTTAATGTTTCTGTTGAGAAGTCTGCTGTGATTTTGATGGGTTTACCTTTGTATGTTACTTGTTTTTTCTCTCTTGCAGCCTTCAATATTCTTTCCTTAGTTTCTGAACTTGTTGTTTTAATGATGATATGTCGTGGAGTAGTTCTATTTTGATCTGGTCTGTTTGGTGTCCTGGAGGCCTCTTGCATTTGTATGGGCATATCTTTCTCTAGATTTGGGAAATTTTCCGTTATTATTTTGTTGAATATATTATGCATTCCCTTCGCTTGCACCTCTTCTCCTTCTTTGATGCCCATGATTCTCAAGTTTGGTCTTTTGATGGAGTCGGTGAGTTCTTGCATTTTCTTTTCACCGGTCTTGAGTTGTTTAATTAATAGTTCTTCGGTTTTTCCTTTAATTACCATTTCATCTTCAAGTTCTGAGATTCTGTCTTCTGTTTGTTCTATTCTGCTGGATTGGCCTTCCGTTTTGTTTTGCAGTTCTGTTTCGTTCTTTTTTCTGAGGTTTTCCATATCCTGGCAGTTTTCCTCTTTAATGTCTATTTTTGTCCTGAGTTCATTTATCCGTTTATTCATTGTGTTCTCTCTTTCACTTTGGTGTTTATACAGTGCTTCCATGGTTTCCTTTATTTCTTCTTTTGCTTTTTCAAATTCTCTATTTTTGTTGTCTTGGAATTTCTTGAGTGTCTCCTGTACATTTTGGTTGACCTGTCCAGTATCAGCTCTATAAAATTCTCATTGAGTACTTGTAGTATGTCTTCTTTTAAATTATTCTTGAGGGCTTCATTGGGTCCTTTGGCATAGTTTATCTTCATTTTGTTGGAGTCTGGATCTGAGTTTCTGTTCTCTTCATTCCCCTCTGGTTCCTGTACTAATTTTTTGCTGTGGGGAAACTGGTTTCCCTGTTTTTTCTGTCTTCCCGTCATTGTCTTTGGTGTTGTTACTGTCCATGTACTGTGTGCAATTAAGTATTTTCTAACTTGTAATAATAACAATGGTAATATTTAGAATGGAAGGGTGAGCTGAGATGGAAAGCAAGAAGTTAAAGAAAAGGGGAAAACAAATGTACAGACAAGAGGGAGAAAGCAGAACAAGGTATCAGACAAGAAAGTTTCAAAGGTATAAACAGGGAGCTTTAGTGCACTAATCGACAGTAAGCTGAACATACTTTAGAGAGACAGAGAGAGGATTGAAAATCAAAGATAAAAAAATAAAAAATAAGTAAATGAAAGAAATATCTATATATATAAATGAATTAAAATAAAATGGAAAATAGAAAATTAAAAAAAAAAACAAAACAAAAAAACCAAAAAACTTCCGAGTTTATATGCAATGCAGTTTCAGTCTTAATAATTTGGGTGTCCGTCTCAATCTCCAGTCCTGGAGTTGGTGCCTCAGATGTTGTTCTGTAGTTGTCTCATCAAAGGGGATGCATAAAGTAGAACAAAACTACATACTCACACACACACACACACACACACACACACACACACACACACACACACAAAGTCCCACCAAGTGTCCCAAATTCAAATGCAATACAGTTTCAGTAAGTTTTTCGGCTTGCAGGTGTAATTCGGTTGTTCTCTCATCAAAGGTATTGAGAAAAAGAAAAAAAAGCGTCTGGAGACAGTTCTGAGAGTGGTATCTGCAACTGTGGCTTGCCTGCCTGCTGTTCCTCAGCCTGCTGTAGCTGGAGGCATTACTTATGCAGATCTCTGGGGTGAGCTTAGCACTCACCTGGTCCCACAGGCTTTTTTTGTTCAGAGTTCTCCTGTGCGGGAGCCTCTGCTACAGGCTTTCCCCTTTCCAAGCACTGGGAAAGGTGACACTGCTCCCACGTTGTCAGGCCTGCGTGTTTATTTACAGTTTGTGTGGGAGGTGGGTCTTCCCCCCTCTCCTGTGCCGTTTTCCTCCCACCTCCACTTTCACAAGCTTTCTTGCTCCTGCTTACTGGGCGGTGCTGCTGCTCCTGCCAGCCTCCATGTTTATTTACAGTTCACATGGGAAGTGGGTCTTCCCTCCTCTCCTGTGGAGTTTTTCTCCCTCCACCACTCTCACAAGCTTCCCAGCTCCTGGTTTCTGGGTGCGTGCCCCACTCCCACCAGAGGCTCTCCGGCCTGCCTGGCTTGTTTATTTACAGTCCTGGGAAGGATTCCCTTCCCCCAATCTTCAGCACTCAGGGCACCCCACCCTCTTTCCAGCATGTCTTAATTGTTCTTATTGCTTATTACTCAGTTTCTCTTTTTTTTCCCTGGGTGGAGGTCAGTCTGTCCAGGGGGCTATGCTGCTCTGGCCCAGGCTTGTCTGTAGGAGTACTGTGGTACCACAAAGCTCACCTGGTCCACGTCTTCCCAGTGGGTGCCAGTCACTGGTGGCCCCTGGGGCCCTCCTCGTTTCTCCATTTAACGTGGAGTGGAGATTCTCTGCGCCGGCTGGAGGTGTGGAGGGGTCAGAATTATGCCTTTTTTCAGTGATTATGCCTGCAAAGTGTGTCTCCAGCTTCTCTCCAAGATTTCACTATAGGAGGCTCGCTTTCTGCTTCCTACCTCTGTCCACCATCTTGGAATCCTCCCTAAAATTTCTTCATGAAGTTTTGTGGAATACTGAAGATGGACTATTTGCCAATTTTTCTATGGGTCTATATCTCTCTGGTACCAAACCCAGACAATGCATTACAAGAAAACAATCCATATATATTGCTCATAAACATAGATGCAAAAATAAATAATAAAATGTTAGCTAATTAAGTCCAGCAATATATATATATTATAAAGGATAGCACATCATGACTAAATGAGATTTTTCTGGGAATGCAAGGTTGATTGAAAATTCATTAATCAATGAATCACTACACAATGTCAACACATTGAGTAAGAAAAACTAAATGATCATCTCAATAGACACAAAGAATTGGGTGACATTAAATACCAATTCATGATGAAAAATTCCCAGAGAACTAGTAGAGTGAACTTCTTCAACCTACGAAAGAGAATCTATGAAAACAAGTCAACATTATGCCCAATGTTGGAAGAAAGAATTCTTTGCCCCTAAGATTGGAAACTAAGCAAATGTGTGTGCACACACCATTGCTATTCAATATTTTATTTGAAGTTAGAGGAGACAGTACACCAAGACAAGAAGATATAAACTACACAAAGGCTAGAAAAGAAGAAACAAGATTTTCTTTATTTGTAGATGATATTGTTGTCTACACAAAGCCAAAGAAGATACAAAAAATTAACTGACCTCAAATATTAGCACCTGTTATTTTGGTTCTAGAATTGACTGAGATGCTTGGAAAAACCAGATGTGGTCTCAATTGTTATAAAACACTTCCGACCCCTGGCTTAGTCTCTGGAGTAACAAATATGCATAAGAGAAAACCTATAACCTTGGAAAATAAATACAATCTAGATCCTTATTATTGGAAAACCATAAGAAAGGCATGGATAACTTTGTAAGATTTTGAGAGTAAGTTTGTTCTCCCACATCACATTCTTTCAGAATAAAGGCTGAGGCACCATATGTCAAAATTCATCAACTCAATTCATGTGATAAAGGAGCCTAGAGACCTTTCTTTACCGCCAGTGTCCTGTAAAATAAAGATAGTAACAGAATCGAGGAAATCCAGATTGAGTTAAAAACAATTGTTGATTTCCTGACCCAGCATCAGGTTGCCCTTGTTATAATTGGTTTCACAACTTGGGATAAGGCTTTGTATTGATCCTGTACATTGTCTACCTACCATCCCAGTGAACAGTAATTGCTATTACATGAAATGACTTTTCTCTCAACAGTGGATAGAAGTCAGTTACACTCCAGTAAAGCTTAGTTCATTGATTCACATGGTATTGAAATATCTGTGTGATACTGTTACTGGAAGTGCCCCATTTCAAAATGCAGTGAACTCTACTGAGTGGAGGGCACTAGGTGCTATCTGTTGTCCATGCTAGGAGAGATAGCCTCCTACAGGAAAAACTGAAAATGCCAGAGACTCCATTTCTCCAACTTCCCTTGCTACTGAAGCACAAACATGGAACCCAGTCTTTGCCAAAAGGTCCTGAGGAGACAAACCGCTGGGAAGATTCTGGGGTGGAAATCTCATCACCACGATATGAGCATGTGGTGTATGAAGCAGCATGAGTTAGGGGTCTCTAGAGAAATAGAACTAATAGAATGCATATGTAACTATGAGGAAATTTATCATATTGGCTCATGGGATCCGAGACTGGAGAGTCTCACAATAGCTGCCTACAGCTGGAGAACAGGAGAAACCAGTAACTGCTCAGTCGAGGAAGCTGAGAGTCTTAGAACAGAAGGGACCAAGGATGTAGCCCCAGTATGTGGTTGGAGGATTAGAAGTGCCCTGGAAAGTTGCTAGTACAAATCTGTGTTCAACAGCTGAAAAATCCAGAGTCTGACACTATAAATGACAGCAACAAGAACTCAAGAAGTGAGTTTGTGTTGTGCAAGTTTCTGTTTCCTTCCACTTTTTGGGCCTCCAGACTATCAGATGGTGCCGCCAAGGTTCAGGGCAAGTCTTCCCCTCTCAATTTAGTGATCCACATGTCAGTTTTCTCTGGAACACCTTGACACACACACCCAACATTGTGCTTATCAATTTTCTAGGCATCAGTCCAATCAAATTGATGTCCATAACCATCATACAGCAGTCATGGCAGCCGCCTTGAGCCCATGAAAAAATAAGACTGAGCATGAAAGGCTTTGTGTTGACATGATGAAACACAAAAGTGGAGACTTCTGGATCCTTGAGCTCATCTTGCCTCTGAGTTAACTGGTTCAGGGAACCACATCTCTGTTTCTTGAGATCATGAAAATGTTCTTAACATGCCAACCTTTATTATTTAATTATCTACTTACTTGAAACTGAAAACACTCTAAAAAGTAGCAAAATATCCAAGAGATGGTAGACAGAGCTCTTGGGATAATTGCAGTTGAATATGGGTGAAAGGCGAAGGCACAAGTGACCAGAACTAAGAGAATAAATTGGAAATAATGAAGTATGAGTGGAATTCTAGGAGACCTCTAGTCTCATATGCTTGGGGTGGTTGTTATAATTAGTCATGATCAGAAGCAGGCATTGATAGCTTGAGAATATGTCACAGAGGATGTGATTTTATTCCTCCCAGCTCTACACTTGGTGATTGCTGTTTCAAAGCCTGTCATTTCCACTCTGGGTGTTTTTCATTAAGACCATTTTTCTGTTACCAAGGGTGGGAAGTGAGGAGCACAGAATGCTGGCAGGGGACAAGATTTGCTGCTAACAAGTAAAATATTTTCAGATGTTCCTCGAGTGAAGAAAATATTCCATTATGTCACAGAATTATTGCATCCCAAGAATTCGCTGCTTTCAAACCTCGTAAAAATGATGACTTCCTGCAGTGTCAATAGCTGTGGGGGACTGTTCCCACCACTGAGTAGTGATGATCACCGTGACCTCATTCTCCTATTGTGTTCATGAATTGCCCTTACCTGCTTATCTGTGAAATGAATGGATCTAGACCTCACTCCAGCCCAGGATGGGTGCACACTTGCACTGAAGAAGGATTGAGTTTTCTTCTCACCTAGTGCTTCCATTCCTGTCTTCTAAAACTGTGGTTTGCATTCGTGGACCATGAGATCGGTTTGCTGGGGTGAGACTAGCATTGAGAAACGGTATACAATAGCATCAGTTAAATAGACCAGAAAAGAATATAACTGAATAGAAAGCCTCAGAAGAATATCATGATTATTGAAAGTATACATTAAGTCACCAAGGTCGTATTTTAGTTTCAGATATATTCTCAAAAATATATTCTAAGGCTGGCAGTGGTGGTTCAATCCTGTGATACAAGCTACTTGGGAGATAGAGATTGGGAGGCCAGCCTGGGCAAAAAAGACCCCATCTCAATAAAAAATGCTGGGCATGGAGGCCTGCACCTGTCACCCCAGCTATGAGGGAAAGACAGGTAGGAGGATCATGGTCAACTCAAGCAAAGGACACGAGACCCTAACTGAAAACCAACTGAAGCAAAAAGGGTTCAAGTGGTAGAGTACTTGCCTAGCAATCTTGGGGCCACAAAAAAAAATCATTCTAAAAAATTTAATCTGAGCTGCTATGGTTGGTGACACAGGCCTGAAATTCCAGCAGGAGGAGTTTGAGGCCAGCTCAGGTATAAGTTTGATGCCAGCCTGGACTACATAGTGAGACCTTGTCTCAAAAAGTCAAAAATAAATAAATATGCATATATGCATATATAAAATATACATATAATATTTGCATTTAATGGGCTACACTGTGATAATCAATACAGCTATACAATGTGTAAGAATCAAAGAAGAGTAAGTAGCATTTTCATCTCAAAATATTGTGATTTCTATGTATTGGGAACCTTTAAATTATTCTTCTATAGCTATTTAAAAATATATAGCAAGAGTTGTAGACTGTGCTATAGAATATTAGAAGTAGTCCTCCTATCTAGTTATGTTTTCACATTGCATTCACCCTCTCTCTCCTATTCTTCCTAGCACCTAGTGACCATCCTCTACACTTTTCTTCTATGTGATCAATGTTTTTAGCTTTCACAATTGAGTGAGGACATATGGTATTTTTCTTTCTGTGCCTGGATTGTTTCACTTACAAAACACCCTCCAATTCTGTCCATGTAAAAATGAGGTTTTTATTTCTGTCCTTGTAATTGAGGATGGAAAATGTTGACTGGAAATAAGTAGAAATGAATCTTTCAAAGTTCACATGACTAAATAAATATAAGTTAAATTTAAACAAAATTTTTAAATGACACTGTTCTGAGCTTGTAGCACGTACTGTTCTGAAGTTATTGTGGTTCAGTACTGCAGTAGTCACTGGGGCCCTCTGTATTGCACTGTAAGACTTGTTTCTGTTCCGTAGTGTGTGAGCATGTGTTTATAAAAACACATTTAGAAGCCACTGCTCTAGTGTATTGCATATTTCCATCCAGTTCTAGCACATAGATCCATCTGATTTTTCTAATGTCTTATTTATGTCATCTGTGAGTATAGGCATTGATTAGCTATTGAGCCAGAATCCTTGAAGAAGTTAGATGAGTCCAAAGAAAATGAGGCAGAATCCAAGTGAAATACAAAGCTCTTGGCCTCTCCTTTTTGCCTTTTTTTTCTCTTTAGAGAATCATGTTTTTCTGGCAAAACAGGGGACTGGAGGGATATGCTAAAGGGAGATTATTGGTGTTATCATCTGAGATGGAAGGTGCTACAATAGGGACTTTCCAGTTAGGAGAGGCCCAATAACACGTGCTATAAATGGATTCTGCTCCCATTCTCTCTGTCCATTTCTATTCCAACATCAACACACACACACTGACCTCCAAATGTTTTGTTTTTATTTTTTTACTAAGTCACATTTGCAAATGAGCCAGGAAAAGACTTCAGCATGTCTGTTCTCATACAATGAGTGAAGCTGCTTCCTATTGTCATCTTCTTGGATGGGACACAAACTCAAACTTCTTTAAAGAAATTCTATCTTTTTTAGTGAAAGACTCATTCTATCTATCGATCTATCTATCTATCATCTGTCATCTGTCTATTATCCCAGAGATGGTTGAGGAGAAATGGCTCTGAACTAGGTGCTCTGCTAAATAATGGGATTTCAAGGAGGCATACTGGATATCTCTCAAGGGGTGGACAGTCTCATGACTGAGGCATATATTCCACAGTGGCAATGGAGTATTTAAATGCTATGAGGGAGAGCTATAAAATCAATGAGGAAACACAAACAATTGATTGTCCAGTCAATGAGGAAGACAGACTGGGAGAATGCTTCCAAGATTTTAACTAATGAGTACAAGGTAGTGAGGGACTAGGGAGTAATGGAATAGTAATGGAAAAGGCAGGGATAAATGTGAAGAGGTTTCTCCAAGGAGAAAATTATAAACATATGTCAAAAATACACATTAGAGAATATGGAATGGAAACTTTGAGTCATTCTGATACATGGGGCACATGGGGTGAAGTGGTGGAAGCTGTGGCTGGAGAACTGGATGGTGTAGGGTTATGAAAGTCTGTAGGAGGCTGGGTGTGGTGGCATGAACCTGTAATCCCAGAATCCAGAATTCATGTACCTGTAATCCTCCTGAGGCAGGAGAATGATAAGTTTGAGGTCAGTCTGAGCTACCAAAATTAAATAAAGACAGAAATAATTTAAAAAATAAATGTCTTAGAGTTGTGATGGGTAAATAGAAATCTCTCCTTTTTCCTGAAGGTAAAGTTGAAAGTGAAACTGTTGGCTATCGGTTTTGGAGTTCTACCCTTGGGCTGTCTGTAGCTGGTACAATGGCTCTTATAGTTTAGGTCAGATGCAGGAGAGTTGCAAGCTCTTCAAATAATAAATCAGAGTTTATTATTTCATATAGGAAAAGTGGTTAAGGAAGGGAGAAGAATTATTGCCTTAAATCTTTCTACCCAATGTCCAAGAAATGGAAGATAAAACAAAAGAGAGGCTGGTGGGTTTAGACTCATACAAAGAGGAAGAATGTCCTTTCTTCATCCAGAGACAAAGTAGCTCATGCTGCCTTTGGTGAGAGGAACTTGCTCCCTAGGGAAATGGAGAGGGTCTACTTATAGCTCTCTTTGGTGGAGGCATCAAAGAGGCACAACCCACCATTATCTGTACCATACGACAAAAGCCCACTTTGCCCTCTGAGCAACTGCAGTGTCTTTTAGAATAAGATTTTGCACAACTGGCAGAATCCTATCCCTTAACTTTGCAGAATATGCCCAGGAAAAGAGAGCTTGAGGATTTAAGTGTCTTCACCTTGTATGGGAGGATCAATCCTCTTGAGGATGGAATATTGTACTAGGGTGGGTCACTTCAAAATGACCTGCTCCTGGAGCAGGTGGGGTGAGGAAGAGAGAGAGTCTGGCAGGTAGGATAAGCCCCTGAGGGCTCACATCTACAAGGCTTTGTTGGACTTACTGTTTGGTGTGGTGTAAGTGGATGGTCTGATAAGATGACAGTATAGTCTTTGTTTTTCTCATTGTATATTATCACAGGAGAACACCATGGTCCTTTAATCAAAGAACTTTTTTTAATATTTCTAAATGTATATGGTCTGGGAAAACCCAACAAAATGAGATGTGTTCAGAAAAGAGAAAATTAAGACTTGATTAGGTTTTGTGTTGGAGTTCTGGTAGAAAAAGGACTAAAGGGGTCATTGACCCCTTCCCCTTGCAATGTTTTTATGTGAACTGCCATGGTTATTGGTCAAAAGATTAGTCAACTGTGAAAGACAGAGTAAGGTTGACTTATACATGTAAGACTAAGGAGTTAGGGTTTTGCCTTAAGACAATGGTTCCTTCTAGAGGATTAGAAGTAGGATGTAAAAGTAATATATTTACATTTTAGGATGTAAGATACATTGGTTATAGTTTAGACAATGGCCTGATATAAAAAAGACCAAAAGCAGAGAAACTTTTAGACAGTGGTATAGTGATTGGTTTGTTGTTAAGTGGGGTGGAGAGAGTGAAGGTGTAGGAAAAGTCTCTTATTTCTTGAGACACCTGTGGGTTGGTTAGGTGTAAGGTATTACTGGCTGACATTAATATATGGAAGAGGAATATGCTTGTGGAGGTTTGGTTTGGACATGCTGAACTTAGTATGGGTTCTGAGAGATGGTCCAGTAGGTAGTTAGCCATATAGATCTGGATAGAGTTTGGGAGAGAAAACTAACAGGAAATATAGATGGGAAATTATCTGTTAAAGGAACTTTGGAAGCCAGGTCAACGAATAAGTTTAACCAGAGACTGAACATGAAACACAGAAAGGGGAAATAAAGAATACTGGAAGTCACTAACATTTAAAGGATGGACAGAAGAAATAGGTGTAATGCAAGGGATAGAGATGCAAAAATAGACATAAGTAATAGCAAAATGAGAGTGTCACAGAGATAAATGTGAAGAGTTTGCCAAGAAAATAGTGATAGAGCTATAAAATTCCCCAAGTTAGTTAGGTAAGATGACACCAAACCCTGAATTGACAATTAAGGGCTTATTGTTGACCTTGGCAAGACCATTTCAATGGAGGAGTGTAGGGGGTGGTCAAAGTTCAGACACAGGTGCATGAAGAGTGAACAGGAGGTGAGAAAACAAAGATGAAGGCCAGGACATACCAAACTCTCCTAATTGCCAATTAAACTAGAGGAAACTGAATTCCTTTCTTCCCCTGCCCTTCTTTCTCTCTTAAACTTGTTCCTCTTGGTCTTCCTCTTTTTCTTCTTCTCCCCCTCTTCCCTTCCTTTATTCTTATTCTTACTCCCTTCTTTCTATTCACAAGTGCATATCTAACATCTTCTGTGGCTAGGAACCAGGGCAGGTATCAGAATACAAAGACGAAAGCAACACAGTCATTCTTCTGATGGCTATTGTCTACTGTGTGAACCAGATGAAAATGTCATATTAGAAAAAGGATTTGTTATACATGATTTAGAGATAGAGAGCAATGTGGGTACTTAATATTTAGAGTGTGTAGGAAGACTAGGGAGGGGTGGAAGATATGAAGGAAAGTAGCATTTAAAGTGGGTGAAGTTCCTGAGGACTGAGGCAAGAGGCGTCCCAGGTTAGGAAACAGAATAGGCAAAGTGTCAAGGGGGAAATACTGTTTATACAGGCAACCGTGAATAGTTCCCAGAAGGCAGAGCATGCAGTGCATGTGTTAAAAAAGTGGAACTGAGTCAGGAACAAAGACTGGAAGAAATTGCCTACTGGTCAGCAAGGGAGAATCTATGGAGATGTTGAATAAGACAGAGATAGATGACTCAACTGTTCTTCAAGAGCATTTTTCTAGTAGAAAAAGAAAATGAATGATTAAAGACCTCAGACCCAGACACGGAGGGTTAAGAAGTAGAAAAAATTACATTTTCATATTGTGCTAATCAAACTGTGACTGTTTAATCAATATCCATTGATGATAAATAATTGATTTAGCCCATGATTTAGTGACCTGATAAGATCATTTCTTTCTTTTGGCTCTTCTTCCTGGCATCTGCTGTCTTCTTTAAAGGAAAAAAAAAAACAAATCTCACTCTATCCAGTGTCATATTATAGCAACGCATCAAATAAAAATAGCCTAAGATGATTAAAATTTTTTTCAGTTCATTTGCTCTTGCTATAGATTGATTCTCAGAGCACCTGTTTTATACCGGAAGTCTTAAATCTATTATGACTTTGAAGCTTGACATTTTAATAGGCAGCTTATACACTTTCTAAAAATGTCTGTGATTTAGGTCATATGTATCTAAATGAACAATGACCAATACAGCTCTTTTGGAAGATGGTCTCATGATGAGTGTCCCACCTCACAATGAAAATGTAAGTGGGCATCTGGAGCTTGTTGACTCATTTTTCAAAACCCCAGTAATCAAGCCACTTAGTATGTGGGATATGACTCAGTCTAGTGGGAAGGACAGGGTCCATTTGGGGGCACTTGGCATAGATGGTGCATTAACACTGACATTCTTTTAGTGTTTTGTAAGAGATATTGATATATACTTGATTCGTGACTGGGTCTCCCAGGACAATTTACTCAGTGGGATTTTCAGGGCACCATTGGTGGTGAGAGGGAGTTTTATCTTTCATGTATATTGTTAATAATTCACCCTGATCCTTGACTCATCTTCATCAAAATGAAGAATTTTTTTTCTTTTTTTGGTGATATGTATATTTTTTCAACAGCCATCTGGAGCAAACATGGAGGCTACTCCATCAATATTTCTCTCCTTCTGAATTAATTAGAAGGTGGAAGCAGTTTGATAGCATAGTTAAGGAATAAAGGTGGTCAATCTAGCAGAGGGGAGTTAGAATTTACTACTGTTTTTGATACAGCACCTCAATAATTAGTTCTAAAATTCAATGTATTTTTTTCAAGTTGCTTAGCCATGGATGACTGGATGTATATCAGAATCCTCAGAGAGGCTTCTAAGAAACATATTCTTGTAATCACCCTTGACCTAAGAGGGTCTGGGTTAGCCCTCATATTCTGTATTTTTAAAAAGTTGCCTAGGGATTCTTCACAAACTAGGTTTAAGTGTAGCCAGCTTTATGTGTGACACACATTTTAGGGCTTTCAAATGGAACAGATAGTTTTTAACATCAATTGAAATGGTTCTAGGAATTGTTCTCTTCTTACCTGCCCTAAGGACTCATACAGATAAACCAAAGGTCCCAAAACTTGAGCGACCAAATTTGTTATAGCACAAAAGCTTTCTGCACCATCTTCCCTTATTCTTCTACTTTGCCCCATACTGGACTTTAACTACAGAGCAACGCATTCTTGCTTTCAGTAGCCTTCCTTTCCCCTCTTCCCAGTAGTGTTTATATTCTTAGTATTTTTAGACTGAAAATCTTGAATTTGGGGAGACTAGCATAGAAGTACTTAGCTGAGTTTTGAAGATGAAAAAAGCTTAAAATATGTTAAGAAGAAAAGTTGGTGCGCTCTATGAAGAAAGAGCTTTGAGTGACGACTGGAGAGCCATTCTACTTGGGTGGCAAGGTGCCAGCTCTATGTTCTAGAACACTGCTAGCATTAAATTGGTCAGGATTATCTCTGAACAGACAGGTTTCTTTCAGTGCTTGGTAAGAAAGAAAGAAATATGGCATTAAGTACAATAACAACTCAGCAAATAGCTCAGCCATGAGATTCCAAATATTTAGATAGAAATACTAAAATTCTGACAACTATATACCACCTGGAATGTCAATTGCTTAGTTATTTTCATCAGTTAATCATTTTGACTAAATTTTTTTGTTTGGCCATCTGGCTTGCTATAGAGGGGAAAAGTAGATTTGGCTGTAAGGATGAACTGTTTTAGAAAGATGGCTTCCCACAGCTCAGCAAAGAGAGTCAAACAGTGTCACTGTTTGATCATGATCAGGCTAATCTGAGATAATTATCTTCCAGAGAGATAAAGAAACAAAGTTCTGAGAGCTTTATGGAAGAAAAATTATATAAATGCATAAGAAAAACTAAAAATATAACAACTTTGATTATAGCCCAGCCACAAGATGAAAGATGAATCAAAACTCACCTAATTTGAATAAAATGTTTGATATATTGCTTTAAAAATGATGAGTATATAATATTGAGGTGTAGTATAAATGTAGAAACGAAAGTGCTACTTATATTTATGTTCAGAATGAGGACAGATTTTTTCCACCCAGACGTTAGGCACAGACTTGGGAATAACCAAGGATAATGAGGATATATTTGGACATTGGAAGAGAAGTTGAATTACAAAAGATGACTGAGCACTATGAATAAGACGCATGGGTTCTAATATAAGGATCTACCGTAAGTTTGCTGTGTGAGAAGTATCAACATGACTGACCTCTCTGGGCTTCAGTTTTCCAAAGTGTAAAATAAGTAGTTTGAGTTAGAAAGCTTTTAAATTCTCTTGTATCTTTTGAGTATGAGCACAGTGTTAGTATGAAATTCACAAGATAGGTTTTGAAAATCCCAGCCTCCTATATTCTATCAGCATCAGTCTTATTCTGCTGAACTAGGAATGGGCTTTTCAAGTTGGGCATTCATCTGACTCACCCAGAGGACTGGTCTATACCCTTAGACTTTCAGTTTCAGTAGGTCTAGGTAGGGCCCCAGAATGTGCATTGCTATCAAGCTCCTGGGTGAGACTGACACTGCTGGTGTCACTTTGAGAACCACTGCACTTCATTGTAAGAAGTCAGGCTTTACCTTCAGAGAACTCAAAGAGGTTTAAAGATAACATGGTCAGCTTAACTGCTCAATGCTTATGGATGTAGGCCCAGGCTTAATTCAGCAATCCTATAATCCTGCATTTCCTATATGGATTCTGAGAGTGAAGTTATAAGGAAAATAGAGAGATAAAGTCATAACCATTTCTCACAGGCTTCCTGGCACTCTGGCCAAGTCCAAGCAGAGAGCAGGCAGCAGAATGAACTCGGAGGGTAGAGCCCAGGCTTTGGAGGCAGGTTGTGGGGGGCAAATTTAGCAAATTGCTTACCTTCTATATGCCTCAGTTTCTGAGTCTACAAACTGGGTATAATGATCAGAGGACTCCAGACAAGCTTACAGGAGGAAATGCAGTTTCAATGTTTAGAAACAGAACAGGTATATAATGAAGTACTCAATGAAGGGTAGATGTTATTACTAATTTGTGCAATACTTTCAAAAATTGCCCTTGTAAGAAGACAGGACATTATGTGTTAGGGACAGTGTGTCCAAGAAAAGGTCTGAAATGCAATATTAGATTCTTTAGGCAGTTCCTGATTGCAGTGGGAACTAATTTCCACAGTAATAGCAGGTGTTATCCACATGGCCAGAACCAGCAAGACCCTTCCCCAAATATTTCACCAAGTTCAATTTTGGTGGTCTCTGCCCTCCAATTTTGTTCAAAGAGAGTCTGAATACATTCATTCATCTTGAATGTAATTCCTAAAAGGGATTTTGGAAATGGAGAAATGCTGTCCCTTTGATGATGGATTTAGGATATGTCATCCTCACTTTTGTTGGTTTTTCACTTGAGAACAGGCAGTGGTTAGGGCAGAATTTGATCCTCTTATGTCTCTGCATGTTCACATTATTCATTTTGCATAATAACTAAGTACTCTTTACACGTAATCTTGAGACTCCAGCCTTCTCTGAGTTATGTGTGCATTTGACAGTGAAGTTCAAACAGTGATCAATAATGCCTATTAGGAATGCATTGGGGGCGTTTTGTGAGTACAGAAGAAGTGTTTGGGGTAGACTTTCTTCTCTGACCTAGGACTTTTGGTGGGTGGGCAAAGTGAACATGTAAACTGATTATCAAACATTGAATTATAAAATTGTATTTTCAAAATTTTAGCCTGGAATTATCTTCTTGTTTCCTTCAATGATCCCAATCCCGATGGCATTTTAAATTCCATCTCAAGTCCCACTTCTTATTGAAAGTCTTTCCACAGAGAGCTCTGGCATGGTAGAGTGTAATCCAGGAGATGACCTGAAAGAGTCACTTTGTTCTCACCTCCCCCCAAAGTGAAAAAATTCACTAGAGGGGTCTTGGACAACTTCTTTGGTTCAGTGGTCCAGACATTCCATGATGCTTTATGGAGTTTTAAGTATAAACATGAAGCATAAAGGCAGATGTTGTCCATGCATCTCTGGGTGGAGGGTGTAGATCATTAGAGGATTAAAATGGTGGGCCCAAGTCTAGCATAATCTGCAGGTGGCAGATTCTGGTGTTCACTGGGGGAGCTGAGAGCAGACTTCAGTAGGGGTGGGGCCTTCCAAACTCTTCTCATAGGTGTGGTTAGGAAGCTTGCAAAAGGCAAGTACCACAGTTTTCAAACCATTTATTATATGTGACTTTTATCTTAAATGAGAGAATTGCTGGCACCTAATTAAGTTGTTAAAATAGATACGAAAATGTGTGTATGTTCAGATGCACATGTTAGGTAAATGAGTAATTGAGGAAAATTTCTACTACAAGTGAGAACATCATTCTATGTAAATAGAAGATGTCTATACTAATATGTAACAGGGATATCATTAATGCTTGAGTCTGCTGTCATGGAGGCTCAAATAAAGCAATTCCTTCCTACTTATCTGGGTCACTAAAAAATAAATTTAATAAAAATTTCCACCCATCTCTTTGCTCTTAAATATATAATATTACATAAAATGAGTGAGAACAACGTAGCAAAACTGGAACATAAAGTCCCAGCAAATTTATGAGCCTGCTCACAGCTATTAAGTACATGCAAGCTCATGATGCCAGAGAGCCTGCCTACGCCTCCATGATAGGTTTGAGGGTCCTTTCTGGAGCTCCTCCAGCTACACTCCAGAGGTGGTCTTTGGTCATCAGGAGGAAGGGGCTAAGTCCCTGAACATTTGCTGGCAATCTGTAGGGTGTCTGGATTAGGGGGAGTACTTTCACATATGCTGCCACAACAGCACTATGAGGTCATATTATCCCCCATGTACAGATGAGGCAACTGAGGGTCTGGAAGGTTAATTAACTAGTAACAAGCTGAGATATAGCTCTTGCTGCAAGTTTTCTGACACTCCTAGAGTATCAGGCTGGATGAAGATCTAAAGAAGGTGTCTCCCTTTTGGTGAAGTCATGAAATCAAGCACATGGACACTGAACTGAAGCCACATTGAAATATGCTGAGGGTTGAAGCTGAACACAGCCTCCTGGGGAAAACATCACAGGTGAACAAATTTCTGGTGTAGGAGGAGAACCCTAAACTCCTTAGTGGATCACTGAGGATGCCACATAGAGCATGCAATGACTTGGGGGTGACCCAGGCAAGGGGTATGTTGCAGACAGGGCCACAGTGTTATGCTGGAAGAGCCCAAGTGGGTTGATCTGCTTAGGATGGTACAGTGTACACCAGGTCCAGCATACTGGAGGGGGATACTTATTGCATGACTCAGTGTGCTTCTTATGTGCAGAACCTCCACTGGTAAAGTAGCCAGTTTCCTGTGACACAGTTTAGTGTTGAAAATTCTTCCCTAGGAAACAAATAGAATAAAAAGTGGAAGGATGCCCCTCTGGACACACCAGGGAGGGAGACTGGGGTGGTTGATGTCAACCTGGTATTGGTACAGGTTCCATGGGGAGAGGAGTGGGCCAAATTAGGAAAGGTGTAACACCACAAAGGTCCCCCGGGCATTTCTTGCCAGGTAGGTGTCTGACATGATGCAGAATTGACCTGACCTGGAACTCTGGCCTGAACCTCATTCTCCCTCCAGGCCCTCTTACTCTCCTGGTTGCAGGGCACACTGAGGCCAAGGCAAGAATAAAACCTGGTTCCCCTTACCTGAGGAGGCCCCAGAGTCCCAGGAGAGGAAGGCTTTGCAACTCTGGTCTCAGGCCATCATCCAGTGTGCTTTGCCCTGAAGGCTCCTCTGCCTTCTGTCTTCAGGCCTTTGGACATAACAGAGATTACATGCACTGCAGGGTTTTCCAGAGGACTGTGAAATCTGTTTTGCAAAGCTGAATTCTTCCCCCAGAAAGTAATGGAATTTATCCTGCAGACTCAGTGACGACCATGCTCTGGGGAAGGAGGATAGTGTCAGAGTCATGACAACAACCCCCATCTGCCATGTCTTTTCCCAGCTAGACTCAAGTCCAAGCTTTACACTCTGCCCTCTTCCCTGAGCCCCTTGAGAGGATGATGAATGTGAGAGTTTTGGAGAGGGAAAGGGTTACTGAAGTAGCGAGTTTTGAGGTATTTGGCTGTTTTCTCATGAAGAAGAAAGTGGCTTTAGGACATAGGAGAGTTGGCTATGTATAGCGCATGGGAAGGGTGTGACTAATTATAAAAGTAAGAAAGATTCTTTGCTTCACAGTATATGATGTACTTGAGTTACTTTGGATGTTAATAGCTGCTATTAAAGTCAGTTTTTTTTTTTGTTGTTCTAATGGGGATTGAACTCAGGGCTTCCAGGCTTCTACATGTTGGGCAAGCTCTCTACCATTTGAGCTATCAATGCCCCCAGACCCTAAAGTCAGCTCTGTAGTTAAAGCTGATTTTGCATCTGGAGTTATTACATTAATATTATGTTGTGAAGGTATGAAGAGGAAAAATACTTTCTAACTTTATTCTAGATTCTTTACTGAATTGTTTTATTTCCTCCTGGATTTGGGTTGAATTAGATCTGGAGCAGTATATTGGGTGGATGATTCTAGAATGTCCTTGACCATAGCAGAGTGGCAGAAGAGGGAGTAAGAGTGTAAGCACACAGTGTCCGGTTTTGGCCATCCAAATGGTGTGCTAAGGATGTGCTGGGGCTGCATGCTGCAAGAGGTGGGTCCTCCAGACTCAAGCTGGAGCCATGACCTGTCCTTGGTTGTCCTCATCACCATGCTTGGAGCCTGGCATATACAGAAAAAATGGTGTTAAAAGAGAAATCATTCAAATGCTTAGTAAAAATGGGGAAGAAGGTTGGGTGTGGTGGTGTACACCTGTAATCCCAGCACTTGTGAGTTTGAGGCCTGCTTGAGCTACATAGAGATACCCTAACTCAAAAAGAAAAAAGGTAGGAAGAAAAAAAAGGAAGGAAGGAAGCGAGGGAGCGAGGGAGAGAGAGCAAGAAGGCAGGAAGAGAAAGAGAGAGTGCGAGAGAGAGAGAGAGATGGGGGGAAGGAAGGAAAGAAAAAGATGGAAGCGAAGACAGAAAGGAAGAGGACTTTATTAAGGACTTTTGCATTGGAGGAGAAAGAGACTGAACTCAGCTCTGAATACAGAAAGGACTAGTGGGAATCTCAGAGTGAGGAAAGCGCATGGAAGATGACTAAGAGAAACTTGGATAGGCACTCAAAGTGGGGTGGGAGGAGAGGGAACTCCATCAGACTAAGGAAGAAGAGCTTGACTAGACAACAAGGCGTCAAAGGTGAGGAAATTCTCTGTAACTGGTTGGGGAGAATTTTTGGCCCAAAATGGGCTCAGTAGACCAAAGACAAAGTCTAGTTGAGAAGCTCAAATGAGCCTGATCAAAGTTGGAGCAACCTGGGAGTCTGTTAGGTGGATCTGCATTTGTGAATGAATGAGGATACATACTTTGGAGGATGTGTGGCTTTGTGGAAGGACATACGCTGAACAACTCCTCTATGACCCGTCTTGCAGAATTTGAAAGCCACACACACACAAAGGAACATATATCTGCCTTTCTGTCCTTCATGACATGCTAAAGTTCAGCCATTTGTGTGGATGGTTAAAGGAACGTATTTAAAAAATCAAAATTCTGCTTTCATTCAAAATTGCGAGTATCTTTGAAGGTGACTTCAGTTTGACCTTTTCTTTAAGAAAAGCTAGGGGAGCACTTATCTGTTCTCAGATTCTTCTTTAATTCTCAGAACAAACCCATAAAGGAGCTGCTACTATGAGAAGAATGAGGCAAAAGAATGCTAGTAAGTCACTCGCCTAACCCCCTGGACAAAATGGGCTGGCGCTTTTTGGACCTGTGAGGCCCTAGAATCTACCCTCTTCAGTCCCTCTGTCGGATGTGTCTCTAAAGCTTTTCTCACTTAAAGAGAATTCTCTCAGCCTCCTGACTCATTTAGGTCAGCATGAGTTCTTTTCAAAAGTAGATTAAACCCAGAACTCAAAAGAATGCTTGGAATTTTGAGCACACGAATATGGAGACAATTCATTTTCACAAATATTTACAGAACGTCAATCATGTGCCAGTCTTTGGGAGTTCAAGGACATATAAACAGACAGCTTTGCTCCCTCTCCACCCAAAGCAGGCAGAGAGGAGATTTGGGAGAAGACATAAAAAATACTCATTTCTTCCATGTGTACTGCTACCTTTTTAGGTATATAGGAAGGCTCTGTCTATACTTTTTTAGAGTGTGTTAAATTATTCATGGAGGCTTAAGTTTTATTTTATTTTTTCCCAGGAAAATTTGAAATATGAAGTAAAGTCTAAAATATTCCCAACTGGTTTCTTTCTTTTGAATATGTGTATGCGTGAAGAGTTACAATTGCAGTAAGAACCATGTGGTACCATGCTGTGGGGAGTGATGGTCTGGCATCAGACCCTATTTGACCCACTCTATAAAATGCATCTATGATGTTTTTTCCCTGAATGGGAACACAGTGTCCTTATTTTCTAAACCAGAATAGCAGCTCTCAGAAGGTACAGACATGTGAAGAGAAAGGGAGGGCAGCCTGTCAATGTTGAACCAGGAATGACTTTGGAGTAACAGGATGTCTGGAGATTCATGCCTCTGTCACCTGTTGGCTATGGGCTTGCTTAACTTTCTCAGCATCAGTTGTATTGTCATTAAGTGATAATAAATTTTGTGGGTATTAGAAATAACTTTATTCATTTTTTTTGAAACTTGAATAATATTTTCTTTGTTTATAAGTTAGAATCAAGAGACAAAGAAAGACAGTCCAGGGGACCAAATGGGAAGATGACTGAAACCCCTAGGGCCCCAAATGGAGTAAGTGGAAGAAAAAAGGGAAACAGTAGGAAAAAAAGTCAACATAATAAAAAGAGCTCCACCTACTTCCCTCCCAATGGAGACTGAGGGAACCATGGCCCTATCCCCTATCAGCATCATCTAGCTTAAATTAGAACAGCCAACCTCAAAATAGGGCCCTTAGAAGTGAACATCACAGCCATGGCCTCCTTGTATCAGGGCCTTTTGCCCACACAGACCCTTACCTTGCCCCAACCCTGTCATTCTGAACAGGGTTCTCTATGCTCAAGAGTTCATTCCCAATAGGACTGGATTTCAGTCATATTTTGTCCATGTCTCTCTTTCAGTAAATGTCCCTGTATTCCTTCCCCTTAGAAATAACTTTTAAAAAGGTGCTGTATCCTAAGAGGTGTTTAGTGAATAGCTAAGACTTTGAATTGACTACATTTCTTCTTAACTTTATTCTCACTTTGGGTATAGAGAGCAATGCTTGATATCTTTTCTTCCATAAGAAATTTGGAATTGGTAGTCAACTGCAGTGTTAAATTAGTCTGGATGAATGTCCCAGAAGTTCTCTGGGACAACCAGATAAAATACAGTACACCCCTTTATACCCAGTGGCACACACACTTTAAAAATAATTCTTATTCACCTTCCATTCAATTTATCTGGGCAACTCATATTTTATTTGTTAAATGTGGTCGCCTTACCATCAAAGCCTTAGTATTCCAACTTACTACTTTAAAAGAGCTCAGGGCTTGTGGCATCTTCTCTTGGGAACTTTGCGAGAAGATTCATGAATGACATAAATTCATTTCATGTGGGCCACCATCTTCTTAGGACCACAGGAACCATCTATAGGAAAATACTTGTAATAGCCAAATGGTAGTCCCTGGATTCCTGCATATTTCCAGGTCTCTTTTCAGAATTCCTGGTCAATCAAAAGCAATGTCTTTAAACATTGCTTTTTAGATCTAAGATCCATTTTATGTCCCTTTGATCATCTCAGTTCTTGGCCATATCCCATTTGTGAATTAAAGACATATGTTTGGATTTGTTAGCCAAAAAAGAAAGTAAATACGTAGCCTACAAATCTTGATTTGGAAATGTTTTACTTTGGAGAAGTGCTATAGTTGGCATCCTAGGTGTCCTGCAAATATTCCTGTGGTAAGGGTCTGTTCCCAGCATAGCACTCCCACTATTGGGAGGTGCTAGAAATTTTGAGAGAGTGGGCATAGTGGGAGATTTTTTTTTTTTTTTGGTTGCAGTGAGAACTCAACTCAGGGCCTCTCACTTGCTAAGCAAGTACTCTATCACTTGAACTATGACCCCAGTCCTGTGGGAGGTCTTTTGTCACTGAGGGCATGCCCAGTGGGACTTTGGTCCCTGTCTCTTCTTTCTTTTGTTTGCTGACCAAGGGATGAGCAGTTTTGCTCCACCATACTCTCCTGTCACCATGTGCTGCCTTACCATAGGGCCAAATCAAGAGGACCAACTGATTATGGACTGCAAACTCCAAAACTGTGAGCCAAAATAAACCCTTTCTCTCTATAAGTTGATTGTCTCAGTATTTCCAACACTGAGAAACAGAGTGACAGAAAGGTAACACAGGAAGGGGAGGACACATAGAGAATATTCAGTATCTTGTAGACTGCATAAATAGATTCATAGTTTCATAAACTTAAAGTTGTTCTATTAGTTTGTTTTCTTGCTCAGTTCAGCTCAACATTATCACGGATAATTATATTGAAGGTACTGGCTAGAGCATGTACAGACATAGAGCTGCTCTGGAGGATCTTAGTGATGAGTGGAGACAGAGAAACAAACAAAGGCATGCAGTGCTGCGTGACACAGGCCATGGCAGAGGAGTCCGAGGATGCTACAGGAGCACAGGGAGGTGCCAGGACATGTGCCTGGCCCTGAAAAGAAGGATTACAGAGAAGCAGATTTTGCACTGACTTGTTGATGAGACGTCAGGTGAAGGCAGGAAGGACAATGAAGCCACATGAACAATGGCATGGCTGCATGAACAGCCAAACATGGGGGAGGGGAACCTTAGTTCCCACACTGAGATTCATGATTAGCTGCTATTGAGTCAGGTTCCCTAAAAGCCTTGTTAGTATCATTACTGTTTGTATTATTATTTACTTTTATTATTGGCCCCCAAAAGAAAGACAAAATAAGTGATAGAAGCAGGTATTTTGTATTCCTAACTACTTGGAGAGTAAAAGGATGAGGATTGTAGTCCAAGGCCCCACAAAAGTTTGAGACCCTACCTGAAAACAAACTAAAGCAAAAAGGGCCAGGGCTGTGATTCAAGTGGTAAAGTGCTTGCCTAGATAGTGTAAGACCCTGAGTTCAAACCTAGTATCACCTCCCCTGCAAAAAAAAAGGGGGATAGAAAGCTATTTTGAAACTATATATGCTTATATCTTTTGTGTTTAGCACACAGTTGTCTAAGTTCTTAGAAGACAGGAGACTAAGAGTATATATTTTTAAAGTACTGAGGCTCACAGTACTTAAGGAAAATATAGGAACATCATGATAGACAACTTAAAGTTCCCTCAAGTCACAGAATTGTTACCTTATGTTGTCAAATTAGTGTGACATCTGTACCAGTGTGACCAATTTTTGCCCTCTTCACTTGCTGGAACTCTAGCTTCCTGGGAAGCAATGTGTGAGACTGTTCCTTAGTATTTGCACCCACCCCAGGCCTGTGCCTCTTAAACATTTGAAAGGGCTAAAATCTCTGACCAACACTCATCCATCCTCTTACGTCCAGCCTGGACATCTAAGAGGCAACTGCAACCCCTTTGGTCTTTAAGCAGTCATGGTTTCCTCCAAGACTGGATATGACAGTGAGACATCTCCAAGGTCCCTGCTTCTGCATAGCCTGCGTCTCAGACAAAGAACAGATGGAGACAAGGCAAAGAGGATGACTCTTTATGGAATGACCAGAGCCTGTAAGCAGGAGACTCTTCTCCGTGGACACATTACGGCTGTTGTAGGCTGTTTCCCTGGGAAAGGCAGAGTGGTTGGGTAAAGTGTCCATCCTTGGCCTCAGTTTCCTTGTGTGTGGAATGGAGATTAT
The DNA here is from genome assembly GCF_047511655.1 of Castor canadensis. Classification (NCBI taxonomy): domain Eukaryota; kingdom Metazoa; phylum Chordata; class Mammalia; order Rodentia; family Castoridae; genus Castor; species Castor canadensis. The sequence goes on from NC_133396.1 coordinate 112,680,485, forward strand.
CGTGCTTATCTCTGAGGCAGTGTGCTAAGGAGTAAGGGAGTAATATTTGCTCAGTGCTTAGCAAGGTGCTTGGCAAGAGTTAGAACTTGATGCATGTTTGGGTGTTTTATTAGGGCAGTCTCAGGTCACATATTCTTGAGCCCGTGGAAATTCTGGATTCCACATCCATCCTGAACCATCTTCCTATTATTACTTAAGCTAGCCATCAGCCTTCCCTTGACCCTAAACACATGCCCCCTTAGTCTGATGCTCATTCAGTCTGCCCTCAAGAACTCTTCCCAAGGCCCTGATTATTTGTTTTGATATTTTGTGGTCCAGAAATAGACTGTATCTCAGAATATATCTTTGTAGAAAATTATCCAGAAAGTAATTAAACACTGTTTCCAAGCACTGTTGTGCATTTCATGTCTGTCATCCCTGGAATACAGGGATAGAATATATTTATACTAATTAATTGCACTAATTATTACATATGTGAGGTTAGGGTCACTTGAGTATATTATTCAGATTTATGCAAAACAGATGAAGTGGAATAACCATCATATTCAAACACAGTTACTGTACTGGCTCTCACCCAGGAACTGTAATTTGAAGACTGAATTAGAATTCTCTGAAAGCTTGGCTTTTATCAACAGAGATACAGCTTAAACATTGAGAATCATATGTTTAACTTGTTTTTTAGGTCCACTATTTGAAAGGCTAGTGGTGTTTTTGGTCATCCTTCTTAACTTTATTAATCAAACATAAGCACATGTGATACACTTAGGAAGAAAAGAGAAAGCATTAAGAAAAAGACATAAAAGTGAATAAGCTTTAAAACCTTGGTGTGACATACAAATAACTGATAAAATCTATAGAAGTATCATGCTTTACACAAACATAATAAAAGAGACAGATTAGGGGATAAGTGATCATCCCCTAAAAACAAGCTGAATGCTTTGTTTTATAAAATAATTTACCTTAGGATATATGAAATACCACATTTCTTGGTATATTTGGAAAGTAAATATTTTATATACAGAGTTGTAGGAAATTATTTAAAATCACCTAACACGAGGTGTAATCATGTAAGATATTTATTTTATTTATGACTCAACTGAAATTATGGATCAAGGATAGTCCTGAAATGAAATGCAAGGGAAAATGTAAACTTGGCATTGCCCAGATGTTAAGAATAAAAAGTTAGTATTGTTACTTTCATCTCTAAGACAAACACTACACAACACATGGAGAAGTGGAGTGATTTGAGATCAATTAAGAGAGAGCATTATGATTCAGCTTGCACACAACAAAACCAAGGAAAGCTCCGTGAGACCAAAGTCAGTGAGGGCTTGGTTCCTAGGAAGGGTGCTGGCCAGGCCTCTCACTAGAGTGCCCAGGTGACAGTGATGGGGATGGCTGGCAGTGATGGTGACGTATTAAAAGCTTAACATATGTCAGGCATGGTGGTACACAATTGCAATTCCTCGGCAGGTGGAGACAAGAAGACCTCAAGTTCCATCCAGCCTAGGCTGTATAGCAAGAACCTGTGTTAAAAAACAAAACAACCATACCCTTAAAAAAAACCCTATTTACAGTGTTCTACAATTGTATTTAAATGGGTGATCTCTTTCTGTTCTCACAGCAGCCCTTGAATTGTGGCACTATTATTACTTTGTTTTATAGCTAAGGAAACTGAGGCTTAGGGAAGCTACCCAAGGCTTCAGAGACAATTTAAAAGATTAGCAAACCTAGATGTATTGACTCTAGAACCTACTGCCATCAATCATTATGTAGAGAAAGCTAAAAAATTTGTGAGATCCAAGGAAGACTCTTCTACCGACTGGAGAGAATTTAAGAATTCTAATACACTGCTGGGTGCTGGTGGCTCATGTCTGTAATCCTAGCTACTCAGGAGGCAGAGGTCAGGAGGATCATGGTTTGAAGCCAGCCCAGGCAAAGAACCTATCTCAAAAATACCCATAACAAAAAAAAGGGTTGGCAGAGTGGCTCAAGGTGAAGGCCCTGAGTTCAAGCCCCAGTATTGCAAAAAAAAAAAAAAAAGAAAATTCTAATATAAAGCCAAAATATGGACAGTAATACTTGATGAGAGGGAAGACATATTTGAAAAGGGATTGACTCAGTTGCCTTGGAAATCCTAATGAAGGTTAGGATAAACATAGTAACATTTTATAACTTTCACATTGGTGATTCTGTTGCAGTTTGTGATTTTGCCGCTGTAACATAACTAGTTTTAGATCTAGATTTTCATATGTGCCATTAGTACTACTTACTGTGATCTAAAATGGGATGCTGGTGGAGTGACTCAAGTGGTAGAGCACCATTCTATCAAGCACCAGGTCCTTAAAACTAAAACAACACAAACAAATAAAGTCACAACTGTAATTCTAGCTACTTGGGAGGTGGAGATAAGGAGGATAGTGGTTCAAGACCAGCCTGGGCAAAAAGTTCACAAGACCACAATCTCAACCAATGACTGGGTACAGTGATGCATACCTGTCATGCCAAATTACACTGGAGGCGGAGATCTGAAGGATCGTTGTTCTAAGCAAGCCTGGCAAAAAGTTTTCAAGACCCCAACTCAATGGATAAAATCCGGATGTAGGGCACATGCCTATCATCCTAGCAAAGGTGAGAAGTTTAAAATAGGAGGCTCACAAGTCAGGCTAGCTGGGCAAGAAGCAAGACTCTATCCCTGAAATAACCACCACAAAAGGGGCTGGAAGTGTGGATCAGGCAGTAAAGCAACTGCCTTGCAAACTCAAAGCCCAGAGTTCAAACCCCATGCCACTGAAAAAAAATAAACAAAATGACCCTATTTTCTAAAGTAAAATACAGATGCAGTGTTCAGTTAAAATTTTGCTATATATATTTTCTGATTTGTGAATTTTTAAAGGAAAAAAATGTCACTGATATATATAAATGAATACAAGCTTAGTTTTATGTTTATGGAATCTTATTTGTTGAGAATAAACTTCTGCAAATCTGGATGTTTGGGAAATTGTGCTGTGTATGAATGCTGGAGCTCTCTGGAGTCCCCAAGTACTCTGCTGCTGGGTTTGGGTAAGTGTTCCCCAAAACTTATGTGTTAAAGGCTTGGTCTCTAGCTGGTTGCTATTTTAGGTGGTGGAAACTTTATGAGGTAGAGCCTACTGGGAGTTCATTGGGTCCTTGGGGGAGTTCCCTCTAAGGGAATTGGGGGACGTCTATCTGTCCTTCCTTCTTTCAGTTGCAGGTCCTGAAGTGAGTGAGTTTGCTCTGCCTTGCACCCTGGTCATGATATGCTACTCCTGACTAAAAGCAATGGAGCCAACCTTTCATGGGCATAAATCTTTAACACTGTGAGATAAAATACCTCTTCTCTTGAGAAGTTGATCATCTTTGGTAATTGTTACAGAAAAGGAAAGCTGACTAATGCATCTGATAAACGAATCTATCTGCTGAAGTCTTCCCTCGCTCGCGTCACCAGGCTGCACCTCTCTCTCCAGATTTCATTCAATTGTCTTTTGACCATGTGCCTTCCAGCTCTGCTTCTCTGTCTTTATTATCAGCCTCATGATTGAATGGTTTAATTCAGTTATCATGAAATTTATTTCCTCTATATACCAGTGGTTTTAGGTAATTTGTGTCCTATACTGTCATCTATTTTAATTTGGTAAAACTCTCTGTGATACAGTACTTATGAACAAAACCATACAAAAGAAAATTATATTGTATTGATATCTCTGGATCTAATTGTTCTCTTGGTTCTTGGTGAATTTAATGTTTTCTTTTTATTCTCACCTATACTTGTAAAAATTCACACAATTGTTAATAACATTTTATATCTACACAATATATTTTTTATTTGTTTTTGTCTGACTAAAGGCAGTGTCAGCTTGAAATGCTTATTTTGTTGTATCACAACTATGTATTAGCAAGAATAGGAAAATATTTTTGTTTGATATAAGTCTTTAGCTTATCAAAGATAAGTTAGTGGAAGAAACAGGCCATACTTATTTTAACTGATTCACTCCATTTATTTTGATTATTCATGTGATATTATTCATTCCCCTAAAAGGAAAGCTCCCACTTGTGTTAAGATTACATAAAAATAACTGACAAAAGCAGACAATGTATCTTTTAAAAATAGAGTCTGTGCCAACATAAGCTCAAGTAATTGATTCTGTAAATTTAGAGAAAATTGAATAATATCAAGCCTGGAAAATTTGTTTGAAGAAGCCTGTTTTGGAGAAGAGGATAAGAATTGTTATATGTATAACTTTTTTAAGTGGTAAGAACAATTTTTCATGCCAGAGTGTCCTACTGATGATGTTTTGTGTCTTAAAGATGATTCTCCAGTTTTCTTTAGGTCTCAATAATCCTAATATATCCTTTTCTGTCTCTTACTTTCAAATTTTCTCTGTGCTAATGCTTTCGGTGGGTCTCATGCATACCATATAGCTGAGAGTGTATCTCTTATAACTTGAGAATTTTGCCCCTTTCCTATTCATATGAGCACTAGGTTACATGGATTTATGTGTATCATTTTATTGTGTGTCTTCTGTTCTTCATATTCAGCTTCCCTTCTTGCCTTTCTTTAGATCAATTGAAAATCGTCCTTAGATCAGTTTTAATCCTTTCCTCATTGTTTTTCCTCCTTTCTAGTTTGGAAGTTATGAATTCTATGTTTGTTCTTTTAATGGTTACTCCAGCTATTTTAACATAAATAATGCCTCCAGCAACAGCAGGCTGCCAACAGCGGGCAGGCAAGCCACAGTTGCAGCAACCATTCTCAGAACTGTCTCCAGACTCTTTTTTTTTTTTTTTTGTCTCCCTACCTTTGATGAGAGAACAACCGAATTACACCTGCAAGCTGAAAAACTTACTGAAACTGTATTGCATTTAAACTTGGGACACTTGGTGGGGTTATTTTTGTGCATGTGTGTGTGTAGTTTTGTTCTTCTTTATGTGTCCCCTTTGATGAGACAGCTACAGAACAACATCTGAGGCACCATCTCCAGGATTGGAGACTGTGACTTCACTGCATTTGAACTTGGAGGATTTTTGGTTTCTTGGTTTTTTTAAATTTTCTATTTTTTCATTTTATTTTAATACATTTTTATAAATAGATTTTTCTTAAATTTACTTCTTTTTCATTTTTATTCTTACCTTTTTTTTAATTTTTGATTTTCAATCCTCTCTCTGTCTCTCTAATGTCTGTTCAGCTTACAATCGATTAGTACACTAAAGCTCCCTGTTTATACGTTTGAACTCTTCTTGTCTGACACCTTGTTCTGTTTTCTCCCTCCAGTCTGTGTATTTGTTTTTCCCATTTCTTTAACTTCTTGCTTTCCATCTCAGCTCACCCTTCCATTCTAAATATTACCATTGTTATTATCACAAACTAGAAAATACTTAATTGCACACAGTACAGGGATAGTAACAAGACCAAAAACAGTGATGGGAAGACAGAAAAAACAGGGAAACCAGTTTCCCCACCACAGCAAAAAATTAGTACAGGAACTAGAGGGGAATGAAGAAAACAGAAACTCAGATCCAGACTCCAACAAAATGAAGATAAACTATGCCAAAGGACCCAATGAAGCCCACAAGAATAGTTTAAAAGAAGACATACTACAAGTACTCAATGAGAATTTTATAGAGATGATACTGGATAGGGTCAACCAAAATGTACAGGAGACACTCAAGAAATTCCAAGACAACAAAAATAGAGAATTTGAAAAAGTAAAAGAAGAAATAAAGGAAACCATAGAAGCACTGTATAAACACCAAAGTGAAAGAGAGAACACGATGAATAAACAGGTAAATGAACTCAGGACAAAAATAGACAACATTAAAGAGGAAAACTGCCAGGATATGGAAAACCTCAGAAAAAAGAACGAAACAGAACTGCAAAACAAAATGGAAGGCCAATCCAGCAGAATAGAACAAACAGAAGACAGAATCTCAGAAGTTGAAGATGAAATGGTAATTAAAGGAAAAAACCGAAGAACTATTAATTAAACAACTCAAGACCGGTGAAAAGAAAATGCAAGAACTCACCGACTCCATCAAAAGACCAAACTTGAGAATCATGGGCATCGAAGAAGGAGAAGAGGTGCAAGCGAAGGGTATGCATAATATATTTAACAAAATAATAACAGAAAATTTCCCAAATCTAGAGAAAGATATTCCCATACAGATGCAAGAGGCCTCCAGGACACCAAACAGACCAGATCAAAATAGAACTACCCCATGAAATATCATCATTAAAACAACAAGTTCAGAAACTAAGGAAAGAATATTGAAGGCTGTAAGAGAGAAAAAACAAGTAACATACAAAGGTAAAGCCATCAAAATCACAGCAGACTTCTCAACAGAAACATTAAAAGCAAGAAGAGCGTGGGGTGAGATCTTCTGGGCACTCAATGGAAATAACTTCAACCCCAGGATACTCTACTCAGCAAAACTATCATTCAAAATAGATGGAGCAATAAAAGTCTTCCATGATAAGCAGAAACTAAAACAATATGTGACCACAAAGCCACAACTACAAAGTATTCTTCAAGGGATTCTGCACACAGAAAGTGAAACCCAACTTAACCATGAAAAGACAGGCAGCACCAAACCACAGGAAAAGAAAAAGCAAGAAAGTAGAGAGTAACCTCAACTTAGGTACACACAATCAAACCTTCAAACAAGTAAGACAACTAAATGGCAGGAATCACCACATACCTATCCGTACTAACGCTTAATGTTAATGGACTTAATTCACCCATCAAAAGGCACCGCTTAATGAAATGGTTTAAAAAGGAAGATCCAACAATTTGTTGCTTACAGGAGACCCATCTCACTGACAGAAATAAGCTTAGGCTAAGGATGAAAGGCTGGAAGAAGATTTACCAAGCCAAAGGCCCCCGAAAACAAGCAGGAGTAGCAATACTTATCTCTGACAAAGTAGACTTCAAACCTACATTGATCAAACGAGATAAAGAAGGACATTCCATACTAATAAAAGGGGAAATAGACCAAAAGGAAATAATAATTATCAACCTGTATGCACTCAATGTCAACACACCCAATTTCATCAAACATACCATGAAAGACCTAAAAGCATATGTAAACGCCAACACAGTGGTTCTGGGAGACTTTATCACCCCATTATCATCAATAGATAGGTCATTCAAACAAAAAATCAATAAAGAAATCCAAGATCTAAAATATGCAATAGATCAAATGGACCTAGTAGATGTCTAGAGAACATTTCATCCAACCTTTACACAATATACATTCTTCCCAGCAGCCCATGGAACCTTCTCCAAAATAGATCATATCCTAGGGCACAAAGCAAGTCTCAGCAAATACAAGAAAGTAGAAATTATACCATGCATACTATCTGATCACAATGCAGTAAAAGTAGAACTCAACAATAAAAGTAAAGACAAAAAACATGCAAACAGCTAGAAACTAAATAACTCATTACTTAATGAAGAATGGATCATCGATGAAATAAAAGAGGAAATTAAAAAGTTCCTGGAAGTCAATGAAAATGAAAACACAACCTACCGGAACCTATGGTACACAGTTAAGGCAGTCCTGAGAGGAAAGTTTATAGCCATGAGTGCATATATTAAAAAGACTGAAAGGTCCCAAATCAATGACCTAATGATACATCTCAAACTCCTAGAAAAACAAGAACAAGCAAATCCCAAAACAAATAGAAGGAGAGAAATAATAAAAATAAGAGCTGAAATCAATGAAATAGAAACCAAAAAAACCATACAAAGAATTAATGAAACAAAAAGTTGGTTCTTTGAAAAAATAAACAAGATCGCTAGACCCCTGGCAAACATGACTAAAATGAGGAGAGAAAAAACCCACAATAGTAGAATCAGGAATGCAAAAGGGGAGATAACAACAAACACCATGGAATCCAGGAAATCATCACAGACTACTTTGAGAATCTATATTCAAATAAATTTGAAAATCTTAAAGAAATGGACAGATTTCTAGATACATATGATCATCCAAAACTGAACCAAGAGGAAATTAATCACCTGAATAGATCTATAACACAAAATGAAATTGAAGCAGCAATCAAGAGTCTCCCCAAAAAGAAAAGCCCAGGACCTGATGGATTCTCTGCTGAATTCTATCAGACCTTTAAAGAAGAACTGATATCAACCTTCCTTAAACTGTTCCACGAAATAGAAAGGGAAGGAAAACTGCCAAACACATTTTATGAAGCCAGTATTACACTTATCCCAAAACCAGGCAAGGACACCTCCCAAAAGGAAAACTATAGGTCAATCTCCTTAATGAACATTGACGCAAAAATCCTCAGCAAAATAATGGCAAACCGAATTCAACAACACATCAAAAAGATTATTCACCACGACCAAGTAGGCTTCATCCCAGGGATGCAGGGGTGGTTCAACATACGAAAATCAATAAATGTAATAAACCACATTAACAGAAGCAAAGACAAAAACCACTTGATCATCTCAATAGATGCAGAAAAAGCCTTTGATAAGATCCAACACCATTTCATGATAAAAGATCAAGAAAACTAGGAATAGAAGGAAAGTACCTCAACATTACAAAAGCTATATATGACAAACCTACAGCCAGCATTATACTTAACGGAGAAAAACTGAAACCATTCCCTCTAAAATCAGGAACCAGACAAGGATGCCCACTATCTCCACTCCTATTCAACATAGTACTGGAATTCCTAGCCAGAGCAATCAGGCAAGAAGAAGGAATAAAAGGAATACAAATAGGTAAAGAAACTGTCAAAATATCCCTATTTGCAGACGACATGATCCTATACCTTAAAGACCCAAAAAACTCTACTCAGAAGCTTCTAGACATCATCAATAGCTATAGCAAGGTAGCAGGATATAAAATCAACATAGAAAAATCATTAGCATTTCTATACACTAACAATGAGCAAATGGAAAAAGAATGTATGAAAACAATTCCATTTACAATAGCCTCAAAAAAATCAAATACCTAGGTGTAAACCTAACAAAAGATGTGAAAGAGCTCTACAAGGAAAACTATACACTTCTGAAGAAAGAGATTGAGAAAGACTATAGAAAGTGGAGAGATCTCCCATGCTCATGGATTGGTAGAATCAACATAGTAAAAATGTCGATACTCCCAAAAGTAATCTACATGTTTAATGCAATTCCCATCAAAATTCCAATGACATTCATCAAAGAGATTGAAAAATCTACCGTGAAATTTATATGGAAACACAGGAAGCCACGAATAGCCAAGGCAATACTCAGTCAAAAGAACCATGCAGGAGGTATCACAATACCTGACTTCAAACTATATTACAAAGCAATAACAATAAAAACAGCATGGTACTGGCACAAAAGCAGACATGAAGACCAGTGGAACAGAATAGAGGACCCAGATATGAAGCCACACAACTATAACCAACTTATCTTAGACAAAGGAGCTAAAAATATACGATGGAGAAAAAGCAGCCTCTTCAACAAAAACTGCTGGGAAAACTGGTTAGCAGTCTGCAGAAAACTGAAACTAGATCCATGTTTATCACCCTATACCAAGATTAACTCAAAATGGATCAAGGATCTTAATATCAGACCACAAACTCTAAAGTTGATACAGGAAAGAGTAGGAAATACTCTGGAATTAGTAGGTATAGGTAAGAACTTTCTCAATGAAACCCCAGCAGCACAGCAACTAAGAGATAGCATAGTTAATGGGACCTCATGAAGCTAAAAAGCTTCTGTTCATCAAAAGAAATGGTCTCTAAACTGAAGAGAACACCCACAGAGTGGGAGAAAATATTTGCCAACTATACATCAGACAAAGGACTGATAACCAGAATATATAGGGAACTTAAAAAACTAAATTCTCCCAAAACTAATGAACCAATAAAGAAATGGGCAAGTGAACTAAACAGAACTTTCTCAAAAGAAGAATTCAAATGGCCAGAAAACACATGAAAAAATGCTCACCATCTCTAGCAATAAAGGAAATGCAAATTAAAACCACGCTAAGATTCCACCTCACCCCTGTTAGAATAGCCATCATCAGAAACACCAGCAACAACAGGTGTTGGTGAGGAAGCCGGGAAAAAGGAACCCTCTTACACTGTTGGTGGGAATGTAAACTAGTACAACCACTCTGGAAAAAAATTGGAGGCTACTTAAAAAGCTAAACATTGATCTACCATTTCATCCAGCAAAACCACTCTTGGGGATATACCCAAAAGACTGTGACACAGGTTACTCCAGAGGCACCTGCACAGCCATGTTTATTGCGGCACTATTCACAATAGCCAAGTTATGGAAGCAGCCAAGATGCCCCACCACTGACGAATGGATTAAGAAAATGTGATACTTATACACAATGGAATTTTAAAGCCATGAAGAAGAATGAAATGTTATCATTCGCTGGTAAATGGATGGAATTGGAGAACATCATTCTGAGTGATGTTAGCTTGGCCTAAAAGACCAAAAATTGTATGTTCTCCCTCATATGTGGACATTAGATCAAGGGCAAACACAACAATGAGATTGGACTTTGAGCACATGATAAAAGCGCGAGCACACAAGGGAGGGGTGAGGATAGGTAAGACACCTAAAAAACTAGTTAGCATTTGTTTCCCTTAACGCAGAGAAACTAAAGCGGATACCGTAAAAGCAACTGAGGCCAATAGGAAAAGGGGACCAGGAACTAGAGAAAAGGTTAGATCAAAAAGAATTAACCTAGAAGGTAACACCCACGCACAGGAAATCAATGTGAGTCAATGCCCTGTATAGCTATCCTTATCTCAACCAGCAAAACCCTTGTTCCTTCCTATTATGGCTTATACTCTCTCTACAACAAAATTAGAAATAAGGGCAAAATAGTTTCTGCTGGGTATTGAGGGGGTGGGGGGGAGAGGGTTGGGGCAGAGTGGGTGGTAAGGGAGGGGGTGGGGGCAGGGGGGAGAAATGACCCAAGCCTTGTATGCACATATGAATAATAAAATTAAAAAAAAAATTCTAAACTCATTGTCTTTACTCACTTTATGGTAAACAAGGTGTTCATGCCTACCACTTTCAATCAATATACTTGATATTGTAGCTCGGTATTTTAGTTCCACCTGTCTTTTGTCAACTTTTTACATGGGACATTATAATTTTGTTTACTACAGCTGATGTTTTTAGATAGCTCACTTATTTGCTCCTATGTTTACTCCTTGTTCCTTCTTTTATCCTACACTTCCACTTAGCGTTCCTTCCACCTGAAGTACCACATTAGCATTCATTTTACCAGTATATTTTCTGTTCTCTCTAAGTGACTTTGTGCTCCTTCTTGAAAGATAAACTGCATAAGCATATGCATCTAGGTTAGACGTTATGTTTTTTAGGACTTTGAAGATTTATTATTATTATTATTATTATTATTATTATTATTATTATTGGTGGTGCTGGGGTTTAGAACTCAGAGCTTGAGAGGCAAGTGCTCTACCACTTGAGCCATACCTTTAGCACTTTTGGGTTCTTTTAGTTTGGTTTTCAGATGGGGCCTCGCACATTTTTGGGCCAGCCTTGGATCTCAGTCCTCAGTTACAGGGATTACAGATGTGTACCATCACACCTGGCTTGTTTCTTTGAGATAAGGTCTCACTAACTTTTGGCCTGGCCTGAAGATCTGATTTTTTAAATTGCAGTTCAGAGGTCTTTCTATTCAATTATCACTCTTGTGGTGATCTGTCTTCTCTCTCTGCATGCTTATATACATTTCTTTCTCTGGTGCTATGAAGTTTTTTAATGTTAGTTTTAAAAACTGGGAAAGTTGAACTTTGGGATTTAGTGATTGGCATCCTTTAACAATCTTGGTCATTATCTCTTTGAATGTGACCTTGTACTCATCTTCTGTATTAATTCCTTTGGAAGCTCCACTTAGAATTTTGTTGAACTTTATCACTCAATTCTTTATACACCTCCTTCAGATTTTTCACCTCTGTTCTATATTATGAAGAATGTTTTTCTTTTGCTTTATGAGGTAGGGTCTCACTATCTAGCCCAGGCTGCTTTGCACTCACATGAGCTCCTCCTGCCTTGGTCTCCTGAGTGCTGAGATTATAGGCATCCATCAACACACCCACTGAAACTTTTCAATCTCTCTTCCCAGTTCACCAAATCTTTCTTTAGTTGGCTTTTTTTTTCTCTCCCCTCCCTACAACAACCTCTAGGTTTGTAGTCTCTTCCCACTTATGTATATAGCACCCAGGACAGAAGCTCATAGGTTCTGAATTTTGTCAAGGATGGTGGGACAAAAGACAACCATCAAGCTCATACACCTCCTTAAAGTCCTGCTTTCTTTTTCCCACTAGTTTATGAGCTGAGCCCTATCTTTCTAAAGTGCGTTTCATTGTTTTCACTGAGAGAGAGCCATTCAACATATTTCATCTGCTGAAAATGGAGTTTTCTATCTCCTGGGTGCCAGTGTTATAAGGAAGTGAGGGAAGCAGAGGTGACCTATTGACATCCCACTTGTATGGTATCCCTTCTCTTGTCTCTCCCTCCATACTGCCAGGTCATTTCTGTGACAAGATGCCAAGAACAATTCTTTTTTAGTTAGTAAGAAAAATGCAATATTTCAGTGGTTAAGCTCTTGTCTGAAATAATACTTTGTGGTTACTTTCAGTTTTCATAAACCTTTCTTTCTTTGTTATTGTTAGGCAAAACACCTTTGCCTGACATTTGCTAAGCACTGAATAAGTAAATGAAAGAATGACCAATTACCTTAACAATTTTTAAATTTACTTTTTCATTTAAAGACAGTATTTATAGCTGGATGTGTTGCTTCATGCCTGTATTCCTAGATGTTTGGGAGCTGGAGATTGGGAGGATAATGATTCAAGGATAGCCAGGGCAAAAGTTTGTGAGACCCTCCTTTTAACCTATAAAAAGCTGGGCGTGGTGGTAAATGCCTGTCATCTCAGCTTTGTGGAATAAATTGCAATCCAGGTTGGCAGAAGCATAAACACTAGACTCGATTCAAAATGTAACTAAAGCAAAAAGGGCTGGGCTCAAGTGGTAGAGTACCTGTGAAGCAAGCACAAGGCTCTAAGTTCAAATCCAAGTACTGCCAAAAAACATACTGATATTTATGGGGTACGATGTGATATTTTGATATATGTATGTATTTGGAATAAATAAAGCAAGCTAATTAACCTGTCTTATCTCCTGTACTTATTTTTGTGTGTGCTGTGGACATTTAAAATGTATTCTACAATTTTCAGGTATATAGTACACTAGCAATCATCACTGGCTGTGCAATAGACCTCTAGCATTTTTCCTCCCATCTAAATGAAGCATTGCATCCTATGACCAACATCTCCCCATACCTCTTTTCCCCCTAGTCCCAGGTGACCACCATTCTACTTTCTACTTCTATGAGTTCATCTTTTTTAGGTTCCACATGTAAGTGAGATCAAGCAATTATTTTCTTCCTGTGCCTGGCTTATTTCATTCATTGTCATATCCTCCATGTTCATTCATGCTTTTAAAGATGGCAGGATTTGATTCTTTTCAGAAAACTGACTAATATCCCATAGTGTAGATGTATCCATTCATCTATCAATGGACACAGGTTGGTTCCAGATGTTGGCTATTGTAAGTAATGCTGCATTGAACACAGGCGTGCAGATATGTCTTCAACATGCTGATTTAATTTGCTTTGAGCATATACCCAGAAATAAAATTGCTGGTAGTTCTAGTTTTAATTTTCTGAGGAACCTCTGTACTGTTCGCTGTAATAGCTATGCCAATTTACATTCCCACCAACAATGCAGGAGGAGTCTCTGTTTCCACATTCTCTCCCACACCTGTTTTTATCTTTTTGATAAAAGCCATTCCAACAATTGTGAAGTGATACCTCAGCGTGGTTTTAACTTACATTTCCCTGAAGATGAGCAATTTTTTGGTCATGTACCTATTGTCATTAGTATGGTTTCTTTTGAAAAATATCTGTTCAGGTTCTTTGTTTTTTTAAATGTTGCTGGGGAATTGGACCCAATGCCTGATGCATGCATGCTACACAAGAGTTGTACCCCTGAGCTATACCCAAACCCCTGCCCGTTTCTATTTGTGTTGTTTTCTTGTTACTGAGTTGTTTGAGCTCCTGATGTATTTTGACAATTAACCTCTCATCAGGCAGATGTTCTACAAATATTTTCTCTTATTCCATAGACTGTGTCTTTACTGATTGCTTCCTTTGCTGTATGGGAGCTTTTTAGTTGATACTATCCTGTCTGTTTTTGCTTTTGTAGTCTAGGCTTTTGGGATCATATTCAAAAAAGGCTTTGCAAAGACTAATGTCGGGAGGCTTTCCCCCTGTATTCTTCTTTTAACAACTACTTTTTGAAAAGGACTTCAAGGTGTCAGGAAGTATACAACAGAACATATACCTAGACTCACGTGTGCACACACACACACAGACACACACAGACACAGACACACACACAGACACACACACACACACACACACACACACACACACACGTGCTCGCACATGTGAGCATTTCTGTTTTCATTTCTTTTCAAACTTTTCCTCAATTTTCATTCCAAACAAATTTTTCAAGGTGAGATAACCACAGAAGCATTTTGGTTGGCTACCAATATGTCTTGCTCCCTTTTGGCAATGGGCAAAATTGTCAAAAAAGGCTCAGTGCAGGGCAGGTACCAGTGGTTTGAACCTGTAATCCTTAACTATGCAGGAGGATGAGATTGGGAGAATTGTGGTTCCATCTCAATGGAAAAAAAGCTGTCATCCCACCAACAATAGGAAGCATAAAATAGGAGGATCGAGGTCCAGGCTGACCTGGGCAAAAAGCAAAACTCTATCTCTAAAATAACCAGAGTAAAAAGGGGTGGGAGAATTGACTTAAGCAGTAGAACATCTGCCTAGTTCAGCCTTCCCACGCCTCCCCCAAAAGGCTCAGTGCTTTTTAAAACTCCCTTTGCCTTATGAAAAGCCCCTTCTTTTCCTTCCAGGCCCCTTGGTGGCCTTTTTGGCTCTTACTCTTTTCTACCTTAGAACCTGCTGGATCTCTTGGCATTCCTTCATTTGTGTAGCCTGGAGCCTGGCCTTATCTCTTTGTCCGTTCCTCAGAGTAATATGTTATTAATACTCAAGTGAATGTTATCCCCTGTGCCATTGTCCTTGGTGATTATTTTGTGTCCCTCCTGTGTCTGTGAAAGTGGCTTAGCAGTGGCCACTGGAACCCAGGACTGAATGCACCTGCATCCTTCTCCCAGGGCGCTGGCTGATTCAGGGAAGAGAGGGCAGGTTGGGAGGATGAGCACACGTAACTTGCCCATTCTCTACTTCTCATTCTCTGTACTCCTTCCAGGAGTAGAACTTATCCAGGAATGTGCTCAGAGGCTCCAAAGTCTCAAACCTGAGTTCCTCTAATCTCACTCTGCTGATGAAGGTTTAGCACCTTCACTAGAATTAAGGGAACTTGCCCTTCAAGGTTAAATAAACAGAAGACTATCTTGTTTCTCTTCCATTTTTTTAAGCTAGATTCTTGTTTGACATTTTGTGTTCTTATCTTAAAGATATTTTAAGAAGATGGAATTCTTCCTTAGCTTTTGTGATTGACAGCATTGCCTTCTTTGCATCAATTCATAAATATTTATTGAAAGCACATTTACCTTCTAGACAACAGAAGAGTATGGGCATAGCAAATAAAAACAAGCAAACAAATAAAAAACCTCATTATCCTTACTCTCAGGAAGCTCACATTCTTGTGAAATAGAAAAAATTCAGTAAGTACCCTTGTAGAACCAGGCATGGTGGTACATGCCTGTAATTCTAACACTTGGAAGCTGAAGCAGGAGGATTGCAAATTTCAGGCAAGGCTACATAGTGAGACCCTGTCTCAGAAAAATATCCATATGAACTGGTAGGAACTAATTATTGATCTGAAGAATAAATGAGATGATGGATTTCAGAGTGGTGGCTGTGCATTTATGTGTGGGCATTTTATCAGAGAGAGTAATTAGAAAAGGGCTTGTTATAAGATGACATTGGAACAGAGGTGGGAGGTGGGTGAAGGACGTACAGTCAGCCAGGTAAGGAGTGTCTTTGGCAGAAGGCATAGCCATGGCAATGAGGCGGCCAGTGTGGCTGAAAACAACAAGCAAAGGTATAGGGGTGTTGGGAGCTGAGATGAGAAAGTTATCGGGGGGCTAGATCACATGGGGTCTGGAGGGTCAGGATGCTTAGTGCCATTTATTTCCTTGAATTTATGTCGTTTTGTCATTTGAACAACAGAAACAGTTGTATGCTACCAGAACATTTTTCAACTTTGTTGTACCCATCAGAATAATCTAGGAAGCTTGCTCAAAAAACAAAACAAAACAAAACCAAAAACAAACAAAACATTGTTGGCTCCACTCCAAGTTTAAATAACAATCTCTGACCCACTAAAGAGTCCACATTTTTAACAAGCTTCTTGGATGGATGATTCTTCTGAAGTCATATCAGCACTGCTCTGTAGACAGTTATCTGGAGACCATTGCAGATGGCAAAAGCTTGAAAACTGCCTTTTGATGAAATCAGGGTTATGCACAACCTCTCACAGGAAACAGAAAAGTGTGTACTTTTGCATAATGGCTGAATGGCTTATTATGGGGTGTGGTTGGATGGCAGAAGAGGTGCATGGATCAGAAGGACACAGAGAAGGGATTATAAAGTGGGAAAGGAAGCTAGACTAGAAATCCTAGATGTCAACCTTTGAGCTGAGGTTAGGACTTAATAGATTGTTCCCATGATGCTACTAGACACCAGAAGTACCACAAATTATCACACATTTCTCTGAATGGAGGGGTCTCCAACATATTATTCAGGAATTTCAAAATTCCCTGATTATAAGCAGTCTATCAACAATTAGATGTTATACTTGCCATTGATCTTTCTCATTCTCCCATGGAAGCAAAGGTAAGTATTATGTAGCTTAAGCCAAGATAAGCAAATAGAGGAACTGAATTATGTTTTCTGTAATGGGCTGAATGGACTTCCCACACAGCTATTTCTATTTCTTAACCCCTGAATCTTGTAAGTATAATCTTATTTGGAAAATTATATCTGCAGATGGAATTTGGTTACAGATGTCAGGATGACAGTGTCCTGGATAGTCTAGGTGACCCTAAATCCCATGACAAATGTGCCTATAAAATGCAAAAGCAGAGAAGACAGGATCGGTGGCGAAGTCCATGTGACGACAGAGGCAGAAGTCAGAATAATGCAGCCACAAGACAAATTGAACCCAGAGCCACCCGAAGCTGGAGTAGACAAGGAAGAATTCTTCCCTGGAGTTTTAGAAGGAGGGTGGCCCGGATGACACCTTGATTTGCACTTCTCAGAGCTAAAAGAGAATAAATTTCTGTTGCTTTAAGCCAGTAGGTTTCTTTTTTTCTTTTTTTCTTTTATTATTCATATGTGCATACAAGGCTTGGGTCATTTCTCCCCCCTGCCCCCACCCCCTCCCTTACCACCCACTCCACCCCTCCCTCTCCTCTCCACCCCCTCACTACCCAGCAGAAACTATTTTGCCCTTATTTCTAATTTTGTTGTAGAGAGAGTATAAGCAATAATAGGAAGGAACATGGGTTTTTACTGGTTGAGATAAGGATAGCTATACAGAAGCCAGTAGGTTTCTTATAATTTTTTTTGTGTGTGTGTTGGGTGTTTTTTTTTTATTTTATTCAAATGTGCATACAATATTTGGGTCATTTCTCTCCCCTTCCCCCCACCCCCTCCCTTACTCCCCACTCACTCCCTTACCCCCCCACCCCCTTGCTACCAGGCAGAAACTATTTTGCCCTTATCTCTAGTTTTGTTGAATAGAGAGTATAAGCAATAATAGGAAGAACCAAGGGTTTTTGCTAGTTGAGATGAGGATAGCTATACAGGGAGTTGACTCACATTAATTTCCTGTGCATGTGTGTTACCTTCTAAGTTAATTCTTCTCGAACTAACCTTTTCTCTAGTTCCTGGTCCCCTTCTCCTATTGGCCTCAGTTGCTTTAAAGTATCTGCTTTAGTTTCTCTGTGTTGAGGGCAACAAATGCTATCTAGTGTTTTGGGTGTCTTACCTATCCTCACCCCTTCCTTGTGTGTGCTCGCTTTATCATGTGATCAAAGTCTAATCCCTTGTTGTGCTTGCCCTTGACCTAATGTCCACAGATGAGGCAAAACATAAGATTTTTGGTCTTTTGGGCCAGGCTAACCTCAGTCAGAATGATGTTCTACAGTTCCATCCATTTACTTACGAATGATAGCATTTCATTCTTCTTCATGGCTGCATAAAATTCCATTGTGTATAAATACCATATTTTCTTAATCCATTCGTCAGTGGTGGGGCATCTTGGCTGTTTCCATAACTTGGCTACTGTGAATAGTGCCGCAATAAACACGGGTGTGCAGGTGCCTCTGGAGTAACCTGTGTCACAGTCTTTTGGGTATATCCCCAAGAGTGGTATTGCTGGATCATATGGTAGATCAATATTTAGATTTTTAAGAAGCCTCCAATTTTTTTCCCAGAGTGGTTGTACTAGTTTACATTCCCACCAGCAGTGTAATAGGATTCCTTTTTCCCACATCCTCACCAACACCTGCTGTTAGTTGTGTTGCTGATGATGGCTATTCTAACAGGGGTGAGGTGGAATCTTAGAGTGGTTTTAATTTGCATTTTCTTTATTGCTAGGGATGGTGAGCATTTTTTCATGTGTTTTTTGGCCATTTGAATTTCTTCTTTTGAGAAAGTTCTATTTAGTTCACTTGCCCATTTCTTTATTGGTTCATTAATTTTGGGAGAATTTAGTTTTTTGAGTTCCCTATATATTCTGGTTATCAGTCCTTTGTCTGATGTGTAGCTGGCAAATATTTTCTCCCACTCTGTGGGTGGTCTCTTCAGTTTAGAGACCATTTCTTTTGTTGAACAGAAGCTTTTTAGTTTTATGAAGTCCCATTTATCTATGCTATCTCTTAGTTGCTGTGCTGCTGGGGTTCCATTGAGAAAGTTCTTATCTATACCTACTAACTCCAGAGTATTTCCTACTCTTTCCTATACCAACTTTAGAGTTTGGGGTCTGAAATTAAGGTCCTTGATCCCTTTTTAGTTAATACTGGTATGGGGTGATAAACATGATCTAGTTTCAGTTTTTTGCAGACTGCTAACCAGTTTTCCCAGCAGTTTTTATTGAAGAGGCTGTCTTTTCTCCATCGTATATTTTTAGCTCCTTTGTCAAAGACAAGTTGGTTATAGTTGTGTGGCTTCTTATCCTGGTCCTCTATTCTGTTCCACTAGTCTTCATGTCTGTTTTTGTGCCAGTACCATGCTGCTTTTATTGTTATTGCTTTGTAATATAGTTTGAAGTCAGATATCGTGATACCTCCAGCATTGTTCTTTTCACTGAGTATTGCCTTGGCTATTCAAGGCCTTTTGTGTTTCCATTTAACAGTAGATTTTTGAATCTCTTTGATGAATGTCATTGGGATTTTGATGGGAATTGCATTAAACATGTAGATTGCTTTTGGGAGTATCGACATTTTTACTATGTTGATTCTACCAATCCATGAGCATGAGAGATCTCTCCACTTTCCATAGTCTTCCTCAATCTCTTTCTTCAGAAGTGTATAGTTTTCCTTGTAGAGGTCTTTCACATCTTTTGTTAGGTTTACACCTAGGTATCTGATTTTTTTGAGGCTATTGTAAATGGAATTGTTTTCATATATTCTTTCTCAGTTTGTTCATTATTAGTGTATAGAAATGCTAATGATTTTTCTATGTTACTTTTATATCCTGCTACCTTGCTACAGCTGTTGATGGTGTCTAGGAGCTTGTGAGTAGAGTTTTTTGGGTCTTTAAGGTATAGGATCAAAAAAACCATACAAAGAATGAATAAAACAAAAAGTTGGTTCTTTGAAAAAATAAACAAGGTCAATAGACCCCTGGCAAACCTGACTAAAATGAGGAGAGAAAAATCCAAATTAGTAAAATCAAGAATGCAAAAGGGGAGATAACAACAAACACCATGGAAGTCCAGGTGATGATTATCAGAGACTACTTTGAGAACCTATATTCAAATAAATTCAAAAATCTTAAAGAAATGGACAGATTTCTAGATACTTATGATTATCCAAAACTGAACCAAGAGGAAATTAATCACCTGAGTAGATCTGTAACACAAAATGTAATTGAAGCAGCAATCAAGAGTCTCCCTAAAAAGCGAAGTTCAGGACCTGATGGATTCTCTGCTGAATTCTATCAGACCTTTAAAGAAGAACTGATACCAACCCTCCTTGAACTGTTCCATGAAATAGAAAGGGAAGGAAAACTGCCTAACACATTTTATGAAGCCAGTATTACACTTATCCCAAAACCAGCCAAAGACACCTCCAAAAAGAAGAACTATAGGCCAATTTCCTTAATGAACATTGATGCAAAAATCCTCAATAAAATAATGACAAACCAAATTTAACAACACATAAAAAAGATCATTCACCATGACCAAGTAGGCTTCATCCCAGGAATGCGGGGGTGGTTCAACATATGAAAATCAACAAATGTATTAAACCACATTAACAGAAGCAAAGACAAAAACCACTTGATCATCTCAATAGATGCAGAAAAAAGCCTTTGATAAGATCCAACACCATTTCATGATAAAAGCTCTAAGAAAACTAGGAATAGAAGGAAAGTAGCTCAACATTATAAAAGCTATATATGACAAACCTACAGCAAGCATTGTACTTAATGGTGAAACTGAAACCATTCCCTCTAAAACCAGGAATGAGACAAGGATGCCCACTATCTCCACTCCTATTCAACATAGTACTGGAATTCCTAGCCAGAGCAATTAGGCAAGAAGAAGAAATTGTCAAAATATCTCTATTTGCATCACCTGGTGGTCTGTGTCTCTGGAGCCAGTAGGAGCTGGTGTCTGGAGGTATGGGAGCCCTCCTGGTTTCTCCATTTAACATGAAGTGGGAATGCTATGTGCAGGCTGGGGGTGTGGAGGAGTCAAAGTTTTGCCTCTTCTCGGTGGTTTTTCCATTAAGGTGTATCTCAGCGTCTCTCCAAGATTTTACTTTAGGAAGCATGCTTTCTGCTTCCTCCCTCTAGTCACCATCTTGGAATCTCTTTTATAATGTTTTATAGCAGCCACAAGAAACAAATGCATCTTCTTTTTTTTTTTTGGTGGCACTGGGGGGGTTGAACTCAGAGCCTTGCACTTGCTAAGTAGGTGCTCTTACTACTTGAGCCACTCTGCTAGCCCGAATGCATTTTCTTATACTTTCTAATGACAATTTTGGCACCTTTATTCCTGGGCTATTTCAATCTTTGCACAATTGTAACTATACTTTTATTTTATCTCTGAGTAGTAGATATTTTTATATATACATTTTGAATTTGTAGTGTTCTCTTACTTACAGAAACACAATTCTTTTTCTCTGCTCCTTTCTTAGGATTTTCGTTTTTGGTTCATTTTGTCCAAGAGATGTTTATACCAGACTATTTTTAGAAATATATTTCCCTATAGTTTGGATGTTGAATGTCTCTTAAAGGATCATGTGTTAAAAGCTTGTTCCCCAGATTGGCACTCTTGGGAAGTGGTGGAACTTTAGGAGGTGGGGCCTAGTGGAAGGTCTTCAGGTCTTTGGGAGGGGGTGTGCCCTTGAAGGGGTCTGTGGGATTCTACCCCTTTCCTTTTTCTCTCTTGCTTCTTGGCTATGAGGTGAGCATTTTGCTCTGCCATATGCTCCCTGCCATTTGCATGAGGCCTAAAAACAGTGAGTCCTCCTGATCATGAACTGGAACTTCTAAAACTGTGTCAATAAAAATCTTTTCTTCTTATAAGTTAATTTTACCAGGTAATGGAGAACTGATTAACACAACACCTTATCAATTTCCCTAGCATCTTTAAACAGAGACTGATTGTTTTTAAAAAAAAACCCTTAAGAAATGGACTAGAATGCCTTTTATATTAAGGGGTATGGCTCTGTAGGACCAGGGACTGTAACAGTTCTTGCAAGCAACCTACCTTTTCCTGGAAATGTTATATTATCAAGGCAAGGACAGAAATGCAGACAATGATGGTGTTTGAACTTAGATAGGACATACCAGTGTCCTAACTTCTCAGATTGGCACTCAAGCCTGCTATGTTTAGATTCTGGCCGTTCTTCTAAGCTTCCACGTTTCTCTCTATATCCTCCCCACCCACTCATGCCTTGGCTTACATTGCTTTCGGTGCTGACATTGCCCTTCCCTCCTCTCTACTCACCAGAGTTCTTCCACCCTTAAATGTCTATCCTAAATCTAATTTTCTCCAGGGAAACTACTTTGATTTCCCTGGCTCCAGCAGCCTTTCCCTGGTTTGTATGAAAGCAGAGTATCAACTTGCTTGGTGTTGATTTGCTTGCAAATTCCCTTCTAATTTTAGACAGATTAAACTCTAGGGGGTAAAGACATACCCTGCCCTTTCTTCTCCACAGTTCCCACCACTTAGTAGGATCTCCTCATTGAGGATTGGGTCAACCCCTGACAATGATGTTTTTCTCTCTGGTTTGAAAATGGCTAACGATAATCCTTGTTTCTTTCTTTTTTTTTTTAATCATTTTTACATTTACTCACATGTGTATACATTATTTGGGCCACTCCTCTCACCCCACTTCTGGGCAGAACCTGTTCTGCCTTCTTGTTCTCTGATTTGTTGAAGAGAAAACATAAGAAATAATAAGAAAAATATACCATTTCTGCTAGTTTGAGATAAAAATACCTATACGAGAGATTTCTAGAATTGCTTCCATGCACATGTGTATTACAACCCATATTGGTTCATCTCCACCAGACTTCTTCACTATTTCCTGGTCCCCTTTTCATAGTGACCTCTGCCAGTTTAAGATTACTGTATTTGCTCCTTTACAGTGAGCACATCAACCACATTCAAGTTTTAGGTTTCCTTCCCTTTCCCTATTCCTTATGTGTGCATTCTCCCCTTAGGGTATGACCCATGTCCAGTAATATTACTGCACTTGTTTCAGGTCTATAGTCCACATATGAGGGAGAACATGTGATTTTTGTCTTGCTGAGTCTGACTAACTTTGTTTAAGATGATGTTCTCCAGTTCCATCCATTTACTTGTGAATGACAAAATTTCATTCTTCTTTGTGGCGGAATAAAATTCCATTGTGCATAAATACCACATTTTCTTAATCTTGGCTATTGTGAATAGTGCTGCAATAAACATTGGTGTGCTGGTGCCTTTCTAATAACCAAAGTCTCATTCCTTCGGGTACTGCCCTAGAAGTGGTATTGCTGGATCATATAAACCTCCATTTTGTTTTCCAAAGTGGTCGTACTAGCTTACATTCCCACCAGCAGTGTATGAGGGTCTGTTTTTCTCCTAATTCTTGCCAACGTTTGTTGTTGGTGGTGTTCTTGATGGTAGCAATTCTAACAGGTGTGAGGTGGAATCTTAGTGTGGTTTTGATTTGCATTTCCTTTATGGACAGGGATGATTAGCATTTTTTCATGGTTCTTTTTTTTTTTGCCATTTGGACTTCTTCCTTTGAAAAAGTTCTGTTTCGTTCAGTTGCCCACTTCCTTATTGGTTCATTAATTTTTTGGAAGTTTAGTTTTTGAGCTCCCTATATATTCTGGTTATCAATCCTTTATCTGATATATACCTAGGAAATATTTTCTCTCACTTTGTGGTTGGTCCCTTTAGTTTAGAGAACATTTCTTTTGGTGCACAGAAGCTTTTTAACTTCATGTAGTCCTACCTGTCCATCATTTCTCTTAGTTGTTTTGCTGCTGGAGTTCTACTGAGGAAGTCCTTGTCTATACCTATACTATTGTTTCCAGTGTATTCCCTTTCTTTCATTTACGAACTGGAAGGTTTCAGATCTGATATTAAGGTCTTTAATCCACTTTGAGTTGATACTACAACAGGGTGACAGGCATGGACCTAGTTTCAGTTTTCTGTAGGCAGATAACCACTTTTTTCCAGCAATAGTTGTTGAAGAGGCTCTCTTTTCTCCATCCTATGTTTTTTGTGCCTTTGTCAAAAATAAGGTAGGCATAGCTGTGTGGATTCATATCTGGGTCTTCTATTCTGTTCCACTGGTCTTCATATCTGTTTTTGTGCCAGTGCCATGCTGTTTTTATTGCTATGGCTCTGTAGTACAGTTGGAAGTTGGGTATTGCTCTTTTTGCTCAGTATTGCCTTGGCTATTTGCAGTCCTTCGTGTTTCCAAATGAACTTTAGGGTAGATTTTTCAATCTCTGTGATGAATGTCATTGAGATTTTGATGGGAATTGCATTGAACATGTAGATTGCTTTTGATAGTGTAGCCATTTTTATTATGTTGATTCTGCCAATTCATGAGCATGGGAGATCTTTCCACTTTCTGCAGTTTTCTTTGATCCCCTTCTTCAATGGTTTGTAGTTCTCCTTGTAGAGGTCATTTATATCCTTTACATTTATTTCTAAGTATTTAATTTTTTTGAGGCTATTGTAAATGGAATTATTTCCCTATGTTATTTCTCAGTTTGTTCATTATTGGTGTATAGAAAAGCTACTGATTTTTGTAAGTTGATTTTGTATCCTGCTACATTGCTGAAGCTGCTTATTGTGTTTATGAGTTTTGGGGTGGAGATTTTGGGTCATTGGGGTATAGGATCATGTCATCTGCAAATAGGGATAGTTTGACTATTTTCTTTACCTATTTGTATTCCTTTTGTTTCTTCTTCTTGCCTTATTGTTCTGGCTAGGAATTCCAGGACTATGTTGAATAGGAGTGGGGAGAGTGGGCACTTTAGTTTCATTCCTGACTTCAGGAGAAATGGTTTCAGTTTTTCCCCATTAAGAATGACACTGGCTATATGTTTGTCATATATAGCCTTTATAATGTTGAGATATTTTCCTTCTATTCCTAGTTTTCTTAGAGCTTTTATCATGGAATGGTGTTGAATCTTATCAGAGGGATTTTCTGCATTTATTGGAAATGATCAAGTGGCTTTTATCTTTGCTCCTATTAATGTGCTGTATTGCATTTATTGATTTTTGTATGTTGAACCATCCATGCATCCCTGGGATGAAGCCAACTTGGTCATGGTGAATAATCTTTCTGATATGCTGTTGGATTTGGTTTACCATTATTTTATTGAGGATTTTTGCATCAATGTTCATTAAGGAGACTGACCTGTAGGTCTCCTTTTCGGATGTGTCCTTGTCCAGTTTTGGGAGGAGTTTAATACTGGCTTCATAGAATAAGTTAGGCAGTGTTCCTTCCTTTTCTATTTCATGGAAAAGTTTAAGGAGTATTGGTATTAGTTCTTTAAAGGTCTGGTAGAATTCAGTAGAGAATCTGTCAGGTCCTGGACTTTTCTTTTTTGGGGAGACTATTGCTGCTTCAATTTCTTTGTGTGTTATTTATCTGTTTAGGTGGTTACTATCCTCTTGGTTCAGTTTTGGATAAGTATCTAGAAATTTGTCCATTTCTTCAGGATTTTCCAATTTGTTGGAGTATAGGTTCTTAAAGTAGTCTCTGATGATTCCCTGGATTTCCTTAGTGTTTGTTACTATCTCTCCTTTTTCCTTTCTGATTTTACTAATTTGGATCTTTTCCCTCCTTATTTTAGTCAGATTTGGCAGGGGCTTGTCAATCTTGTTTATTTTTTCAAAGAACCAGCTTTTTGTTTTGTTGATTCTTTGTATGGTTTATTTTGTTCCCTATTTCATTAATTTTGGCCCTTATTTTTATTATTTCTCTCCTTTGCTTATTCTTGTTTTTCTAGTAATTTGCAATGTAGCATTCCATTGTTTATCTGAGATCTTTCTGTCTTTTTAATATATGCACTCATTGCTCTAAACTTTCCTCTTAGGACTGACTTTGTTGTGCCCCATAGGTTCTGGTTGGTGGTGATTTCATTTTCATTAACTTCCAGGAAACATTTGATTTATTCTCTTATTTTGTCTAAGACCCACTGATCATTGAGCACTGTGTTATTCAGCTTCCAATTGTTTGCATATTTTCTGCTGTTGCTTTTGTTGTTGAGCTCTAGTTTTATTGCATTGCAATCAGGTAGAATGCAGGGGGGTTTTCTGTTTTCTTATATTTGCTGAGTCTTGCTTTGTGTCATATGATATGATCTATTTTGGATATGACCTATTTTGGAGAAATTTCCACGGGCTGCTGAGAAGAATGTATAGTGTGCTGTTTTCAGCTGAAATATTCTGTAGACATCAGTTAGGTCCATTTGATCTATGGTGTCATTTAGTTCTAGGATTTCTTTGTTGATTTTTTTGTTTGGATGACCATCTATTGGTGATAGAGGGGTACCACTACCACTGGGTTGGATCTATATGTGCTTTTTAGTCCTTTGGTATATGTTTGATGAAGTTGGGTGCACTGACATTGGGTACATGTAGGTTGATAGTTGTTATTTTCTTTTGATGTATTGCCCTTTTTATTAGTGTGAAGTGTCCTTCTTTGTTTCATTTAACCAATGTAAGTTTGAAGTCTATTTTGTCTGATGTAAGTATTGCTACTCCTGCCTGTTTTCAGGGGCCATTAGTTTGGTAAATCTTCCAGCCTTTCACTCTAAGCCAGTGTTCATTTCTGTCAATAAGATGGGTTGCTTATAAATAACAGATTGTTGGATATTCCTTTTTAATCCAGTTTGCCAAATGGTATCTTTTGATGGGGGATTTGAGTCCATCGATATTTGGTGTTAATATTGATAGGTATGTGAGGTATATTGTGATTCCTGCCACTTGTTTTTGTTGTTTAAAGATTTGATTGTGTGCAACCAAATCACTGCTACTCTCTGATTACTTATCTTTTCTTCTCCTGTGGTTTAATACTTCCCATCCTCATGTGATTTTGTTTGCTTTTATCTTCTGTGTGCAGAATTCCTTGTAGAATCTTTTGTAATGGTGGCTTGGTGGTCATATATTGTTTTAGTTTCTGTTTATCGTGGAAGATTTTTATTGCTCCAGCAACTTTTTTTTGAATGATAGGGAAGAGAATATTTTCATTCAATGTCCAAAATACCTCACTCCATTCTCTTATTGCTTTTAGGGTTTCTGTTGAGAAATCTGCTGTTATTTTGATGGGTTTACCTTTATATGTTATTTGTTTTTTCTCTCTTACAGCCTTCAATATTCTTTCTCGAGTGTCTGTGCTAGTTGTTTTAATAATATGCTGTGGAGAGGTTCTATTTTGGTCAAGTCTGTGGTGTCTTGGAGGCTTCCTGTACCTGAATAGGCAAAACTTTCTCAAGGTTTGGAAAATTTTCTGTTATTATTTTATTGAAAATATTATGTATCCCTTTGGCTTGCACCTCTTCTTTAATGCCCATGATTCTCAGGTTTAGTCTGTTGGTGGAGTTACTGAGTTCTTGCATGTAGTTTTCGCAACTCTTGAGTTGCTTGACTAAGATTTCTTCTGTTTTTTCTTTAACTTCTATTTTGTCTTTGAGCTCTGAGATTCTGTCTTCTACTTGTTCTAGTCTCCTGGCATGGTCTTCCTCTGCATTTTTTGTCTGACTAAAGGGACTTTTTATTTCCAGGATTTCTGTTTGATTTTTTTTCTGATGTTTTCCATATCTTTGTTCAGCTCCTCTTTTATATTTTGTGTTGTCTTCTTTAATTCATAGATCTCTTTTTTTTCTATAGTGTCCTTTGTTTCACTTTGGTGTTTGTTGAAGTCCTCTCTGAGTTCATTTATTTGTTTCTATGTCTTCTTGTGTTCTCTATTTTTGGTGTATTGAAATTTCTTAAGTGCATCTTGTATGCTTGGTTAACCATGTCTAGTATCCTCTCCTTGAGTTTCTCTTGATTTCTTCTTTGAGAAAATTTTTGCAGGGGTCACTGGGCTCCTTAAGTGACATTTATCATTGTTTTGTTGGAGTCTGGAACTGAGTATCCATTTTCTTTGTTTTCCACTGAATCTTCTACTGAATTACTTTTTTGAGGAGTAATGGTTTCCATCCCTTCTTCTTCTTCCCATTGCTCCACTTGGTGCTGTGCAACTATGTTCTTGATAGTCTAGTTGGTGGTTTTAATTACCTGTTTTCTTTCCCTTGATTTAATTTTTGTGTTGTGACTGACTTGGTTGTTAGCTAGATTAATGTACTCTTTCTGTTCCTGACCTGGAGGTGTAATTTAGGAATAACAAATTCACAGGTTCAAAGCCAGACTAGTTGTTTACATATTATATAGAAAATTCCTTGGTGATACTATCTATAAACAGTGAGAGTTGGGAGGGTAATGCTTGTTAGGCTAGATACAGAAACTTGGGTAATTGGTAAAGGTGACACTAATGGAGGGGCAGAAAAGGGGGGGATGGGAGAGGAGATATGGAGGCTGCTGGGTTTTGTGGGCCTTATGTGTGTTTGGGTGTATTTCTGTTGTAGTGGAAGTTGCTTGTGTCAGGGATTGCAGGAGTCTGGGGTGTGTGTACAATCGGTACAGTAGGGTAGTCAGTGGGCAGTGAGTGTGTAGGAGGGAGAGGTAATGTGGTAACAGGTTGGGGAAGAATAGGAGGTGGAGGTGAAGACAGAGGGAGAGAGTGGATGAGAAGAGACAGAAAGAGTAGTTGGGAGGGAGAACAATGGATTGTAGCACAGGGAAAGGAGGGACAGTGAAAGGGGTAAGAATAGGGATAAGAAAATAGTGATGGTAAAGTTAATAATACAGAAACCAGGTATCACAACAACTAAAAGTTCAGTCTGTTTGGTAAAAGTTCTGGAGTTGTTCTTTTGGCATCTAATTCTGGTATTGGTGTACAAGTGGGAGCTCTAATGTGATCTCACCAGGTGACTGGCTTGTGAGTAGTAGTTGGTTCCTTCTGTCCACAGGACAAGTTGCAATTGGGAGCTGAGGTAACTCACTGCCAGTTCATGCAGGGTGGTCAGAACTATTGTTTCCACCAGGCAGCTGCTGCATTGCCCTATAGCTGCAACTGTGTTTAGTCAGCTCTTCCCCCAACAAGATGGGGAAATTTAGCTGTGAGTACCGCCCTCTGTCCCATAAGACCAGCTCTGGGGTCCACTACCTATCCCGTTTTGGGAGGTTGGCTTTTTGCCCCACCCCTGCTCTCAGACTTTGTTGCTTTTCCTGCTTTTTTCACTGAGAGTTAGGCACTGAGAATTTGGCTCCTGTCCCACTCCCATTCTCTGGGGCAGGTTCAGTGTTCCACCCCACCTCCACTGTTGGTCTTGGATTATAATGCACTATTTATGCTTTTCAATTTTGTTGGGGGGGATTCAATTTGCCCAGGTACTGCACTGGATTATGTTCCCAGGGGTTGGGTAGGGGAGTGCATGATGATTACCTGTTGATTCTGCAGATTTACACAAGCAGCTTTGGAGCCAGCTGGCAGGTAGAAATGGCCTGCAACTTCTCTCCCCCTGTTTTGAATTGACTCCCAAAACCTTGATGCTGTTTCTGGGCATGTCTAATTGTTCTTCATGGATAAAGCCTGCTTAATTTGTCTTATTTCTGAACGGCATCTTTGATTCATAGCAGTTAAATCAGGCATCCAACTATCAGGTGTTGTGTATAACCAGCAGTCATAGCTCTCCACTGTGGCCTTGGGCAAGCAGCCCCATAACCTAGAAGTCTTTACTATCTACCTTTGGGATGGGTGCT
Organism: Castor canadensis; assembly: GCF_047511655.1. Classification (NCBI taxonomy): domain Eukaryota; kingdom Metazoa; phylum Chordata; class Mammalia; order Rodentia; family Castoridae; genus Castor; species Castor canadensis. The sequence continues at coordinate 112,710,174 of NC_133396.1, forward strand.
GGGGATGCTCTTAAAATGGAAGCTGGATCTTTCCTTTCCACCAGGCTGGGTGTTGAGGAATCAGAAAACACTAAGTCATTATTCCTTCCTTGGAGGACTGCAAGAGTGTGGATATGCACCCTGTTAGGTGGTGAAAGGGCTTGGGTGTGCTGGGGGTGGTGGTGGTAGAGGGTGATGGCTTGAGTAACATAATGGTCTTGAGCCTGGGAAGTAGGGGACTGAACCCTCATGAAGACTCCATTCCTCACTAGCTACTTGACTTCTCTGATTGAGATGATCCTCAGCTGCAGAACAAAGAATTGTAATTGCTGAGGACTGAATTAGATTGTGGACTTAAAGGACTGAAAAGAAGTCTGACCCATGGAAAACACTAAAAAAATAGCTATATCGGAGTCACTGTGTTCTTATTTTATGCATCTTGCCCTGAGCCTCTACCTAGGCCCATCTTTTTTTGTTGTTTTGTGTTGGTTTTTGACAGTACTAAGTATTGAATTCAGGGCCTCATACTTGCAAGTACTCTACTACTTGAGTCATACACTCGGTCTTTCTATTTTAGTTATTTTTTCAGTTATGGTCTTGTGCTCTGCCTAGGCTGGCCTATGGCTGTGATCTTCCTACCTCTGCCTCCTGAGTAGCTGGAATCACAGGTGTACACCACTATACCTGCCTAACCTTTTATACATTTTGTCTATCACCCTCTCAGACTTCCACCTGCCCCTTAGCCTGCCTAACTGTATTCTTGACTCTGTTATTACCTCTTATAACTGCATACTATTGTCCTTAATTCTTGGACTGTCTATTTCATTCAGCATCATCTTGGTAATCTCTACTTCTTGTCTGTCCAGAGAGCTGTCATCAAAGGGCAAATGTGACCCCTTCATTCCACTCCTCAAAGTAGACTTTTCCATAAGTCTGTTCTTATCCAGCATCTCCCCTGTCAAGAGAAAGGTGCACCATCTTACAGTGGGAGAGCTTTGACTTAGTGGGGGTTGACTTTCTTATCAGTATTCAGCTGTGTCATCTGACAGCATCTTGAGAAAGGGAGCAATTTTGGTCTGTTCTGCCCTAAAAAATTACAGCTTAATACAATTTTTTAATGTGTGTGAGCCAGTGATAAAAGTTCTAATCTCTGCAAAGCATGAGAAGAAGTGTTAATACAGCTTGGGAAAATACCCGCATGTCCTCAATTTCCTGGCAAGCTCCTGTCCCTCTCCAATGCAGGGCTTATCTCAAATAGGCAGCAGATGCCAGAGTGACACTTTTTAGACCAAGAAACGGAATTTTTTTTTTTTTTTTGCCTACAGTTTCTTTTCAGCATTTTGGGGAAGCAGTTGGATTCTCAGAGGAGAAGACTTTATTGATTTGGAAAGCTCCTCCTTCCCTTTCCTGCTTGCTTTTTTTTTTCTTTCAGTTTTTCTTGCCATTGGTTTTATAAGGGAATTTAATTTTGAGAGAGAAGAGGAGATGCTCAGAAAATCTCTGTAGAGGGAAATGACAGTGGGGAGCTGGTGAGAAGGACTTCTCAGTGCCTAATCATCTGATTCACTTTGCCTTCTATGTTCTTCTAGGATGTTCAGCCTGTGGACTCTCATTAAGAGAAGGTTCAATCAGAGTGGAGCCCCTGTCTTGTTTATTTGTGTAACTTCTGCCCCTGGTCTATTTGCTAGGGAGGCTATTGAGTTGGAAATAGACCAAGAACAGGCTTTTGTTTACACCCAGTTGCCTTTCCTGTATCATGAGGTGTTTAGGTAGGTTTTTGTTTATTTATTAAGTATACTTTGAATATCTCCTATGTGATAAACAATTTGATAAACGCAGGGGGAGAAAAGGTGAAAAGCTTATTTTGAGAATTTTCCTCAGAACTACTTCAGGTCCATGTTGTTTCCCTTTAAAATGTTTTTCTTTTTAAAAAATTAAAAATTAAAAATAATAAAAAAATCCATGTATTCAGCAACATTTGGTCATATGAAAAGTGCTGAAGTGAAATAACTATCAACCTTAAAGTCTATACTCAGCTATAATTCTTTAAGAGTTAAAGGGTTAAAACTGAAGGAATTGCTTATTATTTATATTAAATGGATGAAATGTGTGGTATTCAGATTGATATCAATAAAGCTATTTTCAAAAAAAGAGAAAAATGTAAACCAAGCAAGGGGGAGGCAGTGTACTCCTATGCTCCCAGCATTCTGGAAACTGAGTCAGGGGGATTGTAAGTTTGAGGCAAGCCTGGGTCAGATAGGAAGACAGAATCAGAATTATAAAGGTACTAGAAGAAAATTTTAGGGTAATACTTTGACATTAGTCTGGGCAACAATTTTTTGCAAGTTGTCAAAGCACAGGTAACAAAAGAATGAATAGACAAATTGGATTATGTCAGACTAAAAAGCTTCTGTGCAGCAAAGGAAATAATCAATAGAATGATATGAAACATTTGTAAACTGTTCATCTGACAAGTTGTTAATATCCAGAATATATAAGGACCTAAAAAAATCTCAACAGCAACCCCCCCCAAATAATCCAATTTAAAAATCAAAGAAGATGTATAAATGCCAACAAATGGAAAATGTTCAACATCACTAATGATCATGGAAATGTAAACCAAAACCATAATGAGATACCATCTCACTCTGGTTAGAATGGCTGTTGTGAAAAGACAACAAGTGACACATACTAGTGATAATGTGGAGAAAGGGACACTCCTATACACTGATGGTGGGAATACACATTAGTTTAACTGCTACAGAAGTCAGTGTAAAGTTCCTCAAAACAACAACGATAACAACAAAAACAGAACTGTCATATGATCTAGAAATTTTACTACTTGATATACAGCCAAAGGAAATGCAATCAGCTTGTCATTAAGACGTCTACATGTCCATGTTTATTGCAGCACTGTTCACAACTCAGGACTCAACCTGAATGTCCATCAATTGGTGAATAGATAAAGAAGATGTGGCATATGCAGCAGATCCTTTGTATCTGCAGGTAGGTGGTTTTGAGGAGACTGTCATTTAGCTTCCAACACTTTTTTTTCTTTTGGCAATACTTGGGTTTGAATTCAGGGTCTCACACTTGCTAGGCAGGCACTCTACCACTTGAGCCACTCCACCAGCCCCAAGACCATCACTGAGGAAAAATCGAGACTGTCCAGGATGCATGGAGCTCAGTGCTGTACTGAAGATGCTGGATTAATTTTCTCCATACAGCTGCCCAACTTCTCCTAAAAATATTCCACATTTCAACAAATGTAAACTTTTCACTTTATCACTTAAATTAGCATGTTAACTTTTACCTTGCTTTCTGGGCATCATATTTTGGGGAGACATATTTTCACAGAATTAAGGGCAGGAAACAAACACTCAGCAGATCACACAATGGCTTAAACACAACTGAAAAATGACACAGGACTGACCAAGAGCTTCTCCACATCAACTGAGTTGGTAATGGACATGCAGGAATTAAATTTTTTTGGTTTTGAAATTTCTTTTGATTTTTAAAAAAAAAATTATTTTTTTGAACAATGCTTGGTCAAAACCATATGCAATAAGTCTGCCAATAAGGCAGGCTTGCTATATACTGAATGGAATACTACTTGGATTTAAAAAATTAAGAAAATTCTGTCATCTGTGACATGGATGGATCTGGAAGACATTATGTTAAACGAATTAACCCAGACATAAAAAACAAACATTGCACTATTTCACTCATATGTGAAAACATCTGAACTCATAGAAGTAGAGAGTAGAATGGTGGTTACTAGAGGCCAGGGAGGGTAGGGAAGAGGTGGAAATTGGAAAGACTGGTTAACAGGTACAAAGTCACAGCCAGATAGGAAAAATAAACTCTGGTGTTCTATTAGAAAGGATAATTACAGTTAATAATACTGTATCATATTATTAAAAATAGTTAGAAGAGAAGATTTTAAAGGCTCACATCACAAAGAAATGATACATGTTTGCAATGATGTATAACCTAAGTATCCGGGGTTGATTAGTACACAATGAATAAATGTACCAAAATATCCCAATGTACCTCCAAATATGTAGTAAGACCCTTCCCTTCCCTGCAAAACAAAACACTATTCTGAGCTTATACTATACTGAATTTATAAGTTAGGGGAAGGAAGGACTCCCCCCCCCACCATTTACTAGACACACATACTTAGGGAATTGTATTTCTGCCAAGGCCCCTGTTTTAAGAAGAATGCTGATAGACTCCAGTGTGTTTAGTCACATGATGAAGGTCTTGACAGACTAGTATATGGCAAAGATGAAAGAGGGACTGGAGATGTTTGCAATGGTGGTAGAGAAAGATTAGGGAGTACATGAGCTTTGACTTAAGTATGGTCATATGAAAGAAGACTTAGAAAATTTACACCAGAGAGAAACAGTACCCACAGGTGGATTATAGTGAGGTGGATTTTAAAGTAATGATAAGAACACCCATGAAAGGTGGAGAGACCAATCCTGTGGGGCAACAGGGAAAGTTCTTATGATTCCTATTACTCAACCTACAACTGAGTAAGATCCTAGAGGGATGGTGTGTAGTTGTCTCATACTGCCTACTTCCCTTTTCTCTACCAGAGATTCTTAAAAGACACACTCTCTGTCTTTAATCTCGGCCTCAAGCAAATTACTTTCCCTTTCAGAATCTAATTTCTTTTTTTAAATTTGTGCTGATATTTCCTATCACTTTTACTTCATGCTTGACTACTAACTGTCTTTTTCCTGGATTCTTCTATTAGATTCTGACCTTTTGGGGGTCAGAGATCCTGTCTTCTTTGGGATGTCACAGTACCCAATACCCATTAAGATTGTAGGTTCTCAAAATCACTACTGACCTCCTTCAAGGTTTCCTGATCCCATCCATCCCATGCCTTAGATGGCTTGTATGGTGAGACATTCAGAAGAAAGCTGTCTTCAGCATTAATCATTTCTGGTGAAAGGAAGCCCAGTTCTTTGAGAGACAGATATTTCATCTTGAAAGCTTTGTTTACTTAAAAACTTCTTCCTTATACTCAGCCAAAGAGAAAACTCTTTTTTAGTTGATCTTTAGCATTCATTAGATCTGGTTGTTGTATATATGCAGTGTGTATATATGCGGGGTGGAGGCACGAGGAGCAAGAATATTGAAGGAGAGAAATTGGGGCAGGGGCTGACAACCTAAAGAATATGTAGGATTCGTGGAGTGAAAAGTAGACTTGTCCCCATTCCATATGCTGAAACAAACCCATCACATTGCTTTCGTTTTTGCTGGCATTAATAAAGATGGCTCCTTCCTGGAACAGCCAATTCACTGCTGCACGGAGGGGAAGACAGTAGAGTTATTACTCTGTCACAAATCTCCCCAGTACACTCTGTCCTGTCCACACCCCAGCATAGCCCCAAATCCCTTTCCTGTAAATTCAGAGGCTTGCAGTAGTGTAAAACTCTCCAGGAGGTTCGACAGTGCTGTTTATTGCTTTTACTGTTGCCACTGCTTCTGCAGGGCATTCCTGTGACTCCACATTGGCCACTCTTATCTCTTTTCACCTTTCCTGTGCTTTCCTGAGGGCTGGCTTCACAACTTTGTAGAAGAGGGAATTTACAAGAAGGAAGCACCAGGGCCCTGACATGTTGCTTTCCCAGGGCTCTCTCTACTGAGAATTGCTTGGGCAGGCATAAGAGCCAACTGCTCCCCCACCACCTGGGTTCTCTTGGAGTTGGATGGTGGATAGGGCAACACTCCCAGAAAAGCCTTTGAAGAGAAGACTACTTTATTGGTGAGTATCAGATAAAATTTCCATTGGTAACTAAGGAGTTGCAATGAGTTTATAAAACATTCACATGTGTTGTCTAGTCTGATGTGTCCCAAGGTCCAGAATGGGCAGTGAGACAAATGATGGGGACCCAGTATGCAGGTAAGGAAGGTCACATGACTCTTCTAGACAAGAGTCTAGAAAGCTTCACAACTGAGATTTGAACTGTACTTTTTTTTTAACTCAAAGGCTCCTACTCTATCATGTTATTCCGTAGAGTATAATAACATCCATTTCCATGTGCCCACAAGTTTTAAATATCTATATCTTTTATGATGCTCTGTGAGGGAGGCAGGGCAGATGCATATAATACATAACTCCATCTAAGAACTACGTCTGGTGAAAATACGTATTACTTCCCACTTCATGGTCATTATCTCAAAAAGAGCTTAAACGGACACCTCAGGTTGCAACTGCTCTAGTATTTGGATAAGCATATCATTAGTCATTCTAAACAGGCATTAGATGGCAAAAGGGGGCACTTTTAATAATTGTCCTAGGACGACAGGTGCAAACTGGGACTATTCCATAAAAAATTGGGATGCACAGTTATTTTCAGCATTAGAAAAAGGAAAGGAAAGAAGGAGAGGAGAAAATTAACAGATTTAAAGCTAAGTGCTAGGAGTTGTGCTAAGTATTTAACAGAGTTTAGCTAATAAGGTAGGTACAGATTTAGAGAAATCAATAAATTTTTGGCTAATAGTATAGGTTAGTGATTAAAAGCACAGTCAGTTCCTAGAAGTCAATGAAAATGAAAACACAACCTACCGGAACCTATGGGACACAGCTAAGGCAGTCTTGAGAGGAAAGTTTATAGCCATGAGTGCATATATTAAAAAGATTGAAAGATCCCAAATCAATGACCTAATGATACATCTCAAACTCCTAGAAAAACAAGAACAAGCAAATCCCAAAACAAATAGAAGGAGAGAAATAATAAAAATAAGAGCTGAAATCAACGAAATAGAAACCAAAAAAACCATACAAAGAATTAATGAAACAAAAAGTTGGTTCTTTGAAAAAATAAACAAGATTGATAGACCCCTGGCAAACCTGACTAAAATGAGGAGAGAAAAAACCCAAATTAGTAGAATCAGGAATGCAAAAGGGGAGATAACAACAAACACCATGGAAATCCAGGAAATCATCAGAGACTACTTTGAGAACCTATATTCAAATAAATTTGAAAATCTAAAAGAAATGGATAGATTTCTAGATACATATGATCATCCAAAACTGAACCAAGAGGAAATTAATCACCTGAATAGACCTATAACACAAAATGAAATTGAAGCAGCAATCAAGAGTCTCCCCAAAAAGAAAAGTCCAGGACCTGATGGATTCTCTGCTGAATTCTATCAGACCTTTAAAGAAGAACTGATACCAACCCTCCTTAAACTGTTCCATGAAATAGAAAGGGAAGGAAAACTGCCAAACACATTTTATGAAGCCACTATTACACTTATCCCAAAACCAGGCAAAGACACCTCCAAAAAGGAGAACTATAGGCCAATCTCCTTAATGAACATTGATGCAAAAATCCTCAACAAAATAATGGCAAACCGAATTCAACAACACATCAAAAAGATTATCCACCACGACCAGGTAGGCTTCATCCCAGGGATGCAGGGGTGGTTCAACATACGAAAATCAATAAACGTAATAAACCACATTAACAGAAGCAAAGACAAAAACCACTTGATCATCTCAATAGACGCAGAAAAAGCCTTTGATAAGATCCAACATCATTTCATGATAAAAGCTCTAAGAAAACTAGGAATAGAAGGAAAGTTCCTCAACATTATAAAAGCTATATATGACAAACCTACAGCCAGCATTATACTTAACGGAGAAAAACTAAAACCATTCCCTCTAAAATCAGGAACCAGACAAGGATGCCCACTATCTCCACTCCTATTCAACATAGTACTGGAATTCCTAGCCAGAGCAATTAGGCAAGAAGAAGGAATAAAAGGAATACAAATAGGTAAAGAAACTGTCAAAATATCCCTATTTGCAGACGACATGATCCTATACCTTAAAGACCCAAAAAACTCTACTCAGAAGCTTCTAGACATCATCAATAGCTATAGCAAAGTAGCAGGATATAAAATCAACATAGAAAAATCATTAGCATTTCTATACACTAACAATGAGCAAACGGAAAAAGAATGTATGAAAACAATTCCATTTACAATAGCCTCAAAAAAAATCAAATACCTAGGTGTAAACCTAACAAAAGATGTGAAAGACCTCTACAAGGAAAACTATACACTTCTGAAGAAAGAGATTGAGGAAGACTATAGAAAGTGGAGAGATCTCCCATGCTCATGGATTGGTAGAATCAACATAGTAAAAATGTCGATACTCCCCAAAGTAATCTACATGTTTAATGCAATTCCCATCAAAATTCCAATGACATTCATTAAAGAGATTGAAAAATCTACTGTGAAATTTATATGGAAACACAAGAGGCCACGAATAGCCAAGGCAATACTCAGTCAAAAGAACAATGCAGGAGGTATCACAATACCTGACTTCAAACTATATTACAAAGCAATAACAATAAAAACAGCATGGTACTGGCACAAAAACAGACATGAAGACCAGTGGAACAGAATAGAGGATCCAGATATGAAGCCACACAACTATGAGCAACTTATCTTTGACAAAGGAGCTAAAAATATACGATGGAGAAATAGCAGCCTCTTCAACAAAAACTGCTGGGAAAACTGGTTAGCAGTCTGCAAAAAACTGAAACTAGATCCATGTATATCACCCTATACCAAGATTAACTCAAAATGGATCAAGGATCTTAATATCAGACCCCAAACTCTTAAGTTGATACAAGAAAGAGTAGGAAATACTCTGGAGTTAGTAGGTATAGGTAAAAACTTTCTCAATGAAACCCCAGCAGCACAGCAACTAAGAGATAGCATAGATAAATGGGACCTCATAAAGCTAAAAAGCTTCTGTTCATCAAAAGAAATGGTCTCTAAACTGAAGAGAACACCCACAGAGTGGGAGAAAATATTTGCCAATTATACATCAGACAAAGGACTGATAACCAGAATATACAGGGAACTTAAAAAACTAAATTCTCCCAAAACTAATGAACCAATAAAGAAATGGGCATGTGAACTAAACAGAACTTTCTCAAAAGAAGAAATTCAAATGGCCAGAAAACACATGAAAAAATGCTCACCATCTCTAGCAATAAAGGAAATGCAAATTAAAACCACACTAAGATTCCACCTCACCCCTGTTAGAATAGCCATCATCAGCAACACCACCAACAACAGGTGTTGGCGAGGATGTGGGGAAAAAGGAACCCTTTTACACTGTTGGTGGGAATGTAGACTAGTACAACCACTCTGGAAAAAAATTTGGAGGCTACTTAAAAAGATGGATATCGATCTACCATTTGATCCAGCAATACCACTCTTGGGGATATACCCAAAAGACTGTTACTCCAGAGGCACCTGCACATCCATGTTTATTGCGGCACTATTCACAATAGCCAAGTTATGGAAACAGCCAAGATGTCCCAGCACTGACGAATGGATTAAGAAAATGTGGTATCTATACACAATGGAATTTTATGCAGCCATGAAGAAGAACGAAATGTTATCATTCGCTGGTAAATGGATGGAATTGGAGAACATCATTCTGAGTGAGGTTAGCCTGGCTCAAAAGACCAAAAATCGTATGTTCTCCCTCATATGTGGACATTAGATCAAGGGCAAACACAACAAGGGGATTGGACTATGAGCACATGATAAAAGCGAGAGCACACAAGGGAGGGGTGAGGATAGGTAAGACACCTAAAAAACTAGCTAGCATTTGTTGTCCTTAACGCAGAGAAACTAAAGCAGATACCTTAAAGCAACTGAGGCCAATAGGAAAAGGGGACCAGGAACTAGAGAAAAGGTTAGATCAAAAAGAATTAACCTAGAAGGTAACACCCACACACAGGAAATCAATGTGAGTCAATGCCCTGTATAGCTATCCTTATCTCAACCAGCAAAACCCCTTGTTCCTTCCTATTATTGCTTATACTCTCTCTACAACAAAATTAGAGATAAGGGCAAAATAGTTTCTGCTGGGTATTGAGGGGGGGAGCGGGAGGGGGTGGAGTGGGTGGTAAGGGAGGGGGTGGGGGCAGGGGGGAGAAATGAACCAAGCCTTGTATGCACATATGAATAATAAAAGAAAAATGAAAAAAAAAAAAAAAAAAAAAAGCACAGTCAGAGGGAGAATTTCTAGCATTCATCAAACAACTATTTCCTGAGCATATCTATTCCACACACAGTTCTTGCTGCTGGAGATAGAACAGGGACAGACAAGGAGCTTATATTATGTTAGAGGGAGACTAAGAACAAACAAATGAACTATAAATATAATTTCTATCTATCCTCTACCTTATCTATCTATCAATCTATTCCTTTATCTTTGTATGTAATTCCATAACCAGGTGTTGAAAAGTATGATAAAAAGGAATATAGCAGAGTAAGAGCATTGGGGTATTATTTAAGATCAACAGAGAAAGGGCTTTTGCACAAGTCATTTGAACAGAGGTCTGCAGGAAATAAGAGACTGGACATGTAGGCCATTGAGGGAAGAGTCTGGGCAAAAGGAAAAGCAAATACACCCAGCAGGCCAGTGGTGGAATGGAGGGAGATGCAGAGGATGGGAGGAGATGAGGTTTGAGATTTTACAAGGGGCTTGATCCCCAGAGGCCTCGAGGGACTCCAGAGTGTACTTCTTGAGATTCGATGCCACTGCAATGTTTGAGTAGGAGAGTAACAAGATCTGATTTGCATTTTTCAAGGGCAAGTTTGGCTGCTGTGTGGCACTTTTGCCCAGGGAGATAAAGGTAGGGGTGGTGAGTCATGTATATTTTGGATATATTTTGATGTTAGAACTACTATGTTTTGGTAATGGATTGGGTGTTAAAGAGTAGGAATCAATGATGATGCCAAAGTGTTTATAACCTAAGCAACTTGAGGGTTGAAAATGCTATTTCCTAACACAGAAAAACCTACAGGAAGATATACTAAATTGTACAGAGTGAGTGCATGCACATTCGCTGCATTTTGAGGTAGGATCTTGCCTTATGCCTAGGCTGGCCTGGACCATTTTTGTGCTTTCTCACATAGCTGGGATGACTGGTGTGAACCACCATGCCCAGCCATTGGTTGAGATGGGGTCTTGAAAATGTTTTGCCCAGGCTGGCCTCAAGCTGTAATTCTCATGATTTTTGCCTCCCTCATAGCTAGGGTTATAGGCTTGAGCCACTTAGCCGGACTCTATTCTTTAAACCATACTTATACATTATATGGACACTTTCCCACGTGAAATTCAGCTCCAATAAAACAAACAAAACAGAACAAAACATTGGAACAAAGTGAGCAGAAGTGGAGATGATGACAGTTTTTTTTTTATTTTTTGGTGGTCCTGAGGTTTGAACTCAGGGCCCTGAGCTTGTTAGGCAAGCACTGTACCACTGGAGCCACACTCCAGCCCTTTTTGCTTTGCTTTATTTTTCAGATAGGATCTTGTGCTTTTGCCCAGGCTGGCTTTTGACCATGCTCCTCCTGCCTCTAACCTTCCAAGTAGACATGAACCACCGTGTCTGACTTGTTGGTTAAGATGGGGCCTCGCTAACTTTTTCCCTGGGGCTGGCCTGGAACTGTGATTCTCCTATCTCTGCCTCCTAAGTAGCCACCATGCCTGGCCTATGACAGGCAGTTTTTTCAAGAGTTTTGCTAAAAGGCAGAGCAGAAAAGTAAGTGGTTAATTAGAAGAGCTTGTAAGGTTTTTTGTTTGCTTGTTTTTTGTCTTTTAAGATGAGAAGTATGCTTATAATGTAGGTCAGGGGTAGAACATTTGCCAAGCATGCACAAAACTCTTGGGTTTGAATTATTGAGCATACAGGGAAACAGTTGCTGATGCAAAAGCAACAAAGGCAGGTTGCTGAAGCTATATCTGTGTGCAGACAAGAGGGATGGGGTCCTTGAGGGCACAGGTGGAGAAGTGTGCCATTGTACCAATAGCGAGGATACAGGTAGGCCCATATAGGCCCATATGCAGGAAGGTGAGTGGGCATTATAGGAGAAATTCTGACTGTGATTCTGATTGCTTCACTGGTCTCTGTGAAATACAAGGCAATGACTGGAGAATAGGGAGGAGATGAAGTAGAATGTTTGGAATAGAGTTTAGGAGCGCAGGAAGATAAGTGGGCTAGGTTCACATAGAAGCCCAAGTGAAGTTAAGACATGGCCACCCAGTATACCTGTGCATTTTTCTCTAACCATGTGCTTGGAGTAACACAAAATAAGTAGAGAGTTGTATTTAACCAAGTTGGAGGTTTTGTCAGGCAAGAGAAGGACTTGGAACTGAGTTCAATAGAATGATTATAATCTCAAATTAAGTGTGAAGTAACATATAAGGTGGGTGTGGACTAGTGGTGGCAAGAAAAATATATGTGCAATGGATTACAGATCTCAGTGGGTCATAATGCTGTCAAAAGTAGAAAATTAGTAAGGAAGCACATACAGTCCAAGTAGGCAGCATGAAATCAAAATAACTAGAGAGCCATATTGGGGACTAATGACAATGCTTGTCAAATCCAGGGAGCTGATAAGAGAAGTGAGGCAGAAGATGAGATAGTTAAAAAGCCAGGCATATGATTACGCCTGCAATCCCAACTACTTAGGGGGCAGAAGCAGGAGGATCTTGGGTTTGAGGTCAGCTCTCGCAAAGGTAGTGCAATTCTCTCTCGAAAAGTCAAAACTGAAACAAAAGGGCTGGCAGTGTAACTCAGGTTTTAGATCACTTTCCCAGTAAGCAGGAGACCCTGGGTTCAATTTCCAGTACTGAAACAAAAGAATTAAATGTGAAACAAGCCAAAGAATAGGTTTTGGAAGAATTGATTTTGCACATGTTGAAATAACAAAGAATAATGACAGGGGCAGTGTCGATGTAAAGTAATGTGATGCAAGTAATCCAGTTTCCCTGGGACCAGGGAGAAAGATTCATAAAGCTGTGTATAGATCTTTCGGCTGGTGGAATAGGAGGTCTTGAGGTAGCCCCCATATGGCCTGGAAGCTTGTGAGAAATGGGGAATCGCTGTCTCACCCCTCTTGAGAGGCAGTATCTGTAGTTGCAAAGCCCTCCAAGTGATCCCCATGCATACGGAAGCTTAACAAGCATCTTTTCAGGTAAGTCCAGCAATGACAGAGGTCACAGCAGGTCTGATGGCCTGAGCGGCACAGCACTTGAGAATTTCAGGAAGGAGAGAGGAGCTATTATCTGAAAGCAGTGGTGAGGGACAAGGGTGTCTAGCCCATGTCTAGACTGAGAGTTAGAGGTAGTGTGAAAAGAGCCACTAAACTTGAGAGGGTCATGGAGTTTGGTTTCAGTTAGGCTGGTTGTAGATAGATCTCAGGTGTACAGGAGCACTTGCTAACGATTGACCATGAATTTCATGTAGCACAGTGGGAAAATTTGGGGGTCAAAGACAAGTTATGGGATGAGATTTGATGATAGCTAGAGACAGGATTAAAGGGGAGGAATGAGAGACAATCTATGGCCTTAGTCCCTGTGATTGAGGGACATAGGAATATTGGCCATGACAGGATAAAGCCTGACCATCTTTCAGGCAGCTATGACTGGCAGGGTGGAAAGGAACATGGAAGACTCTGGTCAGGGCAGAGGTGGAATTCAACTGGCTCATCTACATGTTCAAACCTGACTTAAGAAACTTTATGCATATATGTACAAATACATGAGGAGAGGAGGTTTCATATGGCGTCAGAGTTCATGGACCTGCATCCCACTCCTGCTCTTTCTTCTCTCTGGCTGTATAATACCAGCTTAAGACATTTCACCTCTCTTGGCCTTAGTTTTCTCAACAGCCAAATTATGATACTGAATGATAAAATTGTGATGATAATAATAAAATTATGCTATGACAATCTTGTAAGGCAATTAAATAGACATTGGGCATCCACTTATTTTAGATACTGTGGTATGAATAAAAGCCAGAAACTTTCTCTCAGGTTGATCGAGGTGCACTGGCCTAATTGAGTGAAATAGGTACACTAACTTGCTGTGTCACACTGTGTAATTGTAAGGTACATAATTAATGGAGGAGAAAAGTGATCTTTAGGTTGGGATTAGTAGAATGTCTGTTTTGGCATCTCTCTTGCCTATCTGTTCTCTACTGTGGTAGAGTTTGCCCTAACCTTGGCTCTGGTACTTTGTCCAGAATATGCTTGTTCCTTCGCTGTTGGTAAGGGTGGGACACTGCCCTTTTATCTAAGCCCTGACAGTGGTCCCAGTGTCAACACACCCTCAACTTTGATGTCCATGCTGACCTACTTTGAAGCCCAGAGAGACAGGTCTGAAGCAAGATGGGTAGAGATGGTGGAACCCAGCCTGGGCTATGAAGAGTTGACTTGTCAATAGGCAATTTCTTACACATTATGATTGCATGGAGAGTCTTTAAAAATAATTTGAATGCATGGACATAAACCCCAGGCAATATAATTAGACAAGGTTATAAAAAATATCTGAAATAACACCAGATGATTCCAGTGAGTATCCCAGAGTTGAGACCCACTTTGCTTAATTATTTGCTCACTTTGGTGGAGAAAGGTTTTGCTTCTGAATACTGGGGTCAGGTTTAACCAGGAACTCACCTAAACCCTTATTACCCGGACTTAGATCTCTGTTCTAACTCCAGGGCCTTGTAGGGATTTCTTTTGAGACAGAAGGAAGGTCTTTGAGACAAGAAGGTGACAAGAGTACCTAAGGAGCCAGCCTATTAGCTATCATAAGCCCAAGGCAGATGGAGAACTTCAGAGTAATTCTTACAGCAGCTGAGTTGCCATGGGAGGCAAAATGAGCAAAATTAATCAGCAGCAGGGAGGGAAAGGATGTCTTGGAAGGAGGAGGAGGTTGAGTCATATTCCAGATAAAGAGCTAAAGATTCTCAAACCAACTCTGGAAAGAAGACCAGTTGTCTGAAGATCTGCCCAGCAGCACTGTCTCTTTCTGGGCCCTGGGGAGTCTAGGAGTCTCATTAGGCAGAGACTGAGAGGATTTCTTGAGTGATGCCCTGCATTCTTCAGTGAGAGATACTGTTGCACTCCACACAGGCTCTCCCAGCTGTGTTCCCAGCCTCCTTGTCGACATGAATGATTGCAGCAACCTTGGGGGAAGGCCAAGAAGAGCCAAGATGGCAGGTCACCTGCCTGCTCTACCTAGCTCATCTTCTTTTGTCGTTCTACTTTATACACCCTGGTGTCTGTCTGTTTTGGCATCTCTCTTGCCTATCTGTTCTCTACTGTGGTGGAGTTTGCCCTAACCTTGGCTCTGGTACTCTGTCCAGAAAATGCTTGTACCTTCGCTGTTGGTAAGGGTGGGACACTGCCCTTTTATCCAAGCCCTGATAGTGGTCCCCCTGTCAACACAAGACCACCCTCAACTTTGATGTCCATGCTGACCTACCTTGAAGCCTAGAGAGACAGGTCTGAAGCAGGATGGCTAGAGATCGTGGGATCCAGCCTGGGCTATGAGAATGAGGGATAACAATCTGTGGCTATATTCACTAGATCTCTAGTTTCCAGGGCAAACTCAACTCTTCAGCTAGTGAGTGTCCCCAAGTCCACTCTGTCTGGACCAGACTCCTTGTTAGATGGAGTTGTCTAGGATTTGTCCTGCATCTTTCAGACTAAGTCATGACATTCCTCCAGGGTAGCATCATTTCTGCCCAGGGCACCAGTGAGCCTCTGAATGCAGATGAAATCACGCATATGAAAGTGCTCTGTAAACAGCACAGAGGTCTGTGCATGCAAATCATTCTTACAAATTGCACACATTTACTTGTTTACCAAGAACTTTCCTCCATAGCCCAGCCCTGCCTTGAAATCCATCAACTTGTTATTTCAAGTGAGATGACTCACTGTCAAAGTGTTTTAGATGTGATAGACTGGGCAGGGTGGGAGGCACCAAGTTCACCTACTTCCTGCTTCTCACCCTCCCCAACCCTACCCTTGGGCCACATCTCATTTCCCCCTTCTCCACTGTAAGTAAGAACATTGGGGGAGTGATTTGCAATTTCCTTTGAATACACATTCATTTGGCAAATGATTTCTACTCCTTAGCTTTTCCCTTTCCCAGGAACTCTGTTGTAGTGACAAGGACACTAGATGTGGAATTGGAAGAGTCAGAGTCAGTCAAATCTTAGTTGTATGACTTCAAGGCAATTTCAGATTTAAGTTTTTAACCTGGGATTCTTCATCTAAAAATTCTAAGTTATAGATAATGGCCTTTTATAGGTTGTCACGTGCTCAGTAAATGTAACACAAGTGTTGCTCATCTGTAAGCCTGATTTTTTGTGATAAATAATACTAAACCTCTTCAGTGCATCAATGTTTCTGAGTCTCCTCCTCTGGACCCATGGAGGACTACATTTTCCAACCCCTTGCATGAGTTGAAATGGGAAGTGACGTGTAATTTCTGAGCTGAACAATTTAAGAGCAGCGGCATGAATCTCCTTCTGCTGCCATGATGGAAGCATATGTTGGGATGGAGCTGCTAGAGGAGTGCCTGGAGAGGCTGAGTCACCCCATGGAGAATGGCTGCCCTGAAGAGGTCACTAGACCTGAAGTAGACATTGTATAGATGAGATAAAACTATGTTAACTGACAAAATTTTGGTGGAATTTGTTATCACAGCATAACATGTCTTATCCTGACCAATTCATTCATTTCTTGCCTTCATTATGAAGGAGTTTTCAGTTACCTGTAGAGCACTTTGGGTCCCTGGAAGTACTGTAGAGATTCAATGAGGGATGAAGGGAGGAGGACAAGGGAAAATGAGTGGGTAGTCTGCTCTTCACGTAGACATTGACTTTTATCTCATCTGTACATTAGGTTTCCCAAGAAGATTGCATTTGAAAGAAAAGTTCAGCTTTGAAAAGGTCCTTGATACATCACTCATTGCAACTCTAAACTCTACTTTCCTAAAAGACTAAAATTATTTCTTTTGTCCGTAATTCATGCTTCATCCTGTTCCAATTAGAAGCAAGATTGGCCCTTTGCTTTGAAGCCCATCCTGGTGCCATACTGATTGCCCTTACCTCATTTGCCACTCTGCCC
The DNA here is from genome assembly GCF_047511655.1 of Castor canadensis. Lineage (NCBI taxonomy): Eukaryota > Metazoa > Chordata > Mammalia > Rodentia > Castoridae > Castor > Castor canadensis. Next base: position 112,727,139 of record NC_133396.1, read on the forward strand.
TGACTCCTTGGTCCAGTGTCTCCCCCATAATTTCAGGTGGCTGGAGGGCTAGCAGGGTGTTGGGGCTGGAAATGGAGCAGAGTGGAGATCAGGGATATTCAGGAGATACCCAGGATTAAGGCTCAGATTTGTGGAGAGAGATCAATGACAGTGATGTCCTTATATATGAAGTTGTATGAGTATCTTGTGTCTAAGAGCAGCACATTGAACACAGGGCATCTAGAGCCATTCCCTGCTCTGTCAATGTCTCTGGGTCCCAGTTTACTTGTATAGAAAATGAAGGATCAAACTAGATAGGTGTTTTTCAAACTGTAACCTATGGACCAGTCAGTATTGGGGCCTGCCCGGGAGGTACATATTGCCCATAGGCAATATGTATCCAGTATAACCAAACAACTCCATCTTTATCATGCTATTTATCAGGTTTTTAGGTAATATTTAATTAGGGAAAAAGGATTGCATTAGTGACAGGTTTGAGAGTTAATGAGATTAAATAATTTCCAAGGACTTTTTTTAAAGCTTGAATATTGTTTGCTTTCTCATTCATACATCTGTGGGTCCTTCCATAATTTAGTTAACAGTTCTGAGTCTCACTTTCCTTATCTATAAAATATACCTACCTCAGAGTAGTCAGGACTAAATATTTTAAATATATAGCTTAATTTAAGTGCAAAATAGATCATAAATAAGTGCAGAATTTAATTTTAGTTAAGATATATGTAATAATTTCAGAAGACTGAAGCCCAGAGAAATGATGACTTACCTAAAGTCACACCACTGAAGTTAGCTGAGCCTGAATCAGAATGCTGGCATTAATACTTACATCCCAGTCTCTTCATAGTAGTTATACTTTCTTCATAGTAGATTTTAAAGCTGTTGTCTGTGTTCTTTTGCTTTCTCATTTCTCTAGTTCTGCTTTGCATCACTTGTCCAACCTCATACAAAATTTAAATCATCTGTACTTTCATACAAAGTGTGATGCTAATAATCTCATTCAACCTCTATGATAGTCTGAGAAAGAAGGTATCACATTTCAGGCTGCTCCTCAACCTAGCCGACTTCATTTCTGTCTCCAGGTCTTTTGCATTTGGCTGGTCCTAGTTGACACACTTTCTCCTCATGTAATCCTGTAAATATCCTTGGAGAGGTCTTCTTGGGCCACTGTGTGAAAAATCACCCTCATCACTGCCTCTCTCTGTACCCTACTTTATCCTTTTTTATAGAATTTATCACTTCTTGACAGGTATCCATGTCTTTGTTTGTCTCCTTCCCCCTGGAAATTGTGGATTGCCAGGGTCCAGACTTTATCTGGATGATCAGTGCCTACAATAGCACCAGACCCCAGAAGGCAGTCAGTAAACACCTGAGTGACTGGATCCATTTTACAGTTGTGAAGAACAAGGTTTAGAGGCTGCACGATCTGCTTTATCACCAATGTAAGAACCAGGACAGGACTGTACTGTGGCTCTCCCAGGACAGTCCGTCTCAGATTCTCTAGATTCCCTGGTTCAGATGATTCTCTAGATTCCCTGGTTCACATGATTCCTGGATCATGTGTCTGCATAATTAGCTATGCTCAATCCAGGTTTCTTGCCTGGTCCACCTCTCATACTGTCATACTTCTCACAAATAAAGTGTGGCTTTGTAGGGTACCCCATGGGCTGATGGCTCTCTGGACTTCACTGCTTCTGCTTGGAGGTGTGGGCTTGGGAGAGTGGAAGAGGACAGGGAGGTGGTCCCATACTTCTCATTAGCCCTGAGTTACAGAGCTGATCATTCCGTTACAGGAATGATTCCCTCAGGAATGATAACCAGAACCAAAGGGCAGTGGGACTTGGGGTGTGTGGGTGGCTTTAGGTCCTGTAGTGGAGGGTGATGTTATATTTTCCTTTGGTTCCCCAGGGGATGGTGATGTCATTGTCACATTGACATCATTAGACTCTAGCCCACACTCGCATGGACGACACCTGCTGTTACAGCAGGATCAGCTCCCTCTTCTCAGTCTGCTGCTTACAATTTGTTGGGTGTCATTAAATCCTCCAGAGGAACAAAGCAGGCAGTTGGGAGGACACAATAAAGTAGGGTAAGACTGGGTTTATGGCATAAGTCCCACTATGCAGTCTTCACTTATGGAAAGGTGACCTGCATCTTACAAAGGCACCCACAACCTGTCCCTCACCTCAGAAGCAGTTCGTCATGTACAGCTTAGAATATCCTCTCAGGCAAAGCAAAAAGTCTGGCTGCAGGAGGAATCTATAATGAACATTTACCTGGAGAATTGAACAAATACTCTACTGCTAGACTGCTGTAAAATTGTCTGTTTTTGTTTTTTTGGCTTACAGCTCAGCCGTGGGGCTCAGTCTTGCACACAGATACAGACCATCGATACTAAAACAGCAGTGACTGGGCAATGTCAGTGGTTGTCTTAATAACCGCTTTCAGTCATTAAGATGCCTGAGCTGGATTTATTGCCAACGATCGAATTGATTACTTGGTGCTCAACTGCAATCTAAGTCTTTCTGCGCCTCCACTTCAGTTATTTCATTAAGATGGATGGGCTGGCAATGCCACCCCCCTGGGAGTTTGGGTTAGAGAGTTCTGCCTCAGTGGAGCCTTAGAGATAAAAATAAACTGGGTACACAAGGGGCAAAGAAGCAGAGAAACAGGGTTCTTTGTTCACTTCTATCCCCTACTTTGGGGGAAGCCACTCAGCCTGCAGTTGGCAGTGACGGCTCATGCAGAGGGGCTGAGAGCTCTGAAGTAGATGGCCCATGTTTATTGAATGTGAACATGGCTTCATGGAGGTCATGAGATCTGTAGAGCTCTGTGTTCCAGGCCTGGCCTGACTTCCTGCACAAAATCTGTCTTTGTTATGGTGTGGGTCTCTGTTGGTCCTAGCAGAACCATTCTGCTATAATTGGGAATAGACTTCAGTGAAGAAACTAAAATGTCCTTCAGGTCAGTGGCTTATGTTTCCTGGAGCAGTTGCAACAAAATGGCACAGGGGGTTAGCTGCTCTGGCCTCTTCTCTTTAAGGTTTGATGCCACCAGCCTGCTGTTCTGGTGAGTTCTTTGCCCATTGCCTGCTTTGTAATACTCTGATTCATCCCTTTTCACCAACTTGCCTCCCCTGGGATATTCCAGGGACCTTGCCATGTTCATGTCATTGGTTCCCCCACCTGACAGAACTCTAGGGCTCTGAGAGGCTCCATGATCCCAAAGCAAACACAATGCATTTGAGTAGTACCAAGCATTTTCTTTAACATAACTTACTCTGATTCTTTGTTGGCCTTCAGTGGTTCAACTGGTAGTTTTGACGACCTTGGCCACTGTAAGAAGCTACTACCTATATTTTTAAAGGATTTCAGTACAGTTTAAAGTTGCTGAAAACATTTTCAGCTTCTTTGCAAGCTTTTTTTTTTTTTTTTCTTCAAAGAGTAGCTGTAGGCCCTAGGGTTTTCTCTGTTCAGGGCATTTTTGTTCAAGTGGCTTGCTTCACCTATAACCTATACCAGCTCCTGCATCAAAACTGGCTTCTAGACTTTTGACTTCTGAGGCATATTTTATTCACAAATTTCTCTGGATATTATACTTCTCTTCCTTGCTTTACTGGGACTCATAATCCAGCAAGTCTGGGTGAATGACTGCTCCTGACAGGCATTGGCCTCCTCCCTCAGCACAGCATTAACAAACTGACCAGTGTACTGGGCCTTTCATGGGAGGGAGAGCCTGGTCACTCCACCTGTGTTTCTTGACTCCTCAGTTCAAGAAAGACTTTGTTCATTTTCTTTTTTCCTAAGGAAGAGAGTATTTAATCTCCATGATTTCAATTCTTTTATCCTGGTGCATGAAAATATTGATCTCAAACAGCCATTTGATGTTCACAAAGCCATTGGAACTTTTTAATGGGCTTCTAAAAGTTCTTTGGACTATAAAGACAGTGTTTTACTCAATTTGAACAGCCTCATTTGAAAGGAGTTAGAAGATCATTCAAACTGAGGTTTTCCTCAGGCCAAGTAGAGTGGCAATTGCTTTCCGTGGAAGCAGGCAGGCAGGCTTCTCTGTGACTAGGAGCCAGAGGGTCATAATATGTATGACACAGTCATGCACTTGCCACATGGAAGCTCCTGTCTAAGTACCTTACCTGCATGTCCTCTCATAGAACCATTTGGGTCACCACTAACCACAAAGAGGGTGTCACAAAATGAATTCTAAGCACATTTTTTACCGTATGTGTGATTCCTAGTTCCCTGATTGAAGTTTCCTCTTGTCAGTGTTTAAGTCTTATAAATAGCTTTGTCCTCTACCTCCACTCCTGTCAAAGTCTTAGTAAGCACAGTTTCAGAGAAGATAGGTCACGGTGAAGACTTAGGTTCAAATGTAAGCCTGACACCTCCCAGTCAGGTGACCTTGTACAAGGCAGTGAGTGTTTCAGAAACCTTTTCATTCCCGATGCAATTTGACTGGATGTTCACTACTTTAGGAACTGGGCCATGTTCCGGCTAGGCACTTGATAATGAGGATGTCAACAGGTATGGCAGCTACTTAACTTGTTGAGTCCGTATCATATGTTGGGCACAGGACTAAGTGTTTTATATGGAACTTTTCATTTAGCTCTTCCATAAACCTTTATGGACAGCATCTACATGGGGAAACGAAGGGTAAGAAAATTTAATTAACTTGCCAGAATGTTACACAGCTTATAAATGACATAGCAGAGAATGAATCTCAGTCCTTTCAGACTTCAAAGTTCATGTTTCTAACCACTAAGTCACTAAGATGACTCACATGGCAATCCCTTATTTGGGGGTTTAGAGCCTAGCGGAGAGGTTAAAGCTAGTGTAACTGAGATTGTTGTCCTTAGAAAGATACAAAGCTATCAGACCTCAGACACTAAGAATTCAGACAATAGGCAGCCTCTGATTGATAGGTTCTTAAGTCAACTTTGGAGTTTTCTTTGTCCACAGTTAGTATTATAACAGTTCCTCACAGAGCTTATCTCTTTTCTTTTTTAAAGGAAAATGCATTCATTAGCAGAGGTAGGAGGATGCATAGTCAATGTCAGCAAAGAGACAGGTATGCTTGAATGGCATGAGGAATAGAGAGAGAGAGGGAGAGAGAGAGAGCGAAAGTGCAGTAAGTGACAGGGTCGACAAGAACGGCAGAGGGATCCTTTAGAAGCCAGTGGTCATTGCTAGGACTTTGGTTTTAGTCTGATTGAGACAGGGAGACCCTGCAGGGTTACAACAGAGGAATGACAGAATAACATGATTTGACCCAGGATTTAAGCAATTTAAAAAAAATAGGGACCTTGAATTAGATACCTCTGTATTGTCAGCATAAGCAATTCTCTGGAACCTTGGAAATTCTTAATTGTTTGAATCAAATTGTAGTACCTTACTGAAAACAAACAGGAAAAAATATATGATCATATGATCCTGGTCATCGATAAGAACATGAGCTGCACTCATTAAAGTTGTTCTTTTGAAGACTCAGTGTTTACGTGCTGTCCACTTTGCAGTAGTACGTCCCCCAAAGACTATCTGATGAAAGTCTACTCTTTCTTGGAGAAACTTCCTTTAGCTTAGGAGTCTTTGTGTCCACCTCATACCTCTGCCTGGTTGGTACTGACAAGCTTTCAACAGTTTAGTTTGCAACCTTCAGGTTGTGAAAAATGTCAAACATATTCAGGTGTGCATTGTCTTGGTAATCCAGACCACCATTATTACAATTCTTAGAAAATCGTTGAATGCAAATAGCTCTTTCATTTGGCAAAGATAAGCTTTTATCATCTGTCCCCAGCTGACATATTTCCACAGAGGGCTTGTCTTTAATCTGTTGTCTTTGGTTTATTTGGGATGAATTTGATTCCTCATCAAGGCTACTGGAGGCAAACTTCACTTCAGGAAAGAAAACAAATAAGGTTCTGACTGTGAATTCCCATAGGCTTTCTCTCAGCAATTTCAGTACTACCCTTTGGAAAAGGGTTCTAAATACTTTGGGTGGAAGCCTGGCCTGGGAGTGCCCAGGGAGAGCTAGAGCTTTGGTTTTCAAATCTAAACACAGAAGTGTTTGCTTTGGTTCTGTGTCCCATCAGCTGGTGACCTTGGGCAATTGTCTCTTCTCAGGGCAAAGGAGAAGAAAGAAGCATTCACAGAACCCCATTCGTGAAGTCAGTACTGGGCCAATTGGTAGCAGTGCATGATAACCTAAACTTGATAAGCAACAGTACGAGATACTCTATGAGATTTCTCCATCTAACAGGAATGGAAATGGAAGCTCAGAGTGTCTCAGTAAGTAGCTAAAAGACACACGACTGATGAGTTTTGAAATGTGAATCAGCATGTCTCCAAAGACCACACATTTGTACTGCCCTCTTCTTGGCCTGGGCTTATTCCTCTGTATGATGAATCCATTTGTTATTCTCCAAGGTCCTTCAAGCTCCAACAATTTATGATGACTCTGATAGCACAGGAATTCATTATGCAGCACTGCAACTCAATTATGTCTGTAGAAAACCCTTCTACTTTTCTGATCAGGACTTTTTTCTGTCTCTCACCTGGAACCCTACACTTAGTTCTCATCACTCCTCTCTGCTTATCCTAGCCATCATTGCTTTTGTCTTCCAAGTCTGCTTATTTGCCTCTTCTCTTTCCTCAAAAACCTCTCTCTTTCAACCACCTTACCTGTTTTATCTACCTCCAAAATAACCCTGTGCAAAACTCACCTCCCCCATTCCTGGCTATCTTATTTCTATCTGGAAAATTTCCTGATCAAATAAACCATTTGAATGGCTTTGGAAAAGTCACTCTGCTCTGTATTTAGTTTTTTTTATTTGTAATATGTGAGTATTGTATTATACAGACTCTCTAGTCCTCTCCAGTGTCAGCGTTCTGTGATCATAAATAAATCCTTAGTCTCTTCCTTTTTTCTGTATTCCCTCAGCTGTGGGCTTTGTTTTGATATTAAGCCAATTTGCAGTTTCCATTATGCTACTTTGTTTTTCATACTTGGATTTTCACAATGTGCAACGTTTGGAAGTTCTAACTAGATGGCAAACTCTTGGAAAGAAAGAACCATGTGATTTCCTTCTCCCTAGACCTTCCACTCCAATTCCAGTTCACTAATCCACCAATGAGTCTACCAAATCAGGGGTTCTTCAAGTAATGCTGTCAACAACTGTGGACAGAAGGCAAGTCCTATCCAGAGCCTTATTTTCATGGTGTCCCTGCCATATTCCTGACACTCAGCTTTAAAAAAAATATCATTACTTGCCCATCAGACTGAGAATTAGGTCTTAGATGTTAGCCATTCTAAGAATGACTTTGTTAATACAAAGTAGCTGAATTTGTGTCTATGCTCTTAATTGAGATGTAAGATTTGGATAGAACTTGTGATGTCTCCTGAGTTTCAGGGATGAAATTTGGGTCCTCTTGGTCTGATAGAATGCATAACACTTTCAGGTTAATCAGAGTTCTTTCAGCAATGTTAAGTTCAGATTTAAGTGTTTTTCTAAATGTTGCTACCCATGGTGTATGATGTTTGTTTTGCAGTCAAAGAAAATATTTACTTAGTCATTCATCCGAAAATTATTTTATTGAGAACTTATTTTACGTCAAACTCTGGTAGTAAAATGCTATGTAAAACTTGGCTCTTGCCTTAAGAAAAAGGAAATAGGTACTTTAAAAAGTTACTATGATACACTGAGATCTATCTTCATAAAGGAATAGAAGATGTTTGGAGGAGCTAGGAATTGGATATGAACAAAGGCATTACAGAGCATGTCAGAGTAGATGAACTTTGAGCTAAACCTTAATAAGATCTGGTAGAAAAAAGGCAGAGGACATTCTAGGCAGAAGGACCAGCCTTCACAGAGACATGAGGTCATGTCTAAAGAATGAGGGCATAGGGTGCAGAGATGGTGATAAGCACATTAAAAAGGTAAGCAGGGCCAGATAGGGAAAGACCTTGAATACCCTGCAGAGTTAGATATAGGTTAGTAGCTATGAAGCTTATGGGCTGAAGTCCCATCCATGTGGACTTGGGTGAATTGTAGATTTCTGGGATCACTGATTTGATTCACTTGGTTTGAAGTGGGTCTTAGGAATCTTCATGATAAATCAGCTTCCTGGATGGTTCTGATGTGAGCAGTCTGCTGATAACCTTGCACAAATACTGCTGTAGAGGGTGAGAAACACCAAAGAATGACATTATTGTGCAGGGGCTAGAAAGACAAGTCTGGCAGGTGAGTTGAGGGAGAAAGACTCAACATGGGGTATTCATTCAGTTAGCATTTTATGGTGAGGGTTTCAATAAGCAATCCTCAGTGCCTGCACTGTGACTGTAAGGGATGGTAATGCAAACAAATAGATTGGGAAATCCTGTAGAGACAGACTCCTCAGTATTTAGTGACTGGATGGAAGCTGGGAGAGGGGGAGAGAAGAATCACAGCTGACAGGGGTTCCCACAGGACTAATTAGGTCTGGTGATATCATTAACAGAAAGTAAAACATGTTTGAAGGAGAAGACAAAAAATTCGGTGTGGAGCATACTTTTTTTTGGCATCTGTAGAAGCTACAAATAGAGAGCTCCAATTCTGGGCTCTAGATTAGCTTGTGAGGAAATGTGTAGGTGGCTGATAGTTGCAGTTGTGGGATTCTAAGAGATGAAAACTTTGGGAAAGCTTGAGCCTCCTCTCACTTTAAGGGAAAGTCAGATAGGGAGGGGTTTATAACCAAGACTGTAACATCAGGTAAGTGAGTCTCACCTAAATTAAAGATTATTATGGCAGTCTTTCTTACTGAGGCACAGTTTGCCCCCTAGAGGCAAAGAGGGGAATTGCAATGAGGAGAGCCTAAAGTACTTAAAAAAGAGAACAGGGAAGGTTGACACTCAGTTGAATATTAAGGAGATAACAGGTGTGCTCTCATATGTTTGTGTGTGTATGTGTGTGCATGTGCACATAAGTGTGCATGTGTGTTCACCTAAGTATATGTGTGACTATGAAATTTGTGTTCATTAGTGTGATATATGAGCAACAAAGAGCCTTTTATGTGCCAGGGATCTGACAATCCCAGGAGCAAGGTGGGGGAATGGCAGCCAAAATGTGGAATATGCCAAGGGGTTAAGAGTCAAAGAGCAGGGAGACTGGGAGGTAGGAGCTGCGGAGCAGTGGCCCTGGTGCTGACACACATTGGCAGTGGAAATTGAAAGTACCCAGAAGGTTCAGGGGAAGATAATGGTGCCAAGTACCAGAGGGGGATTAAAAAAACTGAGAAGTAGCTTAGAGAATGCCATTTGGAAGGCCACTGGAGACCATTCTTGGGATGTTTTCTGTGGAGCCCAACTGGAGAGTGCACAGAAAAGGAATGGCCTTAACTCAGGGAAGGGAAGAAGTAGCGATTCTTGAGTTGGAAGCAGGGAATAATTGAGGCAGTTTCGCCCATTAAACTGATTAGAACATCTTTAAGACTTAAAAAGGTTTGTTTTGGGAAACTTGCATTTCAAAAATTTGTCTTTTTTCATAAGAGGATTGCTTTTCTGCAACATTTAAATAGCTTCAGATAGAGTCGGTTGTTAATATTTGCTTCTCCAGGAATTTGAGGCCTTAGCAACAAGCCAAGTAAATATTCTAACACAGAAAACAAACTTGCCCTTTTCTCACTAAAGTGTTTTTTTAATGAATACTTCTCACGCTAACTTAGACTCAGGTGTGTGTGTGTGTGTGCGCCATATGTATACACACATAGGTATGAAAATATGTCTATATGTACATGTGTTCATTTGGCCAACTAATAATTTTATATTTAATATGTCAGGCAATGTGGATGCTAAGCACATACTGGTGAACAAGAAGGACATGGCTGAGAGTGTTATAGTGTGTGTATGTGTATGTATGTGTTTGGCTGAATTATTTTGTTATATGGCAAGGGAGAAGAATTAATCAGGAAAAGAGGCTAACAAAAAAATTAAAAAGCTTAAGATGTAATCTGTTCTTACATAGGTATAATTTTATGCAGTGGTATGCTGGTAAATTGGTTTTCTGTGGAGTGCAGGAAGAAGTCCTAACATGTAGCATTTGCCAATTATCATAGTGTAAATACTCTCACCATGGCTGATTTTAAAACACCAGCATGAAGTCACTGAATGTTGAGCTGGTGAGAGGGATGTGCACAGTTGGCTCCTGCAAGCCAGTATGAACCTGATCCTGCACACTACTAACCCTTAATGTAGGCAGATAAATAGTGACAGTGATAATTCTTATTTATGGAGGTATTGCGGTTCACCAGGTGCTCTGACATGTTTTCCTTTACTTACACAGAACCAGCAGGTGCTGTTTGAGGCTATGGTTTGAAGAGTATAGAAAATTTCTCTGACTAGGCATAAGACCTTAAATGACCACCAGGGAAACTCTGGTATAATATTCATGAACAGAGACTATGTCTTAAGGAGTAAAATACAAGGTGCATATAAATGTTAAAGCAGTGTAAGCCAAGGTAGAGCTTGATTATAGGTTACTGTTGGACAGAGAAGACCCAAAAGAGACCATTGAAAAGGATGGTTATCTAGCCATGTAAGGAAGATGTTCAGAAGAGAGATCAGGATATTAATTCTTCCTATGTTATAATTTTGTTTAGAGTATAGCCTATTCTTATATCATAATCTTGCCAAATACAGTTCACACTCCATTGTTTATGCTAATAGAGGGAAGTTGAACCACATAACTCAAAACAATGGACAGCCTTGAAAGGAATATACAATAGGGTATGCAGAGGAGAGAATGCCCATTTCTGTTGCATTTTCTATCCTGTGAATAGTTTAACCTAGTCTCCCTCTGCAGCTTAGATAGCTTATGACAGAGTGTGTTGAAAAGAACTGAGAGAAGTCACGTGGTTAACACTGACCTAGTCCTCTGTGTGTGTGAACATGGGACTGGGGTGGTTATATCTCCTTATAAGTAACATAATAGTCTCACTCAAGAGTGAGTTCTAGTAAAGGGATGAAAAAAATTGGCCTAGAAATGAATATCCTTTTTCTGGGAGAAGCATATTTAATCTATTTGACTTACAGTCAAATAGGTTTAAAATATACTCTGCATGTGTGCGCACACACACACACACACACACACACACAAGCATGCAACCTCAATTCTGCTACCCACAAGAGAAATTGATATCTGGCCACTAGCAGTTGTGGGTTGTTATTGCTTGGTGACAGTGGATATATTGGTGGCAGGCAATGAGGAGAAGATCAGATGTGCATCCTAACAAATTTTAGGGCATATTTTATCTGTACCAGTAACAATGGGTTCACATTCCATTTGTCACTCCTGTCCTTGACAATAACTTTTAGCCCACCAAATCCCATGATTTTCCACCTACCAGACCTCAGTTGCAGGGTAGAGGAAGAGGAAGAGATAAAAGTCTCCCAAGCTCTAATGTAAATTGGGTGCACTGGAATGAAGATGTGGGTAAGAAAGGCCAGCTAAGTTGTGGCTTTAGTGGAAAAGCTGCTGTTCTCATGGTTTGCAAATTCATATGTTGAGGTTTATTTTCTTTGGTTGTCATTAATGAGAAAAACAACTAAAATGTCATTTAGTTTTGTGCCCCCAACCCCCAACAATCCAGTCAGTGACCAAATTTGATTTTTTTTTCTCTTCAATATATTTTGCCTCTTTTTCCTCTTGCCTATGTTTTTCTGCTTCCATTCCATTCCAGGATTTAAAAACTTACATAGGGATAAATACAACAGTTTCCTGATAGCAACGATAATAATCACAGTATCTAGTGCCTAAAATCTGAGCAGTCTTCACACTTGGCAGAGGACTTTCATCTACCTTGCCTCATTTAAATCCTAGAACATTACTGTTGAACAGAGTGGTGAGTGTGGTTTATTGGAGAAGTGGTCAAGTGGAGTGGGTAAAGAGCTGATACTGCACTCTGCTTTCCTGGTGTATAAAGGAGCAACAGCTTGGAGATGCTCTGTTTGTGGTACATTGACTCTATCACAACTTTATTTTCTATTAATTTCCCTGACACCCTCAGAATTGTGGACTTGAGAAATTAATTTCAGAACTATCCTCATTAAGTTGAAAACAGGTTCATTCCACTATATAAAAACCAATCAAATAGTGGTTGACTTAGTGAAAATAGCTACATATAGTTAAGGTATTTGGGGTAAGTGGTTGTCCATGTCTTATGGGCAAGTGAGTCCTTACTAGATTGTTGAGGTTTAGATTTGCTCTCAAGCTGCAAGGGTAAGGAAAGAGACATGTTGCCTTGGAGAGGAATTTGTGTTTGGTCTGGATCTGGCTTGCAGTAGAGTCATTCCTCATCCCACTTACTCTAGTGCATTCTTCTGGAGTCATGATGAAGTACTCACTTCCGTGTAAGACAGCTCTCCTCATTCACAGCCTTCCCTACTAGATGGGGTAAATAGTTTGCAAGTTATGTTATGTCTGTAAGGCAAGTGAGAGAAGATTGTGGGATCTGCTTTTGCATCCCAGCTGTGACAATGGCTAGAGATATGAATTGTCTTGCCTTCACTGGGGTTAGAGATGGGGAATATAGGGTACATATGCATTGATTCATCATACAACACCGCATTGGGTGAAGACCTATGCACAGCCATGCTGTTCCACTGTCTCCAGAGCATAGCATGTTAAATCTGAGCTCACCAGCTACAGTGCCAGAGGCAAGATAGTTGTTATTCTTCAACACTCCTTTCTACAGGACTTTTTTCCTGAGCTTCCAGTGCTTTGGAAGTGGGGGGTTTTAAGCCTGAATGGAGTATCATGCAGATCTAACCCTGATCCAAGCAAATGGCAAGACCAGACCACTGGACTCATTTGGGTTGTTAAATTGAACAGTGTTGGGAGCTGTGCTAAAGCAGATTTCAGAGAAAGAACATTTGTTAGGAAATACTTTTTGCTGAGCACTGTTAGATTGTTGGCAAATGCCAACAAAGAAAACACTAACCAGAAGAGGAAAATGTGTAAATGCAGCTTTCTTCTGCCCAGCTCAGCTGGGTAATAAGTGAGCCAAGCATATCTAGTCTCTATGAGTCTGTTTCTCTTACTGTCATTTGGTTTCATAGGTTTCCTGCTGGAAGACTTGCAAGGCATGAGGCTGCAAATTGGAAAGGCTGTTCGGAGGAAGACTATCGGAGTCTCATGACCCTGTGATTATCAGAAATGAAGTGACCCGACTTGAGCTTTCCTAAGCCTCCTTATCACGTGTTCCGTGGTGGGAAAGGAGAATTCAGCTTCCCATCTTGACACCATAACTCCAGCTTTTACCTGTGGTTTGAGATCTGGGTCTGTGTGCTGTGTTGCAAAATTTTGATTTTACTGATCTCACTTGAAACCTGGTTCTGATTTTTCCAAGATGTGAATATGACAGGTGGGTTAATAAGGCAAAAACAATATAGTTTAACTCTTGAGAAATAAGCCTAGGAGCCAACCAGATTCTTGAGTATAATAAGGAGTTACAGTGGATATAGAATTTGGGGAAAGGTTTTCAGTTCCATTTTATCCATTTTATTCTATAAGATGATCATCTAAGGTCACATTGGATAAGGGAAAGGGCATGGAAAGGCGATGTAACTTTCTAAGAGCTTGTCCCCAAAGCAGCATTAATGATATCATTCTCCTTATATACTGCGTGATTCCTGTGCTCCATCATGACCACAATAAAACTTGGCATGGTGGTACATGCCTGTGATCCCAGTACTTGGGAAGCGGACTCAGGAGAATTATGACTTTGAGGCCAGCTTGGGCAATATTGAGACCATATCTCAAAAGGAAAAACAAAAAACAAAAAACATAGTAAACGTTGGAACAAATGACCTCAAACAAATTGCCCAGCACAATAGTTAATAATAATAGTATTGGTAATGATTTTGTTATTATTATTGCAACTGTTTATTGTGTTATTGGACTGACTGAACACTTGAATACTTTATGTATTTGTATATAGATGTATATACATGTATACACACACATATGTGTGTGTGACAAGTTCTTTCTGTGTTGTCCAGGCTGGCCACAAACTTACAAACTCTTGATTAAGACACCCTCCTGCTTAAGCCTCCCAGGCCAGGACCCTGGGACTACAGGGACACACTGTTGCACCCAACTAAGTTAATCTTTACAACAGTTCAAAGAGAGAATATTGTTATCCTTGTTATTCACAGGAAGGGATACAGGTATAGAGAGGTAAGGAAGGTCACATACTCAAGGTCACTAAATTTGGAAATGATGGAACCAAGATTTTTTTTATCGGATCCTTGTATGCTTAATAGTTATGCTGCTTTTGCAATAAAACTACCAGCAATATTAAAAGACAACCAACCAATATTTCAAACAAAAGTCAAAATAAAACCAGAAAAGTTCCAAGGCCAATTTGCAATTCGATTTCTTCTTGGCTTTTAATGCTGAGTGGAAATTGCTGAGCCTTTAGTTTGGAAGAAGCATTTGAGTGCAACACAGGAGAAATCTTGATGCCAGGATTTGTCTCATGTTTGCAGTTTAAACTGTAATGGCCCAGAGCTCCAGTCCTAGAATCAGATTTATCCATCACCCATTATGTGCCAGGAACTGCAGTCCCTTTAGTTGATGGAAAGTGCTGGCTTTCCAGTTGACAAAGCACACTTGCTTACATAAATCTTCCTACTCAATTCTGGAGACAAATTGGTTCATGTGGCAGAGCAGGAAACTGAGGTTCAGAAAACTTAAGATTCAGGCTTAGAAAGTTTATAATCAGGGACTCAAATGAGGTGCCATCTTCCTGCCAAGGGCTAATAAGGCTCAGTGATGCTCCCTCATGAAGGATGCACAGAGAGTTCATTCATACTTCCCATTTTTTCCACTCCACTTTCAACTTTACATGCATATTAACACTGCTTTTTAGTTTGTATTGCTTTTTGATATCTCATTTGAATTTGTTTCCCCAGCACAAATAGTGTAGTTTTGTATTGCCTTACACTGTGAGCTGCCAATGAACGCACATCATTTTTTCTTAAAATGCTTTTTAAGTAGAATGACTAGACTGTGATTTTTTATTAAGTTCTCTCTATAAGGTCTAACAGTGCTTAAAACTTTCAATTAACTCCCTCCCCAAATATAATATTTATTCAGTTTCCCTTCTCTTTTGGATTTGGTCTTTCAGAGATCAAGAAATTTTCTAGAGTCCCATGGAAGGCTGAATGGTCTACACATTTTTCTATGAGATGCCCCAGCTGTGTCTGCCTTACTTTCCCACTTCATTGAAGGCACAGATTTCCTTCAATTGGTGTAAAACTCTATTTAACCCTTTGAATATCTGTTCAATTAACTTGTGTCTTTTCATCTGTCAATATGGAAAAATTTGAGATATTTGAAGTAGAGAGGTTAGTATAATGATAACAAAACGCTCAATTTCAACAATGCTTATCTCATGGACAATATCCATTCTTCTATATTCCCACCCATTCCCTGTCAGGTGGCTTACTTCAAAATAAATTCCAAGTTCACGTTATTTCATCTGAAAACATTTCTGATGCATCCCTAGAAAATGAGGACTATTTTAAAAAGCATAACCACAACATTATCACCACATTTAAGTAAATCAATAATGATTCTTTAATATAATGAAATATCCATTCATTGTTCAAATTCCACTAGCTGTCTTTTCAATATGTTTTAATCAGTTTATATAAATTGGTGCCCTAAAGAGGTCCCATCTGTGTCACTGGTTGATAGGTCTCTCTAAATTTCTTCTACTTTATAGATTCCTCTCCATCTCCTTTATCTCTGTGGTTGATGATGAAGAACCTGGCTGCTATTGGTGCAGAGATTCCATAATGGATTAGATTTGGCAGAAATCCCATGTAGCTGACAACTGTCCTCCATACTTCCTGCTTTCTAGGGCTGCCTAAACCAGCTTGCCTTCCTTCCCTCTCCTTAGGCATAAATGCTGACACTAGGAAAAGCTTTTCACCTAATTTTGTTGTAGCAGTTTTCCACAAATCTTTGATTTTGCTATATATATATTAAAATAAGATAAATAACCAAACATAGCAATAATATACATACAAATTTAAGTTGAAATGCTGCCAGTTCATTGAATGGAATGATTAAGAGTCAAAAAGTTTCTTTTGCCAAATATCAGAATATTTGAAAAGTGTCTGCTAACATGCACCAAAACCAAGTTGGTCAATACTATTTATTGATTTCTGGCATGTTTTAGGCTCATATATGAATGCTTATAGACATGTGCATGTGTGTTGTGTGTATTTAAGAAAACACATGATTAAGTTAGAACAGCAGTCAACAGCTCAGATATGAATGTGTATATTTGTGTGTGTGTGTGTGTGTGTGTGTGTGTGTGTGTGTGTGTATGTTTAAGAAACTGGTATTTCTTATACATTAGGTTTAGATTTTTCTGTACTTTAAGGGCTGAGATTTTTCTAAGACTGTGGTACTTTTGCTGGTTCCTGTGACTTACATAAAGAACAGTAGACACTCATATAATTGTTCCTCCTCACAAGTGCATGTATTTGTCCTTATGTAGGAAAATAGAAAACATCACTTAGAAATAAAATTTGGGAGATTCCAAGATGGCGGCTAGAGGGAGGGAGCAGAAAGTGAGCCTCCTATAGTGAAATCGTGGAGAGATGCTGGAGACACACTTTGCAGGCATAATCACTGAGAAGAGGCATAACTTTGATCCCTCCACACCTCCAGCCAGCGCAGAGAATCTCCACTTCACGTTAAATGGAGAAACCAGGAGGGCCCCCGGGCTGCCAGTCACCCACGCCCAGACAGCTTGGGAAGACGCAGACCAGGTGAGCTTCTGGTACCGCGGTACTCCCACAGACAAGCCTGGGCCAGAGCAGCATAGCCCCCTGGACAGACTGACCTCCACCCGGGGAAAAAAGAGAAGCTGACTAATAAGCAATAAGAACAATAAAGACATGTGGGAAAGAGGGTGGGGCGCCCTGAGCACCAAAGATTGGAGGAAGGGAATCCTTCCCAGGACTGTAAATAAACAAACTGGGCAGGCCAGAGAGGCTCTGGTGGGAGCGGGGGCGCGGGCCCAGCAACCAGGAGCAGGAAAGCTGGTGAGAGTGGCTGAGGGAGGAAAACTCCACAGGAGAGGGGGGAAGACCCACCTCCCACGTGAACTGTAAATAAACACGCAGGCCTGACAACGTGGGAGCCGTGTCACCTTTCCCAGTGTGCTTGGAAAGGGGAAAGCTTGTAGCAGAGGCTCCTGCACAGGAGAACTCTGAGTAAACAAAGCCTTCGGGGCCAGGTGAGTGCTAAGCTCACCCCAGAGATCTGCATAAATAATGCCACCAGCAACAGCAGGCTGACAGCAGTGGGCAAGCAAGCCACAGCTGCAGATACCATTCTCAGAACTGTCTCCAGACTCCTTTTTTCTTTTTCTTCCTACCCTTGAAGAGAGAACAACTGAATTACACCTGCATGCTGAAAAACTTACTGAAACTGTATTGCATTTAAACTTGGGACACTTGGTGGGGTTTGTGTGTGTGTGTGTGTGTGTGTGTGTGTAGTTTTGTTCTACTTTATGCGTCCCGTTTGATGAGACAACTACAGAACAACATCTGAGGCACCATCTCCAGGATTGGAGACTGAGACAGACACCCAAATTATTAAGACTGAAACTTCATTGCATTTGAACTTGGAGGTTTTTTGGTTTTTTGGTTTTCTTTTCTTTTTTTTTTTTTAATTTTCTATTTTCCATTTTATTTTAATTCATTTTTATATATAGATATTTCTTTCATTTACTTATTTTTTATTTATTCTTACCTTTATTTCTTTATTTTCAATCCTCTCTGTCTCTCTAATGTCTGTTCAGCTTACTGTCAATTAGTACAGTAATGCTCCCAGTTTATATCTTTAAAACTTTCTTGTCCAAAACCTTGTTCTGTTTTCTCCCTCATGTCTGTGTATTTGTTTTCCCTTTTTCTTTAACTTCTTGCTTTCCATCTCAGCTCACCCTTCCATTCTAAATATTACCATTGTTATTATCACAAGCTAGAAAATACTTAATTGCACACAGTACAGGGACAGTAACAATACCAAAGACAATGACGGGAAGACAGAAAAAAACAGGGAAACCAGTTTCTCCACAGCAAAAAATTAGTACAGGAACTAGAGGGGAATGAAGAAAACAGAAACTCAGATCCAGACTCCAACAAAATGAAGATAAACTATGCCAAAGGACCCAATGAAGCCCACAAGAATAATTTAAAAGAAGACATACTACAGGTACTCAATGTGAATTTTATAGAGATGATACTGGATAGCGTCAACCAAAATGTACAGGAGACACTCAAGAAATTCCAAGACAACAAAAATAGAGAATTTGAAAAAGCAAAAGAAGAAATAAAGGAAACCATAGAAGCACTGCATAAACACCAAAGTGAAAGAGAGAACATGATGAATAAACAGATAAATGAACTCAGGACAAAAATAGACAACATTAAGGAGGAAACCAGTCAGGATATGGAAAACCTCAGAAAAAAGAATGAAACAGAACTGCAAAACAAAACGGAAGGCCAATCCAGCAGAATAGAACAAACAGAAGACAGAATCTCAGAACTTGAAGATGAAATGGTAATTAAAGGAAAAACCGAAGAACTATTAATTAAACAACTCAAGACTTGTGAAAAGAAAATGCAAGAACTCACCAACTCCATCAAAAGACCAAACTTGAGAATCATGGGCATCGAAGAAGGAGAAGAGGTGCAAGCGAAGGGAATGCGTAATCTATTCAACAAAATAATAACGGAAAATTTCCCAAATCTAGAGAACGATATTCCCATACAGATGCAAGAGGCCTCCAGGACACCAAACACACCAGATCAAAATAGAACTACCCCACGAAATATCATCATTACAACAACAAGTTCAGAAACTAAGGAAAGAATATTGAAGGCTGTAAGAGAGAAAAAACAAGTAACATACAAAGGTAAACCCATCAAAATCACAGCAGACTTCTCAACAGAAACATTAAAAGCAAGAAGAGCGTGGGGTGAGATCTTCCGGGCACTGAATGAAAATAACTTCAACCCCAGGATACTCTACCCAGCAAAACTATCATTCAAAATAGATGGAGCAATACAACTCTCATGATAAGCAGAAACTAAAACAATATGTGACCACAAAGCCACCACTACAAAAGATTTTCCAAGGGACTCTGCACACAGAAAGTGAAACCCAACTTAACCATGAAAAGATAGGCAGCACCAAACCACAGGAAAAGAAAAAGCAAGACAGTAGAGAGTAACATCAAGTTAGGTACACACAATCAAACCTTCAAACAACTAAGACAACTAAATGACAGGAATCATCACATACCTATCAGTACTAATGCTTAATGTTAATGACTTAATTCACCCATCAAAAGGCACTGCTTGACGAAATGGATAAAAAAGGAAGATCCAACAATTTGTTGTTTATAGGAGACCCATCTCACCGACAGAAATAAGCATAGGGTTAGGATGAAAGGCTGGAAGAAGATTTACCGAGCCAATGGCTCCCGAAAACAGGCAGGAGTAGCAATACTTATCTCTGACAAAGTAGACTTCAAACCTACATTGATCAAACGAGATAAAGAAGGACATTCCATACTAATAAAAGGGGAAATAGAACAAAAGGAAATAATAATTATCAACTGTATGCACCCAATGTCAACGCACTCAATTTCATCAAACATATCCTGAAAGACCTAAAAGCATATATAAATGCCAACACAGTGATTGTGGGAGACTTTAATACCCCATTATCATCAATAGATAGGTCATCCAAACAAAAAATCCATAAAGAAATCCAAGATCTAAAACATGCAATAGATCAAATGGACCTAGTTGATGTTTACAGAACATTTCATCCAACCTTTACACAATATACATTCTTCCCAGCAGCCCATGGAACCTTCTCCAAAATAGATCATATCCTAGGGCACAAAGCAAGTCTCAGGAAATATAAGAAAATAGAAATTATACCGTGCATACTATCTGATCACAATGTAGTAAAAGCAGAACTCAACAACAAAAGTAAAGACAAAAAACATGCAAACAGCTAGAAACTAAATAACTCATTACTTAATTAAGTAATCATTAAGTTAATTAATTAAATCATCAATGAAATAAAAGAGGAAATTAAAAAGTTCCTGGAAGTCAATGAAAATGAAAACACAACCTACCGGAACCTATGGGACACAGCTAAGGCAGTCCTGAGAGGAAAGTTTATAGCCATGAGTGCATATATTAAAAAGAATGAAAGATCCTAAATCAATGACCTAATGATATATCTCAAACTCCTAGAAATATAAGAACAAGCAAATCGTAAAACAAATAGAAAGAGAGAAATAATAAAAATAAGAGCTGAAATCAATGAAACAGAAACCAAAAAAAACCATACAAAGAATTAATGAAACAAAAAGTTGGTTCTTTGAAAAAATAAACAAGATCGATAGACCCCTGGCAAACCTGACTAAAATGAGGAGAGAAAAAACCCAAATTAGTAGAATGAGGAATGTAAAGGGGAGATAACAACAAACACCATGGAAGTCCAGGAAATCATCACAGACTACTTTGAGAACCTATATTCAAATAAATTTGAAAATCTTAAAGAAATGGTCAGATTTCTAGATACATGTGATCATCCAAAATTGAACCAAGAGCAAATTAATCATCTGCATAGATCTATAACACAAAATGAAATTGAAGCAGTAATCAAGAGTCTCCCCAAAAAGAAAAGTCCAGGACCTGATGGATTTTATGCTGAATTCTATCAGACCTTTAAAGAAGAACTGATACCAACCCTCCTTGAACTGTTCCATTAAATAGAAAGGGAAGGAAAACTGCCTAACACATTTTATGAAGCCAGTATTACACTTATCCCAAAACCAGCCAAAGACACCTCCAAAAAGAAGAACTATAGGCCAATTTCCTTAATGAACATTGATGCAAAAATCCTCAATAAAATAATGACAAACCAAATTTAACAACACATAAAAAAGATCATTCACCATGACCAAGTAGGCTTCATCCCAGGAATGCGGGGGTGGTTCAACATATGAAAATCAACAAATGTATTAAACCACATTAACAGAAGCAAAGACAAAAACCACTTGATCATCTTAATAGTGCAGAAAAAGTCTTTGATAAGATCCAACACCATTTCATGATAAAAGTTCTAAGAAAACTAGGAATAGAAGGAAAGTTCCTCAACATTATAAAAGCTGTATATGACAAACATACAGCCAGCATTATACTTAATGGAGAAAAACTGAAACCATTCCCTCTAAAATCAGGAACCAGACATGGATGCCCACTATCTCCACTCCTATCAACATAGTACTGGAATTCCTAGCCAGAGCAATTAGGCAAGAAGAAGGAATAAAAGGAATACAAATAGGTAAAGAAACTGTCAAAATATCCCTATTTGCAGACGACATGATCCTATACCTTAAAGACCCAAAAAACTACTCAGAAGCTTCTAGACATCATCAATAGCTATAGCAAGGTAACAGGATATAAAATCAACATAGAAAAATCATTAGCATTTCTATACACTAACAATGAACAAACTGAAAAAGAATGTATGAAAACAATTCCATTTACAATAGCCTCAAAAAAAAATCAAATACCTAGGTGTAAACCTAACAAAAGATGTGAAAGACCTCTACAAGGAAAACTATACACTTCTGAAGAAAGAGATTGAGGAAGACTATATAGAAAGTGGAGAGATCTCCCATGCTCATGGGTTGGTAGAATCAACATAGTAAAAATGTTGATACTCCCAAAAGTAATCTACATGTTTAATGCAATTCCCATCAAAATTCCAATGATATTCATTAAAGAGATTGAAAAATCTACTGTTCAATTTATACGGAAACACAAGAGGCCATGAATAGCCAAGGCAATACTCAGTCAAAAGAACAATGCAGGAGGTATCACAATACCTGACTTCAAACTATATTACAAAGCAATAACAATAAAAACAGCACAGACATGAAGACCAGTGGAACAGAATAGAGGACCCAGATATGAAGCCACACAACTATAACCAACTTGTCTTTGACAAAGGAGCTAAAAATATACGATGGAGAAATAGCAGCCCCTTCAATAAAAACTGCTGTGAAAACTGGTTAGCAGTCTGCAAAAAACTGAAACTAGATCCATGTATATCACCCTATACCAAGATTAACTCAAAATGGATCAAGGATCTTAATATCAGACCCCAAACTCTAAAGTTGATAAAGGAAAGAGTAGGAAATACTCTGGAGTTAGTAGGTATAAGTAAGAACTTTCTGAACGAAACCCCAGCAGCACAGCAACTAAGAGATAGCATAGATAAATGGGACCTCGTGAAGCTAAAAAGCTTCTGTTCATCAAAAGAAATGGTCTCTAAACTGAAGAGAACATCCATAGAGTGGGAGAAAATATTTGCCAACTATACATCAGACAAAGGACTGATAACCAGAATATACAGGGAACTTAAAAATCTAAATTCTCCCAGAACTAATGAACCAATAAAGAAATGGCAAGTGAACTAAACAGAACTTTCTCAAAAGAAGAAATTCAAATGGCCAAAAAACACATGAAAAAATGCTCACCATCTCTAGCAATAAAGGAAATACAAATTAAAACCACACTAAGATTCCACCTCACCCCTGTTAGAATAGCCATCATTAGCCATACCACCAACAACAGGTGTTGGCGAGGATATGGGGAAAAAGGAACCCTCTTACACTGTTGGTGGGAATGTAAACTAGTACAACCACTCTGGAAAAAAATTTGGAGGCTACTTAAAAATCTAGACATTGATCTACCATTTGATCTAGCAATACCACTCTTGGGGATATACCCAAAAGACTGTGACACAGGTTACTCCAGAGGCACCTGCACACCCATGTTTATTGTGGCACTATTCACAATAGCCAAGTTATGGAAACAGCCAAGATGTCCCACCATTGACGAATGGATTAAGAAAATGTGGTATCTATACACAATGGAATTTTATGCGGCCATGAAGCAGAACGAAACGTTATCATTCGCTGGTAAATGGATGGAATTGGAGAACATCATTCTGAGTGAAGTTAGCCTGGCCCAAAAGACCAAAAATCGTATGTCCTCCCTCATATGTGGACATTAGATCAAGGGCAAACACAACAATGGGATTGGACTTTGAGCACATGATAAAAGGGAGTGCACACAAGGGAGGAGTGAGGATAGGTAAGACACCTAAAAAATTAGCTAGCATTTGTTGCCCTTAATGCAGAGAAACTAAAGCAGATACCTTAAAAGCAACTGAGGCCAATAGGAAAAGGGGACCAGGAACTAAAGAAAAGGTGAGATCAAAAAGAATTAACCTAGAAGGTAACACACACGCACAGGAAATTAATGTGAGTCAACTCCCTGTGTAGCTATCCTTATCTCAACCAGCAAAACCCTTGTTCCTTCCTATTATTGCTTATACTCTCTCTACAACAAAATTAGAAATAAGGGCAAAATAGTTTCTGATGGGTATTGAGGGGGTAGGGGAGAGAGAGGGGGTGGAGTGGGTGGTGAGGGAGGGGGTGGGGGCAGGGGGGAGAAATGACCCAAGCCTTGTATGCACATATGAATAATAAAAGAAAAAAAAAAAGAAATAAAATTTGTACTGCTTGGATCTTTGTTGTTGCAGCCCAGATTCCTTGAGTAGATAAGAATTCATCAAGAAGACTAAGATAGAAGAAACACAACAAAAGAAGTATAGAAGATTATGCCTTGAGATGACTGTAAAAAGATGAAACTTAAAGAATGAAAAATTGAGAAAAAAGAAAGAATCTGTGAAAGAAGATCCAATGTCCAGCTAAAGTCTCTGAAGAAGAAAACTAAAACAAGAAAGAACAAAGCAAATATTAAATTATAGGTAAAGAAAACTTTCCTGAAATTGAAAAAGAAATTTTGGAGTACATATTGGGATACACATTTTGTATATTTGAGAATACCAACTCAGAATGACTAACACAAAGACATGTCATTACTTGAGGTTTAAATGAAACAGATAAACAAAAATTTCCCTTTAGGTATCTTGATAAAAAGCAAAAATGATTTATAAGATAAAGAAATTAGATGATTATCAAATCTTTCAATGAATACTTTGTGCCAAAAGAAAATAAAATAACATATTTTTAAAAATCAAAGAAAGCAAACATGATCTGACCATTCTGTAACAACCAAAACACATACAAGATAGAAAAATGTTCTCACCATGCAAGAATTCAGGGAATTCTGTTCTTATCTGACCTTCCTGGGAATCCTCTGAAGAATGAGCAAAAGACAACCAAGCAAATAGAAAGTCATCAACATACCTATTGGTGGTGAACATTAGATAAATACTTATTTATAGAACTTAGGCTGGAAAAGGACAGAACAGGAAAGATGTACAATATGCAGCAGCTGTAGAATAAAAACAAAGTGGCATATTGGAGAAAGCAAATAGAGTTTCAGCTGTCTTGGAATTTCAATCATTTTCTTGAGACTATTATTTAAAATACGACGAAGTGCAAGAATAATTATGCTACTTAAATTCTATCACCCCTGTGTCCTTAAAAACCAGGTGTCTTGATCTGGAAGAAAGAAGACAGTGATGTAACAAAAAGGAATTTATATTATTAGTATAAAACATCAGCATGAATTAACAAAGATCTTTCTAACTCTTTCCATTGAAAAGGCCTAAAATAATGACCAGCCTCACAGCAGTAAGTCCCATCAGTGAAAGACTATGATCTTGGCAGAAACCAGGGATTCTTAAAGATTCCAGTTCTGGTACAAGAAATGTACAAGATGAACCCAAAGCATCATGTCAGACCAGATCTCAGAGAATCTATTAAAGACTATGAAGTTCGTGTGAAAAATACCTAGAAAGTGTTATGGTTTGGATTTCTGAAATGCCCTCCACAGGCATGTGTTAAAAGTTTCATGCTGATTAATAGCATGCCTGGGAGGGAGGTGGAGGAATCTTTAGGAGGTGGGACCTAGTTAAAGGACATAGGTCACTGGGGGTGTGCCCTGAAGGGGATATCTTGTCCTGGCCCCTTACTTGTTCTCACGGCTTCCTGGCAGCCATGAAATGGGCAGCTTTCTTTTGACATACCTTTCTTCCATGGTGTGCCTCTCACCATAGGCCTAGAATCTTGCAACCAAGTGACCATAGACTGAAACCTCTAAAATCATGAGCTGAACCTTCTTTAAGATGGTTTTTTGCAGGTGTTTTGTCACAGCAACAGAAAAAATGACTGATACAGAGGGTAACTTGTGAGGCTTCCACTAGCCACAATGGGAATGTTTTAACCTCAATAAGAATAACAATTTTGACTGACTAACAATCATCAGTTAAGTTCAAGGCTATGAATTCATAATAATAAGATTTTTAACTTCTCATTTTTGAAGGATGTATAGGGGATAAAGCTATTATTTTGAAAACTGAGAAAGGACGCAGTCTTCCTGATTTTCCTATGTGAAATATAACACTGAGTAACCAAATAGTAGATAAGAAGTATTTTAATATATTTTTAACTGCTATAGTATCCCAGTTAATAAATGAAAAAAATTAATGATAGAATTAGAATATCACCATTTGAGAGATGATTGAGCTCAAAAAGGTCAATTAAAAAAATAACATACAGCTGTTACCTACACTTTTGCACAAGGAATTGAACCTGAGTCTGATCCATTTTCTATATTTCACTGTCCATTAGTAGAAAATATGGAGGACAGAGGCAAATGTCAAGGACCACAAGGGCTGGACATGAAATAAAGTGGTAAAAATACTTTTATTCAGGAACTATTGGAATATTGCAATAAGGGAAAAAACAGCATAAAATTGAGCTCAATTCTGAATATAAGGACAAGTGGGAATTTTTTATAGCCAAAGAACAGAATGAGGGCATTATTGGATGGAAAGTTATTAAGAGACTTCTAAGGAGATTATTCCTAAAATAACTCAATGGAACTCTTTTTTGGGGGTGGAGAGCCATACTGCAGTTTGAGTTCAGGACCTCAAGCAAACTATTTGCCTGAGTTGGCCATTAACTGTAATCCTCCTGATCTCTGCCTCCCAAGTTGCTAGGATTAGAGGCAGGAGACACCAGTTTGATGAAGACAGGTCAGAGTGAATAGGTATCAAAAGTGAAGCATGAGAAATTTGATCAGATATTGAAGATGTCTTAGTTAATTTTTTGTTGCCATAACAAAATACCCAAGACTAGGTAATTTATGAAGAATAAAAATTTATTTGGCTCATGGTTATGCTGGCATCTGTTTGGCACCTAGTGAGGACTACATGCTAAATCATAACATGGAAGAGACAGAGCAGTCATTACATGGTAAGACAAAGCAAGCATGCTACTCAAGTCTTTTCTGCTTCTTATAAAGCCACTCATCCCATCATGGGGACTCACTCTCATGACCTCATCTAATCTTAATTATTTCAATTATTTCCTAAAGACACACTCACCAAAGACCATTAGCATATGAATTTGGGGATTAAGTTTCCAATACATGAACCTTTTTAATTTTACAAAGTAGTGGACTTCATTATGATATTTCTATATATGTATTATTGTAATGTGCTTTGATCATATTCATCTCCTCTCACCCATTTTTATCCCACCTTCTCTTTTCTCTTTCCACGTCACTACTATTTCCCTTTCCCTCTCATGTTCTCTACTCCACATATGAAAGAAAACATAATACTTGGTCTGTGAGACTGGCTTATTTCACCTAATGTGATGATCTCCAGTTCCATCCATTTCTGTGCAGACAACATAATTTTGTTCTTATTTATGGCTGAATAAAATTCCATTTCTTATATATGTGTGTGTGTGTGTGTGTGTGTATGTGTGTGTGTGTGTGTGTGTGTAGTTTTCTTTATCCATTCATCTGTTGATAGGCATATAGGCTGATTCCATAACTTGGCTATTGTGAGTGATGCAGCAACAAATTATCTCTATAGTAAGCTGACTTTTTTTGGGGGGATATATATCTAGGAGTAGAATAACCAGATCATATATATATATATTTATGGTAGTTCTACTGTTAGTAGATTTTTGAGGACCCCCCATACTGATTTCCATAGTGGGTAGACTAATTTGCGTTCCCACCAGCAGTGAATATGAGATCCTTCTCCTCCCTACCCCTTATTCACATTCTTTTTTCTTGATAATAGCCACTCTGACTGAGTTGAGATGGAATCTCAATGTAGATTTGCATTTCCCTAATGGCAAAAAATGTAGAACATTTTTTCATGTATTTATTGGACATTTGTACTTCATTTGAAAGTGTCTTTTCAGTTCATTTGCTCATTTATTATTTTTTCTTTTGGTGTTTTTTATTATTGTTCTGGAGGTACATTGTGATATTTATGAGTTCTTATAATATATCATAGTTTAATTCATCTCCTCCATCATTCCCTTTTATCCCTCCCCATTCCTGGAATAGTTTCAACAGGTCTCATTTCTCCATTTACATACATGTGTACATTTCTCCATTTACATACATGTATACATTTCTCCATTTACATACATGTGTACATTTCTCCATTTACATACATGTGTACATTTCTCCATTTACATACATGTGTACATTTCTCCATTTACATACATGTGTACATTTCTCCATTTACATACATGTGTACATTTCTCCATTTATATACATGTGTACATTTCTCCATTTACATACATGTGTACATTTCTCCATTTACATACATGTGTACATTTCTCCATTTATATACATGTGTACATTTCTCCATTTACATACATGTGTACATTTCTCCATTTACATACATGTGTACATAATATTTCCACCACAGTCGTCACCCTTGCACACTCTTTCCTTATGTCCTCTCCCCTCCTACTGGTACCAACTCCCAGACAGGATCTGTTTTGCCTTCCTGTTCTCTGTTTTTGCAAAAAAAAAAAAAGACATTTTTCTTTGTTTAAGATAGCTATACAGGGTGTTCCTTTGTGACATTTCCATGTATTCATATAGTATAGCTCAAATTGGTTCATCCCTTCTATCCTCTATTTTTGTCCTTTCTACCTTAGTCCCCCCCTTCTTATGATGATTTCAACAGTTTAAAAAAGTCTGTATTCATTCTTGTGTAGAAAATCCATCAACTATATTCACCTTAGCTTCCTTCTTTTACCCTCCCATTCATATGTGGCCTCCCCTTAGCATGACCTGTTTGTTAATGTTTTTGAGTTCTTTTGCCTGTCTATAGTTTTGTTAAGAAGGAAGTCATAAAATGTGCAATTGGTTATACATAATTGGTGGGAAGCTACAGGTTAAATGGCCTTGGCTTTTTCAACACAAACATTGTAAAGAAAAGAAAAGGATGGGAGGGGGCTATAAATTAAAAGACATAGCAAATTAAAAATAATAAATAGTAAAAACTAAACTATTGAGATTAAACACACACACGTGGTCTAATGGTTAAGTACTATCTTCTCAAGAGATAAATCCATATCTTCACACCCTCCCAGTCCCTGTGGATGTGACATTTGAAAATATGGTCTTTGTAGTTGTAATTAAGTTAAGGATTGGGGATGAGATCATCCTGGATTTAGGATGAGTCCTAAATCCAATGGCTATTATTGTTATTTGAGAAAGGAGAGGCAGATCTTAGACACAGACACAGAGGAAAAGGCTAGATGATGGCAGAGGCAGAGACTGGAGGGTAGGGAAATTCCAAGGAATTCCAAGAATTGCTGCAGTCACCAGAAGCTAGGGAAGAGGCATGGAATGGCCTCTTAGAGACTCCAGAGTAACCACCATGCCAAGACCTTGATTTTAGACTTCTGGCCTTAAAAACTACGAGAGAACAAGTTTCTGTTGTTCTAAGCTACTCACTTTTGGTGTCCCTCAGAGGATAAGATGCATAGATAAATCAAGAAATATTACCAGAAGTAATTTCCATGCAAGTCAGAATTATTTTTGTGTGTGTGTAAGGAAGAAGCTGGGATTATAATAAGGTACACAAATATCTTCTGTAGTGATTGAATATACCTATTTTAATCTAGATAGTAGAGCTAATAATGTTCATCTTGCAATAATCCCTTAGTTCTATAATTGTTTTTATTTATTTGTTTATTTATTTTGGTGGGACTGGGGTTTGAACTCAGTGCTCTGTGCTTGCAAAGCAGGTGCTTTGATTTTGTTATTTTGGAGATGAGAGTCTCACAAACTATTTGACTGGGTTTGCTTTGAACTGCGATCCTCCTGATCTCAGTCTCCCAAGTAACTAGGATTATAAGCATGAGCCACTGGTGCCCCACAATGATTATTTTATGTTGCTTTCTGTTTCTGGGTCCTATTTTCAATAAAAAGGTTTTGAAGTCCATCTGTGGCTCCATCTCTTTTTTAATTCCTACAATTCTTTCCATACGGAAATTACGTATGTCTGATAACTTATTCTTTTTTTTTTTTTCATTTTTCTTTTATTATTCATATGTGCATACAAGGCTTGGTTCATTTCTCCCCCCTGCCCCCACCCCCTCCCTTACCACCCACTCCACCCCCTCCCGCTCCCCACCTCAATACCCAGCAGAAACTATTTTGCCCTTATCTCTAATTTTGTTGAAGAGAGAGTAGAAACAATAATAGGAAGGAACAAGGGGTTTTGCTGGTTGAGATAAGGATAGCTATACAGGGCATTGACTCACATTGATTTCCTGTGCGTGGGTGTTACCTTCTAGGTTAATTCTTTTTGATCTAACCTTTTCTCTAGTTCCTGGTCCCCTTTTCCTATTGGCCTCTGATAACTTATTCTTGACAAGGTTATGTCAAGTTATGTCTTTATTTTTCTTCCATTTTTGAGAATTAGTATTTTGACATTTTTATCTTCCCATATGTACTAATCATCTTTCCCTCAGTGGACAAACACGTGAGATAAACAACTTAAAGGAGAAAATATTTACTTTGTCTGATAGTTTCAGTCTAAGGTCACTTGGTCCTATTGCCTTGGGCCTATGGTGATATGGTGCATCATGGTGGGAGGGGAAAGGGTAGAGCTGCTCACCTTGTGGTGGCTGGGAAGCATATCTCTTTCAAGAGCATGCCCCCAATGACTTGACTTCCTTCCAGTAGGCCACAGCTCTTAAGGGTTTCACTACCTCCCATTAGAGCCACAGGCTGGCGACCATGCCTTTAGTCCATGGGTCTTTGGGGGATATTTAAGAACCAAACCATAATATCATGTATCAAAAATATCATTAACCAATTTTGTTTCTCACTTGGAATTCTCCTGAACCTTTTAGAGAAGTGCCTTTTTATTGCCAGTTTTGAAGCAGTTGGTCCACCCCAAATACATGTCATTGCCCTTTACTAATTTGAACACATCATTTTAAAAAGCAATTTTAAACCACTTCCTTCTCCAGTCCAATTTGTTTTTGTAACTTTCCATCATAAATGATGCATACTTCATATCACAGTTGACCTTTTAAAATATGTTATCAAAATTGAGACTAAAAATAGCATTAAGCATTTATCCTGGAGTTTTTAATATTATCTCTTATCTGTCTTTCATTTTTTACCTACTGAGGATGGAAAGTCCCTTTTGGCCCACCCACCCCATTTTGCCTTTATATATCTTATCATGTATACTGTTTAATGTCTATACTGTCACATCTGAACCACTATAAAAATCATATTCCATTTCTCTGAACTCATGCTCAACTTGGGCAACATTTTTTTTTAGCACGTGATCTATTTCCCTGTCTTCTGAATGAACAGTCTGAGTGTATCATGGAGATTCTTGTGTTGTTCACTAATATTTTGAAACTTTCCCCCATGGAAGACCTTTTGAGAACGGACTTAAACTGAAATGGTAGAATGAATAAAACCCAAACTAATTCTAGGCCAGATACTGGCTTAGTTTTGATACTTGAAGCTCCTTTCCTAGGTTTCTCTCTCTCTTTCTCTCTCACTGTCTTGCTCTTCCCCTCCCTCCCTCCTATTATTTTCAGTATCAGAGAAACACTAGATTGAGTAGGTCCTAGATTCTACTTTACTTGGTTATGGGACATTGTATAATTTCCTTCC
Source organism: Castor canadensis (assembly GCF_047511655.1). Lineage (NCBI taxonomy): Eukaryota > Metazoa > Chordata > Mammalia > Rodentia > Castoridae > Castor > Castor canadensis. Next base: position 112,758,240 of record NC_133396.1, read on the forward strand.
ACACTCTTGGTATTGGCTTTATCATATATGTTCTGGTTCATCATATATGTTCTGGTTCATGATCTTTGTTCAGATAGACCCTCTTCAGAAGTACTACAACTAAAACGGGTATACATAGAACCATTTTGTCTGTGTGTGTGTGTGTGTTCGTGTGTATGTGTGCACGCATATGTGTACTTGTTGAAAGTGGTAGACAGAAGAGGCAAGGTCTAACCAATTGTTTTTTGTTACATGGCTCTGGCACAGTACAGAGGCATCCCTTGGTCTAACCTTCTATTTGAGGATATGTATTTGTAAGTTAGTTTTGTAGGCTTAGTCATGATCTGACTAGGGACATTTTAACTTAGGGAAATACTAGATGAAATCTGCCTTTTGTTTTAAGTATATTATTATAGAATCTTAAAATTAATTGTTAGAAATGGAACTAGGAATATAGATGTGATATATATGTGCACACACACATACACACACAATGCCAATTTGCAGACAACTTCTCTCAGTGTGATGCACAGTTCTGTATCTGGTCCAGACTTCACTGGGGGTGGGTATGCTCTTCGTAAGAACATCAAGCTTCACTAGCCAATTCTCAACATTGCACACTTAAAACTTGATTTTTGTCTTTGCACCCAGAATTTTTTTTTGAGACAGATCCCAATGTGTCTCAAACTGTCTTACAGCTTGGAATGTAACCTAGGGTTAGCTTGAACTTGTGATCCTCCTGCCTCTGCCCTCTGAGTGCTGGGACTGCAGTTGTGTACTACCATACCAGCTGTCACTACATGCTTAAGAGAGCACTGTATGTGCAGGTGTGCAAATTTACTGATTTGTAATAAGAAATACAACTTCTAGCCCAACCAGGTAGTCAAGCCAATTGTCATAATAATGTCTCCTCTTTTAGAAAGTAAATTTTGATGAAGCCAAATCAGCTTCATAAGATTGCCTATTGAGCAGAGGGTCTGAGTTGGATTACTTTAGGAAGTAATGTCATCAAGTTATGATAGCCTAGCAAGTCCATCCCTCTGGCTGAATTTTCACCTTTCTTCACAGATTCTGGCATATAATTTAAAGGAAAAACTGTTGAACAAAGTTGCATTCACATTTTGGGGCAGGGACTGTGCCTTCTTGCATATTTATGTCTTCATATGAATATCTTCTCTATGGTACTGAATACATTGTAGTTGGTCATAAACATTTCTTGATAAATCAAATTGTATGCCTTTGGAAAGCAAAAGGAAAAACTGAACATGAGATAAACAGCTTGAAAATTATTCAGTTAAAAAAAAACAGCATGGGGAAGCCAAAATAATGTGTGGAATAGAATTCAAATTTCATGAAAGAAAGAGAGGAAATAGAGAAAGGTGAGAATCAAGCAACAGTATTGATGTTAAGAATAAGGCAGCTGTTGGTGACAACTGGTGACCTTTGAAGAGGCTGTTTTATTAGAGAAGTGAGGATCAAATCTGTGATTGTCTAAGGAATAAACAGAAAAGAGGAAGTGAAAATGGAAGCTATTTGAGTTTGGTTATCAAGGGAAAATGAAGCAATTGCAGAGGGGCTAATCCAGGGCATGCTTTAAGGTGAGTCTATGTATGCATATTTATAGGCTGAAAGAAAGCATCTGGGGAGGAAAAAGCAATTACTAACATGTGACAAACTACCTCTAAGGGGCTTGAAAAGAACTTCTTTCAAAATAATTTGAACTTGTACTTAGTAATCTTAATTTTAATCTCTTGGTTCCTTAATTTTGTCTTTATAGTCTTCTTTTGGTTAGTGTCCTCATCTCTAAAATAGGGATCCTAATACCTACCTAAAAGACCACTAAGGTGGTTAGATAAAGTAATGAATGCAAAACATAGCTTGAGATGGGTACATGGACAGAATTTACCTAATCAGAATTAGAAAACTGGGAGAACGTCTTCTTATTATATAAAACTAATTATTTACCCTCATGATAATGAAATAATAAACATTTGAGGGGCTACATATATATAAAACCAGATTTACATATTATATAATGTATGCATCTATTGAAACATTGCATGTTATCTCATTAGCATGTGTAATTTTTTATGGTTTCATGATTAGTTTAAAATATTTAAACTTACCCTGAAGTTTCAAGAGTATACAGAATTAGTCGTAGTTGCTAGACTTGAGAGGGTAAAATACTGCTGTTACTTAATTGCAAGGTCATGTGAAACCTCCCTATTTTAATTGGAAAGTAAAAATTTATGTATTTATAGTGTGCAATGTTGTGTTGATGTGCACATACTCACGTATAGACATTGCAGGATGAATAGACCATGCAGTATTCACATTATTTTACTCTCTTAGCATGATATTCAATAGATCTCTTGAACTTATATGTCCTGAGTAACTGAAATTCAGTGTTCAGACCTGTTCAAAGTTGCTTAGAAGACTGATACTAATATGAGAAGGAGTTTCTCTAGAGGTTTGGTGCTTGGTCAGGTATTATTCAGAGGGATTTTAGAACAAAGAATAAGGGTTTGGAGGCTGAATATTTAGTGGTCAAAGTTCCTCCTCTGCCCCTTATGTCACCTTGAACAAATTATTTACTCACTCTGTGTACCAGTTGACTTATGCACAGAATACAATTAATAGGCCCCTCAATCATGAGATTACTGTGAATCATAGATGAGCTCATGTATGCACAGTGTCTAGTTTAGTGCTCTGTGTGTGGTGGACATGTCTTATGATGCCTCTCACTTTTTCCTTTGGCAAAAACATAGATGTATTTAGTGCCAGCTTATTGTGTGTTTCCTCCCTAGGATACAAAAAGAATGTTTTTCTTTTTGACTAGTTTTTTTCTTTATGTCAGTGAAATAATTTGCTTCATAGAAACTGTGATTATTATTATTAGTAGCTTTGTTTTTGTTTTTTTTTTTGTAATACTGGGGATCAACCTTTCCTCACAATGCTAGGTCAGCACTCTACAAATGAACAACATTCCCAGACTGAAACTATGATTATTCATTCTTTAAGGGTTAAGATCAGTTCTGGGTTTTTTTTTTTTTTTGTGGTACCGGAGTTTGAACTCAGGGCTTCCTCCTTGAGCTACTTCATCAGACCTTTGTCAACATAGGGTCTTGCGGAATTATTTGCCCTGTCTGGCTTCAAACCATGATCCTCCTGATTTCTGCCTCCTGAGTAGCTAGGATTACAGGTGTGAGCCACTGGTGCCTAGCACCAGTTCTGTTTTATCAGAGGCTTTAAGTGCCTTTAAGTAAAGTCACTTTTGAAAGTGTGGTGATGGATGTAGTTTTCAACACATTAGGATATGTGGTGTACAGAAATCATATTGAGAAACAGAAGTGTGGCCTCTAGATGCAGGGCTGTTGCACCAACTCAAAGGGTACCTTACATAGGCAAGGGTAAGATAGCTGCCTCTGGAGTGTGCAACTCAGGACTTCTTCTGGACCTGGTTCACTCTATAACCTGATACCTTACTTGGCCTACTCATATATAAACTAGAAATAGTAGTAACTGCTTTGTTTACTTCAGTGAGTGATCAATCATAGTAATGCAGCTGCTCCTCATTATTTATGGATTTGGTATTTGCTAATTTACGTGCTTGGTAAAATGTGTTTGCATCCCTCAAGTCAATTCTCATGGTGCTTTCTTAGTAATGTGTAGGTATGTACAGAGCAGTAAGGAATTTGTGTACTTGATATGGTCATTTCCATTTGAGGTATAGCAAGGAGACATTCTGTTTTCTTGTTTCAGCTATCATACTATAAATGAATTACAGGTCTCATACTGTAAATTCTGAGATCCTTTTAGTGCCATGTTTTTAGCATTTCAATACATTTTGTTGTTGGTTTTATTTTTATAATAGACCCAAGTATAGCGCTAAAATGCTGTCTAGTATTTGAAAGGAAAGAGGACTGATGTAACTTCAAATTCTAAATGAGTGTCCTTTCTGCAATCCATTTGGGCCACCTTTTTAGCATTTCTATGCCTTTTGTTGTTGATTTTATTGTTTAAAAAGAGCCCAAGTGTAATGCTGAAGTGCTGCCTAATATTTGTAAGGAAAGAGGACTGATGTGCCTTATGGAGAAAATATGAAGAAGAATAAGCTTTGTTCAGGCATCAATCACAGTACTCTTGACCATGAGTTCAATGTTAATGAATCAACAATATACATCAAATAAGATGTCCGTAAGCAGAAGCACACATAAAATAACTTATGTATTGATTAGTTGACAAAAATAATGCTACCAGAGACTCACAGAATCCTATCATGTATTTCTCCCAAGATTCATGAATGCAGTTTTTGTGGCAACTTTCTAGAGCATAACTACTGTGATAACAAGAGTCAACTGTATATACACAATCCTTATCAAGTGGTGTGTGAAGAGCTTTACGTACATTGTCTATCCTAACCATAAAAACAACTCAAAGAAGTAGTTGCTATTATCATTCCCATTTTATAGGTAAGACATGGAAATAGGAAGGGGTTATATAACTGATCTTAGGTCCCACAGTATAAAAGGTGGAGCTTGGAGTGATAGCTCAGGTCCAGAGCCTGCACCCTTAGCCCCTGTACAATGGCCTCACCTTGGGCCAATGTGGCAAGGGATGTGTTCAGCCAAAACTTTAGGGAACTAAAGATCTCTGCAATAAAAGGTTTTAGGGTTTATTGAACCATTATTGATCCCAACCAGGAAAAGATAGGCCTAGGTCCTGGGATGAGTTACCAGCATCAGGATTGGGCAGCAACTAGAAAATACCCACTGCGCCAGAGTGAAAATCACTTTTCACAAACTCTGGGGAAGGAAAGCATTTAACTTAAAATGACTGTAGTTAACAGGGGTAAGATAACGTAAAAAGTCTTGGATTAGGAGGACAGTCTACAGAGAGAAGTACTTGTTGCCTCTGTACTAGTTGGGGTTAATAGTCCAAAATGTTTATGTGTCTTAAACACGGGGTGTATGTAGTAGTCAGTGGTGGTGGGATTTAAGTCAAGGTTTTACCATAAAGAGTTTTGTTATTGGTTTTGCCTACAGTTCTTAGCTGATTAACTTCCCTTATTTCTTCCCTTCCTCCACCTTATGGCCTTTGTAATTAAATGCAAGACACCTCAACAATTTTATTTTATCAGATGTCTATGGAAGCCTTTATACATGCATGTTTTGAGAAATGTGATTTGTCATTATTGTTATTGACAGGAGTGTTCAATTCATGAATTCATGATTGGAAGAGGTTGAAATGCCAGTGGCTAGAAAGCCAGTCTGACTTGGTTGCCTTGGGAGAAAAAAAAAACAAAAATAAGAAAGAACTAATCCTGTCTATAGGCTTATTCACTTCCAGAATATGTTTCTTCCTTCCCCTGCCACCAAGAGGCCTTCCTATCCCAAGCTTTTCAAAACCACATGTTGTCAGCAATTTATGAATGTGAATAATGTGATTTACATTCCTTTGATTTAATATAATGATTAAGCTTCTTTGTACTGTGTTCCAAGTCACTGAAATGAAACAATACGTTTTCTTTAAAATCCTTTATTAGCAATTTTCTCTTTCCAAATTTGCTCAGCTTTGGCAAATGAAAGAAAGATAAATTTTTCTTTGATTTGGTGGCATGGAGAACAAGAAGCGGAATTAAAACATGAGTTAAAAAAGCACAGGGGAGGTTGAACAGAGAATAGGAATTTAGTTGAAGCAAATTACCTTATGTTTTCAAATCAACAGGTCTCAGACAGATGCAAGGAATTTGGTTTTGCTTCTAAATAATGACTTTTGGTTTTCAACACTAACCCTCTACTGTGCTCCTATGTGCCATTAGGTAACTCCACAGCCAGGCCTTAATTAAATGGAGGGGCTCATTTGACTCTATCTTGATCAATCTATGATGGTGTGAGATTTGGAAATGATCACAGCCCTTCCCTCTTCCTCTCTTACCTTTGAGTGACCCTGAATTCACCCTTCAGTGAATTTCTCACTTATGAAAATATGTATGCAAAAAAGATGTAAAAAGCTTCAGAAAAGTCTAGCAAAAGAACTCCAAAAGCCTTACTGTAATGGATCCTTTGAAATGGAGACAGGAAGATTGAATTGGGAATCTGGAGAGAAGAAACTGGAATATCTCTCCTGGGGAGAATTCCTATACTCCAGCTGTTTGGCTCCAGGAGGAAGAATGGAAGAGAGGAGAAAGAGGGTGAGATGCTCCAGTACATTTACACATGTGTAGAAGTGGATTTAGCAAGAGAGAGGGAATGCCTCTTTCTCTCACTTTCTGGCCATTCCAGCGTGATGTAGCAGACAGAACCTAGGTATGGCCGCAGAAGAGCTGAGATTATTCCTGTTCTGTGGATCTAAACAAAGCTTCTAACTTCCTGGTCTCCATTCCTTTGTCTGCAAAATGGGCTTCATGTTCTATGTTTCATGTATATATTTCAAAGAATTTGGTGAGGAACAATCAAGAAAGTGCCTGTGAAAGTGCTTTGTGGAATATAAGATGTTTATAAAGGTGAGAATCTAAAATATTCTACACTGGTCACCAAAATGGAGTTTCCAAATCTGACTTTTTATCAGATTCAGTCAGCATGAGCTTTTAAAGGTATAATTCATCTCCTTAAGCTCCACCCCAAAGTTACAAGAGATGGGGTTTGAAAGTGTTTGATGAAACAAAATCCCCAAACAACAAGAATCCCCAGAGCTATAAAAATGGACGAATGAAAATATAAAGCACTGGGGGGGGTGATGATGAATATAACACTAAAATAGACTTTGAATGTCAAGTGGGGTTGTCTTTGCTAATGCAGTGTAGTGTGATTGGAACCCCTCCACCTCCCGTCTCCTTCACGCTGTGGCTGGTAAGAGCTTTAGGTGACAGGCTTTTTTAAAGGTGACCAATCCTAACTATTAATGGTAATCCTTTCATGAAAAAAAGGGCAAGAAAATAAACATATTCTAGGGGCCTTCTCTGTACCAGGAACAGTGCTGGGTATTTTTCCAGCACTCAAATGGTCTCCATGAACTTCCAGGCCATTGGACAAATACCTGGTTGGCCCTGGAGAGTGACAGGAGTCTGGTTGGAATAGGGAATTTGTCTTTCTGAGCAGAGCTGAGGGTTCTATTGTGTAAAGGCAGTTTTTGTTAGTCAGGTTGCCTTCTTACAGTTCTGCATTAAGCTGGTGTACTTGCTTTCTTTCAAGGGAATCTTAAACACCCCTCCTCCATGGAAGTAACACTGCTTAATCAACTAATTCTGTTAAAAACTTAGAAGAGGGGACAAGACACTGTGACTGAAGTTTCCACAATCCCAAGGAGAGAAAGAAAAAGAAATGTGTGGCCTCTGCTTTAGTCTAAAGATCAATGCAGAATTAATGTGAATAGCCTTGCCAAGCACACCATCACAGCATGCAGGGCTGTGCTTGCAAATCAGCTTCCACTTAAATCTAAAGATCAGAGCAGCTTAGAAATTTTTGGTCTCTACTTCTGCTCACTTATTCCTTAAGGATCACAGCTGACTGTTTCAAAGGAGCTGCAACAACCGTCTATTCATTTGCTCCTTTGGTCTGTGATCAGTTCATATAAGGAATCTCTCCAAAACCACTTCTATTAGCATCGCATGGGTCACAGAAGGACATTTCAAAACAGAGCTCTCCAAGAACATTTATAAACAGGTTGCAAATGCACATTGATTACTTCCAGTTGCTTTAAAAAAACCAATGGTATTTTAATCTCATTACTTTATTTTTCCTTTTAATAAAATAACTGCTAGTTCTAAAAAAAAATCCCTTGGTAAAAAACAAATGCAAACCAAATTACACATCCTTTTCTTAAGTCATGAAAGAGAATGTGTAGAAAATATATCAAGGTGCTGGTCAAGTTTGAAGTTTAGGAGTTCCATGAGGATATACAAATCAAGGAATCATTTGGATGCAAAGATGGTGACTGTATAATGAGCTATTGGGTCTTACCTTATGTCTGTGTAATCTCCCCCAGTCTCATAACTTTTAGTAGTCAAACACATTTAAACCTTGATGGTGTATCTTTTCCTCTGTTCTATCATTATGTTAATATAACATGTATACTAGCTAGGTCATTATGTTAACTTTGTGATATCCATGGTACTATTCAGTTTTCTTTGTTTGCTGTCCTAACTATTAAATACTTGAATCCATTCAAGTATTTAATCCATCCTTCTATGATGACTAATGCCTTTGGTTCTTATTTCTCATTTGGAGTATCATTGTAAACTCTGTGACTACTTTCTCCTTGTCTATCGTAGCTTACTTTGAATCTCTTATTTGCGACACACTTAGCTAGCCAGAATTATCTAACCCATGAAGTATTCTTAAAACTCTTTTGGATTGTCCTTTCTGCTCACAGGACCCAGATAACTCAGCTCTGCATCTAAGGAGTTGCATAAACAGATCACAACCTTCATCTAGTATTTCAACTTAACTTAAAAAGAAGAAGGTTTTATTTTGACTCACAGTTTCAGAGGTTTTAGTCTATGGCTGATGAGTCCTGTTACTTTGGGCCTATGGTGGTGCAATATATCATGTTGGGAGTATGTGGTGGAAGAGGCCCATTTACCCGATGGCCAGCATGTAAAGGAGGAAGAGTTGGGGCCATATTGCATGACACACCCAGTAACGAAAGACCTCCCATTAAGCCCCATTTCTTAAAAGTTCCACCATCTCCCAATAACATCAAGCTAGGGATCAAGCCTTTAATATAGGAACCTTTGGGAGACATTCCAGATCCAAGCCAAAACACTCACTTGATTTACAACTTCTTTCCTTACCTTAGAAAGGTCTCTGGGATAGCTTAATGGCAGAATCCAAGGATTATTTGAGACTTCTTGAACTTTCTTCATTGTTTCCCACATTAGAATCTTTATCTTGTTCCCATCCTTGGTTGCTTATGACTCTATGGTAAGTGGCTCCTTCATTTTCCTCACTGACTATTCCAACACTACATACTTTCCTGGGGTCCTATTCTACTCTTCTTCTTCTAATAGTAGTATTATTTTGAGGTTCCATTGCCTTTTTGTTCTCTTCATTTCAGAAACTTAATTTTCCAGGTCTGGCTTCCATTATTTTCTCAGTATCGATAACTGTCAGACTCATGTTTCTAGTCCTATCTTTTCTGAACCCCTCCTGGCCCTGCAATATCCTCCTGGATCCTTCCAACTTGACACTGACCATTACTACATACTTAACATGTTCAGTGCCTTGCTCAGTGTTTAACCAGTTCCTCTTTTTGTTGTTTGCACCATGATTTCCTTAGGCATTTAGATTTTCCCCTCTACATCCTTTATAAAATCCAACTGGTCATATCTCTTTCTTATGAAGTCCCACATTATCAACAAGCCAAATGAAATCTCTCGACATGACACCTGGTACCATCACAAAGTGATTTCAGGATATGCCTCCATGTTCCTTTTCTTCAGTTCCAAAACACATGCCCTTTCTTTATCCATAACAGATAACTCCAAATCTGTGAGTATTGTCTGCTTTCCCACCTCTATGCCTTTGTTCATGACGTATCCTCTTTCTGGTATGCTTGACTTGTCTTGTTTCCAGTTTTTTTTGTAGCTGCCCTAGATGTTGGGATATGCTGCTCCCTACCCTCTTTCATGGCAAGGCATTTCTATCCCCCAGTTTGGGGGAGTGTTGATAATTAGTTGGTGGAAGATAAAACGTACTCCTGGTGATGACTAAGTGTTAAAGGGTACTCTAAACTTAAGGTCATTCCCCCTTTCTGGGGGGTAGCCTGCACATTACCTACACACTATGTCTGTTTGAATCTGGTCCCCAAAATCTAGTCTTCTTGACCCAATTAAGGACTACTGGACAATTTCAGCTCCATAAATTACCAGAGGGTGATCTGAGACCTTCATTATGACTGCACCATAGCCCACAATTCCCTTCTGCCAAATCCTGCTTTCTTCACTCTGTATAGGCATTGATCTTGGAAGCACTCCTCAGGAAAGTTCCTGCACGTAGATATCTACTAAGAGTTGACCAATCTGTAACAACATTCTTCCTTGAATTGACAAAGATGAACAATTGAGGTCTATTCTGAGTTGCTGTAACATTTCAATACTATAGGTAGAATAGAATGCATCACAATAAAATAGAATTTATTTTAGACTTTTGGCTTAACACTGGAATACACGCTCTTAAAGGGTAGGAAGCATACCTTCCCCAAATCCTCCACAATACTGGCCTTATAGGGTTTGCTCAGCAATGGACATATGACTGTTGTTGGCTGAGTAGGAACACTTTTTGCAACCACTCCATTTTAAAAACAAGTTCTCTCTGCACTTTCACCCCTAATATTACTTATCTCAAATACCAGTCCAGTTGAGTAACAACTGAAAAATTCAGTGTGTTAAAACAACAAGCTTGTTTCTGAGTCATATTCTGTGCCTAGAATTTTGTTCTATTTTACTCTCCTTGAAGGACTCATTCTTTTCTGGAAAAGAATTACCCCCCAAATTACTAGTCTTTGTGGTCAAGTAAAAGTGATCTCTGAAGGGTCTCACTGCATCAATAAAATGTTCTAGCTGAATTGTCACATGTCACTTTTGTTCATAAGCAATTGATTGGAAATGATCACATTCTCCCACTGAATCCTAAGAGAGCTGGAAGTGCAATCAATATACCTAGAAGACAGAAAACTGAAAACTTTCAGTGAACAACTCTAAGACTACTATGCATCTTTATAAACCTGTGCCCTCACTTAGAGTCCTGGGCCTGCTGCTGTATTATCCCTTGGTATAGAGAGGCCAGTCCTATACTACATGAGTTGTTAAGTCCACAGACATAGTTCTTGACTCCAGCAAACAATGGGATCCTTAAGAAGCCCAGAGCAGAGGTAGAGGATGTAACTCTCTAGAGGAGAACTGTCTTAGTGTGCAGACTTTCCAAGGGAGAATATATCCTAGGTATAGACTTTTCTTCAGAAAGGTAATGAGAACAGAATTAGTGCAGTAACCTGAATTCCCATTGAAAATTTGCTTTGACTAAAGGAAAACCCAGTCTGCCTGAAAAGTCTGAATTTTAGTGCATATACATAAACACATACACACACACTTGAAGAAGTCCTAAAATAATATTTTTGAATACTTTCTGAACTCGTAATAGCCCAACTAGCACAGCACAGAGAGGTCCTATAGGGACTATGTCAGTGATAGGCAATTAGCACCACCCACTTTTAAAAAAAATTAATTGTCCTTTTAGAGTAGTTAAAGTCAGATTTAAAAAGTTAGCCTCTTCAGTGTAATTTATGTGTGCAAATTTGCATTACTTACAAAGAAAGGGTTTGCAAGCCAATATTTCAGTATTGGATAGTGCGTTGGTTTCTTTACTTTTTCCCAAAGTGTAATTTGCAGTTATGAAAGGGATAAGATATTCTTTTCTGAAATAGTTCTAGGCTGGGTATAGAGGAAGAACAAATTCAGCTTATTTTAAGTAGTTGTTTGAAAACCTGAATAAGAAGTTTCAGTCTGGAAATAACACCCCATAAGAATCAGAAGTTTCTCAGACATTTGCAATTTAGGTAAGCACTGTCCAATAGAACTTTTGTGATGATGGAAATGTTCAATGCTTGAGCTGTCTGTTGTGGCAGCCACTAGCTTCATGTGGCTATTGAGCACTGGGAATGACCCTAGTGGAACAGAGGAGCTGAATTTTTAACTTAATGTCAATTTTTTTAAGCTTCAATTTAAATGGCCACGGGTAGCCAGTGGCAGTGTATCTTCTGGAACTTGACCCAGAGCTGGAAAAATCTGATAACCTGGGAATCTTGCCTCCTGGCCTAGTTGTGGGGACAGATGTTGGCCTGTCTGCAGTGTAGACTCCATCCCACACTGCCTACATCTCCCTTGCCTCTGCACATCTGCGGGTTACAAAGTTCAGATAAAGCATATGGTTTTTCAGTGTTATTTCAATTAGCTAATTCCATGTAGTTCACTTAGAATTCTTGGACCCTCTAAAAGTTTCTGGGATCTTGGACAGCATCTCTCAGTCAACAGAAAAGTCTTAGCATGGGTCTTAAGATCTCAGGGATCTGAAGACCTCTCCTTGGATTGTACCACTCCCTGCACCTTTCCAGTTAAGTCAAAATCTCAGGTCCTTTGTCTCTGTTATTGGTTCTATGTACCAAGGGAGATCTATTCTATTTAGCTTTCTTAACTAGACATTTTGGATATCTTTTAAACAGGCAGATTGTCTTTTCCCTCTTGGCACATTTGGAAGAAATTAAAAGAGTAGAAAGTCATCAGGGCTCTTAGAAAACATGGAAAGAAGTCAGATTCTTCACTGGGGTCCTCACTATTCCACACCATCCCAACCCCTTTTAACAAAACTGGGGCTTGGTGCTCTCCCTTCCCTAGCAAACTAGAGCTTAATTTATGCAAAACCAGAATCTCAGGGTGCATTTCCATAGAAGTAAAGGGCAAAGGCTTAAGTATTTCCAGGTGCTGGGAGAATAAGGTTAAAGGCAAAACATCCCACTCCTCACTGGCTCTTCAACACAGTATGAATTTAATTTAATGTTGTGCTTACTTTAACATGGCTCCTGACCTTAAAATAATACGCATTACATTTAACAATAGAAGTCATGACTATAAGCTACTAACTTTTATACAACCATCAAAATGTATTTTTCCCTTCAAAATGGACAGCTCAAGAGGGGAGATGCTTATTTTAATAATACTGTCCTTGCTAAATGCACTTTTGGGTCTATCTTCTGGGATATAGTAAACACATTTTTTGAATATTCTCCAAGGTATGAAATCATCTTCCATTTGATGGGGGATTTGGTGTGGAATAGCAGGTGATTATAAGAATGATACATGATCACAACTAAGTTCACTTACGTTTACTTCTTTTCTTTTTCTTTTGGAACAACTAGAATGCATTTAGAGCCACTCTGAAGCCACAGGATAAAACTGGTCAGCACAACTTTAGCTAAACTTCTGTTCTTTACTTTATGTAATCTTCTCAGCAACCCCACATCAGTGGAAATGCAGAGAAGAACATCCCCTTCCCCAGCTGCTCACCTAAGGCAGCAGAGGTACCAGTAAATGTGTCATTGCGTGTTAAAAGTTGTCAACAATGGTGCTCCTGTACAGAGCAGCTAAGAGGGCCTCCCACCTGCTCATTGAGTAAGGAAGCCTAGTTAGCTTGCTTTTCTCTTTCTCTCTTGCACTCAGAACTGAATCAATCTTGTTACTTTCAGGCAGGTCTGGCCAGGTCTCTCAAAGCCATTTTCCTCTCTTCAGTCTCTTCCCCTTGAAGATGTTGGCAGACGGTGAACACGTTCTAGACTGTGGATTTAAGCTTAAGATCGGTTCCCATTTAGGATATTCACTTTGACCACATGACCCAAACCACTTATCAGAGCCTTTGTAATCAAATCCAGGAGCATGGGTTGTGCTTACAACCTCTCTTTAGCAGAATGGGGGCAGAGTGGAGAGAGATGATTTTGTTTTACTTATGACCCTCTAATCATGCCATCATTTCTAATGGTAATACCTTATTCACTTTATAGAAGCAGAAGCCAGTATTCAGGAAGCTTAAGTGGTTCCCAAATCTCACGTTGGGACATTATAAACTGGGGTCAAGAATAAGGTCAAGAAAAGTGCTGTGTTGGTGCTAGCTCCTGAGAACCAACTACTGTAGTTCCTTACCAATGCTGTGTGCAGGCAGCATGCTGCTATCCTGGAATGAGCTACAATGGGAGTATTTACAGGACAGAAATGGAAAAATGCTGCAAATCAGATCTTCCTTCTCCCCCTGCTGAACAGTTAGAAGCTATGAGGAAAACAAAATAAACAAAAACTATTTACCAGCACACCACAAGGTTTATGTGACTTCATTCTTTTTATTGCTTCATGGTTCTACTCTATAGTCTTGGAAGAGTTGGATTTCTGCAAGTTGGCTCATTTGGATTGCATGCATTTATTTGTAAGATCAGGGATTTGTCCCAGAGTTGATTGAGTAGCTGGGCTTGTTACCAAGACCAACCACTTGAAAGACCCCCTGATATTGACTACCCTTTTGCATCTACCCTTCCTGTCTCCATGTATGTATATGCTATCCACAGCCTGGATAGCTATGTGAACACTCCACCTTGTGCTCCACTAATGTAGAGCTGTGGGAAGTTAGTGATGCTCATTTCACACATATAATACAATAAAAGGAGGCAAATTAGAGAGTTTGGGAAGTGTGGGGAGCAGCCTTAGCTCAAATCTGAATTATATTGCTAGGTATATGGCCTTAGGCAAGTCATTTAACTTTTCTATGCTTTACTTTTTCATATCTGAAGAAGTGAAGAATGAGAACTGATATGTGAATGAAAAAATATATACCACAGTAGTTTTATTAGGTATATAGTAAGTGCTCAATAAATAGTGACTTTTAATTGTGAACTTGTAACAAACTATATTCTGTGTCTGATGGCTATATACTTATACAGTATGGTAATTAATTATATATCCATTTTTGTTTGTTCTTCCATTTAGAAAATCCACTACTAACAAGGACTACCTGTGAGAAAAACTATTACCCAGAAGACCATGTCATTTTTGTTGAGTAGTTGGTACAAAGAAGGGGCTTTGAAGCTCATTTCAAATTTCAGCTGCATTACTAATCTTGTGATCCTTGGGTTTCTAAATTTCAGTTTTCTCTATGTAAAATGGGAATAAATAATATGAGATAGACATTGACTATCTCATAAACTATTGGGATTACCTGATATTTTTATGAACATGCTTAGCACATTTCTTGATACATAGCTCAGTAGTTGGGAACTTTTGTTAACATTATTATACATGGGTTTTTTAAAGTCTGGTGTGGTGATCTGTCAGAGGTCAGGCAGGTTGAGAGGAGAGCATTGAAAGTTGTAAAGAGAGTCTAGTAAACCTTCCCATTCTCAAAACTTGAGAATGGAACAGGCTAACAGGTGACTTAATTTCATTGACTTAATTTCAAAGACATTTGCTGTGCAGTAGTTTTGTGAAACAAAGGAAGAAAAGCAGTTGAGTCCTTGTGGTCTAGACAAGGGCCAGGATAAACAATGCAAGATTGCCTGATCATTTGCTACTACTGACTTTTATTTTGGGTAATGGTGTAGGAGTTGCTCTTGCTTTTGGGGCCTGATGCTTTTCTAGAAACTGAAGGGAGGTGG
Source organism: Castor canadensis (assembly GCF_047511655.1). Taxonomy (NCBI): domain Eukaryota; kingdom Metazoa; phylum Chordata; class Mammalia; order Rodentia; family Castoridae; genus Castor; species Castor canadensis. The sequence goes on from NC_133396.1 coordinate 112,773,408, forward strand.
GACAATTCAATACAGATCAAGATAATTGAAAGCAAGTCTTGCACAGAGAGCTAAGCAGTACAGAGCCGCTTCCTCTGTGCTTGTTTCCTTGTGGAAAAAATGCATCTGCTTATAATTTAATAAAGATGCCCTTGAGGACAAATGATGCACTGCCAATTTTTCAGGCTCTTTGAAGAATTCCCCGAGTGTTAAGAGGCTTTGAAATTAGACTGTGAGGCTTACATAATCACTAATTTCATTGTGAGTTTCTGCCTATTCTTGTCAAGCAGGCTACTGCTTGCTCTTGACCCCTCTGTAATCTAAACTGGTGGCATATATACCAGATTCTTACTGGTATCAGGTAGGGAGGTGTGGCTAACCTTTCACAGAGGCCCCAACTCCTTAAAATTAGTGATATCATTGAAAGCCTGCACTGGAAAGTAAGAGACTTGAGTTTAGTCAAAACTCTGCAGCTATCTCATGTGAATTCATATTGTATCAATTGTTTTCCATTTATAAACTGGAGGCATTGATCACTAGATCAACGGTAAACCCTTCAGGTTCTGATAGGCTTCTCTCCCCAAAACAAAGCACATGTATTTCATTTCAAGGGTTGTCAGATTCCAGGCTTAGAACCTTTGGTTAAATTATCGCAAATGTTTCTTTTAATTCTGGGATCAAGAAATGATTTTTCTTAGGCAAGATTTGGTGATTCTTTTCATTTCCGTTGAGTTAGTCAGACAACTACATGTTACATATTCATTTTATTTCCTAGTTCTCACAACCTGCAGAATCTATTCTGATGGGCGATTACGTCCATTCATAATATTGTGACTGAATTACATAATTTCCAAAGAATGACATTTTATACATTGCAATAGTGCTGCAGATCTTGCCTTGTAAACAGTTCATTTGAGCCCAAAGTGACATGTTGTATAGTTTTGCTGTATGCATGCAAACAAATCATATGAAAAAACTTTTGGCTTAGGTGAAAGAGGTTTGTCCACTACAGTGTGATAGGGGCTTTGTGATTCTAGTTTTAAATGCTTTCTATCTGCTTTGTGTGTGTCCTTATTAGGGGATAAGCAACAATTTTTCTTTTGGGGAAGGAACCAGTTGGTTAGAATGATGCTTATGAAAATAGGACTACACTGTTTCCAGGCCTAAGTTCAGGTCCCTTTTAGATTTAGATGGACACTGGGCAGAGTGACACTGGGAAGGCTGTTTCCCAATTCCTATGCTGCAGAGTCCCTAAATGATGTCACCTGGTATCACTGTACTTGTGCAAGTAGTTACAGTGAGAAAGCCCAGCTCTCCAGGGGTTTCTGCAGGATCTTGTCACTCTCTTGATATCAGCTAATAGCAGATTGGCTCTAAGGGTTTTCCTTTATTGTGGGGACAGTGCTAATTGTGTTAAGTCAGGTGTTGACATGTGGAAAAGGTCAGGGTGGTCATGATGCAGTAGAATGCTGTGAGTGTGTCATAAGCATGACCAACTCTTCCCTCTGGCCCTGGGTTGAAGGTCACATGCTTGGAGCACAACAGATGCCATGCACCATTTTTCCACTTCAGATAGTTTTGACCTTGTCAGAAGGGCTTCAAGGGAAGAGGCCACAGAGTGACTACAAGATTAACTAAAATAACACAAGAGTACTTCACACACATGGAAGGTGGTCAATGTATTGCAGTTGAATTGAAACTACAATCAGTCCCTTAATAGCTTCTACAGCTTTATCTTAACTTGTATTTTAGAACTGCTATTTTCCTATTGAATTAAGGACCAACCCTGAAAATTAACAATGGCCTGGGGATCTGGCTTAGAGTTGAGAAAGTGCAGAGTTTAGTGGGATCAGTCAGCAATTTTGCACTGCTAATTTGACCCAATTAGTACCCTGTCTAGGATGCTGCTTTTTCTTATGCAAATCGGGTGTATTTTTAGAGAAATCTCCAGGCTTTGTTGAAACTAGCAGTTCTTCCCTTTTAGGTTGAAATATGTACTACCTCAGGTGCCTGTGTGTGTGTCTGGGGGGCAGATGGTAGGGGAGGTTGACAAATGCTTTGCCTATTCAGCTGACTTGCTTGAAGACCTGGGTGCCTGGTCCAGAGGAAACTTCAAGATGGAAGAGTAGCAGAAGACAGAGAGTGAACCTGGGCCCTGGCTAGAGACCTCTATGTGAGGCTCAGGGATTCCAGCAGGTTTAAATGGAATCTGGCCAGTTGAAGGGGCCTAGGTAAGAGGAGTAGGGAGAGCAGATGGCATAGCTTGAGAACTCCACAACTTTTCCTTCCTGCATAGGGACCACATTAATGTAGAAACAATAGCAAACCCAATGGAAAAGATTTTTTATCTTTCTTGTTGAATAAAAATTTCTGGAGGGCCTGGAGTAGTGGTGGTACATACCATAAACCTAGCTACTCAGACACAGAGACAGGAAGTGGTTTGAGGCCAGCCTTGGCAAAAGTTATAGAAACTGTATCTGAAAAATAAGGCAGGCACAGTGCAATCCCAGCTACTTGGGAGGTAGAGGTAGTGGAATCCTGGCCCAAGTCCCATCTTGGGTAAAAGTAGGAGACCCTATCTAAAAAATGCTAAAAAGGGGAAAAAAAATCAAAAGCACTGGAGGTATGGCCTTCCTAGCAAGTGCAAGGCCTGAATTCAGTCCTCAGTACATAAAAATAAATAAGAATCAAAATAATTTTTAAAAAATCAAATAACTAAATAATCTCTGGAGAAAGAATGGGCTTCAGAAACAATATTCAAGACCATAGTAAGTTATAAATGAAAACAGAAATTGAGATTAATAAAATGTTTTAGAAAAGTAGGCTAAATCTGGGATTAGGGGTTGTGCCCCATATTGATTATAAGGTACTCAGTCCACAGTGCCATGACTGAGCTAACAGAGGTGAGCACAGAAAATGAAGACCAGGCAAATAGTCACCTGGTTCTGAGAACATACACTAGGTTTCTAAGGAAGCCAGTCTCTCCTATTACTTAGCTCTAAAAGGATGTCACAGCTATGCAGCACACACTGCACACAGAGAAATTAGAGTACTGTGTTCTTGCAACTTTCACAGGAACAGGTTTAGTAAGACTAGGAGGCTATAGTCCTGATGTGTTCCTGGTGAAATATGTCCTGTGGGGTGCTACAGCAACATGGGTCCACTACACAGGTCTCTGGTGGCTGCTTCAATGCTAAAAAGAGTACTCACGACAGCTGAGTTTCTTCATCAGCAACATCACACTGTGTTGTGATTCTTAGAAATATTAACCTTGAAATTTAAGTCTCAAGATAGTTCATAGAATCCTTGACAACCTCTGGCTCCAGGACTTAGTATGTCTTTATCATTAGGTCTGTTTACAAAGGAAAAGTCTGTTGAAGGTTTTCTTTGTGGAACAGGTTTATTTCAGTATGGCATATGGTGAAAATGTTAACTGAGCTTTAAGCAGCCTTGTCTGCTCCTGACAGGTTACATGGGGAAATTGCTCTTGGCAGCCCAGGGCAGCCCTTGAACTTGGCCTGTTAGTTCTCTGGTTATGCTGCAGCATTAGCTTTTTCTGCAGTTGATGGCACAGAAAGCAGCAGTGAAATACAAGTGTGGCCCTCAGACTAGCAGAAGGCTCAGCACCAGGTTCTCTAGAGACAGGAAGGAGGTCCATCTCATCCTCCCAGCATGGAGCTAAAAGTCCAGAGTCAATCTGAAGATGCTCAAAATATTGTAGTAGACTTCTTGCTTGCTTTGGCATAACACAAAATTGGAATGATACAGCAAATATTAGCATGGTCCCTGTACAAGTATGATGCTATGGTTTGGACGAGTGTCCTCCAAAGGCTCATGTGTTGAGGGCTTGGTCACTAGGGTGACACTATTGGCAGATGGTGCTTAGCAGGGCCTAGGAGGGAGGTCTTTAAATCATTGGGGTGTGTCTTTGAAAGGGATTGTGGGATCCCAGTCTTTCACTATCTCACTGCTTCCTGGCTTATGATGTGAGCAATCTGCTCTAACATGTGCTCTCTGTCATTGCTCTCTGGCATCCTCACTAGAGGCCTGAAGCAGTGAAGACACCAAATTTTGAGCTGGAATCTCCAGAACCATGAGCTAAATAACCTTTTTTCTCTTCAAAAGTTAATTACATCAGGGTTTCATTGTAGAAATATTTTTTCAACCTAAGTATCCACTGATGGATGAATGGATAAAGAAAATGTGGTATATATAGAGAATGGAATATCATCCAGTGATAAAAGAAGAATGAACTTACATCAGTTGAAGTAGCATATGGGTCTGGAGGTTATTATGTTAAGATAAAAAGGTCAGGAACAGAAAGACAAATGCTACATTGTCTTATATGTAGAAGCTAAGAAAGTCATATATGCTAAAGAAGAGGAGAATTCTCTAGCTTTTCTAGAAAAAAAAAGCAGATTTGACACCATTGGCCTGTATTCCTCCTGCATAGCAACCAAAGCTCAGCCATTGTACATTGTATACATGTAAGGAAGTATCACACTACACCTCATAAATAGGTACAATAATTATGGCTCTGTCCATCTCTCCACTGCTCCCATCTCAGCCTCCTTTTTCCCATTTCTGCCTGAACCCACGTGACATTTCAATGACGCCTTGTCCGCATAAGCAACACTTGCTGTATTCATGCATCTTCCAAGTCACCTGTTTGTGCAAAGGTCTAGAAGCCCTTGATGTGGCTTCCTTTCACACTCCACCTGACCCTAGGTCCTCATGTGTACACTGAGGGACTGGAGTAGAGGGCCTCTTTTCTGACTCTTCATGCAGAGGGAAGTGCAAACACAGCTGTAATTAGAACCAATGGCACAGCTAGTGTTGAGCAGCATAGACTTCTATTCCAGATTCAGGAAACAGGAGATGCATTGTCTGTAGAAAAATTTTAACTCCATTAAAACCAACTGAAAATCTGCCTGTTGCTTTTGGTTAGTCAGGGCTAAGATACTCTACCCCCCAAATCATCTATTGGTCTAAGTTCCAAACAGTTGCTATGATCGCAGCTGAGTTTTCACAATACATAAATTTAAAAATAGCATGGCTCATGAATTCTCCTTTAATAAACATAGTAATTTATGTGGAAGTTTATTCAAAGTGCTCAGTCTACAGTCATGCAGATTCAGGATGAGCGAGGAAAGCACCTTCTGTTTACTTTGCTTCTTGTAGTTTTCAAAGCCCTTCCTTATCTTTTTGTTTTTTTTAATTCTTTTTTGGCAGTTCTTAGATGAGGACAACAGGTTCTGCTTGTCACACCACAGAACTATCAGCCTTTGGAAGGAAAGGGGCAAAGACATGAAAAGCACCCTGAAGGCAGTCTGGTGTTCACAGGCAGAATGCTGACTGTGATCCTTCTATCTATGTCTCTCTAGTAGATGGAATTATAGGTGTGACTGCAGTGCCTGGCTTCTTCCTTTTAATTTAAAAAATTGAATAGCAAAGTAAATTTCATAATTCTGCAGTGTCAATTAAGGCCATCAGCTGCAGTGCATTTTTTCAGGGAAAAAGAAACTTCAAACCCTTCACTTGGAGGAACCTCTGGTCTTAGCATGAGTCAGGGAGGCTACATATTGGGTTTGCATTGGAAATGCTGCTACTCTGTTTATAATTACAACCTTCACTCAGTGCAGAACTAGGGCAGGAGAACCACAGCAAACAGCCCCAATTAGTGATCTGACTTCCTAACCCACCTCACTCTCTCAGGCAGACTACTAGCTGGATAAGAATGTGGAAAAAACAGCAAAGGGCTTGACTTGCCTTTCTGGAACCCATGCCAGGACCAGCTATCCTGAAGGCCCACATCATTCAGCAACAGTGTATGTGCCTGCCCCACTTAGGAACAGTGACATAGATGTGTCCCAAATGGAAGTCATTGGTCATGGGTTGGGCTTATTTATTTATTTATTTTTTGAGACAGGGTCTTTTTATGCAGCCCAGCTAGCCTACACCTAGAGATCTTCCTGTGTAAGCCTTTGGAGTTCTCATATCCCAGGAGTGTGCTACCAGACCCAGCAAGTCTGGGTTCTTGACTAGGGCTTGGGGAGTGTTTTTCTGTGTGCTCCTTTGAGGAGTGAAAAGGGGAAAGTGGACATGGATGTGAAGAAGCCTGAAAAAATCCTGTTCTTTTCTTTCTCCTCTTTCTTCACCACAAGCAAGGACATAATGATCTTACTTACTTTTATTGTGAAAACTACACTCTTTAGTCCTTGTAATAACAAGAAATGAGATCAGTTTGCGAGTGACAAACTTAGTCATAAATTTGGACTTCAAATAAATCAAAATTCTAGGCTTTACTGTGACAGAGAAGTATAAGAATGCAAAAAATTTATCATCTTTCATAAGAAATCCCTGAAATTGGGTAAAAATCATTGCAGTTACAATTAAAATAATATCAGTAACAGTGACACGGTTGCTGATGATAATGATGTCCCAGTGTTACCTGTTGGTTGAAATGGAAGCACTCACCATGCCATCATGACACATGACCATAGACGTAACCTTACTTTCTCCCAGTCCTTGTAAGCTTGATTGGTTGTAGGGAGGACTTCCTTTGTTCTGTATGAAAAAACCAGAAAGTCTCTCAGACTGTACTAAATACTCTTAGGTAATTAAAGGCCTTAAAGTTACTTTAAGTCATACACAATCTCAATTCAGTAATGAACAATATCCAGATCTAGGTAAAATGAAAATGACAGAAAAATATCAAGTGTTCATAAAAGTATAAAACAACCAGAACTTGCATCATTGCTAGTGGACCAGTAAATGTTATGACCACTTCTAAAAACTGTTGGGAAATATTTACTAAACACACACAAACATAATTTTCTATGACCATATCGACTCTACTTCAAGGTATGTAAATATATACTTAACAGACATGTGGACTATTACATGCAATTCATTGAAATTTTCAGAGTGCACTAAATGTAATAACCCCAAAGTGAAAACTACTTAAATTCCTACTGACAGTGGAATAGCTCAGCAAATTGAGGTATAGTCTTTCAAATGAATTCTACACAGAGAAAGTACACCAATCTATAGGACATGCAAAATATGGATGACTCATACACATCATGTTGAAAGAAGTCAAACACAGAAGTGTATATTAGATTCCATTGCTATAAAAAAGAAAACTAGGCAAAGCATGTATGCTTTTGGAAAACCATTGTAACAGTTACCTTGTGATAGAGGCAGGAGCCAGTGCCTGGAAGAGAATCTGAGGGGGCTTTGCGTTACTAGGAATTTTTCTGTTTCTTGATCATGGGGGTTGTTTTATGTGCAGTTTGCAAAACTTGTTGAATCATGGTAAGTGTTCTTTTGTATATTTACATAGTATTTCAATAAAATATTAAAAATTGTGTGGCTGTACTTAATCAAACCTTTCCATTCATTCAAAGTCAAGACTTCTCCCTCAACTCTAGCTTGGGCTATTCCAAGTGGGTATTTTGCTGTTTAGGAAGGTAGAATGTGCATGACTCCCCCACTAGCAGGTTGGTTAGAGAGACGGTAGGGGTGGAATGTAAGAACCACAGAGCTGTTAGTTGATGGGATGAAGCTGGTAGAATGAACCTTGGTGTTCCTCACAGATATCTGTTCCCAGATCTGTGTTGGTTCCTAAAGGCTCATAGTTGTCCCTTTTTGGGGAGAATTTGCTTTTGGCTATGGAAGTTACCTTTTCTGAATGAAGACCCTGCCTCTCTCCCAACTTTCTTCTCTACTGCTTCCTCCTTTTCTACCACACTGCAGACCCCAGCCAGTGACCAACTGACTGGGGAGAAAAAAACCTGTTCCCCTTTCCCAGGAGAAACCAGAGCTTGTGGTGGGACCAGACAGATGCCAGATTCTAACAGAAAACATGGCCTTGTTTTGAATTTCCTGTGCCTTTCATTCTGCTTCCTCCCTTTTCCCTGAGAGCACTCCTTAGTCAATCACTTCATAGGAACCCTATTCCAGGCTCTGCTCCAAGGGAGCCTAGAAAAGATGACTAGCTCTAAGCTCCACAGATTGGGAGATGTTGAAGACTGAGGCTTCCTTCTGGTATCCTTGTAGGGCCTCTCAGCACACTGGCTATCTTGTACCTGCAGACCTTCTGACCATGCTAATTCTTTCCATTCTGGTGGTTCGCATATCCCTCATTAAAGCCTGAACATGTCTGCTGAGCACTTTCACAACACCTCTCCCACAGGGCCCACATCTGGTTCTTAGAAATATTCTGGATGCTTTGCCTTGACAAACACCAAGAAAGCAAGCTGCCTAATGCTCTCCTTTACCAGATCATCCTTCACAATTCAAGGGGAACTAACTGAGAGTAAGGCCATTAGTCTATGTTATTCACCTAAGTATGAGGGAATCTGTAATAAACTGTCTGTCATGCCCTTGTGCTTCTCTTAAGAGAGCCAAGGAGAGATACAGATATTCTCCCCACCTACCCTCTTAGAGGGCTGTGTGGTATTCATAGTGCATCTCCTCCAAAAAGAGGATCATGGAAATGTGAAGTTGTTATTGGGTAACTTTTGTGTTATTTTCGTATTTGAAATTTACTAAAATTTGACACCACAGTTAAAACTTCCTATTACTATCCCATTTCACTAAAATATTTGAAGAGTGCTTTAGAGTTTATGAGAAAGGGTACTTTCCCATACATACACTGTTGCACTATTCATTAGTCCCTAAACTATCGTGATATTTTACTGTATATTTGCTTGTGAAGCCCACCAGAGACTGACTTCGCCACATGATTTATGGCTGAAAGAAAGTCTGGATGCTACTTCTCAGCTTCAAGAAAGCCTTATAAATGGAAGAACCCAGAATGCTGCTCTTAGTATCTGTGACAGTCTCATTCTCCTGGCCCACAAAGTACTGATATTAAGTTGGATGTGAAGTTCCCAAGCTGGACTCTGTCTTCAGACACAAGGTGACTTGTTGGGGAGTTTGATAAACTGGAAGGGGCCCTGACCACTCGGCCTGCCAGTCCCAGTCTAATGAGCAATTTGATTCTCAGTCTTCCTTACTTCAAATGAAGGAGTTGTATGGTGGCCTCCCCAACCCCCTCTCACCCACCGCAAGCTCCTCTTCAACTCTGATATTCTAATTTTAATTATCTTGAACTCAGTGGTTAGGCTGAATCAATAGGTCTAGTTAGAAAGAATAGCTGACGTGACATCCATATTCAGAGACAGGCTGAGTTTGACTGCCCCCTATTTGTCATGACAATGTGATGATATGGAAGGAGGCCAGAACAAATGTCATGCTTGGAGATGCACCTGTGAGCTTCTTTTAGATACCTTGGAGCTGTCTTAGAAAAAAAGTTCAGCAACAATGTAGGTCAGAGACATGGGCCCCTTTACAAATAGCAACCCTGTGGGTTTATATAAACAGATCTGCTGTGGTTCCTATTTTAACTGAATCACCCACTTGGCAACTGAACAACAACAGTAAACTGCTTGTTGCTGGCTTCTGTCTGTGTCCAAAAAAAAAGTTTCTCTCCAAGGCTTCTGAGCTTTTTCCTTTATTAAGAAAATTGATAAATATAGTTCAGTAAGTATGTCGTATATCTTGGATTTATAGTCAGCTTTTGAATCTTACCAGATAGGTCACAATAAAAAAACTATGTCTTACTTTTGTTTTGATTAGAGAAAACTCAAAAACAAAAACAAAAAAAAAAAGGAGGAGGGGAAGTCCATGATTTCCTGACTTAGCTTAGGTCTGGGTGTCTCCTTTCTATAGCTGTTCTGCCATTCTACACCTTCCTCCCTATGGCCCCTGCCTGGAGCTGCCCAGGCCCTGCTCATGTGTGCAACCTTTTCAGAGTCCTGTTGACAGGTTTGAAAATAAAGCCGGCAATGTAAAGCACAACACGCAAGTCATAGATAGATGAAAATCAACCAGTTTGGCTCTACAGTGTGGGGATTAGCAAGGATCAGCTGTCCAGCCAGGCTGCTCCTGGGAGGCAAGTCTCCTCCTTGGCTGAACTGAGGCAGTTAGGCACGCTCTGCCTCAGCTGTCTGCCTGCTGCTCTGAGCCGTCTGTCCATTCTCATATATTCATGAATAGTCCTAGAATGCCAGAGCACAAGGGCTGCCAATTTTTCCAGGTGAGCCCCAAAGCAGTGGAGGACGTGGTGCCCAGGGAAAGCTGTTTCCTGTCTCTTGTAGTAAGGGATTTCTACTGAAACAGAGCCCTGGGGCTGGTGGCTAAGGTGGGAAAGGCAGAGAGAAGACCCCACTGGGGCCAAATAACCCCCAGGAGGCACTGCTGGCTTTGCACAGGGTCAGGTTGTGTACTTTCAGATTTGGGAGAAAGAGTTAATTGATGATTGAAAGAAGTACATAGGGATTCTGAGGTCTACATGAGTAATGATGTGTAAACACCGAAGGCCGGCCAGTGCATCACCTTTTACTCCTATTTTCCTACATCTTCCTGCTCTTTACTCTCAGTGGTGTGCAAAATCATTGTTCTTTCTCCAAGAGGAAGATTTTTATTTCTTTACAAAAATATGTTAAAATCTCTGGGAAAAAAACAAACAAATTAAAAGTTCTGTTATCGGGGTATCAGAATATACTCCGAAAAGGACCCAAATGGTGATAGAAAAAAATGAGAGTACAATGCAATCTCTGATAATTTACATAAAACATTCAACGTAATCTCATCTTAAAAAAGTGTTGACCGTTTTGTAAACCCTGTGTCCTCATAGTTCATCTGTGACTTGGCATCCTGTACCCCCGACTCTTCCCCCTGTTGTAGAGCTTGCTCCGCTTTGGTTCAGTGTGGTTGTTTGGTCCACTCTGACCAAGCCCCCTTCTAGAATAGGCAGTGGAATCTGAGAGCTTACAAAAATGAGCTTGGGACCTTGAGATAACACGTCAGATAGAAATTTCACAAACATACTTTTCTCTATAATCAGATAGAGTGTTCACATTGGCATCATGAAACTATTCATCACAGTGTCCCAAGTTGTCCGATAATCTGGAAGAACTCATGAAACCAGAGTAGTTGGAAAACTGGAACATCAAACAATTTCCCTAGGGAAGAGAAGGTTGAGGAGTTCTGTGAGTGACCACAGAAGGACATTCCTATTCTTAGAGAACCTATGGACTAGGTGGAGAGATTGAGCAATGATGAAAATCACATGACCGCAAGGATTACTCAGAGAGGATATTTGAGTTGGGGAGTGATTCAAGTGGAAGTGCACCCACTGAGCAAGTGTGTGAGGCCCTCAGTTCAAACCTCAGTTCCTCAAAAATAAAAAAGGTGAAAAGAGAGGATATTTGACAGTGTTTCTTTTCTCTCATAATATGCTCTATGCTTCATCAAATGAGTCCACCAGCTTTCCCTTTAATTGTCCTGTGTACCCTTCTCTTTGCTCAAACAGTTCACTCTCCCAGAAATATACTTCCTAAAATACCATTAACAGCCAACAATTCCTGAGCATTTTGTGACAGATAATGTTTTAAGTATATGTGCATCATATGAACTATCTCACTATAAGGTGGGGGCTATCCTCAATTCCATCTTAAAGCTGCAGAAACAAAGATGTAAAAGTTCAAGCAACAGTAGTGGAAGACATCTGGGTTCCCATCTTAAGACAGCCTATTGTTATTTGCTATGTCCTTAATCCATAAATATGCCAGTAGAGAGAGCACTACTGTCCTAAGAATCCTTCCAGGACCAGTTTGAGCTCAGGAGGCTTTCTTTCCCCAAGGCAAAGCATTCCCTTGCTAATGACCTTGGAGTGCAGACTGGTGCCTCAAGTCCAATATGGCATTCCGTGCTGCCTTGTATCAGAGCCATTTGTGCTCCTATATGTGTACTTTGTCAGGGTCTAACACCACTGCATTATGTGTTCCTTGTATTACCTTAGTCAGTGCTCAACAATATCCCTACTGATTTGACTAATATGTGAGAGAGTCCCATAAAAAATGATGTGATAATTTATTAGACTTCTGTGATATATATATAAATTATTTTATTTTGTTAAGAAAACATTTATTGTTTATTAAGTACAGAATCAGACTCAGGATGATAATTATGAGTCTGAAGTCACAGAGATAGAGGAGCAGGTAACAATCCTACTGTCCATCTGGCAGATTCCAAAGCTCTTCTAGCATATGACCTTCACCTCCAAGTGAGTAGGAGAGTGGGCAGAAAAGTATGACCCAGTATTGGATGGACCAGCATGGCTTAAGAGCACTTCTTGGAGGTAAACATCTCATGAACAGGGCTTCATAAGACTTGTGATTCTATCTTGTCACACCAAATTGTGGGAAATCAAAGCGTTAGCTGTGAGAAACCGTTCCAGCCTAGGAAAAGCTAATTGAAAAATTAATTTTAAAGAAGGTATTTGAGCCCAATAACCTCAAAGCAGCCTTAGTTTCTTGCTCCTAAAGCTAGTATCAAATACATGAAACATCATATTAGAGTACATGAACATCCATGTGTCACTTTGCACAATTAAAACTATGTTCTGCTATTCCTGGGAAACATATTTTTAGTTTAAGCTGGTGTGTAATGAGATCTCTAAAAATAACAGCGTGAAAGGTGAGGCTAAGTGTAGGGGGCTGAGTTCACCCTGCTGCTGAGGCAATCAAACATTATTCATGGTCCATTTAAAGCTCGTCAGCCCTGGGCCAACTTTTTCTGCTTGAACAGAGGTTTGGTTCATCCTATTGGACCTAACTCAGCTTCCATTTAAATGGAGGTGGTCTGAGGAACAGGAACTCCGAATAAGTCACTAGCGGAATTTTATAGCTGCCAAAGCACTTCAGGGCTGTTTTTCTGTCTGAGGGATTCTGGTTACACTCAGGCGAGAAGCTTGGCTATCAAGTGTTGAGACCACCCTACCACCCAGTCAGATCTCTGCCCTCCAGTGTGATGCTTTTCTCAGAATCATGCTTCCTGGGCCTTGGCAGCCCCATCAGCTGTAGCAATAGTAAATGATCTCTCAGTCGGCAGTAGGAGAGCTTGGGCATGCTTGTAACCTCAGACACAGAGTATGGCACTCAGTAGTGTGCACAGTCTGTGATATAAGCCTCATAACAGATGTGAGAAACTCCAAGATTTTAATAAGTCAGGGCTTTGGAGGGGATATAGTTTTCCTGGACAGAAAAGCACTATATTAAGTGTACCACCCACCGTTCTTTAAACACGTACACAAGCTCACAGCACCCTAAACACATCTATGCATGTGCCCATTGCCAGGGTTTCTGCTCCCTTACTTAAGGTAGACCTGACATAAGCAGCACATGGTCATTATCAAGTTTTTTATCTCACTCTTGTTGTCCAGAGGCATGATTTCTCCTGACCTTGGGGCTGTGCTAATGAAACTGAAATTAGAGGCTGGAATTTGTGGATGATTCACTTGATTTCACTCCCTTTCATGGTCATAAATGTTGTTTTCTTGCTTATTTATCTGTTTATTTATACTCAACCTCCACAAAATGCAGATATAGGGTGAGGTCATAGATGCTTCTCCATCCATTCACTCTCAAATATCTTGTTTTGACTGTATACAAGTTCAGTACAAGCCAGTCCGCTACAGGGAAAAAGTGCCCAAAGCACGGTCTTTGTGGTTGATGCTAGCAGTTATCATAATGAGGTTAGTACCTGGAAGACTAAGTTAACCCCTGTTCTGTCTATGCAGTCTCAGCTCAAAACAATGCCAAGAGAGGATTCTCTGACCTTGAAGATGCACAGGGTATCTTCTCACACTTACAGTGACTTGTTCAGAGCCAGATAACAATTACTTAAAATTTTTGTATAATTTGAGTAACTTTAAGAAATGATTAAGCTGGATGCTGGTGGCTCATGCTTGTAATCCTAGCTACTTGGGGTGGGAGCTAAGATCAGAAGGATTGTGGTTCAAGGCCAGTCTGGGCAAAAAGTTAGCAATACCTCACCTCAGTCAATAGCTGGTGCAGTGGTATGTGCCACTCATCTCAAGCTTTATAGGAGGCTGAAATCCATCAGGAGGATAATTGCTCCAGGGTAGCCTAGGCAAAAAAGTTTGTGTGACCCCATCTCAACTGGAGAAAACTCAGTGTGGTGGCATGCCTGTCATCTCAGTGATTGCAAGATGACATCCTGCTTAACAGGAGGATCATGGTCCAGAACAGCCTAGGCAAAAAATAAGACTCTACTTCAAAAATTATGGAAGGTGGGGAAAGGGGATAGAAAAGAACTGAAGGCAAGGTTCAAGCAGTAGAGCTCTTGCCTGGCAAGGACAATCCCAGCAGCGCAAAGAAAGAAAGCAAGAAAGAGAAAGACAGAGAGAGAGAATAAACATGGGAAGATACACATAAATTATAGGCAGCTATTATGTTATTTTACAGAAGGGAGTTCAGTAATAAAGAAATGATTATTTTTTTGTCTACTAAAATGCTTAGATTGTACTTCCTGGGGCTGAAGTTACCAATCACATATTTGTAAATGTATGATTGCCTTCATTAGGCTAAAATTGACTGTCCCTACTTAGTCAGAGATGCCTTGACTTTAGTGGCAGCAGGGCATTTTTAGATAGTCAAGTCCAACCGTATCATTTGTATAGCTGATATCAAAATCCAGGTTGGAGAACTGGCTTTCTCAATATTACTTGGCATTCAGTTCGGTTTTGTAGTTACTTACAGATTCAAGTTAACCTTTATTGAACCTTTTGTTATTGATTCCATCAAATAAGACTTACCCAACTCAGACTTTTCAGTGGTTTATCTTTGTCCCTACTGATTTGCTTTTTGTAACCCAGTTCTCCATAGATAGCCTACTGAACACACTCTATCTTCATTCTTTCTCAACAGATCCTTCTCTAAAAACATTATCAAGAAAGGACAAGACAAATGTACTCATACCCTGGAACAAATGACTGATAATAGATACCGCCTCATTTGTGTATCCAGCAGATATTAAATGGAATTCAAAAGTGGTTAAATCTAATGATAGATTGTTGTAATCCATGGCAGCCTCAGGCCAATAGAAAGCATCTGGGAGAGGTAATGGTTAAAATTATACCATGACTTAGAAATTAGAAGGCCTGTCTTAGCTCTTTCAAATTGTCAGACAATAGTTTTGGCAGGAGACCTAACACATGTGGTTTGCTAATAGTTATAGAAACTAAAATCCAAAGGTGAAAAGTGAGTTCTTCCCATGCTCAAAGAGTTAGTTAATGACATGGCAGAGATTGGTCTCTAGATTTTCATAAAGGTAGAATGGGCATGAGTAGACAAAAATATTTACCATTTGGATGTTCATTTGTTCATCCTTCTGATGTGTGTGTGTGTGTGTATGTAACTACTCTGTGTCCAGTAGGGTTTGGCATTGGATGATGACCAGAGAATTGATCCTGCCCTCTTGAGTCTTATAATCAGTGGGCTGGGGACACAAAGGAAGAAAGACACACAAACACATAGCATATGATTACAAACTGTGCTAAGTACCCAAGAGCAACAATGCAGTGCTGCAAGAGAGAATAGGAGGAAGAAGTTCCTGCAGGTTGACACTCAAAGAGAATAACATCAGCATTGTTACTGAAAGTGCCATTTTCCTGAGACAGTGGTCAACTCTCGGTCCTTGTCTTGTTTAACTTACCACTAACATTTGACACCATAGATTAGATCCTCCTGCAGACCTCCCCATTATGAACACCCCAACCACAGTGATACATCTGTCATAACTGATGAACCTACATAGACATATCGCTATCACCAAGGGTTCATAGCTTACATTAGAGTCCACTCTTGGTATTGTAGATTTTATGGTTCTGGACAAATGTATAATAGCATGCATGCACCATTATAGTATCACACAGAATGGTTTCCCCTGTGCTCTGTGTATTCGTCCTTCCTGTTCAGTAGTCCCTGGCCACCACCAATCTTTTTACTGTCTCCATAGTTTTACCTTTTCCAGAATGTCATGTATTTGGAATCATATGGCATGTAGCCTTTTCAGGTTGGCTTCTCTCATTTATTAATATACTCTTAAGTTCCTTTTATATCTCTTCATGGCTTGATACATCATTTCTTTTTAGTACTGAATAATATCCTGTTGTCTGAATGAACCAATTTATTTATTTGTTTACCTGCTGAAGGGCATCTTGATTGTTTTCACATTTTGCCGATTATGAATAAAACTTCTGTTGATATCCACGTATAAGTTCCTGTGTGGATAGAGTCATTAGCTCCTTTGGGTATACATCAAAGAACATGATTGCTGGATATTATGGCAAGACTATGTTTAGTTGTGTAAGAAACTGCCAAACTGTTTTTCAAAGTCACAATGACCGAGCATTCCTGTTGCTCCACATCCTTGTTAGCATTCGGTGTTGTCAGTGTTCTGAATCTGACTGTTCTCATAGATGTGTAGTGGTATCTCATTGTTATTTTAATTTGAAGTTTCCTGATGATGTGACTTGGAGGATCTTTTCAGACACTTATTTTCCATTTGTATATTCTTTTTTTTTTTTTGACTTCAGCAGGATTGTTTATTTGTTTCTAGGACCATTTTTGGTTTTTTTTTATTATTATTCATATGTGCATACAAGGCTTGGGTCATTTCTCCCCCCTGCCCCCACCCCCTCCCTTACCACCCACTCCGCCCCCTCCCTCTCCCCCCCACCCCCTCAATACCCAGCAGAAACTATTTTGCCCTTATTTCTAATTTTGTTGTAGAGAGAGTATAAGCAATAATAGGAAGGAACAAGGGTTTTTGCTGGTTGAGATAAGGATAGCTACACAGGGAGTTGACTCACATTAATTTCCTGTGTGTGTGTATTACCTTCTAGGTTAATTCTTTTTGATCTACCCTTTTCTCTAGTTCCTGGTCCCCTTTTCCTATTGGCCTCAGTTGCTTTTAAGGTATCTGCTTTAGTTTCTCTGCATTAAGGGCAACAAATGCTAGCTAATTTTTTAGGTGTATATTCTCTTTGGAGAGGTATTTATTAAGGCCTTTTTTCCATTTTCAGATCAGGTCACTTGTTTTCTTATTGCTAAGTTTCAGGAGTTCTTTGTGTGTTTTGGAAAACAGTCCTTTATCAGATGATTTTTGTAAATATTCTCTTCTCACTCTGCCTTGTCTTTTCATTCTGAGAGATTGCATTTCTGCCCAGAATCAATGAGGATAAATAGGAGATGAGGGTCATGGAGCATAAGACAGAGGAAAAGCAAAGAGAACAACACCGCGACCGACAGCATGAGCTCTGCCATCTACGGCCTGGCAAAAGGCTCAAACTGTTAAATAAAAATGTGTGTTTCAAGGCTGATCGTAAGCCTGCCTAACTCCCAAGTTCATGTCTATTCATGGCACCATGCTGAGAAGAGATTTTAAAACCAAGTAGGAGGCAGTTGGGGTAGGATGGAGGACTTTGGCTGGCTCCTGTTTGAATAGGAAATGAGCATCTGACAGCCATACTTCACAGAGAAAGTGAGACTCAGAAGGATGGAGCCACTTGGTCAAGATCATATGGCTAATGAGAGGTAGGCTCCCAGCCCAGATTCTCAGAGGATGTGTCAAAAAGGAACACCAAATTTTATTTTAATTGAACTGAATTAGGAAAACACTTAAACACTTCTTAGGGATGGAAGATGTTTGCAGTCAGTATATATTTTTCTCAGAATGCATGTGTATATGCATGTGTACATAGTGTTTTTCCAAAGTAATTCATAAATGACTCAGTTCTGTTTCTCTGGTTTGATCAGTAAGAATTTTAAGGACTGGAGCATGGCTCAAGTGGTACAGCACTTCATTAGTAATTGAAGTGCCCTGAGTTGAATCCCCAGTACTAAAAATAAAAAAAGAATTCTTTATAAATTAACACTTAGTACTCCTAACAACTATTTCTTATTTGTCCGAAGTAAAATTTAAAAGAGACATAATCAGGTAGAATAATATTAGAGATCATAGAAATAACAATACTAAGTTAAAAGTGTAATGTAATTTTATTAATAATAGCATTAGAGATCATAGCAATAGTACTAATCATTGGTCTGATATGAAAGTAGAAATCTGTCATCCCTTTATGCCCAATCCAAATACCAACTGCAACAGAGTTAGTATAAATATCAGTACCACCTGGCAGGTAGAATTTATCCTACAAACTTAACGGTTGAGCAGTGCTTACTGGTAGTCTGCAGGGTAATTCTGTCAGCAACACACATTTTAAATGCAATTTGGGCAATGCACAGCCAGGCAAATTAGAGCTTGAAGGCAGCTGGAAGAAGTGTGTAGGAGGGACATACCCATCAGGATAGGCCTCTTTGACCAACACAGAAGCATACATATTTGCTCTTAGAGCTAAAAGTCACCTTAAAAGTTTAATTAAAAACCCTTCCTTGGCACGAAAGAGAATGGTACATAAGCTACATGGAAGGTAGGAAGTATTTCCTGTAGGTGACCAGATAGCAAATATTTTAGGCTTTGTGGACCATTGTGTCTCTGTCACAGTTATTCAAATCTATCCTTGTAATGCAAAAGCACAGACAACATCTAAATGAGTGGGCACAACCTCGTCCCAGGACAATTTTATTAATAAAAACAGGTAGTGGGGCTGGATTTCACCCATAGGCAGTAGTTTGACAACCTTTGTTATAAATCTCTAGAAGAGACGTTTCCTAAGCCTAGCTAGGAAATTTTCAGCTTTCATGGATGGCCATTCTTCACTATGTCTAGCTCATAACCTTTGGCTGTAACACAAAGACCTCTTCTATCCTCTATGGAAATGGAGGACATCTGTTTGAGGCATCCTTTTGTTGAAAGGACAGATTGTGCCCTGGGGAAAATGATGACAGATTAAGACAAAGGTTTTCTAGGATCCCTGGAATCAGAGGGCATGCATCCATATCTCGTCTTCAACACTTACCTTGCTCTGTGATCTTAGACCAATTGCCAAACCATTTTCAGCCTCAAATTTCTTATGCACGCAACAGTCATATTCATGATAGCAAATTCATGGTGCTGTTGTCATGATTAAATGAGATGATGTATTATAAAGCATTTTAGTCCAGTTCTTCCATAAATATGGGATGGAAAGGAAAGGATGAGGCTGGTAAGGAGAAATAAAAAGTGTGATTCACCTGACAATGAAAAATGCAATTAAATGTAAATAATGTACACTGCAAGTCTAATGGGAATTGTCACTATGAATTCCCCCCATAATGAACATATTCTAATACAAATTATGTAAAAAAAGATGATGTTATAAATTAAATAGAAAGAAAACTGCAGTTAATTATTTTGGGACAATAAACTTGTAGCGCATATTTGGAGAGTTTTTTAAAAGGAACGATGACAGGTTGAATAACCTCTCTATCCCAATACCCTTTGCTACAGGTCATCTAAAATGATCTTGCTTACTTTCTTATTGCCAGGCTTTACTCACTAGAATATAAACTCATGCAGGGAAGGTCTTGTCTGTGTTTTTCATCACTGAATCCCCAGTACCTGGAAGAGTTCCTGGCACATAGCAGGTATTCAATAAATAATTATTCACTGGGAGAACAAACAAATGGGAAGATTATCTCTTCTGTTGAGTGCCTAGCTTCAAGAAGAATCCAACATTGTGAGAGAAGAGCCTATTTCCAGCCACCTATCATCATAGGAATAAATTAATGCTGATCAACACCCTCATGGCAGCCATCACCACCAGATGACCCTGTGTAGATTCTGGACTGAGCAAGGATTTATGATGAGTGTTACTGAGGCTTACCCCCCACTCCCTTACTTACTGATTCAACCTGTATTCCCAGAAGCTTAACAGGAGATACAATAGTTGACCTTTAATTGGGCATGGAGGCTCAGGTCTATAATCCTAGCTACGTACAAGGCTAAGGAGGATAGCGGTTCAAGGCCAGCACAGGCCAAATAGTTAATGAGACCCCACCTCAGTAGAAAATCTGGGTATAGTAGTGCACACCAGTGATCCCAGTTATGGCAGGAAGTATAAAATAGGAGGATCACAGTCTAGGCTGGCCTGGGCAAAAAGTGAGACCCTGTCTCCAAAATAACCACAGCAAAAGGGGCTGGAGGCATGGCTGAAGTGTTAGAGTGCCTGCCTAGCATGCACTAAATCTTGACTTCAAACCTCAGTATTGAAAAAAAAAGGAGACCTTTACAAGAACAGTGATGGAGTGTCAAGTACAGAAAATCAAGAAGGTGGTCACCTTTGTGAAAACACTTTAGCCACTTAAGGGCTATGTTGAAAGAAGAGACAAATGACATCTGCTTCTTTTTCCATGTTTGGTGGATTCCCCACATTTCTGTTTGCAGCTTCCTGAAGGAGAATGACCCCAGAGGACCTTGTTTTTCATCTGGTCTGGCATGATGCCGAGTTACCAGCAGCATGTATGAGGCATGGAATACTCTTACTCTGACATTGTAACTTTTTCTGCTCTTTTTTACCTTCTCGAAATTCCATTTTAAGGCATATTGATTGGGCAAACAAATTAAATACATTTATTACTCTTTAATTGGAAAAGAACAGATATTGTCAACAAGGTAATTCCAGGACATGTGCAAAGCAACCCACCAACAGTTTAAACATTGAGGGGCCAGAGGAATGGCAGACATGGGGAAGGGGACACAGAGGGAGTGGTCAATATTAGATGGCTTTCTACTGGAAATGAACTTGAACCAGATCTTGGAAGGATGCCTTAGAAATTCTTTGGTGAGGGCTGGGAATGTAGCTCAGTGGTAAAGTGCTTTCCTATCATGTTCAAGGCCTTGAGTTTAATCTTCAACAACTGAAAGAAAGAAAGAAAGAAGGAAGGAAGAAAGGAAAGAAGGAAAGAAGGATGGAAAGAAAGGAAGAAAGGAAGAAAGAAAGAAAGAAGAAAGAAAGAAACAAGAGAGAGGGAGGGAGGGAGGGAGGAGAAAGACTGTTAGGTTGGATGATGCCAAAGCATACACGATGCAAGTTCAGAGAGATGAACATTCAAGAAATTCTTATTGCGTCAGCACCATACCGAGATTTTTTTTAATGGGGAGACTTGATCCTTGTCTCCAGTTGCTGATAATAGAATGTGGGCAGTTATATACTTTTTCTTATAAGCTTGAAACTTCACATTTTCTCTATAGTAGATTTAACTAAAATATCAGAAAATGATAAACATTTTCAAGTCAACCACAATCTCCAAATTATTCACTTGAGTGGCTTAAGTTCAGTTTCTGATTTTGAGCCCTTAACACCAAGTTTGTGATGCATATCACTTTTCTTCTTCCATGTGGACGGCTAATAGTAAGAAAGGGGTTGAAACAGTTAATCTATTTCTAACAGCTCCATTATGTGAGCGTGAAAAGTTACAGGGGAAGGTATTTTGGTTTTCGTTTATAGAGATGGTTTCAATAATGACTCCCAGGATTCCACTCCCAATGTGTGGTCTCAGATGAACCCTGATAGTTAATGAAAGAAGGTCTTGGTGAGGCATAAGACCTGTCACCCACAATTCTAACATCACTATCTCTAAGCCCAGCTGTGTAGCTTGTCTGCTTAGTTTTTGTTCCCTCTGGATCTGTCTAATTTTGGGCAAGATAAATTTATCTAAATTGCTAAGAGATCTGACTCAGAGACAAAACAAAGACCCAATGTGACAGTTCAAGTGTTAATCTGAACAGGTCAACTTTCTCACCTCTACATTCTCAGAACTTTACAGACATATATGTCCTTTTTCTTCTAGCTAGCTGACATTTTTCAGAAGCACCTTAGTTTGAGACCAATGGAGCAGAATGAGTTAAAAAATAAAAATTTATTTGTTTTTCTTTGACCAATTCATAGAGGTGGTGTTGATGATGGAGTGAGGAATAAGATAACTTTATGCATATTATCACATTTTATTTATTGAAGCATATATTTATCATAGAGATAAACAGAGAAAAGAAAAAGAAAAGGAAAGGACAATCCCTCCATTTTTATGTAGGAAAGCAACACTTTATGCATATTATCACATTTTATTTATTGAAGCATATATTTATCATAGAGATAAACAGAGAAAAGAAAAAGAAAAGGAAAGGACAATCCCTCCATTGTTTTATGTAGGAAAGCTGACAACCAGGAGGGACCCACTGGCCAAGTTCACACAATAAAAGAAAGGCAACATAAGCATTGAAGCCAATATCCAAAAGATTCAGTAGTTTCCCAATATACCACTCTACTTTTCATTCACATTATTGGGTTATCATTAGAAAAGAACTATCTTTTATTTTATAATGCCTATATTGATTTTTCAGGCTAGTTTTACAACATTCAAGATAACTTGCATGTTATATAAATTCTTCCACATAATAGCAAAGTAGGAAACACTCCCAACTCATTTTCTAATTCCAAAACCAGATGATAATTGTAAAAACAATACTGTTCAATTTAAACCATAAAATAGATGCAGAAATCCTTGACAAAGTATTTTAGCAAGCAGGGTATAAAAGGGTAATATTACAAAGAGCATAATACTGTAATCATACTGAATTGTTCCAAAGAAAGCAAGTTTGCTCTAATATTAAAACTACATGATTGTCTAATTAGATAAAGAAAAGGCATTTGAAAGAATTTAACACTTATTCATGAAAAGAAATTCCCAGCAAACTAAAAATACAAGGAAAATTACTTTATCTCATAAAAGGTAGCCATCAAAAATCCTGAAACAGAAGAATTATTCTTAAAATAAGAAACACAGTAAGGATACTTTTGGAACAAAACAGTTAATGATAATATTTTTTGTCCCACACAAAAAATACTCAGATGATTAATGACAAATTATTGCAATTAATAAAGGAGTTCAAAAAGATTGCTAGAGCTAGGCTTAATGTTTTTAAACTGCATTTCTGTATGTTAGCAATTAGCATTTTAAAATGCAATGAAAAAAGCACTATTAACATTGAAGAGTAAATAACCAAGAATAGCCCAATCACTCTTGAAAAGAGCAGGGTGGAGAAGCATGCTGTATGTGATATTTTTAAAGTCATGCTAATTAAGACAGTATACCAGAAGATCAGAGAGGAAAACAGACCATTAGGCTAACGAACTGAGACTCCTCCCCCTGCACAGAGGAAGCTTGGTAGAAGACAGAGCCTGAACACAGGGTAAGAAATGGACCAGAGTGCTGAGAAAAATGGGTATCCATGTAAAATAAATTACCTACATCAGAACATACAGAAATAGGTTCCAGCAGAACTAAAGATTTATATGTATGATGTAATGTACTAAATAGTTAGAGGGGAATTTTTGTTGGACATATTTGTAGAGTCAGAATAAGAAGACAATTAAATTTTATTAAAAAACAAAGCATAAATGAAAAATTTAATAAATCTGACCATGGTAAAATGTAAAATTCCGAGAAAAATACACTATTCATCAAGTAAAGTAAAGTAAAACAAAACAAAATAAAACCTGCAAGTGATAAAAGGTTTTGTGGCACAAATAGCAGAGGATTGGTATCAAGAATATATAAAGATTTCCCACAAGTCAATAAAAAAGAACATGTCATTATAATAAATATATAAACAGATATTTCTCAAAGAAACAGAATATAGGATACATATAGGAAAAATACTCAGCCTCATTGGTAGTCAGAGAAATTATAACTACAACACAGTATCACTTTTCATCCCCTAGAAAGTTACAAAGTAAAATGGCTAGGAAAATACCAAGACATAGAGTTATGGGAAAGCCGACATCTGTGGTGAGGTGTAAACCATTTTGGAAAGAAATTTTGCAATAAAATTCTTAGAATATTTGAAAACAAGCATTATTTAAGGTTCAAATAGTTCCTTTTTTAGGCATATAGTCTAAAGAAGCTGTTTTATTCATACACATAAAGAGAATTTTCAAAATAACATTGATCATTCTAGTCAAAAATACAGAAATAACCTCAATGTTCAACCTCAGAAGAGTATCTAAGTTGTAATATGTCATAAAATGGACCTACTTGAGAGGAGTCAAAATAAACGGATGCTATCTATAGACTTCCATATGGATAAATCTCACACATATAGCCAGGTACTAAAAAAAAGCAAGTCACAGATACATATGTAATGTTGTCACTTAAATAAACTTTGAAACATGCAAAAGTAGGTATGTTTCCTTGGAATACCCATGTGTGTGTGTTCATACATACATATTCAATCTATAAAGAAAAATAATGGAATAGCAATCATAATTATTATTGCTAATAATTATTGGGAGAGGAAATATGTAACCCAGAAGAAACATTGAAAGACATAATTACTTATTCATAATGTCCCATTTCTATGCTGTTTGGTGGGTGTATACATGTTTATTTCATTTTATATGTGACAGCTATTTTGTATATGCCAGAAATACAAAAGATTTTTTAAGATAAATTTTTTCTCATTATTGTAAATCAGCAGTTTGATGTGCTAGTATTATTTTTAAATGTATATTAGAAATAAAAATAAGATTATTATGATAAAAGTAATTTTCACTTCATTGAAAACTCTCTTATATCCTTTATGATAGGCATACCTCACTTGCAAAGTCACCAACCCAGGGTGAATAGTGTAAGGAAAGAACAATGGAGCCAGTTCAGGCATTGTTCCAAAAGCTGTCACTGATGATAGTTAAAGAGAAGGACAAGGTTTTATCCATGTTTCCAGCTCCAGGGCAGGATGGGAAAATTCAAATGCCCAAAGGGATCAAATGACATTGAGGAGTGGGTGAAAGGCAGAGGACTGGGGCAATCTGCCTTGCCTGTGTCCTCTCTGCATGAGGTAGAGCTATTCATCTCAAGTGGGCTGTGACCCTTGGGCAATTCAAGCCAGATGCTGACAAGATTAATTTTTTTCCAGAAAAGATGAAAGGTGAGATTTTATGTGAATTTCTCCACCCCAATTTTTAAGTGTTGGTGATTGTTTCAAAAGTTTTAAATCAAACACAACAGATCAGCTGACCCCTGTCTACAAGCTGCCTCAGCTGTGGCCCGCTAGTCTTCAGTCTCCTTATAGAACCCAGCATAGCATTCTGCACATAGTATTCTGGACACTTCAGAAGTCTTTACAGAGATAATTTCTTTGCTAATATTTGACAAGACAGTCTGGGATCTACATTAAAATGTGCCTGCAAATTCTTTTCTATTCTTTATTTTGAGATGCAAGGTCAATGTCCTCTACTTTGACCTAGGTGAGCGCTCACTGCTCAACCAGTCAACTGTGGTGCATATTGGCACTATTCTGCTATGAGGGAATGGGAGCTTTTACTTCCTGTCTTTTGGAACACTTCCTCTGTGAGAGTCAGTCATGTAAGAAGTCCAACTTCCTTGAGAAGGCCATGTATAAGGGCTCTAATTGGCAGTCCCAGCTGAGCTCAGCCTCCTGGCCATCCCTGCAAGGTGCCAGGGATGTAAATGAAGCTGCTGTTGACTCTGTAGACCAGCCCATCTGCCAACTGAGCACTCTCATGTGTATTTATTTTATGCTGTAAGGCACAAAAGAATTACCCTGCTGAATCCTGAATGAATTCCTGACTTACAAAATTATGAGATATAATAAAACATTTGTTGTAGTAAATCTCTAAGTATTGTTATGCATTAATAGATAACTAAACACTCTAAAAATTTTCATTTAGCTCTTAATTTATCTTACCATGAGTTACTGTCTGCTAATGAACTTTATTGTGATTTGCTTTGAGAATCAGAACAGAAGATTTCTTATGAATTTCACATGTGTTAGCACTAGGAAAAAGAGGCCTGAACAAATGTGTAAGAAGAGAACACTCACCAAAGGGTATGATATGATTTGAGGTTGAACTGGGAAACTAAAACCAAATGTTATATAGGATTCGTGCATTAATCATTTAAGATCAACCACATATTTTAAGAGTTGTAAGGTTAGTTAGTTAATTTTAAAATTCTGTTCTCTGGAGTAATCAGGGAGCTTGTTTGAATAGAAATGCAATGCCCCTCTGGTAGAGATCCTTGGAATAGATATAACACCATGGGGGAAGGAAGTCTTTACTTTCTGAGCAAAAGCAATACCTATAGCAGTAACCATTGAAGAACTGGCACAATCTATTCTTACCTCTATTAGATGGAGCAGCAGGGCTACAGGATGGGTTACCTGGAGGCAAGCAGAAACTGTGTTGCTAGTGGAGGAGGAGAAACACAAAGACCCCAAGAACAAGTTAGGTGCTCTGGTTTCTGTGATGAGTTCCACACACATTCATCATTCCCTGTGTGAAAGTGCTGTCCTTGGTACCTAAGACATGGAGTAAAAGAGCGATACCCTTACCTTCTTACCTTCAAGAGGCTGATAGTCTAGTTTAAGGAAAGGTCATATGATTTATTTTGATGTCATGGATTCAATGTTGTTAGAGAAATTTCACAAGTTATAGGGTCACAAAGGAGAAACTTATAACCCAGTTTGGAGTCTAGATCAGGAAAGGATGGAAGAGAGAATGATTGAACAGAGTTTTGAAAGACATTAGTGGGAGGTGGCTAACTAAGAGAGTCACTTAGAATGTTTCTGGGAGACAACATAGTATTAGCAAAGCTACTGAGGTGTGAAATAGTTCTGCACAGGAGATGGATGCAAACTGTTTTCAGAGTGTGTAAAGTTCAAGGTGAGTAGAAGAAGAGGGACAGGAGATGAGGCTTGAGGGTTTGGGAGGCCCTGCTCAGGTAAAGCAGTGACATGTGTGCATTTGTATTTTACATAGAATATTCTGATAACATAGTGCACAATTAATTCTGGGGGACAGAGGAGGCAAGACTAAGAGAGGGAGACAATAGGAAGCTATTTCCATTGTCCCAGCCAGATTTAAAAAGATCCAAGCATGGGTAAGTTAGTATGGATGGAAAGAAGAAAAGCTTAAAAATGTAGTCATGGGCAAAGTTGGCCAGACTCAGCACTGATCCATTTTACCATAGAAGTAGAAGTAGAAGTAGAGTGTGTTTCTCAAGTTTCTGACTTAGGAAACCATGTGGATATGGTGGTGCCAATGACTGAATTTGGAGAGATAGGAAGAGGAGCGAGAAGGTAAAGTTTACTGAGGGGTAGCTTCAAAGTGTCAGCAATTACAGTGACGGCAGTTATAGTCTCTCTGTCTCTCTCTGTCTCTCTCTCTCTCTCTCACACACACACACACCTATATGTATATCTCTAGTTAGGTGGTGTATGCCTATAATCCAAACTACTTGGGTGGAGATAGGAGTATTGCAGGTCAAGACCGGCCTGGGCAGAAGCATGAGACCCTATCTAAAAACAAACTAAAAGCAAAAGGACTAGGGGGCATGGCTTAAGTAGTAGGACTCTTGCCTCAAGCACAAAGCCCTGAATTCAAACTCCAGTACTGCCAAAAAAATGTTATCATTTTAAATATTCTTTTAAACTTTGGTCACCTTTACCCACTGAGAAAAGGCAAGGGAAAACATGGAGCATACAATGTTATAATATATATTTAAAAACAGAGTAATGTACATCTCTATTAGGAACTTAGGCATCTCCCAATGTCATGTGCTTGAAATACACCACTAAGTTCTATGTTGTATCTAGCAGATGACCTGGAAGACTTCTCAGGGAAAATACTAAGCATAACAAAAATACTTCTAAATAGCCAATACCATAACATCAAGGTATCAGAACTCACAAGTTTCAAAATCATGAAGCATTAGTCAATGTTGAATGAAACGTGAAAGTAATCGTGAAGTTGCTTATGTCAGTCCTCACAAAGATGTGAATAATACCAGAAGGTTGTGAAAGAAGGTTTCTTCTGCATGAATGCCTCATAGCAGTATCACAAAATACTCGGTTAGAACCACAAAGCTGCACAGTGGTGACCATAGCCTCATGCACAAAGAACTTCTACCAAGACATCTGCCCAGCAACTGTCTGTTCAACCTCAGACTGACACCACTCTTGTTAATTAATCATCATGGCCAAGGATTATAGTTTCAAAATATCTAATGTAATCCTCCTCATTTTTGTCTTTAAAAGCTTCCCCTTTCCTCATCTTTTGAAATATACCCATCATTTACTATGGTATGTATATTTCACTCTCTTTCTCTCTCTCTCTCCTACACACACACACACACACACACACACACACACACACACACACACACATACACACACACACACAGAGCAGCAACAAAAGCAGCAGCAGCAGCAGTAGCAATGGCCAAGATGGATACTCTGTAAGTCAAAGTTATGGATATGGCAAGGTAATAGAATCAAAATCTTGATATTTATTCATATATCTATACACTCAATAATATTTTCTGAGATAGAGGAACAATGTGCAGGGTACCATAGAAAAACATGAGATGGACAGATGCTGAAAAGAGGCAATTACAAGAGAAACAGCCTCGAAGGCTGAGTGATCTGAGTGCCCTCAATGAAAGATTATGGAGACCCTTCCATCAAAAGACAGGGGTCCATTCTCTACTTTTTCCAAGTTTCTTGCCTTCCTGGATGCCCAATATGTGTTAATATATGCCTGACACTTGAGGGTGTCTGTGTGACTCTATTTCTTGCAACAGAAAAGACTTCTGCATCACTTTGGATAGACAAAGCCAGATTTAATTCTAGAGGGAGTAAACCTACCTACATAGAAGAATAATTCCACAGAAACAAAAATAAGTCCTTCTTGAAGAATGGGACATATCCAGGGCTGCAGCATGTTAGCAT
This sequence comes from Castor canadensis, assembly GCF_047511655.1. Lineage (NCBI taxonomy): Eukaryota > Metazoa > Chordata > Mammalia > Rodentia > Castoridae > Castor > Castor canadensis. The sequence continues at coordinate 112,802,010 of NC_133396.1, forward strand.
TTATTATGGTTGTTTGTTTTTTTTAATTTGAAAGGTCAATTTTCTTCATTGATAAGGTGAGGAATGTAGGTATCACCTTCCTGAACATTTTCTCTGAATCCATCCTGAGCAGGGTTCTTCAGGTTTCCCTGTTTACTGTCAGTGAGACTGGACCCAGGACAAGCCAGAGCCCAACAGTTGGCCTGAAAGAACATAGTATGCTTAGCCTTTCATTTCATCCCCTACCCTTCCTCTTGAGGAGTTTTATAATCAGGAAACTGAGGTGACTTTTGTATGAAATAATGATTTCCTTTAGAAATACTTTGGACTCTTAAATTCTCTTCTTGAAGCACAGCTATGAAGAAAGAGGATGAACTTTAGTGGTTAGGGTCTAAAACTCTCTGAGGGCCTACTCTCCTTCCCTTCATCTTCTACCACTCTCTATGAACGAGGTCATTTCAATGCAGAGGATGGCAGTTGGCAGTGGAAAAAGACCCAGGGGTCTTGATAAGGAGAAACATTCATCACCTGTGTGTTCAGCAGTGCATTTCTAGTCACACAGTCAAGGGTGAGGACTGGTGAAGTAATCTCCACTCTAAGCAACTCTGTGGTTGCTCAGTGTGTGTATACAGAACGCAAAGAAGTGCAGAAAAAAGAGTCATATCAAAAGAAACAAGCAAACAAAACATCCAGGTGCTTCATTTATGAAATAACCTAATCAAGGAACTCCATGTCTATGATTTCTGAGTTGTTATACTAAGGTTAGTATTTTGCTCTAACAATGGTGTAGGTTGAAATGTTCTCCCCTACATTTCCTCTTTCTAGTCTTGGAGATCCTGTAGGTGGCCTCTTCCATTGATCTCTGGGCTCCTCTCTTTCACTTTTGGTCCATAGATATGCTTGCCTTGCTTTTGAGCATGTCTATGTCTTTTAGAAATATACTGCAATATTTCAACTATTATACTGTGTATTTTGCAGGAGAAGTAATGGTATTCCTTCTCTGGTGTATTCCTACACTCTGGTTTATATTATTTCAAACTCTGGGTCTGGTTAATATGTTTCCACTCCTGGGAGATGGATCCCCCATTCTATGATGAAAAATAAATGGAAGTTCCGGAGCCTGTATAACTGTGGGCCATGCCCCAGATGACTGAGAATTCAGCAAGACAAATGTTGAGTGAAAATTATGGGTAGTCAAGAGAATCTTCTCTCTAAGGGAGGGTTTTTAATCCACTGCCGAGCACCATGTGTCTTAACATGCAAACTGCAATTGGTTCTCATCCAGATTCACCAGGATCACCCCAATCCCTGGGATCCTAAACAAGTCATCTTTTTATCCTTCAGTTTTCATATATGCAAAATGAAGAAGGTGGATTTGATGCTATCTAAATTCTAATACTCTAGAATTCATGTGTAGATTATTTGTGTAATGTATAGTTAATTATCTACAGTTTATTTCAGAATAACATGGCTAATATCTAAGAATTTATGAGAGAAGAACTCTCATAGATTACTCTTGTTGAAGCATGGTTTGTACCTGCAATGGACTAAGACCTATCATAGGGTGCTAGCATGACACTGTTAATTTCATCCCTCCCTTCTCTGATATATTGCCAGCAAAGTAGATATAGCAGCTTCAACTCTTGTGTTTTAATGTTCATGGAATAAATACACAGAATAAGCTATCAGTTGCTGTCAGTTTATAAAACTTCAAAAAATAATCCAGTGTATCTGTGAAAATATAGTTGGACTGTTGTTAGTCATTGTACAGATCAAAAAACAAATCTTGTGAATACCTCTTGGACTTTCCACTCACTGGTATTCACCAAAAACCTCCTGAAAACAGAAAAACAATAAAGAAAAATATCCCCCCAGAAACAGAAAACACCCCTCCCAAGGCCCTAAAACAATCAGAAAGTTTGGGTGCTTACAAGATTCTAGGCAAGGAGAGCAAGTCTGAACATGAATCTCCAATTTCCCTTCAGCTTAGGGATATAAAGACAAAGCCTTTATGAAGACTTCAAACAAGTTTGTCATTTTTGCTGTGTGTGTGTGTGTATGTGTGTGTGTGTGTGTGTGTGTGTGTGTGTGTGTGTGTGTGTGTATTCCCATGCACAAGAGGGAGTGCAACATTTTGGCTGGGTTTTAAGAACAAGAGCTTTAAGTTAATAAGCAAAGGAAGTTTTAGTCCAATCTAAATCCAAACCCAGTCACAGGAGCCTCATTTGCAAATTGGAATCGTAGTCAAATCACTTTGAGGCTTGCCTATCTCTAATTAGCAGCTAGTTAGCCCTGTGCCACCAGGGTGGAGTGTGCCATCAGCAAGATAAGGGCTTGTCTGGGGGGAAAAATGCATTTCCTCTTGGAAGAAATAAATGTCCTCCCCCATTTCAGTTCAATTACTTTGGAGGATATGGGAGAAAAAGAAGATATTTTAGGTGGCAGAGTATGAATTTGAGAGAAGGGTTACACCTTTACTAAAGAGGATGCTGTAGAAAGGGAAATGAGCTTAGTCAACTGTAGCTTCTCCTAAAAGTTCTTCATGCAAAATTAAGTAGATTCCCACTAAAAAGGAACTTAGAGAGTGAGAGAAGGAAAAGACATTACTTATAAAAGAGACAGGCTGTGGCTCTTTTAAGAAGTCAAAAAGAAAGATCTAGGACTTTCATGTTCAATGGTGGGAAGGCTCTGGGGAAAGCATTTATGTGTGCCAAGAAACACACCCCTTATACCAGTTAGCCCTCCAGTTGAATGAAATACTACAAAGTACAATGGCTTACCATGACAATTTTCTATTTCTCTTGATTCTTTGTTAGGGTCAGTGGGGTGGTTCTACTGGTGTTACATGGGGTCACCTATCTAGCTATAATGACCTACAGGCTTGACTGGGCCTAGAAGGTTTCAGATGGCCTTAGTCACATGTCTGTAGCCTTGATAGTTGTCAGCTTGATTCACTCTACATAGATTTCATTACTCAGTAGTCTTTCTTGGGCCTCCTTACATTGTGATGAAAGTTCCAAGAGGAGTGAAAATGGGAGCTGCAAGACTTTATAAGTTTTACAGTGTCACTTCTGCACCATTCTGTTGGTCAAAAAAAGTCACAGATCAGTTCAGATTGAAAGGATGAGGAAATTGACTTTATATCTTGAAGGACAGAGTGACAAAATTATAATGCAAAGAAATATGCACAGAGGAGGATATGATTTAGACGATCTATACACTATTTATAAAAACATTTTGGGACAGGATCATACTTCGTAGCCCAGAATGGCTTCTAGTTTGTGATCATCTAGCTTCAGTCTCTTGAGTGTTGGGATTATAGACATGAACCACCAAGCTTGACTGACAATATATACACTCTTACTCCAATGTATAAAGCTACAGGAAAATTGTGAACATCTAATGGCATTCCCATATTAGAAAATGTTAGCTAACTGTCCCCAGCCAAGGCATCAGACTTGCCCTTGGGCAGTAACTAATCTTTTGAAGCATGGTATCCCCATTCCTTCTGCCAAACATCAAAGCTCTTCTTTAAGATTCACAGTTCTTTTAGACTTACCCCTAGCTTTACCCATTGCCCTCTGGAGTAGACAATAAAATGCAGAAATACGCCCTATATTCTTTGTCACTCAAGGACATTTGTTTCATTTCTTTATTGCACAAAGTATTTTAATATATTAATTTATTTACCTGTCTCATTTGCCTGAAGACTATATTTTAGATCAATGACCAAACAGCTCTTTGGACTGATATTTGGTATGGATAGGGAAGGCTGAAAAAGTTGTTCAGAAAAGAGAGATCCTGAGAACTCTTCTTCTCAAAGAGAAAATGAGAGGGGTTGAGTTATGAATGCCTAGTTTACCATTTTAAAACTGAACAATTGATAATTTAGTCTTCCTTTACTGGGGAAGGATAAATATAAACAACTGAGAGAGACCGGAAGTTCCATATGAATGGAGCTCCCTCCAAGTAGAGGGAAACATTAAAAAGGGAGTCATGGTCTTCCCAACGTTTGTCCATTTTAACTGTCTTGGAATATTAGTGAGTCACTATGGTTTGGCTCACTCAAAGCAGGGGAGCCTTAAGAAGATTCTCTGGATCAAGGTCAGGTGCAAAGACCTTCTATACCATTTTGGAAGCTCTTGGAAATACTATTGATAAGGATTCTGAAATCATGCCCCAGTTGAAGAGGAAAGAAAGCTATGGCTACTTAATAGTGTCTTTCCTGAGCACAGCACTAGGAATAGTCAGCTGTGGCCATATCGTTCCTTCCCCATCTTTGCCTGGTACCCTTATCTACTAACTTTCCAAATGTTTACAATACCCCCATATAATTGTTGCTGATATCATTCATGCCTTTTCATCTTAACGCTCATGGCTGCATCCTTGTTAATCACCAAACTCACATTATGTCATGATTTGCTTTTTATTCTTACTCAGTTTGGTGTTCCAGGTGGCTAGCATTGCACTGACTCCATTGAGAACATAATACCACTAAGAAAACAATTAATTAGGCCTTCTTCCGTAGGCTTTGAGTAATTTTATTTGGCTGCTGTGTTTTGGAGGCAACCCTGACAGGACCATGAACATTAGCTCCAACATTTCCTGAAACAAAACAAACTAGTTAGAGTAGGTTCCAGTCATCGTGTTTGGAAAGATATACAAAATAATGTTAGCCACCCTTAGAAAACTGAATGAAAAATGACAACAGCTTGAGCATAGTGGTACTTACCTGTAATCCCAGCAACAAGGAGGCTGAGGCAGAAGGATCAAGAGTTTTAAAGCAGCCTGACCTTACGTAGTAAGTTCAAGGTCAGACTGGGCTACACAGTAAGACTCTGAGGGTGTCTGGGGAGGGAGTAGAAGATAACAGAAGACCCAAAGGAATTACAGTTAAATAGGAAACAAAATGTTAGGCTTTTAATTTGTTATGGCTTTTTGGGAGGATAGTGGCTAAATTCCTATTACTGTTTTGTAGTTTACTAAAGGTAACTATCAATAGAGTGAAAAGGCAACCTATGGAATGGGAGAAAATATTCATGAACTATATATCTGATAAGGGGATAATCTTTAAAATATGTAAGGAATTCTGACAACTTAATGGTTATAAAAAACAACCTAATAACTCATTTTTAAAATAGGCTAGGGGCTTGAATAGATATTTGTGCAAAGGCTTGCAAATGGCCAGTAGGCATGTGAAGAAATGCTCAAAGTCATTAATCACCAGAGAGAAATACAAATAAAAAAAACCACAACAAAGAGTTATTACCTCACAACTTCAGTGTGAGTATGATAATAACTCAAGAGAAAAGATAAGACTGTGGGCAAGGATGTGGAGAAGTTACAACCTCTGTGCACTGTTGATAGAAATGCAGAATGGTATAGCCACTAAAAATAATTGAAAATAGAATTACCATATTATCTAGTATTCCCACTTTGGGGATTTACTCAAAAGAATTGAAATAAAAAACCTCAGAGTGATTTTAGTTTTCTCCTGGTCATTGCTGCATTTTTCACAACACACACCCAAGGTGTGGAAACAACACAATTTCCAGTGGCAGTGAATGGATGAAGAAACATGGTATTTCCATACAATGGAGTCTTATTCAGCCTTAAAAATGAAAGAAACCATTCACAGTGCGTTGTATACACATATGGAATCGTCACATTGAAATCCCTTTATATTATTAATGTATGCTAACTCGAAAATCAAATGAAAATTTAAAATACTAAAAAAATTTAAAAAAAGAAAGAGTGCCTGCAATATGAATTAAACCTTGAGGACTTTGTTTTAAGTGAAATAAGCTGTCACAGAAAGATAAATACTGCATGATTCTGATTAAATGTGGTATCTAAAATAGCCAGATCCATAGAATCAAAATGTGGAATAGTGATTGCCAGGGGTTGGAGGAGGTATAGGGAGTTACTAATTGGTGAGTGTAAATTTCAGTCAAGTAGCATGAATGAACTCTAAAGATGTGCTGTGCAACATTGTACCTGTAGTCAACACTAATATATTGAACATTTGAAAATTTGTTAAGAAGGTGTATCTTGTTAAGTGTTTTTTCCCATAACAGAAACTAAAGGAAAAAGGGAAAGAAAAGAATGGAAGTGACCTGTGAGTAGTGACTGGGATTATATTTATTGTGGCTTCCAATCACCATGCCATTTGCCACAGGGAGGAGTTACTAGCCTCATATAAGTAGCTGGTGTAAGCCTTTGCAATCATTCAAAGAGCAAGTGAGATTTTTTTATAGCCATGCTGGGTATAGAATAAAAAATAAACATTGTGGTAGAATCACAGCGCCTGGGTAGATATGCCCCTCGGTAGCCATAATGTTGGGAGGCTTACCTTAGTTGTTCAGGGTTTCTTTGCTTGGCCGTAAAGTAGAGAGGGTGGCGAGACACTGCCCCCCATCACACCTCCTAGGCTCCCATGCCTTGTGGGAGTCATGGAATATTAAATAGGAAAGTAAGACTCTGTAAGTCTACTGAGAAGGATTTGAAATCTGCATTATTGTTTCTTGTGAGGAAGTAATTATGGTCGTTTTTCAAATACTTGAGTGTTATATTTTTGAATGTTTGCTATTTTCAGATGTGAACATACAATACAACTTTGGAAGTGATTCAGTTCTAAATGGAGCCTTTTGGCTTTGGAATAGCAGCAATATAGTTTTTCCTTTTCAGTATTGAAGTACAGGCCTTTTATGCATACATTTGTAAGTTGTCATTCTGCTCATGTATAAATCAATGGAGAGAGGAAGTTGGGTAAGCCAAGAAATGCTAACAGGCCTAAACACATATGGCTTGGATCCCTTTCTTCATGCTTTGGCTTATATTTAGGCCTTGTACCTTTTCCTCCAGTCAGGATTAGTCTGTCTATTGATTTTATTTGTAAGCCTTTGATAGGTATCCTTAGCTGAAACACTGGACCAGATGGCCTGGTCAGACAGTCCAAGTTTCTATCACAAAGGAGGTGAAAGTTGGGCATCCAGCAATTTTTTCCTGTTATCTAATCCAGGATGAGATTCCTAGCACAAACCCAGAAGGCCTATATCATGTGTGAAGCTTTGTCATTATCCAAAATTTAAATTTTTTTGTTTGATTGGTACAAAGCAGTTCCTTTCCAGCCCAAATATACATAGGAACCTCCTGGAGATCTTATTTAAAAAGCAAAAAAACAAAAAACAAAAACAAAAGCATTTATTCTGATCTCAGGGATCTGAATTATTAACAATCTCCATGTCCCCACTTCACAGACCACACTTGGAAGAGCAAGACTACAGAGATAAGAGAAAATCAGCTTTTATAAAGAGCCGTTCTTAGTCACAAAGTTCTCTAACCATAGAAGTCAAACATTGCAGACTTCTTCTCACCTGGCAGATGCTAAGCAAGGTTGTAATGTGGAGGTAGAAAGTCTGTTCATAGCCAAAGTTATACTGGTGTCTAAAATATAATTTGTGTGTATGATTAGGAGACAAATGGTACAGATGAGAGAATTGCCACTCACTGCTGAAATACAGAATTCTCTAGCTAGACAGCTCAAGAGGGGGGTAGATGGATTGTTCCCAACAATAAATAAATGCCAGAGACAAGAAGAATGTTAGCCAGGATTCTTTACTTTTTCTTGTTATTTAATCTATCACAGCTAGTCACTTGTTGAGAATGGGCAATGATTATTCAGATAAGTTTGTGCATAAGACTGTACCAGTGGAACTAAAAAGTAGCTAATTTCATAAGTACAAATGTCATTGGCTCTCCCCAAAAGCTTTTAATTTTTTTTGAGGGGGAAGGGAAGAAGGAGGTGCTATATTTGTGTGATACTGAAATAAGCAGTTGAAAAATGAAAATGCAAAATTACACCAACAAGTTGATTATTTGCTTCTGTGCCAAACAACATAATTTGACTGTTTGACTTTTGGCAAGAGTTAACTTTTGGTTAGGTATACTAATATTAAGTTTCAGTCTCTCCCTTCTACCCCAACACAACCAGTAATAATGGCATGACCCTTGCCACTTATTTTATTCCAGGAGTTATTGTAAAATTTGGTAAAAATCTTGAAAATACTTCCAGAGAAGAAATGATAGTAGCTATTCAAACATTCACTTTGGTTTCTTTATTTTCTATGCCATCAGTTATATTAGATGTACTAACATCTTCATTAACATCTATATTCATTCTCAATATCTTTGTTTTGATTGACTTTTAATCTTCAACGTGCCTGTATCTTCATTGAAGAAAAATTCTACTAAAGTCAGTTTCTTATATACTTCAGATATGCTTCTGAAAAGTTCTATAAATTAAATCTTTCCTGCAATTAGTTTACAAGATCATTCCAGAGATATCTGTAATTACTTCTACTGTCTAACACCTAGCAGAAAGATCCTCTGGTTTTAATCTCATTGTCAAGTAATTAATGAGCTGTTAACCAACACTTAAGTGCAGTGTGTCACTGTCAATTAATAAGACCAGCAGAAAATCCTTTTATCATTGGAGTTGTCACCCTTTCAGAAATTTGTTTTCAAATTTTTAATTTTCATATTTGAGATAGGGTGGTTTTAAAATATGTCCACAAATTATTTGATATATTTCCCTAAAACATGTGTGGCCTTCTCACCCTCCCCTTCAGCATGGATTCAACTTTAGTGACTTGCGTCTATACACTGAATATTCTAGAAGGGATGGTGTGTCATCAAAGGCATATGGCCTCCTTGCCTACTCTCTCTTCCTCCTAAATCATTCATTCTAGGAGATATCAGCTTCCATGTTGTGAGAATACTGGAGCAGCCAGTAAAGGTTCCCATGGTGAGGAAGTGAAGCCTCCTATCATTGCAGTGTGGCTTCTTGCCAACATCTGTGTGAGTAAGCCATCTTGGAGGCAGATCCTTCCACTCCTGATGAGTCTTCCTATGATGGTAACATTTCAACTGCAACCTCATGAGAGACCTTAAGAAAATCACCCAGTAACTGAATTCCTGACCCACGGAACCTTATGTTTGTTGTTGAAGCCACTAAATTTTAGGGGTAATTTGTTGTTTTACAGTAGATAATGAATTACAGGATTTCTGTCATTACCACAGAAGCATTGATTCAGGGTTGATGGTATTCCTGAATATTTAGGGAAACTGAGCATGTCACATATAAATATGGGGATAGCTGTATGCAAGTCTAAATAAAGTAAGCGGAATGGAGGAGGAATGTTGAAGAAAAAGCTTCAATTAAAAAGTTCTTCTTCATGGCTGCATAAAATTCCATTGTGTATAGATACCACATTTTCTTAATTCATTCGTCAGTGGTGGGGCATCTTGGCTGTTTCCATAACTTGGCTATTGTGAATAGTGCCGCAATAAACATGGGTGTGCAGGTGCCTCTGAAGTAACCTGTGTCACAGTCTTTTGGGTATATCCCCAAGAGTGGTATTGCTGGATCAAATGGTAGATCAATGTCTAGCTTTTTAAGTAACCTCCAAATTTTTTTCCAGAGTGGTTGTACTAGTTTACATACCCACCAACAGTGTAAGAGGGTTCCTTTTTCCCCGCATCCTCGCCAACACCTGTTGGTGGTGTTGCTGATGATGGCTATTTTAACAGGGGTGAGGTGGAATCTTAGCGTGGTTTAATTTGCATTTCCTTTATTGCTAGAGATGGTGAGCATTTTTTCATGTGTTTTTTGGCCATTTGAATTTCTTCTTTTGAGCACATGATAAAAGCGAGAGCACACAAGGGAGGGGTGAAGATAGGTAAGACACCTAAAAAACTAGCTAGCATTTGTTGCCCTTAACGCAGAGAAACTAAAGCAGATACCTTAAAAGCAACTGAGGCCAATAGGAAAAGGGGACCAGGAACTAGAGAAAAGGTTAGATCAAAAGGAATTAACCTAGAAGGTAACACACACGCACAGGAAATCAATGTGAGTCAATGCCCTGTATAGCTATCCTTATCTCAACCAGCAAAAACCCTTGTTCCTTCCTATTATTGCTTATACTCTCTCTACAACAAAATTAGAGATAAGGGCAACATAGTTTCTGCTGGGTATTGAGGGGGTGGGGGGAGAGGGTTGGGGTGGAGTGGGTGGTAAGGGAGGGGGTGGGGGCAGGGGGGAGAAATGACCCAAGCCTTGTGTACACATTATGAATAATAAAAGAAAAAAAAAGTTCTTGACCCTCCTTAATGGTCTTAAGAATGCACAACAAATCACTACTATGTATGTGGGTTGGTGGCCCTTTCTGTTGTTAACTATTACACAATTCCCTGTGTTTTCCAGAACTGGATAAGGGAAGGAAAGAAAGGATGTAGAGAGAAAGGGCTATGAGGAGTGGTGGTGTCTCCCTGCCACACGGAGCATGGCACTCTTGGGATCTGTTTCCTTCATGAAATAGAAATCAAGCTGTATACCCAGTCCCCATCCATTCATCATTTGTACTATCAGGTCCCACGTGGTTTGAGTTCATTGCTCTATTATATTTGTTTTCTTGTGTTATTGGAGGTGGAACCCAAGGTCTTGGGCATGCTAGGTAAGTGCTCTAACATTGAGTTTAATCACCAGCCCTGAGTGCATGGCTCTGTTCAGTTTATGTTAGTTCATAAAGCCACAAACAAGAAAAACCTACTATAACAGCAAAAATGGTCTTGCTAAGAATTTTTTCTCTTCAGTGTCAGGAATATTTTAGGGTACAAATTGACCCTTTGGAGTTCAAGGGGAAGAGGATTTCTTTGGGAAAGTCTGCTTGACTTGCCTGTTTGACTTTAAGTTCTTTAAAGCAAAGCCATTTTTTCTTTTTTGTTGTTTTCTTTTTCTCACTTTCTTCCAATGACTCTACTTGGATTAATTTCCATAGTGATGACCCTCATGAATGTATTTTATAGGTGGAGACATAAGATTCTGCTTTTTGTTGTGATTATTCTTCTGAATGCATTGTCTTTTGAATCACAAAGTGTTGGAGTTAGATAATATTTAAGGAAATATTTGATCTTGTGCCCTGCAAGCTGAGTTCCACAGAGCCCTGCAGGTCAAAGTACTCAAGGCAATTCCAATTGTATCTCTTTTCAGACACAGTCACCCCATGGCATCAGTGAAGATCCCTACAGACATCAAAATCCTCAGATGCTCAAGTCCCTAATACAAAATTGTGTAGTATTTGCATATAAACTACAAACATCTCCCATATACTTTAAATCATCTATAGATTACTTACAATACAGAATACAATGTAAACGCTATATAAATAGGTGTTCTACTGTCTTGTTTAAAGAATAATGACAAGAAAATCATCTGTACAGATTCACCACAAAAGGAATTTTTAGTGTTTTTGAATTGTGGTTGGTTGAATCTCTGGATGTGGATCCCAAATATGGACTGACTATATTTGCATTCTGGTCATATTTATTTAAACAATGGCTCAGAGGTCTCTGATTTAATCTATTATACTCACATTTAAGATGCTTAAGCTGAGATTCAGAGAGATAAATTGAAAGTCATGGAGTTCACAATGGTGGATTTGAAATAAGCCTCAGACCGCCTGGAAAGTGGTCTTCAAATTCACCATACCATGCTCCAAGTATCAGGGTAACTGTTACATATGGGGGTTTCACAGGTAAAGTTGATTTTGAATGTGAAATAAAAGGATGTGGCCTATTTTGGATGGTCTTCATCTCTTCTCACTCTATTGACTTGTGCCGTCATTCCAAACATATTTTATCTGGCTGGGTTTTTAATTACTAGTGCCTCCTGGCATTTTACTTATCTAATCAAACACTCAAACACTTTTTTTTGAGAATTGTTGCACTACAGATAGAACACTGTTCTTAAAGTTCTTAAAAATAGTTTATACTCTAAGAGTGATAAAAAATAAGTCCAAACAATTTTGAATTATTAGAATTGTAACGTATTTATTAAAAAAAAAAAGTAGACACCATTTTTACCTAGATAGGGACAATGTGAAAGTGACACAGTAGGTGGCTCCCTTGAGCAGAAGAGAAATGATTTTGGTTTCCTATCTCTCCAGCTCTTCTCAGTCCAGATAACACCTGTGGCTTTAGGAATGGGGTGGCTCAGGCAGCCTCCAGGGACTGCTTAACCAAAGGGAAATAGCATAAGGCATCATTACTTTCTCTCCAATCCTGTCCAGCTACAATTGAGAACTCAGAAACCACCAGACACTCATCAGTGGAGATGTCCTAGGTAAAAACTTTTAAAGGAATAAATTCAATTACAAAGGATACAGTGATTAAGATTATTCTGAATTTTTCTGAGTAAAGAAGCATCGTCAAATTTTAGTTGAAACTTGGGTAAACTATGTTGTGAGCTGGCTGGATGAAAGGAAGAGGTGCTTTCTGAGCTTTTCCTTAGCACCCCTGATCTCTGGTTCTCTCCCTCCAGACAGCAATCTGTTTGAATAATTGTTGAGGAACTAAAAACATTCTATGAACTTAAGATGGGGAAAATGTCAATAGCAAAGGCAGTTTTGTTTGATAAAAATGAAATGAAATTCTGGATAATATTTTACTTCAGTGTTTCTTAGTTTGTGAAAAGACTTTATCATGAAACTCTTGAGCTATTTATTGTCAGTATATGTAATTTAAAAACCAAAATTGGATTGTATCCTGGCTGAATACATCCTACTAAGTACTATATACAGTACTCAAAATGGTACAGTATTCTTGTTATCTTGATCAAATTGATCAGTGGCTAGCAATGACTTACAGTTATGTATTTTTATGAATAAAGCTAATTAAATTGTTTTAAAAATGACAAGGTATTCATTTAGAAATTTGATCAGTAGATCCTCCAAATAAAGTCCAGATGCTTTGTTTAAAAAGAAAAAAAAGAAAGTAACATCCCTTACAAAATATTGTGCAGCTAACAAAATACTTATAGTTCCTACTATTTATTGAATTCTTGTCATTTGTTAGTTTCTATATCAGTGACTTCTAGTGTACTTTAGTGATATGGTGTATATATCATGGAGTATATTATTTAATTTTCCCAAAAAAATCTATGAAGCAGATATTCACAGCACCATTTTGTACATGAGAAAACTGAGACTCACAGATGTGGGTGACATGAGCCTACAGCATGAAAAATATAAGAGGGAAACCCATGTACTTCTAAGGACTTTATTGCACTGAGTCTCTATTGTATATTGTGCATAATGTACAGTAGTCCAACTTACTTATTTTTTTAGTTCACATTCAAGTGTACTTGAAGTCCAGGCAGGGAAATCTATGGACTACCCTCTCTTAGTAACACATGAGGCAGGATTTCTGGTAGTATTGCAGTCAGAAATCTATACCCAATTGACCTTATTCCACTTTTCCGTAAAAGTTGCTTTGATACTTCAGATGCCAAGTGGTAACAACCAGAAACTATGACTGTCAATCAATATTTGCTAGTGTCTGGAGGAAAAAATAACCCATTAAGGAAGACTCAAATAACAAAACAAGCCCTCCTCAACCTCTGTTATCCATGGATTAATGAATAGGAAGATAACAGCAGGAAAATAACAGCAGGAAACCAATAGTCTAGTAGTTCAAGAGCTTACATTGTCCAAGGGAAGTACCACTTGAGGAAAAGTGCATGCAGAAAAAAGAAAAGAAGAAAAACTAGATGATGTTCTGTATGTGATCTCAATAACACAAGAAAGGATGGGCTTGTGAAACAAAAGTTGAAAGACAAGATAAAGTGGTTCTTTGGAATGCCAACAAAGATTAAATAGGATCTGACAGAGACAAGAAGAAAAATCTGGGAAACTGAAAATGCAATACCAGAATTAAAATTTACCTTGAAGGTAATAACTAGCAGAATATTTTTTTTTCAGTGTTGGGGATGAAATGAAGGGAATGGATGCTATAGGAAATCAAGTCAATGATGTCAATGACAAAGTACACTTTTTTGAGGAAATAGATTTAAAAATGAGGGAGAGAGGCACACACTGGTAAACACAGCTAATCAACAGGTAAGGGTAGGAGGACTGCTTGTGAGTATGAGGCTAGCCTGTAAACTTAACCAGACCCTGTTGCAAAAATAAAATACAAACAAAATGCTTAAAGGCATGCCACAGGTGATAGAGTGCTTGCTTAGCGTGCCTGAGGCTGTGAATTCAATCCCTAGTTCTACAAAATAAGTAAATAAATATAAATAATAAACAAATAAATGAAAATGAGGGAAAGTTGATACCGAGAACAGAAACCAGTTATAGACAAGTAACATTCAGAAGAACCAAAGTAAAACCAAAGTGGTCTAAGGAAAACTACATAGAAGAAAACATAGCTAAGCTAAAGTCATCATCACCATCATCACCACAGTCAGTGAGTTGTGGTCCAAGGGGCTGGGGTAAATTGCTGATAGAATATTACATTCTTGTGACTTCTTTTTTAAAAAGTGTTTTAATAAGGAAAAATATCATTTTGCTCTCAGACTTTATGATACTTCATAAAAATTTCATAATACAGTTTTAAAGATCTGCAGTTTTATGATTTTTTTGTCTGTACTGGAGTTTGAACTCTGGTCATCATGCTTGCAAGGCAGTGTTCTACTACTTGAGCCACTCTGGCAGCCCAGGATCTAGAGTGTTGATGAAAAAGTTTAAGAGTTCTATAGTTAGACAAGATGACTCACATGCTGATCATGATTAAAGGCAAAAAAAAAAGCCTGTTTCATTATAAAAGGATTTTAAAAAAATAGCCCTCTTGTTTTCTTCAGGAAAAGTGCCTGCAACACATGATAGCTGTCCAAAAGATGAGCCAAAGTTTCTTCACAAAGAATGGACCAATTTCACGTATTAAAGAACTTTGGTGTTGACTGATACTATTGAATATAGTATGTTACTTGTAAATAGTTGTTACACTTATGATTTCTAAACTAAACACAAATATAATATGATATGCAAAAGTTCAATCAAAATAAAATTTTGACTTCACAAGTTTTACAAAGATTGGAAAATGAGAAGTAAAGAGAATTAAAAGAATTTTAATTCATTTTATTACATATAGAGTTAGTTTTTATAATTAAAAATGTAATTTCTGATGTTTTTGAAAATATTTACTTAGAAGTACACACATGTTAGTTAGGAATTCATCCAATGCAATAGATACCAATAGTAGCAAGCCTGCAATAGTCAACTCATAATAGCTTAAATAAATAGGAATTTTTTTTGCATTACAAGAATTCCAGAGGTAGATACTTACTGGTGGTGTTTCAATGAGTTAATAATATTGCAAGATGTATCTGAAAGTCTTTGTCCCTCCCTCATGCTTATAAGGTGACTGCTGTTTAATTCTAGTCAGAGGATAGCACTTAGGAGGAAGAGGGAAGCAAAGACATGGTTACTGAGGCATTATTTTACTTACATTTCATTGGCTGAATAAGGCTCTGTGACCTCTACTGATACAGTGAGTAGTAAATAAATATTTGCTAAATGGCCACATGAATAAAACAGCAGCTAAAGTAAGGCCAAGCATGTATTTTATGAGTTAAAGCCTTTAAAACTGAGTTGTAAAACAAGGAATTCCTAAAGGGAACAGAAATGAATAGAAGCAAAATTTTCTTATGAAGCTTCACCACACCCATCTTATACTTTGAAAGATTAGATAGCCAAAAATTAAGGACAAAGACAGACAATATAATTTAACAGTTTTAAACTAATAATATTATTTAACAAGAATGAATTAATATGTACCTATCGATTAATTGAATACACATTTTGAATACTAACAAAAATACAAATTAAATATACGAAGAAAACCTCAATAAATTTAAAATACATTTGTAGCATAATTACATTTTCTGACAACTTTGGATTTGCATCAGATATAAACAATTAACACTGAAACAAATATATGCAACTGCATGGTAATTTCCTCAAATTTTCTAAAATAATTATAGAACTAAAAAAAAATAAATTTATCACTAAAGACCTTGAAATAATACTGAGCAAGTTATTTAGGAAATTATGGTATGAGGCAAGAATTATACTTAAAATAAAATTTAATATTTTATACACTTATAATTAAGCAGAAAGGGCTGAAAAAAATGACTCTTTTAAGTTGCAAAAAAATCAATAAAATGAATTTAAGTAGAATAGAAGAGAAAGAAATAATAACAAAAGCAGACATTATAGAATTAGAGAACAGAGACAGAATAATTTAGTTTAAAAAGTTCAAGAGCCAACTCATTTAAAAATACTTCTAAAAAATGGAAGATGATTGAGAGAACTGAGAGAACACTCAAAAATAAAATTGAGAAATAAGAAAAGACTATAAAACAGACATGCTAGACAATAAAATTGCCAGAGATTTCTTTGTATAACTCCATGACATTAAGCTTAAGAATCTGGGTAATTTGGACTGAAAATATAATTCACACAATGTGATTAAAAATAACTAGAATATTGACTAGACAGTTGTATCTGAGGAAAAAATGATAAGTTATCAAAGAATTATTTCCACAAAGACCTTTTTGGTATTTTTCTATATTATCAAGACTGACAATTTTTTTTGAAGCAAGATCTATGCTATATAGCCTAGTCTGGCTTCAAACTTACGATTCTCCTTCCTGTCAGCTTGTTGAGTTAAATATGATTACAGGCATGTACCTGGCTACGACATTGACAATTCTGATGTCATATAACTTTTCCAGATCACAGAAAAATCATGGGCAACTATGCACATAATTCATGGATTCTCTGTACTTGGATGATGTAAAGACTGATAGCATAAGTATGGAACTGAGATTTTCAGCCACCTACCTTAAACTTTCTGGGGATATTTGAAAAGTTTTAGATTCTACTCCTCTTCTTTTGGATCAGAATCATTTTAAGTTCTTATTATCAATATTTAAAAGCAGATAGAAGAAACAAACTTTAAAAATCTCAGAAATTCTTTTCTATTATTACCTTCAGTATAGGTAGTGTGAAATGTTCAAACAGAGTACAAATAAATAGTGTCCTTGACTTCCTCCTTCTTCATCACCTTATCCAAGTCCTATCTCCTAAGACAACATAGTGGCATAAGAAATAAAAGATACACATATGAGCATCTGTCTATCTTCATTCATCATTCAATGTGTCTGTAAAAGGGTCAGCATATTCTTTCTTCTCTGAAATTTTCTTTCTTTCATTTACTAGCTTATATTGTGTACAGATCTATATATTTATTCTTTTTAATGGTGACATACTATGCCATCAAGTGAGCATGTCTTAATTCAGCCAGTCTTCTATTGGTACATATATTGACTGTTTTTTTTTAGTTTTGCCCATTTTATGTAATGAATTTTGTGTATTAATCTGTCAGATGGATTATCAGCAGCAGAATTGCAGGATCTAGTAGGCTTGGATTTTTAATTTGATAATTATTGCCAAAGTCTTCTTTAGAAACAAAAAAGAATATGGTGCCATTTCCCCACACCTTTGCCAGGAGTGGGTGTAATCACAAATATTTGGAATTTTGCCATATTTGACAGGCCTATAATATTTGATATACTTTCAGGTTATATTTAATTATCAAAAAGGTTGGGCATTATTTCAAATTATGTTGTTAATTTGTAGTTTTTTTTCTGTAAATAGCTTGTTTATAACTATTGTTCATTTCACTATTGGATAGCTTCTCTTTTCATAATTGATTGTTTGAATACTTCATAAATATGGAATTGATCTTCTGTCAATTTGGTATTTTTAACACATTTCTGTTTGTCGACTATGGAGCATTTTTCTATTAGAAAATTAAAACTTATGTGATCATTAAATTTAAGTCCCTCTTCTGTTATGGCTTCTGGGTTTTGTCATCCTCATTTGTAAATTGCTCTCCGGTGATGCATCTGCTTTCACCTTTGGGACCATAATTAGGCCGATTCTAATTATGAATACATATATGAACCCCATATTTCTGCAAAGAATCAATGTAATCACTGATTTACTACAAAGAAATAAAGTCTACTCTAAAAATCACAAACGGCTTCATATTAAGAATAATCTATCAATATATTACATCACAGCAATATTTCAAAAGAGAGAAATCATAATTTCAACACAGATGTCAAAAAATGTGATACAATGCAGCATAGTACTTATGTATGAAAAAGAAATTCTCAAAAAACTAAGAACAGAGTATTTCTATAGATGGTGAAAAACAAGCAACATAAAATACCAGCCAGCATAATGCTTAATGGTAAAGCAGCAGGGAAAATCCCAATTAAAATTGGGAACTTGACCAGAATTCCTGCTGCTGCCACCATTACTTTCACATTCTTATGAACACACTGTCCAACACAGCGTGGAGTAAAATGGAAAGAGGATGCATGAATATTTTAAAACAGAACAAAATTGTCATTATTTGCAGATGACATAATTAAATACAAAGAAACTTCAACAAAATCCAACTGAAAAGCTGGAATTAGAATTAAAGTAATTTCAGAAAGGAAGGCATCAAGTAAAATTGTGAAAGGAATACTTTTTTTATAAGCAAGTAACATTCAATTAAGAGAATTAAAAAGAAAAATGTTTCTTAGACTCTTCCAGAAATATATCCAAAAGCCGTGTCTTTGCCATGACCCTAATAAAATACATGAGGAGCTCTCTTAAGAAATTTCAAAACTCTACTAGCAATATAAAAGAAAATGTGAATGAAGGAGTAGACTTTCTGTGTTTTTAGATGGGAATAATTAAATACCCTAAAGACACTAATTCTTCACACCCTGATTTTTATGCTTAATATTACTTCAATGAAAATCTCAATTTGAAGTAAAATGATTCTGAAGAATCAGAATTAGTGGATGGGAATAACAAAATGTATTTTGCCAGAGAATGGCAATGATAGGGAGAGCCCTTCTTTTATGAGACTTCAAAATGCTTAGTGATGATATTGCCATTAAAACAGCAAAAACATAAAGATAAATTTGAAATACACTCTATGTAGCTTCTTAATCTTTTGTGTTAAATTGTTAGGGCTAGAGATGTTTTGGAATTAAGATTTGGATTTTAAAAAAGTAATTTGGTCATATCTTAAACATGAACTTAATATTTCATAGACTTCACACCCCAAGAGGGGTCTGAATCAATACTTTACTGTCAAATTCATTGACATTTATACAATCAAAACTCGGATCAGCCTCCTACCGATTTGGGTCATATTTTGCTCCCAAATGAATGTTGGCACTAAACTCATGGAAAAAAAATAACTTACAGTTTTTGGAGCTTTTCTAATTTTAGAATTGCAGATTGCAGACCTTAAGCCTGCATATATGTAGGTCACAGGCTATGTTCCCAGGAAGCTGGCTCTGGGATGGAGGTTGGATTGCAAGATGTTCGTTAGGGTTGTTCTTGGGGGTCAGCATGAAAGGAGAGGGCAGAAGTGAAATTGGGAACAAGGAGAAGTTGGGCTATGATTCAGTCCCAATAAAGGCTTTGGCTGCACACGGACCAGTTGCCAGATGAGGCTGCCTCTGGGAGTGGATGGGACAGTTTTCTTCTGCAGAGGCAATCCTGAAAAGACCTGGGAGTTGAGAGCTGTCTTCTGGAGGAACAAGTTCTTCATTTTTCAAGAGAAGTCGAGGTGATGCTCCAAAGCCCCTACTGTGTATATAGGAATTTAATACAGCATAAGGCAAAGGCCACAACTGCAATAGCCAGCAAATCATTTGGGGGAATGATCTCCACTTTAATCTTCACTTCATACTTCAAGCAAAATAAGCAATGGATGAATTATAAAGATAAATATGTAAAACAAAACAACCAGAAAATATGAATTCTCCAGTTCTCAAAGCAGAGAAGGAATTATAAACCTAAAAGCACAGAAGAAATTACCATGTAAAAGCAAAAAGATTCAAAAATAAGGAAATTACCTTTGATAAGATCCAACACCATGTCATGATAAAAGCTCTAAGAAAACTAGGAATAGAATGAAAGTACCTCAACATTACAAAAGCTATATATGACAAACCTACAGCCAGCATTATACTTAACGGAGAAAACTGAAAACATTCCCTCTAAAATCAGGAACCAGACAAGAATGCCCACTATCTCCACTCCTATTCAACATAGTACTGGAATTCCTAGCTAGAGCAATTAGGCAAGAAGAAGGAATAAAAGGAATACAAATAGGTAAAGAAACTGTCAAAATATCCCTATTTGCAGACGACATGATCCTATACTTTAAAGACCCAAAAAACTCTACTCAGAAGCTCCTAGACACCATTAATAGCTACAGCAAGGTAGCAGGATATAAAACCAACATAAAAAAATCATTAGCATTTCTATATACTAACAAGGAGCAAACGGAAAAAGAATGTATGAAAACAATTCCATTTACAATAACCTCAAAAAAAATCAAATACCTAGGTGTAAACCTAACAAAAGATGTGAAAGACCTCTACAAGGAAAACTATACACTTCTGAAGAAAGATATTGAGGAAGACTATAGAAAGTGAAGAAATCTCCCATGCTCATGGATTGGTAGAATCAACATGGTAAAAATGTCTATACTCCCAAAAGTAATCTACATGTTTAATGCAATTCCCATCAAAATTCCAATGACATTCATTAAAGAGATTGAAAAATCCACTGTTAAATTTATATGGAAACACAAGAGGCCACGAATAGCCAAGGCAATACTCAGTGAAAAGAACAATGCTGGAGGTATCACAATACCTGACTTCAAACTATATTACAAAGCAATAACAATAAAAACAGCATGGTACTGGCACAAAAACAGACATGAAGACCAGTGGAACAGAATAGAGGACCCAGATATGAAACCAGACAAGTATAACCAACTTGTCTTTGACAAAGGAGCTAAAAATATACGATGAAGAAATAGCAGCTTCTTCAACAAAAACTGCTGGGAAAACTGGTTAGCAGTCTGCAAAAACCGAAACTAGATCCATGTATATCACCCTATATCAATATTAACTCAAAATGGATCAAGGATCTTAATATCAGACCACAAACTCTAAAGTTGGTATAGGAAAGAGTAGGAACTACTCTGGAGTTAGTAGGTATAGGTAAGAACTTTCTCAATGAAACCCCAGCAGCACAGCAACTAAGAGATAGCATAGATAAATGGGACCTCATAAAACTAAAAAGCTTCTGTTCATCAAAAGAAATGGTCTCTAAACTGAAGAGAACACCCACAGAGTGGGAGAAAATATTTGCCAGCTACACATCAGACAAAGGACTGATAACCAGAATATATAGGGAACTTTAAAATCTAAATTCTCCCAAAACTAATGAACCAATAAAGAAATGGGCAAGTGAACTAAACAGAATTTTCTCAAAAGAAGAAATTCAAATGGCCAAAAAAACACATGAAAAAATGCTCACCATCACTAGCAATAAAGGAAATGCAAATTAAAACCACACTAAGATTCCACCTCACCCATTAGAATAGCCATCATTAGCAACACCACGAACAACAGGTGTTGGCGAGGATGCGGGGGAAAAAGGAACCCTCTTACACTGTTGGTGGGAATGTAAACTAGTACAACCACTCTGGAAAAAAATTTGGAGGCTACTTAAAAAGCTAGACATTGATCGACCATTTGATCCAGCAATACCACTCTTGGGGATATACCCAAAAGACTGTGACACAGGTTACTCCAGAGTCACCTGCATACCCATGTGTATTGCGGCACTATTCACAATAGCCAAGTTATGGAAACAGCCCACATGCCCCACCGCTGACGAATGGATCAAGAAAATGTGGTATCTATACACATGGAATTTTATGCAGCCATGAAGAAGAATGAAATGTTATCATTCGCTGGTAAATGCATGGAATTGGAGAACATCATTCTGAGTGAAGTTAGCCTGGCCCAAAAGACCAAAAATCATATGTTCTCCCTCATATGTGGACATTAGATCGAGGGCAAATATGACAATGGGATTGGTCTTTGAGCACATGATAAAAGCAAGCACACAGAAGGGAGGGGTGAGGATAGGTAAGACACCTAAAAAATTAGCTAGCATTTGTTGCCCTTAACGCAGAGAAACTAAAGCAGATACCTTAAAGCAACTGAGGCCAATAGGAAAAGGGGACCAGGAACTAGAGAAAAGGTTAGATCAAAAAGAATTAACCTAGAAGGTAACACACATGCACAGGAAATTAATGTGAGTCAACTCCCTGTATAGCTATCCTTATCTCAACCAGCAAAAACCCTTGTTCCTTCCTATTACTGCTTATACTCTCTCTACAACAAAATTAGAAATAAGGGCAAAATAGTTTCTGCTGGGTATTGAGGGGGTGGGGGGGAGAGGGAGGGGGCAGAGTGGGTGGTAAGGGAGGGGGTGGGGGCAGGGGGGAGAAATGACCCAAGCCTTGTATGCACATATGAATAATAATAAAAAAAAACTTGTGGATATTAAAATCATCCACAAGTTAAAAGGCAAAAAAAAAATTGCAGAGAAGAATTTCAACAGAGATAACAATGGACTAATATACACACACACAGATATATATATATACATACGTATGTATATATATATATATGTATATATATATATATACATACGTATGTATGTATGTATATATATACATACGTATGTATATATATATATATATGTATATATATATATACATACGTATGTATGTATGTATATATATACATACGTATGTATATATATATATACATATATATATACATATATATATATTGCTCACATAAAGCCTATATGAATAAGTAATATCACCTCAATAGAGATAAGAATGATCAAAGATTATAAAGACTGTTCTAGAAACATGAAAAATGTTTAACAACATAAAATAAAATAAATCTTAGTTTAAATGTTGAATTGTCTCTTTTCTGTATAAAGATTTGGACATTATAAA
This sequence comes from Castor canadensis, assembly GCF_047511655.1. Lineage (NCBI taxonomy): Eukaryota > Metazoa > Chordata > Mammalia > Rodentia > Castoridae > Castor > Castor canadensis. Next base: position 112,824,804 of record NC_133396.1, read on the forward strand.
ACATGATATTCCTTAATGTCAAAGATATGCTACTTAAACAGTAAGCAGAAGAATAAATTGTTGCTGTTTATCTGGAGAAATATTTAGCAATTTAAGAGCCTTAAAAATCTCTGTACTCCTTTACCCTGAATTTCACTTATGGAAACTCTGCTAAGGAAAAACTCAGCAACTCAAAGAAATATTCATATAAAAGAGTTTTCATTGCTATTTTGGATAAAATAACTCCCATATGCATGCCTGCAGTAACTTATATGGGCTAATTGAGGGTGAAGAGTACTAGAGAACTAGGTAGGGACATAGCAGGACCTGAATCCTAGGGCAGTGGGCATAAACTGGGGGGGGGGGGGCAGAATCAGGAGAGCACAAGAGCCCAGGGTGCCTCACCTTAAGTGGTCCAATCCCCTGTGATAAAGGTCTAAGGAGGGTTCCTTAGTGTAGTGCCACCCCATAGGGCAAACCAAAGTGACAGTACAGTATACAGAGAATCCTACCCTTGTCCGTCCCAGGTGAGCCACTCTGGAACCAAGCTATGTGACCCTACTTGGTGTTGAGACTCCCAGGTTCCTAAAATCTCCAGCAAGAAGTTATACCTTTTCTTACTACAGCCAGTGCGATCCCCGGGCATGTTTGATCTCTCACCCATTGTAGTGTTAATCACACAAACTAACCAAGTCTAATTTACAAACATGCCATTGCTTGGTGGGGGAGAGTTGGCCAATGTGCAAAGCCCAGCCTCGATTCCTATTTATTTTTCTGCAGCACTGCCCTCCTATGCCCATCTTGCTAACTGGTTAATGGGTACTGGGTGAGTGCAGCCCAAACCAAATATTAGATTGTTAGTCAGACTGGAATGTTCCTTGGTCACATACATGAGCAGTGTTTTCAGTTTGGAGTTATATACATGACCCATGTCTTATTATGACAGATGACAAAGTACCCACTGTATTCCTAAGCACATGAACATTACTCATATGAGCTAGATTTTATAAGCAAGAAAAAACAGACAAAAGGGAGAAAAGATTAAAATAAATGGAATGAGAAGAGGGAGGCGGGGAGAAAGATACAAATGAGCGATTGTTACAACTGGAAGGAATCATGGTGGGGTAGCTGCTCTTACAAACTCATCATTGCATGCTTCCTTGTCCTTATAATAAAGGGATGAAGCAAATACTGCTAGGTCAGAGACCTAGTAAGTGACAGAAAGTGAACAAGGGCACTAACTCTTCTAGATTTTCCAGCTCTTGGTGAGCTGTGCATTATCTCTGGCTCTTTTAAGTAATGGAAAGGAAAAAAATGTATTGGGTGAGAGAAAAAGTAGAGAAGTGAATTATTTGATGGAGGTGAAGATGATGACAGTTACTTGGTTTTTAACTTGAACAGGAAACTTCATCATTTCCATTTTCTGCTCACTTTTAGAGTCAGTACAGTTGCTAATGAATGGCGTACCTTCTCATTTATCCCATATCTTCATGGTCTCTAACTGGGCTCCTTGGGGTCGTATTATGGCCCTGTGCTTATCTATGGCTCAGTGAAGTCACTCCTCTGCTACCATGATCCCTTCTGACTCCACTTTGGACTTTCTTGATTTAAGGCCTATCTTCTCTAAGGACCTCTTGGGTCCAAATGGTCTTTGTCACCATGGGTCAGACCACACGGTCTAAAAAGACCAGTATTCAAGACACCAGTTGTTCTCCTTTCAGACAAGCTTTGTTGGTATCGGACAACCTTGCTCTTTTTCTTGATTAAACTAGCATTAGAGATTTGGTTGAGGAGGAACAGCCATTTTTTCTATATAAAGCATACATACTGGGGATGGTCTAAGGACCCTTGCATGAAATTTCCCTAGTCCCTTCCCAAAGAAGACCAGACTCCCCAGGGGACTTAAAGGTTTGAGGACCAGGGACTTATGAAGCATCCATGGAGGAATTTTCAAATGTTCAGAGTTTGATCTAGTTTAAATTAATACCTATAATAATGCAGCCACAAGGGGTTAGTTCAGGTCTCCTGATAACTATTAGAATTCGAAATATATGCCACATGGGCTTTCCTGGATATTCTCCATCTACTGAAAGCCACAGGCAGGGGAGAAAGAACTTGGCTCGTCATCATCATCTCTCTTCTGAGTTTCCACAATCACCTCCTCCCTCTCTGATTCCCTCTCTCCAATGTCATTTAATCAGTGTCTGGAAATTCATAAATGAATAAACACAGCTTCACAATTTTCCAACACATCCTTCACAGTGCTGTCAAACAGCAGCTTTTATTATTATTATTATTATTATTATTCATTTATTCACATGTGAGTACATTGTTTGGGTCATTTCTCCCCCCTGCTCCCCATCCCCACCCTTTCCCCTCCAGCCCCCCTCGCTTCCAGGCAGAACCTGTTCTGCTTATATCTCTAATTTTGTGGAAGAGAAGACATAAGCATAATAAGGAAGACAAAGCATTTTTGCTAGTTGAGATAAGGATAGCTATACAGAGAGATTCCTAGCATTGCTTCCATGTATACATGTGTTACAACCCAAGTTGATTCATCTCTAACTGATCTTTACACTGGTTCCTGATCCCTTCTCTTGTTGACCTCTGTCGCTTTAAGGATTTTGTCTGTGATTAGTTCTTCTGGAGTGGGGACATCAAATGCTTTCATGTTTTGGGTTTTCTACCTATCCCTATACCTCCCGTATGTGCTCTCCCCTTGTCATGTGACCCAAGTCCAACACCATTGCTGTATTTGCCCTAGATCTGAAGTCTACATATGAGGGAGAACATACGATTTTTGGTCTTCTGAGCCTGACTAACCTTGCTCAGAATGATGTTCTCCAGTTCCATCCATTTACTTGTGAATGATAAGATTTCATTCTTCTTCATGGCTGAGTAAAATTCCACTGTGTATAAATATCACATTTTCTTGATCCATTCATCACTAGTGGGGCATCTTGGTTGTTTCCATAACTTGGCTACTGTGAATAGTGCTTCAATAAATATGGGTGTGCAGGTGCCTCTGGAGTAACCTGAGTTGCATTCCTTTGGGTATATCCCCAGGAGTGGGATTGCTGGATCAAATGGTAGATCTATGTTTAGATTTTTAAGAAGTCTCCAAATTTTTTTCCAGAGTGGGTGTACTAGCTTACATTCCCACCAGCAGTGTATGATGGTTCCTTTTCCCCCACATCCTTGCCAACACTTGTTGTTGGTGGTTTTTTTGATGATGGCTACTCAAACAGGAGTGAGGTGGAATCTTAGTGTGGTTTTGATTTGCATTTCCTTTATGGCTAGAAATAGCATTTTTTCATGTGTTTTTTGGCCATTTGAATTTCTTCTTTTGAGAAAGTTCTGTTTAGTTCAGTTGCCTATTTCTTTATTGGTTCATTGATTTTGGGAGAGTTTAGTTTCTTAAGTTCCCTATATATTCTGGTTATCAGTCCTTTGTCTGATGTATAGTTGGCAAATATTTTCTCCCACTCTGTGGGTGGTCTCTTCAGTTTAAAGACCATTTCTTTTGTTGTGCAGTAGCTTTTTAATTTTATGAAGTCCATTTGTCCATTCTGTCTCTTAGTTGCTGGGCTGCTGGGGTTCTATTGAAGAAGTCCTTGCCTATACCTAATAGTTCCAGAGTGTTTCCTGCTCCTTCCTGTACTAACTTCAGAGTTTCAGGTCTGATATTAAGGTCCTTGATCCATTTTGAGTTGACACTAATACAGGGTGATAGACATGGATCTAGTTTCAGTTTCTTGCAGATGGTTAACCACTTTCCCCAGCTACATTTGTTGAAGAGGCTGTCTTTTCTCCATCGTATAGTTTTGGCACCTAAACAGCAGCTTTAAAGTACAAAAATCAGATCCCATTGTTCCTGTTTTCATGGTTCCTCACTGCCTAATGTCTGGAACCACACCAATGGCATTGGCATGGGGATCCTCATCCTTCCTATTCCTCTCCTGACACTGCCTACTGTCCTAAAATTGTGGCCACTACTCCAGTCAGAGCTCAGTGATTGTGCTCTTTATCTCTCTCTATCTGAAGAAACTTCTGTTCTCAGAAGCAGGAAATTTTTTAAGGTCCAGGACAAGGTCCATGTCTTACACAGTGAGCACATTAAAGCCAATAAGCCTGGGCTTGAGTCCTGCTCTCCCCTGAACTAACTCTGTGAATGTAAGGAAATTCATTACTCTCTTTATATTCATTTTTTTAGCTTTAAATTTAATTATTAAAAAAATACCTACCCTATGATAATTCATATTAGGATTTTTAAAAGATAGACACATTAACATTTTGACTTTTTAGGGGAGGTGGATCTAGAGCTTGAACCCAGGGCCTGGTGCATGCTAAGCATGTGCTCTACTACTAAGCTATGTATACCCTGAGCCTAAAATTTTAATGAGCTTGTTTAAGCATTCAACAACTCATAAATCAGCAGTGATAAATCACACGTAGTTTGGAGATCCACTGAAGGGAGAAAAGGGGACTTGTATAAAGTATCTGCAGAAGGAAGACAAAGAAAATATTTGATTGGTTGCTGACATGGAAAGTCCCAGCTTAGGGGTGGGTGGTTTCTGATTGCCAGTCCCCAGTACTAGGATACTTGGCAGTTTCTCACTGGTTAAGATTAAATTGTATGCTTTTGTTTATATTGAGCTGGTTTCATTTGCTTAAGTGGAACCCAAGGTGCTGGAACCATCACAGCATAATAATCTCTCAATTAATTATTTTAACAGGAGAAATACATTTATGTATGTAAAGCAACCAATTGACCTGGAACCTGGAAGAATAGGTCAATATGTCATTTTTCTTTTATCTATTGCAAAAAACCATCTGCTTTTTAAGTCTTTTCCAAAACTTTTTTTAGGAGGTGGGGTGGGGGGAGGGGATGTCTAATTTTATTCTTGTGCTGCCACCCCCAGGGGCCTGGTGCTTGTTGGGGGGTCATTGGCCTCGAAAGTAGAGATCTTGCTTTACCTTTCATATTCCAAGGTCTAGCTCAGCCTCAGTTTAAAGCAAGTAAGTACTCAATAAAAAACCTAGTGAATAGCTGATACATAGAGGAGGTGGGAGACTCAATGCAGGTAGAGTTGGCCACTTTGTGGGAACCAAGAGCTATTTCTGTATTGATGGCCTTGACTTCTTGGCCACCCTGGAAAGACCTCACATCTCAGAATTATAAAACCTTGAGTGTTGAAGAGCTGGAAGGAATGACAGAGATCATCAAAGCTTTAAAACTAGAGTGGAGCAGGTCCAGGGTCTTAAGATGGTGACAGTAGACCCAGGCTGATGTCTTTTAGAGTCAGACTCCTGGGTCTGGCCTCCCCTACCAACTCTCTGTCTGCCCACACCTTAGAGGGAAGGAGGAATGTTGAAAATTCCCACTTTCTCAAATGTTTCCAAACTGCTTGGAGTCTTGAGGTCCCAACTGGCTGAACAGAAAAGTTTTATACTTACAGTAAGTATAAAGTATACTTAAAAATTGCATGTTTCCTGTGACCACATAAGTTCTCACCTATAAGTGCTTCTCAAAACTTCTTTGCTCTAGAAGTTCCCTGCTATGAAGGAAATATCTGTCCTTTTAACAAGAGGAAACCCGAAGCCCAGAGAAGTTAAGCTATTTCCCTGGAACACCTCAGTGAGTCAGTTGGAAGGTGTTAAGTAGCATTCATCTTTACCACACCCACTCCCTACCCATTAGAACATACTATCTTTTGAGCACAGGAGTGCAAGCCCTGCATATACCTTCTAAGGACAAAATATTTTCTTGGGTATCAGCTTCAGAATTTCAGCCTGAGATGCATGACTAAGGGAGCAAGAGAAGTGAAAGCACCCACCTCCATTTAGACTATGCATTCATGGGAGTTTTCTTGTCAGGGAAGGTGAGCCAATCCTGATACGTCATGCATTTCAGTGGTTATGAATGGGAGCTGAGGCCACATGCCATATCATAGGACACACTGCTATTGGTGGCTGGTGACACCTGCATGGCTGGTAATGGCTAGCAGGATGAGCTCAATGTATCTGGTCTCATTGAATAAATTCTGCTTCTCAAAGAAAAGACCAGACAGATAGTGTCTTGTTTAATCCTCAAAATGATTGCTCTGTGAGTATATTAACCTATTTTTACAGCTGAGAAAACTGAGCCTCTCAGAGAGCCCCCCAGTTGGTCAGTGGTTCAACTAAAAATGGAACTCAAGATAGTTTGGCCCCTAAGCACATCTTTTCCCTTCATCATTGGTCTTCAAAGTGTGGTTATTTGACCAGCAGCTTTGTATTATCCAGAAACTTGTTAGAAAAGCAAATTCTTAACCAGGCATGGTGGCACATACCTAGCACTCAGGAGGCTGAGGCAGGAGGATTGAGAGTCTGAGGCTAGCCTGGGCTACATAGAAAGTTCAAGGCAAGCCTGAATTATATAGGGAGACCCTGTCCAAAAACAAACAAACAAACAAATAACGATGGAAGGAAGGAAGGAAGGAAGGAAGGAAGGAAGGAAGGAAGGAAGAAAGGAAATGAAAGCTCTTGAGCTTCAACTCAGATTTGCAAATGGGATTTTGGCAATCCTTCTAGGAAGCCCTCCCAAGGATTCTGATGCAGCTCAAGTTTGAGAATCGTGGCTCTCTATAACAGAGCTTTGGGAAGCAAAAATGACCAGGATGAAGGAGTGCAGTGGGTGGGGAAAGTAGGAAGATGCAGGGACAACTCAGACAAGACAGTGCCAGTGAAGGCTCAGGTGAGTTCCTTCCCTGTTCCATGAGAGAAGCACAGGCAGCCAGAGTATCACCCTGAATGAGGAATGAAAGTTTCCAGAAAAGCTGTGGTGGGAGGGCGTTAAATCAGACAGTAGGAAATAGAAACTTCCTTGCCGACATGCCAGCTGGCCTTGCAAGTGTCCATGGGGCTAATAGGAAGGAAAGAAGGAAAAAAGGAAGTAAATAAAAGATGGAAGGAAGATTAAAGCAATATAGGGGAAGAAGAGAGAGAGAAGTGGGTACCCAGTAGGCTTGAGTGGAAATATCAGTGGGTGACACGGCCATCTCCTGTGGCCTGAATGTTCTGCCCTGCATGGAAATGTTCCGGGTTACTTTTACCTCCTCTTCTTCCTTTTCCTCCTCCATCTTTGTGTGTGCTTTTTTTGGAGACAGGGTCTTTCTATGTAGCCCAGGTTGACCTTGAATTCAAGATTCTCCTGTCTCAGCCTCCCAAGACCTGGAATTGCTACCATGCCCAGTTTAAATTTCTACTTCTAAATATAGTGTTTGATATATATATATATATATATATATATAGCTTTGCTGATACTCTGATACTGGTTCTCTTAGCTGGAAGGGAGGCTCAGAATTACCTGGAATCTTTTATCTAAATATTTATGTTCAGACCTCAATATAATTATGAACCACAGCTCTTTAGGAGAAAGGTTAGTTGTGTGCAAAACTTTCAATATGATTCTGATACCACCCTTCCCTACCACCACACAAGAATACACACAGATATACACATAATCACTATTTTGTCTTAAAAATGAAACAAACCACAGCTAGGAGTCCCCTACCAAAACACAGTAAGACTGTCACCCTTTAATTTATACTTCTGTAGAGTCCCAGTGCTAGGAAACAAGAAGGAAGCAGAACAATGCATGTGCATCCTGGTACGAACCACTTCTAGAACCAATTACCAGTGACATACACTGAGCATATACTCCAGGCAGCAAACAGAAGGCTTGGTCCTCCCCATTTCATTTAGAGGTGCTGCTGCCTGGTGCTTTGTAGCTGCTCTTCCTTTATTGTACCATTGTTGTTGACTGGGCCACATTTAGGAGAAAACATTCATCTGTGAAGGGTTGCTGGATGCTCTGCCCTGGGTTTCTGAGCCAGGGTGTCTGTGTGTGTGTGTGTTTCTGAGCCAGGGTGTCTGTGTGTGTGTGTGTGTGTGTGTGAGAGAGAGAGAGAGAGAGAGAGAGAGAGAGAGAGAGAGAGAGAGAGAGAGAGAGAATCTGTCAGAGATCTCCTCCCTACATCCACCTGTTAAATGTTGCAGTGATGGTGATATTTGTGCTCTTTGGGGATCCTACTGCATACAGAGTATGAAAGTGCTTCCAGGTGCTTAGAGGCGGATGATTATGCTTTGAATGGGATTAAGGACTTTGGTCAACTTTTCTATTACCAAGACAATAACAAGACCCCAAAACTATATAGGTTCCTACCATCCTCTTTAACTTTCTCTGGTAATAAAGAGTAGAATTAGATCACAGCTACTATCGTTAAAGGCAGCTCTTTCAGTTAACAGCTTTTAATACATGCCGCATCTGACAGAGACAGTGTGGAGCACTTTGTATGCATTCTTTCATTGAAACCTTTCATTGGCCACCATCTGAGTTTGGGGCTATTATCCCATTGTAGAGTTGGGAACTGAGATCATCTATGTTAATCACCCAAAATCATACTCAACAAACTGTGGAGTGTAGACCTGAATCCAACTTGTACTAATGACAACTTAGGTGCTTTTAATTAGGATCATACAATGACATGGTTTATAACTTTCAAAGTGATATCCCAGTCATTGCCTGTTTGAGTTTTGTGGTAGTTTCTGCCTCTCAAATAGGCTTTGCTCCTGCTGATGAAGGGGAGAAGGGACGAAGGACAAGAAAGCAATACTTACTGACCCGGACAGGAGGATTCCCTTGTGCCCATTCATATAACTGTCATGACAACCTAAGTCAGATAGTATTATCTTTACTTTTACAAAAGATGATATAGAGCAGGGTGTGGTGGTACCTTCCTGTAATTTCAGTACGCAGGAGGATGAGGCATGAGGATTACGAGTTCCAGGCCATCCTGGGCAACCTCATGAGACTCAGAAAACAAAACAAACAAAACATGACAAAAGATGATAAAGAAGCTGAGGGAAGGCACAACTTTAGCTTAAGTTTCCAGAGCATTCTTGTGGCAGAGTTGACCCTCAAATCCTGATCCATCTCATTCCAAAGACCAGTGGTTTACACTTGAGAATGTGTGCCAGTGATTTTTAAAATAAAAACCTGACATTGATCATGTGTGACTTTGATGTGGCATCCTGTGGTCCCAGATAACCCCTGCGCTTCCTATGGGATGTGAGGCCTAGGTCTGGAGAACTGAAATATACGCCCAAGGCAAAGTAAACAAAACACACCTTATTCTTGTTTTAAACTGTGATGCTTCTGCCACTTGAAACACTGCTGTGGGCTCAATAAAAGTCCAGAGATGATTCAGAAGTCAGGTTGTCTTTATCTCTTTTCCATAAAGATAGGGGAAAGGTAAAATCTGAGCACTCAGCCTCACCTGGCATGTTTTTCCCCAAATATTTTGGAGTAGAATGATTTGAACTCCTTAATTTATGATGCAGTGAATACACATGTGCTCATGCATGAACACAGACACACAAACATACCCCTATACCCAGGTATCTAAAAAGCAAGGTCAGTCAGGTGCTGGTGGCTTGGGCCTGTAAATCCCAGCTACCCAGGAGGCAGAGATCAGAAGAATCTTGGTTCAAAGTCAGCCTAGGCAAAAAAGTCCCTATCTTGAAAATATCCAGGACAAAAAAGGGCTAGTTTTGTAGCTCAAGTGATAGAGCGCCTGCCTAGCAAGCATGATGAGGTCCTGAGTTCAAACCCCAGTACTGCCAAGAAAAATAAATAAAAATAAAAAGCAAGGCCAGTCTCAATGCAAATCCTTACCAACTTTAGAGACACCGGTGTGACAGATGTCATGGGTGATTCATACCCATGAATCACTTACTCGGCTCATTGAAGAATGACATGATGCAGCCCACACTACAAGACACATTTGTTCTTTTGGTAAATCCCTAAAATTCCAAGCAGCTGTTTTATCCCTTATATGTTCCATTCTAATAACGGGAAGGAAAAAAGTGATGGATGTATTTTGACTGGTGGTTAAATAGAGCATCATAGCTCCATTCATAGTAGAAAGTGGCATTCCTATTTAGTCCTCAGACCATGCTGAGAACACGTCTTGCTTTGCTGGGTTTAGCACTTGTTCCTTTGCAAATCCTGCCTCTTCTTGGGCGACATCAATGTCCAAGTATAACCCATCCCAGCCTGGGCTTTACTTCTCGTTAATCTTCTCAGCTCCAAAGTCCTTCAGTTCTTCTTAAGCCAGATCATTGAATTTAGAGTCCCTTCTAAAGGTCATCATAACCCAGAATGGCTTTAGTCCTGGAAGCTTAAGGCCTGTGACAATTTTCATCCATTTAGTTCTCATACTCCCTTTTCCCTACAACTGTTCTTTAATCATACTGAGCCTTCCCTTTTCTGACATTATCCCAGCACTTTTCTGTTTGCTTTTTCCTCCATATTAAATAGTAGTCCACCAAAATTACTCTTGTCAAGGCCATCTGTGATCTCTATATAATCAAGCCTAACCAGTTCTTGATCATGACCTTACTTGATCTTTTACTGATGTTTGTTACCAGTAATCACCCTCTCTTTTTGGAAAGACTTTATTTCATTGCTAAGACAACTGCATCTTCTCGATTTTCCTATTTACTTGTCACTTACTCAGTCTTCAGTCCCTTTTGCTGGATTTTCTTCTTCTAATCTCTTAACATTGGAGTGTCCTAGAGCTCAGAGCCTGAACTTTATCCATTGTTAGCCATACCCACTCTCTAGGTAAAACATTAATTTGATAGCTTTAAAAACCAGATATATTCTGAGAAGCTCTCAACTATAGCTCCAGCCTGAATGAGCCCTAAACTCAAGATTCTAATGTCAAACTTCCGAGTCCACATCTCCAATTGGATGTCTAAGAAACACCGTAACATAATAAGTTTGGAACTGAACTCTTGATTCCTCTCTACCTGGCTAACCTCCCCTTCCTCAGTCCTTCTCAGCATAGTAAAATAAAAATTTTAGCCTCCAGGTGAACAGTCCAGAAAATTACCATGATCTTTACCTAGTTCTTTCTACTACACCTTCATTCTGTCAGAAAATTTACTTTTCAAAATATACCCTATACTCAACCATATCTCTTACTAACACCAAACTTGTTCATCGGTCCCAACAAAATTTCTCAGTACATTTTTTTTGTATTACACTCATAACAGGGCACTCTATTTCTAGCTTTCCTCTTTGCAGTGTGTCTCAACACAACAACCTCTTCGGGTGATCTTTTTAAAATATAGACTAATTCACGTCACTTCTCCATTTTAAACTGCCTAGTAGCTAAATCTTAAACCCTGACATTAAAAATAAAAATATATTACTTCTAGAAAAACACAAAAATGTGTTTATGAATTTAGGGTAGGCAAAAGTTATTTAGAAGGAACACAAAATATACTAATAACTAAGAAAATAATTATAAATTATATTTTATCAAAATTGAGAATCCTGATTGCCAAAAAACATCTTAAAAAAACAAATAGGGAAGCTACAAATTGGGAACATAACACACATATCTGACAAAGGACATGCATTCAGAATGCACAAAGAACTATAGCTCAATACTAAAAAGATTAGAACCAAATCAAAAGATTATCAGGCACTCTCAAAAGAAAAAATATATCAACGGCCAATAAGAATTTGGAAAGTGCTCTACTTCACTAATAATTAAAAATAAGGGAAATCCAAATTTTTTCCATAGTCAGTAGCTTGTTTCTTCTTTTAATAAATATTTTTTCACAGAGCAAAAGATTTGAATTTTTTTTTTGGCAGTACTGCGATTTGAACTCGGGACCTTGTGCAGGGTAGGCATGTGCTGAAGCACTTGAGCCACACCTCCAGCCCTTTTTGCTTTGTTTTCTAGATAGGATCTTGCACTTTTTGCATGGGACTGGCCTCAGACTGTGATCCTCCTACTTTTTTTCTCCCAAATAGCTGAGATAACAGATGAATTGAATTTTGATGAGGCCCTCTCAAGTCAGCTCTCTCCTCTCCTCTTTCCTCTCTCTCTTCTCTCTGCTCAGTCTCTTTCCTCTCACCTTTTCTCTCATCTCTCTCTTCTCTCTCTCTCATTAAGACTTAGTGTGTCCACTATTATATTGCTTCCACCACTCTAGAGTAAAGAACGACATCAACTGAAAGTCTGGATGAGGGAGATGAAAATATGGAATGGATTGTAGAAGGAAATCATAGACATCAATTATAAATGGTGCTATGACCAATTATAGAGTTGAAGATTGTAATGACTGTGTATTTCTCTTGGTACATAAACTTGTATAAGCTTGTATAAACTACCCATTTTCTTCTTCTTATTTTTATTTGGTATATCAGTTGTTGAATGTTAATTTTACAATTTTATCTTTAAGTAACAGACATTGTGACAGAATTTGAAAAATATCCACTACAGCCACTAATGGACACAATGGCAACTGGTATTGGGTGTCCCATTGTTGGACAAGCTCAAGAATTTCACATTTTAACATAGCTGTATCTTGTTAGGTGAAATACACAATTGTTTTGTTGTTACACAGATGTTCAGAAGTGTACATATGAAGAATGTTGAGACAAATCCATCCTTCATTCTCTGCTCTTTAGTTATTAAGCCAGGCCCTATAAATATTTGTCTTATGTCAGTTAACATCACATGAAGTCTTGCATTGGAGGGATTCTGCAGGAGGAAGGGTTTTCTCTTACTGTTTCCAGTGTGCTTGGTTCATCAGCCTCCTCAGCAAGCACAGCTCCTCCAGCCCCCAGCTCCCTCAGTCCGGGAGCTTCTCTACAGCACAGGTAGAGGTTCTAGCATCCAGATTCGATTGTTCATGGTGGCCTGAAGCACCTAGCAGCCAATAACTTTGCCTAGCATCTCATTGGGCAGCTTACTCTGCAGGAAAATATTACCAGTGAGATACTTTCTGAACCTAGAATTCCTACTTTTTGTCTCCGTAAATCCATATCCTCTAAGTCACAAAAATCACAAAAGTCACCTCCACTAAGTCTTTCCTGATCCTTCCAGACAGAGCTGAAGAACTTCTTATGGCTACTCATGGTCAAATTCTGTATCCATGGCTCTTTCAAGTATGTTCATTTTCTATTTTATGTCATGCCTAGATACAAGTACTTGTGTCTGAGTAAAATAAAAACTGAAGGTGTTACAGAATGATTGGAAAATAACAGGTACCCATAAAATATTGGCTAGTGAATGAATGAATGAATGAATATGCAGTGATGCTGTGTTAACACAATAAAGTAATAGTCCTGAGCAGTGGAAGATTTGGGGATATAGTAGTAAACTGTATATGGATGGGAAGAAGTCTTCATGGGAGAAGTAAAAGCTGATTGTTAAAAGATGTGTGGAGCTTTGATAAGTAGAAAGGGAAGAGATTGGGCTTGAATAGACTCCATGGTGTGGAAAGCAGCAGAAGCACGGAAACAGATGTGGCGTGGCATGTTGTAATCCTGTTTTCAAGGGCGAAGGAGGAGGTTGACTCAGCTGAAGTGGAGGACCTTTGTTGAGGATAGTGAAAGTGTCCCCACTTGGATTGTAGGCAAGTGTGGACCTTGGAGGATGTTGTAAACTTCCGTAATTCATCACATATTTAATCTGAACTGTGCATTCTTTGTAACACACACACACACACACACAGAGAGAGAGAGAGAAATTATCTTCTGGGTTCTTCCAAATAAACGTGGTAAAAGGGAGATGCTCTGTCTATGGTTCCTGCTGGGCTGTAACACACATGCTCTGGCCCCTCTTGCAAAGGTGCTTAATTTCTTCAAGGAGAAAGTTGAAGGAGTGGATTGGTTGAAGTCCTCATGCAAACAATAAAACTGTACAGTCATCCAAAACAATGAGCAGGGCTACTCCTTTCACAGAGAGCATCACATCTTTCCCCATACACTCATCCAGAGCTGGTTTAAGACTGGTTCACTTCCTCCCAGGCTGGGATATCAGGGAGGTGGGGTCATCAGTTGGCTAATTTCTCCCTGTGATTAACAGGTGAATGTGTGTGGGGGGGTGGTATCTAATGATTGTCTAAGTTGCTTTATCTAATTTGTGACACAACTCACTAAATTAAAGCAGACATCTTCCAGGATCTTGCTGGAAAAATCTTCTCTAGTTCTTTGCACATCTTTTTAGAAAATCATGCTTAACATCTAACCCTAAACATAATAATACTTGAGACCCTTCTTTCTTTTCCAAGGAGAGATTTTCATAAGACAATTCTATGGAAAACTTTTCAACATGGGTAACACTTGCTTCCTTTTTCCTCATCACCCCAAAGTAAAATAATCACAAACATCCTTGAGATTGCTCTTCTGTACAGCTCTCTTTTCAAGTTGAGGTGTCCAGAAATAATTATTGGATCACTGATTTTCTTTTTCTTCATTAACATATAATAGTTGTATAGGGGAAATACCTCATGACATTTACATATGTGTTTAGAATATATCATAATTAGATTCACCTTTCCATCATTCTCCCTCATCTCCCTCTTCTTAGAACAATTTCAACAGGTTTCATTATTCTATTTTCATACATGACTACTAAATACATTCACCATATTTGCCCTTGTTCACCCTTTCCTTATGCCTTCTCCCTCCCACTCATACCAACCCTCAGAAACAACCTGCTTTACCTTTCTGTCTTTCAGTTTTTTAAAAGTATATAATAATGGTCCAAGGAGGTTTTGCCTTGGCATATCAGACATGTATATATCATGCTTTAATTAGCTCAACATCCCCCATCACTTACTCTAGTGGCCTGCTTCCCTATTATTAGCTTACAGTACACTGAGTTATATTATCTTCATACAAAAATGTACTGTTTCAATATTTTTCATGTGCTAAAATTCTTTTTCCCTCTCCTGCCTCCTGTCGGTCCCCTCAGACAGACCCATTAATACAATCATGTTCTCTCTCTCTCCCCCCTATATGTGTGTGTGCGTATAAGATCATATATGTACTTATGTGTACATTTATCTTATAGGTCTAGTTTCTACATATGAAGGAAACTATGCATGGGTCACTAATTTTCAAATTTCAAATTTCTGTCACATGACAGAGAACCTGAAAGTCACATTAGTTCAAGGGATTGCTAATGTAGATTGTTTTATTTCTATTATGAAGTGCAAGAATTGTCTCAGCAAAAAATATGCCTATACTATATTTATCTAGTAAGAAGCCACACATATGTGCTTATTAACAAGATAAATAGTAGTGATAACTACAAAAAACCCAAATTGCCCAAATAGGTATGATTTATGAGTTCTGAGCTTTTCTTTAATTTTATATTTTAGATTTTCCTATTTTGTCAGCTGCCACCAATAAAGCTATAGCAAGTATAGAAGGCTAAAGTGCATGAGAAAAGCCTTCAATTGAAAAAAAATCTTAGTCATCTATTTAATTTTCTTATAATTTGGAAGAAGGTTGCCATTATTTAATTTTATCAGCAGAATACTTCTTCCAACATGGGGAAGATAAACATCCCATGAGAGACAAATATGAGAACCTTGAGAGTGAGTGATAGCTATCACAAATTGTTGATCAAACTAACCACCAAATAAATGTGGTGACTTAAAAGCAGATTAATTTGGCAACAATGCTCAAGATGAGTAGGAGTTGGTGGAGAAAAATAAGTCAGGGTGTGCAGAAGGGCACTGAAATGTCTAAGTGTGGGTTAGTAAATTTCAGATGATGGAAGTGATGACCCAAGGGAAGGGAAATGTGTGAAGGTCAGAATCACTACAAAGGCCGGGATCTGAAGGCTCAAAGAGACATTCAGTGTGGAGGTAATGGTCAAATTCCTAGTCTGGATTAAATAAGAAACTCACTAAAACCAGGAAATTTGAGAAATCAAAGTGAAAGTATTTTAAATACATTTTATTTAAAGTGATGGTATAAAACTTAAGAAATATAAAAACATAAAAATATGGTAATTGTCAACAAACACATAAAAATATGGTCCACATCACTAATGATTAAGTAACTACAGTGAGATATCTCCTTACACCTACTAGTATGGTTACTATTAAAAGAAATCTGAAAATAACAAATGCTGGTGAAGAAGAAGAAAAATTGGAACCCGTATTGTTGGTAGAAAGTAAAATCGTATAACTTCTATGGAAAATAGAATGATAGTTCTTCAACAAATTAAAAATTTTTGTGTCTGGTGACTCATGTCCGTAATTTAACTACATGGGAGGCCGAGATTGGTAGGATCACAGTTTGAGGTCAGACTCAAGCAAATAGTTTGTGAGACCCATTCTTCAAAAACAGCCAGGGGAAAATGGTCTGAAGGTGTGGCTCAAGTGATAGAGCACCTGCTTTGCAAGTGCAAATCCCAGTCCTGCCAAAAAAAAAATTTAAAAACTGAACTATCATATGCTCCAGCATTTCCATTTCTGAATGTATACTTAAAATTGAAAGCAGGGTTTCAAAAAGTGCACTAATGTTTATAGCAGTATTACTTGCAGTATAAGAGGTGGAGGCAACTGAAAGTCTGCTAAAGGCGAAAAGGTGAACAGAATGTAGAATTTCGTATACCTACACCTGGAATACTATCCAGCTTTCAAAAGGAAGGAAATTACGCCATGTGCTACAACATCGATGAAGCTTGCAGACATGCTAAGTGAAATAAGACAGTCACAAAAAGATAAATGCTGTATGATTTGACTAATATAAGAAACACAGTAGTCAAATTCATAGAGATAGAAAGTAGACTGATGGGAGGGAGGGAGGAATGAGAAGTTGTTATTTGTTGAGTATGAATGTCAGTTTTGGAAGATGAAAAAGTTACGGAGATTTCTTGCACAATAATGTGAATCTACTTAATACAACTGAAAGCGTACTTAAAATGGTTTAAGATGATAAATTTTATGCTATATGTATTTTGACACAATTAGAAAAATATGGTATTTTGGTGTGGTGAGAGGGAGAGAAAAGTTATCTCAAGTTAGCAGAGACTATAGGAGAAGCTACAGAATGCTGAGTGATATCCATGGCTCTACTTCGTGAATCAGCCACATGAAGGCATTTTAGGAGTCATCTCTTTACACTTCATCAAACCATGTAAGGTTGATATTATTTATGCATTTAAAAAGACAAAACAAATGGGGCTCAGAGAGATTAAATAACTTGGCCAGGACTCACAGCAGGCCAGGAACAGCACCAGGCTTAGAGCTCTACAACACATGGTGTTTCAGGGTGCCAGGTCATTTCTGTTGAAAGAGGAGGAGAGTGGAGCCTGAACTCAGGCAGAGTCACACCTTGGTATAGGTAAAGGAGAAAAGAAAGGAATCAGAAAGGATTCAGCAATAAAGCAGTTAAAGGGAGGGAAAGCCTGGGAGCAGAAAAGTGCAGTGTTGTGGGAGTCTAAGAAATAATTCTGGGGAGGCAATAAATGGCCCATTAGTATTATCTACCTATTTTTATATAATTTCTTATCATACTACCTTTGTACTTAATTACTTCAATTTTATTGTGAAAAGAAAGCAAATGAGCCTCATTTGCTTTAATTCACTTCTATTATGAAGTTTCATTTTAGAAAGCCACTCTGTACTGTTTCCTAGTTAATTCTTTATTCTGCTGTTTGACCCCACTGAAAATATTATCTGTATCACTCCAAGTGTATTTCTACCTAATTATCTAATGCCTTACCTGAGATTCTACATCTCCCTTTCCTAGAACCTTCCTTTATCATTACCCACCCCTACACACACACAATGATGTAACTGATGTCTCTAAGTGGTTCTGTTATTCCTTAGGACTGAAGGAATGAATGCCTCCAAACCCTGGGCTTTCAGTTTAGAGACTTCAGTCAGCATATACCAGACCATTGGATTTAAGGTACCACTAAGAAGGAAAGGATATTGTCAATTATCATTGCAAGATATCATCAAAAATGCTAACATGTAAGAAGAATGCACTTAACATCAGTAAAATGTGACTGCATAAAACTTTATTGCAATCAAAAGAATCAAAGTGCCTTCTCCAAGTGCTAAACATAGATTACATATAGATTAATCCCAGATAGAGTAAAAAAAAATCCAACAGCCTATTCTACACTCCAGGAGGGGAACTTCATTCTTGTCCCACCCCTGCACACCACCTCCAGTTTCCTCTAATCCACTCTGGAATCAATGTTTCTTGGCTCTCCTCATGGATGGGGGAGGCAGATTTTGGGAGGGAGATGACCTACAGGGTGGAGATCATTTATTCTTATCCTGAGTTAGACCAGTGATTTCCATCCACCCACATTTCCAGAAAGTTTTGCTTAATTCTTCCACAGAATCTTAAAGATATTAGTTCTTTTCTTCTTTGCTCATAAATTTTCCTGACTCCCTCATCTCTGTTATTTTACATTCTCAATTATGTTATTTTTCATTTAAGAAGATAAAATTTTTTTGATGCATATATTTACTGCAGGCACAGAGCCCTTATCCTCCCATCCTCAGCCCATTTCTCATTTTACAAATTTCTTCTTTACAAGTATCCTCATGTGTGAAATGGGGTTAGTAATAAAATAACAAGAACTCACATCGCAATTGTAAGAATTCGATTGAAATAGTATATTCTGTATAAATTGTTTAGCACCGTGCCTAACAGATGTAGCCACACTCAGTAAGTGGTAGACACAATTTTCAATAACATTGTTATCTTGATAAAACTGAGCAGGATGCTGGAGAAGCACCTGTGGGACATTTACTCTAGCAGTATCTCCCGGCCTGTGTTAAGTACAGAAACTTTTGCTCTGTGGGTTCTCACACAAACTTTCTCAATAATCAGCTGTGCCTTGACACAGGGTGTCAAATCCTCAGTTTGGCAGGATCTGCTACCAAGGCCCTGACTTACTTTTGGGGCGGTATGTTTCCCCGTGGTTGGAAAAGCTGAGGATCCTAATCTGAAACTATTCCTGTTTATACAGGGGGTTAGCACACCACAAAGAATGTTGTTCAGAAATGAGCCATATTCGAAGTTCATTTTAGGCTGAGCTTTAGGTCCTGGGATCAAGAGTACTATTGAACTCAGGGTATGGTCCTTCTCTGGGGAGCCCCACATCTTCCAGTACCATGCTTCTAACTGTGAAAAATGCCTACTTCCAAAATCCCAAAGAAATACTTTGATTTCTGGCTAAGTGTTATGAAGAACTAATGAGAAGTGAGCAAACAACAACAACAACAAAACCTAAAGAAGAAAGATTGGCAAACCTCACTGTCTTCTTGCTATAATCTGAATAGCAAGTATCCTCCAAAAGCCCTTGTACTAAAGGCTTGGTCCCCAGGGAGTTGCTACTGGGAGGCTGTAAAATGTTAAAAGATGGGGCCTAGTGGGAGGAAGTTAGATTTTTGGAGGTCAGCCCTTGAAGGCACCCTGTCCCTCTTCTTTTCCTTTTTGTTCTCTGGCTCATGACTTAAGACAGTTTGTCCCTCTGTAGTCTTTTACCAAAGGCCCAAAAGCAATGGGGCTAACTGATCATGCACTGAAATCTACAAACTATGAATCAAAATAATCCTTTTTCTATTTATAAGTTAATTGTCTCAGATACTTTGTTACAGTGCTGAAAAGCTGACTAACACACTTCTCTTTTCTTTTAAACATGTGTTCATGTTCTTGGTCTACCAAGGGCTCATGGGGCACAATTCCAAAAGCTTGGAGAAAAAGATAGGAAATATATTCAACCATTATGGGAATGTGGCAGTTGGCACAGTTGACATCAGTTATTTGTAAGAAGAAACAAGGGATTTTGTTGGGGGTTGAAGGAGGACATTTGCTTGTTATTCTTTTTAATTCTGTATTTTTACTTTTACTATGTAGTCCTTATTTATTAACTCAATTCTATCAGAAGGAATTCATTGCTCTCAGAATGAGAGATCAAGTGTGCATTTTGTAGCTGGTGATACAGTAAAGGAAATTTATTCATAAATAACAGTTATATTTGAAAAAAAATGTCATAGCAATATACTGACAGGCAGACTATTGTGTGGGGAAGGGGCTAGGGCCTGGACAATGCTAAGGGGCAGTCTTAATCAACAACAGAGGCCGGAGGGGGGAGAAGAAACTAGTTTTCAGAGTGTTTTTTTTTTTTTTTGCAACTAGTGTCCCCAGTAAGGGATGCTAGATAGCACAGTTCCAAGGACACAGGTAGGTAAGCTAATAGTGAGACACCTGGAAATTCAGACTGGTTGGCAGTTCTTGGGCCTGCCCTTAGGTAGCAAGGCCTGGCTAACATGTGAGGTTCAGAATAAAGATTTAGAAGAAAGAATCCCTAAAATTTCAGCATATGGGAGTACTTTGACTCCAGAGTGCTGTTTCCAATGATGCTAAATTGCAGCTGGGAATTTGACATAGAGGCCCTGAAGCCCTGGAGCCCAGGTCTATGGAGCTCAGAACTCAGAGGTAGGCTGAGCCAATTACTGCACTTCCTGCTTCAAAGCAGAATTGGCTTAGTAAATGGAAGGGCTCTGCTGTCAGGAGGAAGGTTGCAGAAAGCAGCTGCAGAGGAAATGGTGTCGGCCCTGCACAGTCTGTGGTAGAAATCTATGTTAGCCATCAAATGCAGGCTGGAGCTAATTAATGCCTGAGGAAAGTTATGAAGTTACCACCACACTTAGTCTGCATGGTTTTTGTAGTCAGATTATTTTGGAGTAAATACGTAGTGCAAAACTTAGTCAAAGAAAGATTAGAAAAAGTTTGAAAATGCTGGGATATAGTGGTGATATATTGTATCACCAGCCTTGGCTTGGACAGGCCGCTTAACCTCTCCAAGAGGCATTTTCATCATCTATGACCTCAACTCCCCAGTCATCTATTGTAGTGTCAGGGACTCTAGAAAATGAGAAATGTGTGGATTTCTGCCTTGGAGAGGTCACAGTCTATCAGGAAAAAGCAAGGGAAGAAGAAAAGGATAAGACTTTCACTTGTACTGGGCACCAGGCTCAGGACTTTATACATGTGATCTCCTTTAAATGTGTCAAGAAAGTGACAGAGAAGATATCATGATTTCCCCTCTCAAAGGTGAGGTGATGAAGGCTCAAAGGGGCTTAGATAACCTGTCCAAAGTCAGAGCTTTGATAAATGGTGAATCATGGTTTGAGCCCAGGTCTGTCTGCCTTCAAATCCCGTGACCTTTCCAATATCTCCCACTACTCGGAGGAAGCATTCAGATAAACAACTCACCTTAAGTGTGGTTGAAGACTAACTGGAACACAGGAGAAAGGCAGTACATGTTTCATTAGGGTTTTAAAATGTTGACATATGGAGAAAAGGGGCATTTAGGAGAATCAGGCAGTATGATTTGTGTTGAGAGCGCATTTTTGGACAGAGTCTGAGAATGTGAAATTGCAAATGTAAACTTCTCAGTCTATAGCCTTTTCACTAACAAGTCTGAGGATGTGCAAACCATGAGCACAGCCATTGCTGATAACTTGGGAGGTGAAAGGGTGGACTTCTGGGACAGGATGAAATCAATAGTGTTGTCATTTTGGAGGGAGGAGCAGGCTGACTGAACACAAAATGTCAGCAGCATGATAAGGCAAAGGCAGCCTGGCCCAGGGGCAAATGATGTTGATTGCAATGATCCCAAAGCAATTAGCTCATGGTCTGCCACCTTCTTGAAATATATACAGTCGGGGCTACAATGACCGCTCCCTGGTGAGCTGGTTCTGCTGTTTGGAAGGACATTAAGAGTCAACCACACTGCCATCAACACCTCATAACACAGTGAAAAGCAAGAGGGTATTTTACAATGGGGGTACAGAATGCCACAGGCAGGGCCTTACAAATAGCAAACAACGTCATATTGGTATTGGACTCAAATTCTAGGCTCCTGAGATACTAAAGCAGTCACTGATTTGATGTAAGGCTTTGAAATGAAAGTCATTGAGGTTCTCTGGGACTCTTTAAGATAAAGAAACATCTTTATCTTAAAGGAAGGGATAGGCTAACAGTGTTTTTCCTGTGGTTTGTTTTGTTAGTACTTATGGTTGGTAAGGGTGTGATCCTTTTGAGGAATCAGAACTAATAAGAGTTGACTTTCATTGCTTATTGGTTCATAGTTTATCTTAAGGCCTTTAGCTCTTTCTTCTTTTCCTGACAGTTTCCTGCCTTTGGACTATGAGTGAGATCTGAGACCTGAGACTATGTGAACTTCTTCCAATGGCTTTAATTCAATGAGAATGTACCTGGCACAAGTTTCTGTGCCCCGGGAACATGCGTGATGCCTGATGCCTTACATATAATATGAATGTGATAGTTAATTTAGCATATTAACTTGGCTGGCCATAAATGCCTATATATTCACTCAAACATTATTCTGGGTGTGCCTGTCAGGATGTTTCTGCATAATATTTGAATCCATAGACTGATTAAAGCAGTTATCCCTCCCCAGTGTTGGCAGTCCCTGTATAATCAGTTGAAGGTATGAATAGAATAAAAAGTTTGACCTTTCTTCAAGTAAAACAGAACTCCCTCTGCTTGACTGTCTTCATTTTTTTCCAGGCTTCCTAGCATGGAACTATACCATTGGCTTTCCTTCTGTTAGCTAACTGCAGATCCTGGGCCTCATCAGCATCTATAGTCACTTTAGCCAATTCCTTACAATAACTCACCTTGATAGATAGATAGATAGATAGATAGATAGATAGATAGATAGATAATAGACAGATAGGTAGATGATAGATAGATAGATATCCTAGTGATTCTGTTTCTCTGGAAAGCCTTGACTACTACAATGAATACAACACCATGTAAAGAACTGTGTCCCATTTGATTCATTATCTGCTACTCATGATTTTCTATGGGATAGGGGGTAGAATTTTACCATGAAATGGTGGTTCCTAAACTTAGTTGCAAAGTAGTATCACCTGAAGAGTGTTAAAATTTTTAATGACAAAGTTGCACCCCAGATCAATGCATCAAAATGTATAGGGCGGTCCTTGAGTTTGGATGTTGAACGTATCCCAAAGTTTCGTGTGTTAAAGATTTGGTTCCCAGGCTGGTGCTACTGGGAGATCCTGGGAAGTTTTTTGTGAGGCCTAGGGAGAAGTCCTTAGTTCTCTGGGGATGCTAGCTCAGAATCAGCACTGTTTAAAGATTCCCAGGTGATTCCAATATAAAGAAAGCTTTTCTTTTACTGCCTTGAAATAAGGTTTGGAGGTTGTAGATAAGTTTTTACAATTTCAGGTATATAATTGAACTTTGAATAAAACATCACAAATTCATACTTCTTCAGTACACTGAATTAACTGGATAGTGAATAATTACCATGAGTTGAGCACCTGTTATATGTCAGGCTTTAATGTAAGACTTGGGGAACATTATTTAGTCTTTTTTTGTGGATGATTTAACAAGGACTCAAGGTCATTAGATGACTTTCTTGAAAACATAAACATTTATATGAAGAATCAGGATTGGACCAGGCCTGTCCGTAATAACCACTTACTCCACCATGGTGTTCTGCTCCTCCAGGTTGCAGATCAAGGCTTCACTTCATGATTTCAGGAGTAAGAATGAGGCATAGGGGTCAAGCTTTGTCCCATTCCTCCATGGGACATGCCATTACTGCTCTGAAACTTCTGGATTTCCCACTTCTCTTTCTGAACACACAATGTAGATTTGATTCATATGTTCTGTGATTTTATCTCATTGTTTTATGCTGCCTTTTCAGCAAACTAAGGCCTTTCTTGTGACTGTGGCCATCTCAGTTTTCTTGGATATACTCCCTGGATGCCTGGAATACTTAGTAGGTACTCACTTAATACTTCTGAATTAATTTATATCTAAGTGTAAGGTATGCTTGGGGTCTTCCCAAATGTTTAGTTGTGAAGTACAGGAAAATTAGGTTTATAGAACTGGAAGAGTGAGAGTATAGTGTAGTTGAGAACAGTAACACTTGTGGATGTGTTACAGACCACTGCTGGATCCATTTCACCACTGATCCTTAATGGCACTTTCCCTTGGGCTCTTTCCTACCTAACAAGACCTCCATCCTTCTGGTCCCCTGCAGTTGAGGTTTATGGGTCCAGTTTCTGCTCTTAAATGTTAGGGTAAATGGTGACTAGGTTTGGCATCATATGGGTTTTCATATTTGGAGAATCTGTGAGCTTCAGAAATGAGCCATTAGGAAGGCAGCTATTTCAGTTTTTATACCAGAAAAAGACTCAATATCACCTGACAGTAACAGAGACTATTGTTTAGATAATCATTCTGTTTTCCAGTCCACCCCATTATTGGTGTTGAATAGTCCTTGGCCAGCACAGAACCATCTACAGAAAGAGCATTAGCAGCTGGGAGCCCAGAGGCCAGTTCTCATGTCCATCTCCCACATGTGTTCACTGTCTAGGATATCTACCTACAAAAGTCAAGCAATAACACTGACTGCACTGTATCGAACACACCAACAGTTCAGTGTGAAATCCTTTTGATCTTTCCCAAAGACAGGGGTTACAAAAATCAAAGATGACATCACTATCTCTGCCTCCTGGGTGAGGTTTAGATGTCATAGCAAACAAAGTGACCTGTGTGGAGCAAGGGAATTCAGTCATGCTGTCACCTACCCTGCAGGTTGCTGAGGATCATCCCTATGGGCAAGGAGATTAACCACACAAAGAAAAGGATTGTCAGGGTTGACAGTTCCACACTGAGAAACTCTTTCCTCACAGCAAGGCATTTTGTTTTTCCTTTGTCAGGTAGGGAGAGTGTGTGTATGTGTGTATGTGTATGTGTGTATTAAAAATCCAGGTCTTATATCAAAGCATATGTCCTTCCCCTTTTATTTACTTCCTTCATGCATGATGGGTTGTGTAACAAATTAGATCATTTTACTGTGACTTTTGTACATTTATTGGATTATGCTTCAGCCCTTGTGGGCTCAGATTTCTCTGTGTGTTCTAGTCACTAGCAGCAGTCCTGCATTTTTATCTAACTTCACTGGAATGAGCAGAGACCTAATCACAGCAGTCATAAGGGTAGGATTTACTAATCCTCCTCTGTACCTACCTGTGCCACGGAGAATATCCATCCTGGCAGTGAGAATGCCACAGTTCTGCATATTTATCTAACTGCCCACAGACCCGGAGGAAACAGGATCTCTGTGCCACTGACTGGGCCAAGCTTAGCTGGCGTGTGCAGACATTCAGTGTTTGCTGAATGAATGTGGTAGAGTGGAAGACAGAGGGCCCTTTTGAAAGGAAATTTTATAAATAACATGGAAAAATAGGCTCTCAGAACCCTTGTTTCATTTAACAAAAATGTTAAAGCTAAAATACGGTTTCTGTTATTGCTTTTCAAATTATTTTCTGTATATATTCCAAGCTGCTGTAACAATAAAATAGCTTTGCTATGGCATCATCATCTTGAATAAATAAAAACATGATTGAGTGAAATGGCATATTATTTTGGTTGGTGTTTTTTTTCAAAGGCTTTAAAAGTAAAGCAAATGTGTGTGCTGCCATGGAGGGGGTTTATCCTGGGTCTATGCCCTAGGGACAATGCTTCTTTTGTAAGCTCTGGAAACATAGCAGGAGATGGACTTTGAGTCCCTTGGGAGACAAAGACTGGGTCTTACACTGTCTTGCCTTGCCATCAAGCCCAGTGCTAGAGAAAGGAGTCAACAAATGAGAATGGAGAAAACCCTGGGCACCCTGGAATGGAACAGACTCATGTGCCTAAAATCAAATGATCAATTTATTACATTATTGTTCATTGAGTCATAACTGTGAATTCTATTTTTTTTGGTTCCCAGAAATTGTTGTTTTACCATCATGCAGTATATTTCAGATTTTTCTGTTCTTTAGGCTTAGGTGTGCTGAGAACAATGATTTTGTGTACTTTCTGAATTTTGAATTGAATTCTATCATGATTATGGTTTTATGATTGGTAGTGGGTTTATTTCTTCTGTTGCATTTTCAAAACACTCAACTGTCCTTTTTAATTTCTCCTCATTCACAGAACTGCTTTCTTGAGTGAAGGAGACAAAAAGATGGAGGACCAGAGAGTTTATGGAGGATTATACACTATGTGTGCCCTATATAGGTGTCTGTCACTAAGGTATGTATTATGGTCCTCTGCCCATCCCCATCACACCCATGTGTGCGCACACACAAAAACATAATCGTATCTATCTCTACACCAGTCTTCTCTTCCTTCAAGTCCTTTCCAATAAGCATGTGATTTTCTTTGTAAATCCAGGAAATAAAAACACTCAGCTCCTGGTTAATTTTCATTTATCTGTGATAACTTAAACTTCTTAAAAAACAAAAAAGCCCATTTGCTTATAAAATATTGAGCTTTCAAACAAGAGTTCAGCTTCCAAAATAGAGAGCAGAGATAAAATTTCCCTTCAACTGGGCTGGGCTGGCAACAGCATAAATAAAAAAAAGAAGTGGTAACATATCTGGGCTGGGAACGGTCAATGTATATTGGATTTGACATATGAATCCTGACATTTTTTTACATGGTCCTTGGGATACTGGCATTTCTATTTTGCTGCTTTCTTTCCTTTTTAAATATTGTGCTGGGGGTACATTGTGGCATTTACAAAAGTTTTTGCAATATAGCATACTTGAATTCACCCCCACCATCATTCTCCATTATTATCCCCACCACTCCATTCCAATGAATATGGTGCAGATATTGTGTACACATGTATATAAATGGAAAAATAAGACCTGATGAAACTATTCCATTTCGTTGCTTCCAATGGATTTGTTTCATGCTGTGATTTAATTTGAGAACATACCTAGAGCCTCATCACCTGCAAATGGCTAAGGTAGGCTCTGTTGGAAATGGTGAGGCAAGTAGAAGAAGCAGCCTCTTCTTTCAGGGAGCCAGAAGTCAGTTGCCTATGGCTATTTTCACCTTAAGAGAAAAAAGGAACCCTGCTTTGTATTTCACTTAATACGTGACACTCATCAGTGGTTATATGGCCCCGGGGATTCTGAAGTTCTTGAGGTCTAGAGTATCCTCCTGCAGATCATCTTGATGCGGTCAACCTGTGACAAGTCACTGGGGAAGTGCTTGTCGGATTGAATCTCCTTATGATCATCTCAGAGTAAAATGTGCACCACTATAGGCTATATTTACCCCTGGTGTGTTTATAAGTTTGTTCCATCACTTTTTTATCTTCTTTCTTTGGGTTTCAGTTTCTGCCTCTACTGGTTCCTCCACACTCTAATCCCTCTGGACATTCTCCTTAATCATCACCCCTGTGGACTTTTGGTTTTAAGTTTCTCATTGTTGAATTCCTGGTGTTTCTGCATACAGTAGATACTCAAATAAATATTTCTTGGCTATTCATTCCCCTTCTCTTAAAACATTCTTTCTACCTTCATCAATAGAGACACTACATTTCTGTTTTCTTCTGGAAATTTCTTATTTCCTTCTTTTCTTTGCCTATCTGTGTTCTTTTACAAATTGTGATTCCTGGCTTCTCTTCTCTTAGAAATTTCTGAGGGGACCTATTATGTGTGTAAATACTCACACTCCAGCTATACATATACTGATGACTTCCACATCTTACTCTCTACTCAAATTAGTTTTAATTTCTTTAGACAATTTAGTCAATTACCTATTGAGTGCCTCGATATTTCCCCTGCATTTGAGAATATGTCCAAAATGAACATCATGTTTTTGTCAAACCTTTATGTTCAAAATCTGAAATAAAAAAATAAGCAATTAGTTGGAAACTGAAATATCATTCACATTGATTACAAATGCTAACTTGGAGAGCACATTTTGTGTGAGTAATGACAAATGAGCCCTAGAATTATGTAGACCTACTTACTCAATTCTAAACCAAACAAGTTGAGCTTGATGTGCATGTAGTTACAAAGAACCCACATTCTCTTACTTGTAGATAGTTTTATGATTGGTTATATGACTGTGGGGCAGCTAACAAGCTTAGAAACTCTTCACTATATGCCTTAGAATAATCCTGAAACAACTTTCATGTTTGGTGGTGACCCATTCTTCAGTTTTGTAGAAAAATGCCTAAATCCAAGATTGGTCACTTTATCATTCTCTTCTTAAGGATACAGAATGGAGTTTGAGGTGACTAATAGACTATTGCTAGGCTTGACATTAACAACTCAATCTTAGAGCCTCCTTCCACTTCTCTGGGGCACATGTAGAACTAAACGCTTGAAGTTGTCTATTCCTTAAAGTCTGAACCAATAGTCCAAGAAAAAAACTCTCTTTTTTTCTATAGTAATTGAATCTTTGCCACATCTGGGCTTATTTACGGAGGACCTTGTGGCATGCCAGCATGTGCAGAGTCCTGCATGACTCACACTTGTATACTTAGGACACTTACTAATTCAAGGTCAAGCTATAGCCACCTGCATCTCCATAACCCACACCTAAGAGGTCTATGCCTTTGCAGAGTTCCTCTCCACCTACACCCACCTGAGGACAAACCTTTGCTGCTGTAGGTAGAGCTGCAGGTAGTCTTACCCATATTAATGATAAAGTCTAATTTGGAGGCTATGAGTTATTGTGTGTCAAAGGAACTGGCAGAAAACCCTTCAAAACTAGGACAATTTGCCCTCTCTCCTGGAGTGGTGCTGAACCTCAATCTGGAGGGGTTCTTGAAAAGAAGAGTAGCTGTGTAGTCTCCTTGGTCAGGCTGGCTCCTTAAGGAGAGAATGGAGCTGCTAAGCTTATCATGACCAGTTAATTTCCTCCACAGGCATCACATTCGTCTTTTAAGGGGAGGAATAGAGGTCAAACAAGAGGCTAGGCATGTTTAGGAAAAAGCTCTCTATTGTAAAATTAGGGGAGTGGAGAACTAGCATTTCCCTCCATCACTGATCATCTTATAAGATGATTAAAGAAGACCATCTCATCTACTCAATTTAGATCTGGGCTGGGCCATCAGGCACATATGGCTACTGAGTTCATCAAGTGTGGCTAGTCCAAACTCAGACGTAATTATAGAATGCAAACTGGACTTTGAAAGGAAGAATGTGATATATCTCCCTGGTATTTATACTGATTGCATGTTGAAATGGAAATAATTTTAACATATTGGGTTAAATAAAATATATTGCTAACACAAATTCCTACCCACTATACACACAGCTTGCATTATATCTCCACCAGACAACTCTGCTGTAGATCAATGTTCTTCAAATTATCTAAGATGAGCAATCCACTGCAGATTGATGTTTGTGTGAAGTTCAATAAAAATACATTGCTGTGAAGATTCTTAAATGCTTACTCTTATACTATTTCATTGCTGATTAGTAACAGTTTGGGTCTGAGCCTAGTTTGAAGGTTATATATGAGAGCACATTCTAGACTTCTGTGCCTTCCCTAAGTCCTATCCATTTGTTTTCCTACGTATCCTGTGTGCATCCCCTCCTCTCTGTCTCCTTTGCTTCCTTCTTAGATCAGACCTTTACTTCCTACCTGAATTATTGTGAGGGACTACTAACTAGTCCCACTGTCTGCCCCTTATGACCTCCTATGCATTAAACGTAGAATTACTAAGTAAGTCAGGAAAATGCCCCATCTTCATCTTCATGGAGCCTACCTTCTGGTGGGGGAAGTTCAGAGACCAAACACTAAAAATGCACGTGAGTGTATTCTGTGTATTTGTACCTCCTTTATATGGTTCAGCATATCATTACTGCCTGTAAAGATATTCAGTTGGGGTGCTTGATTTTACTGCTACAGCCAGCTGCTGCATCCCAGGGCAGCCACCTGTTTCATTACACGCCATTCCCAGGTGTGCAGCCTGTTGGACAGGAACATGGTGGCTCCCACTCTTCATTTGTTCAGTATCTCTAAGATCAGTGTTTCCCTTTGTATTGAGGGCATGTCCCAGGAAATTACCTTTCAGCTTCTCTCTACCACCCTGTCATATGTCAGATGTTTTCAGCAAAATTGTCTAAGCTCACTGAAGAAAGGCTGGTCAGTGAGCTATGGAGCCTCAGTCTGATCTTTTGGGATAGCAAGACTTGAGTAAGCATGGCCTCTTTGGGCCTCAGTTTCTCTTTCTGTGAAATGAGCAGTTTGGATTACTGTAAAGTTGATGCTGATGACTTTTTCTTTCTCCAGAAAACTCATATGAAAATCATTTGACAGGTAGAACATATTTACTTACTTTTTCAACAATTAATTTTTGAACACGAGATTTCAGACATTGTCTTAGGTGCTGGGATAAAGCAGTGAGCACAGAAATCTTGATTTCATGAGGCTTATGTTCTAGGTGAAGGAGGCAGGTAAGAAAATGAGTATCTGGTTATGTAAGATGTTGATAAGAATGACAGAGTCCAACAAACATGGTCATGTGGGCAAGAAGTGCCCCTGGAACTAGATAGAAGTTGTTTTATATGTGGTATATATACACAATGGAGTTTTACTGAGCCATAAGGAATAATGATATGTGGTTTGAAAATGGATGCAATTGGAGGATATCATGTCAAGTGAAGTAAGCAAGGCTCAGAAAGACAAAGGCTGCATGTTTTCTCTCATACGTGGAATATAGATCCAAAAGATAAACATATACACAAAAATAAGTATGATCGTATACAAACTCAGATGTAGAACATTTTTTTTCTTTTTGGTTGTACTGGAGTTTAAACTCAGGGCCTCACATTTATTAGGCAGGTGTCTGCCATGTGAGCCACCCTGCCAGCTAGGACACGTTTGTAATAACGGAACTGCTCTATGGAACTTGGGGAAAGAAGGAAAGGAAATGAGAATGATAGAGCATCAGTAATACTGTAAAACATAAGATCTGTGAAGGTAGAGGATATAAGGATGTATATTGAAAACTGTAGAAAAATGGGAGGTGGGAGGTAAAGGGGTAAGGGAGAGTAATGGAAGGGGTTGAATGGACCAAAGTAAAGTATACCCACACTAGGCCTACATTGAGACACCCCTTTGAACATCAACTTAAATATTAATAATGAAAGACAGGACTGTAAAATAGGTACAGTGGGGAGGGAGTAGTTGTGAGAGGGGGAGGGGGAAGGAAGGAGGTTATGGTGAGGGTATATGGTGATGGACTTCATAGACTTATATGAAATAGAACAAGTAAACCTCTTGCAATAACATGAAGTGGTGCAGGGAGGAGGCTGAGGGGGAGAGAGGATGAGGGCAATGTAACTAATGTACAATACAAGTCTAATTGGAATTGTCACTATGAATCCCCCCTGTATGATGAATATATCCTAATAAAAATTTATTAAAAATTGGATAATGTGACCTTTGAACAGAGGCCTGAAGGAAGTGAGTGCTATTCAGAAATGCACCCTGCTACATGCTTCTGGAGTCATGAGCTACATTTCCTGCTAGTGATTCCAGGCATCCAGCCACATCAGTCTGTTAGAGCAAGCCTATGTCTGTGGACACAGGCTTTCTCATAAAATCGTTCAGAACAGAAAACTCAATTGTATACGCTCAGTACTTTTTCAGCTCCACTCCAGATCTGTAGCATTTATACATTTTTGGTCTTGAGCAGAAAGAAGGATGGCTAGTGGCTAATGGAATCCTAAACCTGAGCCACAGGCTGTTGGGACCAGTGGACGGAGATGTTTCATGGCAGAACAGCCTCTCCATGCAGACATCCCCCCTTCCCTGCCATGTATCATACTTGAGCAGTGATTTATAGGAGGTAAGTATTAACATGGAAAACTGCAGGAAGGACTTGCAACATGCTGCATGAGACCCATGCCTACAGCTGGGCCATCTGTTTCCTCAGTACTACTCAGTCTGCCCCATCTGCTCAGGTGGAGTCTACTGTAGGAAGTCACTAAGAGTCACTTGTACATCTATCTTTACATCTACTTCTCAGCCCATGCTCCATCCTAATGACTCTTTTCAGTGAAGAAAGTGGAATAGACTTCTCACAGAATTTGTTTCCAGTATGCCTTCTCTTTAACCAGTATGGAACTTCACTGTCGTGTATAATGCTGATGGTGATTTTAGAATAGCCTTTAATTTGATGAAGCTGATTGATAAGATTTACCTTTCAATTCCTTGGTAGATGAATGATAAACAGATGAGTTTCCAAAGGCCCTGGGTCTGCTTCTTCTGTGTGTCCTTACACCAGGAACCCCAAATAAAGCTGAGTAAAATGTGTTAGGAAGAAAGAAATAACTCGCCTGGACTGTCTTGTTCATTGAAAGAGCTTTTGGAACAACCTATTGTTACATCAGTTGACTAGTCACCAGTCAACTTGGGATCACACATATTCATATGTGATTTAACTTCACTGAAGAGAAGTCACAGGCTTAAAAATCTTGGCCCTTACCAGGTAAAATAAAACCCTTAAATATTGAATGAAGTTTCTTTCCTTCATTTTTCAGAGCAATTGTTTCAGGTGCATTTATTTTCCCTCTGAGCAGAGCAAGCCAGTGAAAGACCCCGACCTAGGCTTCTTACTTTCTAATTCTCTCTGTGTTAGTCAGCTTTCTGTTGCCATGACAAAATACCAGAGAAAAATAAATTTATCAAGGGAATAAGTTTATTTTGGCTCATGGTTTCAGTCAATTTTTTGCTTGGTCCTGTTGCTTTAGGTCTGTGGTGAGGCAGCACATAAATCAGGGAGCATGTGGTTGGAGAGACTGCTCATGTCACAGCAGCCATGAAGCAAAGAGAGAAAGGATAAGGCCAGAATCCTAATATCCCCTTCCAAGGCACACCCCACCCCCCCCCCCCGCAATGACCCAACTTCTTCTACCAGGCCTCACCTCCTCAAATTTCTCCTACCTCCCAACAGTAACATGGGTTAGGGACTCATTTAATGCATGGGCCTTTGGGGACATTTAAGATCTATAGTTCATTTCTTCTTAGGCCCCTAAAATGAACCAGCTATATATAATTGGTTGTTCAGCTGAACAGGGATGAGATGACAAGATGGAATTTAAAGGACAAGATTGGAAGTGATAAGAAGTAAATGATGTTATTAACTAACAGTGATTGGGTGCTTGGCTGTGTGCCATAATATATTGTAAGCATTCTGTACAAACTATGTTTTTTCCTCATAATGATCTCGAGTAGGGACAACTATCATCTCTAGTTTATAGTGAGGAAACAGAGGCAGAATGAAATTAAACAACTTGCTCAAAGTCACATGCTTAGTGAGTGGTGGAGCTGAGAAGGAATGAGGCTGGTCCCAGTGCTTAACCTCCCGGTAGTACCACTTCACTAAGTGGTTCTTTAAGTTCTTAGGATGCATGTTATACAGAAACAAATTAATCCAAAGTCCTGGTCTTTGTGGGTGATGTGTGATGATTGTGGGTGGGGCAAAATTTGCTTTGGTCATCCTGTAGAAGGTGAACTCTAGCATGCTTCAAATGAAACTTGGCGTTTGTGGAGGATCTTGGAGTAGAAGATGGATTTGTCTCCTCTTGTTTTATCTCTATAATGAGACAATGAGTATACTTTGGGGGAGGAATAAAACAAGAAAACTTTTTTATACATTTATAGATTTAAGTTATGAGTTTCCAAAAAATTCGCCACAAGTTCTGATATGAGGTTGACAATTTCCTGTTCTCTTTAGCTAGGTTTTCTGTTATAAAAATCAGTGTAGAAAGAGGTATTACTAAAAGTCAAAGAGCTATATTAAAGAAATATCTTTAATAAAGATATAATATCTTTAATAAAAAACTGATACACAGTTGATGCTGTCCATAAGAACTGAATGTACATTTTTTAAAGCAGAGATTAAACAAGGTGAGAATCTATTCTTACTGAGTATAAATAATAAATGCTGTGTTGGTTAATTTTGTGTCCCTGTGACCAAATACATGAGAAAAACTACTTAAAGGTAGGGAAGGTTATTTTGGCTCATGGTGTCAGTGGTTGCTTGGCTCCATGTACTTGGGCAGAGCATCATGGTGGCAGGAGTGTGTGATGAAGTTTATTCATCTCATAATGATCAGGAAGCAGAGAAGAAGGAATTCACTGGGCACCGGTATAGCTTCCAAAGTCAAGCCCCTGGGACTTACTTCCTTCAGCTAGCCACTCCCCTTGAAAGTTTTTACAACCTCCCAAAATAGCACCACCATCTGGAACCAAGTGGTCAACATATGAGCCTGTGGGGGACGTTTCTTAGTCAAACCATAAGAAGTGTGCTGGTTAAAAATTAAACTCAAAGATTGTTGCAGCCATGATGGATAAGAACTATAAAGTATACAATTTAAATTTGCAATCTATTTTATATTGATTAAAATTGAAAACTTCAGTGTTTCTTTGGGGGAAAACCATCCCTTTGTTCTAGAAGAACCAGATAGAATATGCCAGTTGGTTCCTAATTATTTACAAGTTTGTAGGCAAAGTCGAGAAATGTCATTAATCTTAGTAAAAACGTTTAAGACAAAGAAAATAAATGTCCTGCTTAACATATAGGTAATATAAATGGCTGGCCCAGATCTGTGTTCATTCTTTTTTATGTTCTAGCTTTTAAGAAGTGAGGAAATGGGGAGTATAAATATTTTTAGCTTTGTGCATGCCCAGAGCATCCTGTGCTGGAAGCTGTGGCATGTTCCAACAGAGTTGTTGGTATTTGGCTCAAGCAGTTACTTGTAGGACCTGAGCATCACACAGCGCCTGAATAAAGGACTCACCACCTGCTCAGCACCACATACTGTCGGGAGCTCTACTAGGGTCATCATACCTCTCTGTGTGAAACTGCTTTCATCCTAATTGCTGAACTATTTCAGACAGAAGGAGCCATCTTTTGGTAAATTTATTGATAAGGTTGTCATTCTGGGGCCAAAGTCTGAGGTGACATTTCCTGGGGGATTGCTTAGAAGGGCATGTGGGGTTAAGATATATTCATTATCACTTATCCTTGGTGGAGGTAGATTATATATTTTTTATTGTTGTACTGGGGGTACATTGTGGCATTTATAAAAGTTTTTGCAATATATCAAATATATCATATTCTCCTTTATTCACCAGACTCCTTTATCTACCCCTCTCCCTATTCCTGGAATAGTTTCAACAGTTCTCATTTTTCCATTTACGTACATGTGTACACAATACTAGTACTGTGTTAATCCTCTTATACCCTTTCCCTACATCCTCCACCCTCTCAATGGTACCAACAAACCACCCCCCACAGGACGTATTCTGCCATCCTGATCTCCAATTTTGTAAAAGAAAAAGAATGATAGTTTGTTTAAGATAGCTATAAAGGGAGTTTCCTTGTGACATTTCTATGTATATATGTATTATAACCTGAATTGATTCATCTCCTCTATTTTTCATCTTTCTACCTTAGTAGATCTTATGGTGATTTCAATGGGTTTAAAAATTCTATATTCATTCTTATATAGAGAATACATCAACCATATTCATTTTCTTAACTTCCTTCTACTGGAGGCAAATATTGATGAAATGAGAACTTGAATAATGAGATTACACAGTAAGGTAGACATTTTCCTGTTTGGTATTGGAGGTCTTAGACAGAAGTGTAAATTTTGAGGCACACATATTTGATGCCCCTGCAAAGTTGAAATGATCTGCCCCATCACTCATTTGTTAATCACCTAAGAAATATACATGGAGTGATTACTATGTGCTGGTTATAGGCATATAACAGTGAATAGGCAGACACAGTCCCTATTCTCCAAGAGCTGATCCTCTAGAGGAAAAGATAAGTATTAAAAATAACTTTTTAAAGATAAATCTTTCTGTTTATCTATCTATTTTAAATTGTGGTAAAACATATGACAAAAATTTCCCATCTTAACCACTTTTTGTGTGCAATTCTTTGGCACTAAGTATATTCACACTGTTGTGCAACCATCACCACCATCTTTCTCCAGCATTTTTTTTATCTTGAGAAAGTGTAGCTCTACACCTATTAAACATAACACCTTATTTCATCCTTCCCCAGTAGTTGGCAACCACCATTCTACCTTCTACCTCTGTAAATTTGGCTACTCTACATATCTCAAGTAAGCACAACCACAAGCATTTGTTGCTTTGTGCTGGTTTATTTCACCTAGCAGAGTGTCCTCAAGGTCCATCCATGTTGTAACATGTAGCAGGATTCAGTTCATTTTGAAAGCTGAATACTATTCCATTGTATGGGATATTGTACAATTTGTTTATCCACTCACTGTCAATGGACACTGGGGATGTGTTGCTTCTATCTTTAGGCTATTTTGAATAAAGCTGGTATGAATGTGGCAGTACAAATATCTGCTTGAATCTCTGCTTTCAATTTGTTGGGGCAACAAAAGAGTTTTAAACTCATTCCTTAAAAATATAACTATTAACTATGAGCTTTGAAAGCACACTGAACAATGAAAGTAATACTGGGCACCCTGACCCAGTTGAGTAGTAAGAGATTCTCTTAGGTGTGATTCTGGAAGAAATGATACTTGACACAGGGTGAAGATTAACTTTGTTAACCAGGGAAGGGGAGCGAGGGGTGCCTTTCAGATGCCTGCAGAAACAAGACAGAGAGGCCTAAGACAATGTGTGACTCAGAGCACTTGAGGAATTCCTTGTACAAATAGATGGGGATTGGGAGAGAAGAGGTCAAGGCTCCTTAGGACTTTGGCCTATGGGATTTAGGGAAAGGGAAAGCTAAAATTCAAATCCTCAGTTTACCTGGCTATTTTTGTGTCTTTAGCCTTCACACTTAATAAAGCCTTTCTCAAAATAGGTCTTTGTCTCAGTTTTGCCATGGAGAGCATTAAGGGAAGTGCTTCTTGGAGACAAATGAAGTCACAGGGAGAGGATAGCCTCTGTGGGAGCAAAGGTGGTAGCCAGACAAGTGGAGTCCCACAAGGCACTTGACTGATGGAGGGGCAATATGGTAGCTTGGTCTTGCCAAGAAAGCTGGCACAGAAGCAACCTGAAGACTCAGTAGGCCTCTTAATAACCAATCTAGCCCTAGAAAAGACCCCTATTTTATGTCAGGTTGAGGAGGCTGGGGCAAGTTAGTACATAGGCTCATTGCATCCCTTTCCAGGTTTATTCATTTGTTTCATGTTGAACCCAGCTGTGTAGGCAGCTGAGCAGAGTTACATACATTCAGGAATCTATAGATTTATATACCAAAGGAAGTACATGCAACCATATGCTTATCTTCTTACAAATTTCAAGATTTGATATATTCATGGTAAAGTCCATATATTCTAATTAGGAAGGATATTCTCTTGACCTTTATCACCAAACATATATTCCTGGACCGGAATGTTTTGAAAATCATTGGTTTGGTTGACAGCCTTAAAATATATTGTCTTAATAACAAAGTATGATGTCCCTTGGCCTTGGCCATCAGCAAATTCAGAGTCAAATTCAGTGATCATTTGCCGAAATCAACCCTGTCAGTTGCAGCTGCTTCCTCTGTGTCCTTTTAGATTTACATCTGACTTATTACTAACTCCCTTGATTTACACACATTGTAGACATTCCAAGGACTGTGGAAACAGGTCAGGCTCAAGTAGCAGAAGCATTCCTATCATTTGTACTAGTAGAAAATTTCAGCTATTAGCATTCACTTGACAGCCCTAATATTTTCCCTAAATGTTCAGATATTTCTCTTTGACTAGAAGCTGTCCAGGATACCTACATGATATAAATAGGAAATTAAAAAGTTGAAGCATTAAAGATTATAAACAAAAAAGGACAGAGAACGTGGCTAACGTACTTTAAGAACCATGAAGGCCAAGTTAATAACACATCACATTGATGGGCAAACATGAATCCTATTTAAATTTGGCTCTCTTAGAGGAGTCAATTATAGTGGTGGATTAATGGCTTTATTAATTAGGCACACACTTTCATTGGAATGATAAGCTTAAATATCTTGTGGTGAGCATGCATTTGTGTTGTAAGTGTGCAACACACACCCACACCCTCAGTATGTCTTAATCAACTAACTACTGGGGCAAGCTAGTCATCACAAAAGGATGACAGGCTGAAAGCAGCAGAAATTTAAATATGGGTGTCCTTGCCCAGGGAAAGAAATTTATAGCTAATTAAGATAATCAGACACTGTTTGAATCAGGTGCTTTGTGGTAGCCTTTCAAAGGAAAGGCAACTAGCAATAAGAAGTTTTTTAAAGTATGGATTTGCCACCTTCCCATCCTCTTTTCTAATCATTACCTGACTTAATTTCCTTTTCTTCTGAAACTTCATCAGACTATGTATGCATAAAAATGAAACACTGCCCTTGTCTGGATGAGAATGCACTTTGTGAGTAGTCCTGATACGTATATGTAAGTGGATGCATAAAATATGTTCTGCATACTACAAATGATTTGAATGCATACAGGATGAGGCAAAGACAGACTTTGTCTTCCTAGTTAACATATTGTTGGTGATACTGGGATGGAGAGAAATGAAGCAAATTATGGCCCCTATGAATCTAAACAGGTCATGTCAAGTCAAAGGTGGGAGCCATCTCCTTTATTTAGCAGTCTGAATTATAAGCCAATTCCATAGTGCAACTGCCTGTATAAATACAGGTTGCCTCTATGAATGTTAAAATTTTCAAATTTTTTTTACCATTTCTGAGATACTTTCTAAAGTGCATTATCCATTCTAATGTTTGCAGGCATTTGTAACATTTTGGAAATATATGATTCTTGTTGGAGGCAAATGCCTATCGATACTGCTTTTCTCTAGGATCAGTCCTTACCATGGTAGTAACTTAAGGACTGACATATTTGCCACCTCCTACCCCATCTGTCACAGATGACACAACTAGGAACAAGCATACCATTCAGTAAAGTCTAAGAGCTTTTCCTTTTGAGAGTTTAGATTTGGAATAGAGGCATGGAGACAGTTAGGCAAGTCTGGACTCAGCTTCGCAAGACTGCAGAAAATGGCCTGCAGACTGAAGGAATGCTGAACAGAAAGCACAGGTAAGCAGAGGAGCAGAGTCTTCAGACAGGAGACTAGACCCGAACAAAGTGGCCATGATCAGGCAAGATAGCATGGGCACATGATGGAAGGAAAATGACTTCTAATAAGGAACTGCCTCTAGGGTTTTGTTTTGTTTCATCATTAAAGAGAATGGATGTACTTGCAGGCACTTTGAAACCTCCCAGTATCTGGTTCATCTCCTACTCTACTTTAGGCATCTCTCTGTCCCCCATCCATTTGTGCTCTTCCTTGTGTCATCCATATGCTCCCAAACTTGGCCATATGTTCTTCCTTCTGCCTCAAATGTTCTTTTCTTGATCTTAGCCACTTCTATGGGTGTAGTTCTACTAATGCTTCAAGATCCAGATCACGTAACATTTTCATCAAGAATGTTTTCTTGGACTGTCAAGCCATGGAAATCTCTCCTTCCTTTGAACTCCCATTGTGGTCTGTTCATTTTTGCTACTTGGTATTAGAGCTACTCATGCACGTTTCTCCTCTCTATTAACTGCAGTCCTTTTCTGGCAGGGTCTCTTTCTGCTTGTCTGTTCAATCCCCAATAGTTCTTGGCACAGAACATGGTACAAAGTTGCCGTTCATTTAATATAGCTAAATGAGTGAAAGACTGAAGGTTATTATAGTTAGGATCTTGAATGTTCCACAAATGCTCATATAGTAAAGGCTTATTCCCCAGGGGGCTGTTATTGAGAGGTTGTGGAAGCTTTAGCAGGTAGGGTCTAATAGGAAGTCTTCAGGTTATTGGGTCAATGCCTTTAAAGCAGTTTCAGGACCCTGGTCTCCTCTCTTTTTCTCCCTGGCTCATGATGAGGTGAGTGGTTTTGTCTCACTGAGCATTCCTAGTATGATGTGCTGCCTCATCTCAGACTCAAAAGCAACAAGGCCATTCATCATGGACTGGAAACTTCACAATTGTGGGTTGAGATAAGTCTTTTCTCTTTATAACTTAATTATTTGGGGTATTTATTCGAGTAACAGAAAGCTGACTAACACAAAGTTCTAATCATCTGTAAGAATTCAACATTTAGTACCAACATTTTTGGTTGATATTAAATCTCACCATTGTTGGATAAAATCATGCGGTCAGATGTGCCTCTCTTCTCCACAGCCATCCTACTTTGAAACAAACTTTGTGTGGTTGTCCAACCATAAGGAGGAGCAACCATTTTCCCGTTAATCATATAATAAAAATGAAAAAAAAAATCCTAACATCATCTGACTTATGGCCAGAGCTAGTTTGCTGGTTCTAGGATAATCAGGTGGGTCCCAGAGGAGCCATAATTTGGTTTAGAGGCTTCCCAGACTGGGACTGGGCGAGAGGAACAAGGTGACAACTGAACTCTGTGATGGGTGACTTTGTAGATTTTTTTCTCACAATCATTCAGTGCTTTGCTGATGAAAGGAACCAAATACGGCATTTTTGAAGCTGCAGTATTGCCGGGGCAGTGGTGGGGAAGGGGAGGGAAAGGCATGGACAGAAGAATTTTGATTTGTTCTTCCTCTTATTTGAATTAAAAACCAGAGAAGAAAGCAGAAAGAATCAAAGCCTCCCAGGCTTCTGAGCTACTGTCGTCCCTGCTCCCTGGGCACATTAAGTGCAGCAAAGTGCGTAGCGAATGCGTAAGCAGGAATGTTTAATATGCGCGGTATAATTACGTGTTGGTTCACTGATTTCTTAGCATTATTCTGCATATCTCTCTCAAAGGAGCTATCCCAGTGAAATGAGATTTTAATAAAAGGAATCTGTACAGTATATTGTTGAACATTCAAGACACTCTGCCTTCCTGGGTGATGCTGGGGCTGTGAGCGCAATCCTATTTGAAAATATGATGTCTAGATACAAATGTAATTTGCCAGAGCAAAATAATTTCTCCCCTGATGAATCCAGTACATGCATTTTATGAAGCTATACTTTTGCTGGGCATTTTTTTTTTCTAGATGGGTCCTGTTCATTTATTTTTGTTATTTCCTCCAGCCGTTGCA
Organism: Castor canadensis; assembly: GCF_047511655.1. Lineage (NCBI taxonomy): Eukaryota > Metazoa > Chordata > Mammalia > Rodentia > Castoridae > Castor > Castor canadensis. The sequence continues at coordinate 112,865,557 of NC_133396.1, forward strand.
TAGTATCTCGGTGTAATTACTTTGTACTCCAAAGGTGAATTGTTCTTGAAAATTCAGTATCAAAAATTTAGTTGGGTTCAGGACATCTCACTGCAGCCTGTTTTTTGATGTTCATGAATCTTTGCATGCAGTAGCTTTTGCCAAATTAACACATACTCTTCTATTGAAACCAAACTTACTCATTTGACATTGGTATGGATCCTTAGAGGGAGGAGGACATCAAGGTGATTTCTGATTTCCAATCCCCTCTTTCTTTTTGACTGCAGGCCAAGATGAGAAATTCCTTGGCTATAAAGGGCCATTGCTACACTCCTTGTTAACGTAATTCAGTGCAATGTAAAGCTGACCTTTGCACAGTTTTCAACTGTCTTTGTAGACATTATCTAAATTAATGCCCACAAATTCTAGATTTGGAGAGAGGCTCAAAAGTCAAAGGCATCCCTAGCTAACTAAAGTGCACCTGCCCTTCTCTCCAGCAGCCTGGGAGCCTGTGATGCACCAACTTTCGTTCTCCTAACCCTCCCCATCTCAAACCAAGCCAAGGGATTCTGTGTATGTCTGTGTGGGGGCGGGGGAGGAAGGGAGAGAGAGAGAGAGAGAGAATTATAGGAAGATTGGTAAAGGAAGAGAGGAAGAAACTTTAAAGTTTTTGTTTGAGCTGTAAGTTAAGATTACATTAATAATCTCCCTTTATCCAATCCGTACTATAACTGTACGGATTAAGGTAAGGATCTTTCCTTACCTCCTTGACTCTGTTTTCTTCCCTGTGGATGGAGATAGTTAGTGGGTATTCCTTTCTGTTCCACATGGATGTCCTGGCTAAAGACGGGGAAGACTAGTTCTAGGGAGAAAGAATAACTGCAGAGTGGGCTGAGCAGAGAAGCTGGAATCTTGGGGAGTCAGAGGGCTCATTGGCTTCTCTCACAGTCTGTTGTAAGGATCAGAGGAGAAAATCCCTGTAGAATTTCTTTTGAGACTATAAAGAGTTATAAACATTTATATATCATGAGTTGAATTAATGAGCGGTACATGTATTTAAACTAATAAGCAGCACATGATTTAAATTCATATTTTTCTGGCTTTAGTGATGGGATGAGGTGAGCAAGTTACATAGAGGAGGTGAGCCCCAAACAGTTTTACCCAGAATGGTAACAGCACTGAAGTCGCGCTGCATTATTAGCGCTATGACATTGTCTGAAGTGAGGCAGACAGAGACAGTTTAGTGGACAGAAGCTGCAGGGTGCTTATTCTAAGCGGCCATCCTGGGTTCCTGGAGGATGGTGAATGTGACTGGCAGGAGGGGTAAGGTTAATCTGAGGTCTCTTTTCCCCTTGGTGCTTTGTCCCAGACCTCCACCATGGCAGCCACCCTGGTGCTAGCACACAGCATTAAACACATTTATCCTACTTTAATTTTTATTTATTTTTATTTTTAAATAGCATACATTAATAATTAATAATATGAGAGGATTTCATTGTGATAATTTCATACATGTGTACAGTGTATTTTGTTCAAGTTCACCTCCTCCATTGTATTTTTATTCCTTCTCTTTCTCAAAGTGCTGGGTGGGTTTCATTCTGCTGTCTTCATATGTACATATATACATAGCGTACTTCCTTCCTCTCCACTCCTCAATATCCTTTCTTTGTCCACTCCTCTCCTCTCCCTGATCCACCCAGACAGTCACCCTTTTATACCCATGTCCTATAACTATTTTTATTAGTTATTATTATCATTGTCACCGTCACAACCCCTATCATTTTAGGTCTGGTTTCCACAAGTGAGTGAGAACATGTGATATTTGTGTTTTCAAGCTTGGCCTCACTCAACATGACGATCTCCATTTCCATCCATTTTCCTGCAAATGACAAATTTTATTTTTCTTTATGGCTGAGTAGTATTCCATATTTTCTTTACCCATTCATTAGTTGTTTGGTACCTCAGCAGAGTCCACAGTCCGTCTATTGTGGAGAGAGGTGCAATAAACATGGGTATACAGGTATCTCTCTTGTACATTGAATACCAGAATAAGTATCATGAGAATGGCTTATTTTATTTTTTAAAGCAAAAATGTCCTGAAGTCATGCAAGTAGATTCCCCCAAAGAGAGCTTATCTCCTTATTGGGCCAACAGTCTCTTAAAGAGCCACAAAGCTGCTACTTAATAGAGATCCATGTAACTGAGCCCAAGGCAATCAGTTTATGAATGATCACCAACTTGCTGGCAGAAACAGCCCTTCTCACCGACGCTCAGACAGCTGGGCAGGCTTTCCGCTCCCAGCTGTTCTTCTGTTGCTAGGGGCTGGAGTTCCCACCTCCCCTCACTAATTTTTAATTGTTACTATTTCAGATATGAATGTGATATTTTCTTAGAAATTTGCCTTTTTGCTTGCCTGCATACATCATTTCTTTCCCTAAATAAGTCTCAATTTATTATAGTCAGGGCTCAGAATTTTTCTCAGAGTAAACTCTCTCTGAGAGGGAATAGATCAATGAAAAACAAGAATTTCTTCTCCACTCCCCTGCTCCCTCCCACACACTTTGTTTCCTGGAGATGGATTCTTTCCTTTTCTAACCTCTACCCTGTGCCACATATTTTAAATTCTGGATCGCTCCATGTGGTTTCTTATAAGTTCTGGAGCCAAGGCAGGTATAACCATAACCATATAACACACCAAGGGAACTGAGAGTAAGTATGAAATGACCTTGTCAAAGATATGTCACTAGTAAGCAAAATAAGGGATTGAATTTCACGTGTTTGCGTTTGGTGCTTTTCATGATTGTGGTGTGGTTTTTGTGTATGTGGTTGTGTGATTGTGTGTAGTGTGTGTGTGGTTGTGTGTGTATGCATGTGGGGTTGTTTGTGTGTATGTGCGTGTATGTTTAATCTGTATCCCATGATATCAGGAGGTGGCATTAATAAGAAGTTAAAACTGCAGACATCTGAAGACTTCTTTCCTGTGACTTTGGTCAAGTAAACAGCCATTCTTTGTCATAGTTTCCTCATTTCTCTGCCTCAGTTTCCTCATCTATGTTATAATTGTACCTGCCTCTCTCTCTCTCTTACACACACACAGCACATATTTAGCATTTAATGATTTTTTTTGGTGTTTTACTATTCTTAATCTTTTCTCCTATTTGAATGTCTTTATTTTTAAAGTAAACATTTACTCATTTTCTCTGATTATGTCTATTAAAATTTGACTATTATGTTTTAAACCATATGGTTCAAAAATCCAAATTCCTAAAATGTATATTTTGAGAATTTTCCTTTTTAGTGCTGTTTCCTATCGTCTAATTCTCTAAGCAACAGCAACTGTTACTAATTTTTGTGTCTCCACCCAGGGATTTTCTTTGCATGTACGAGGAAATATTGTGGCTCTGATCCACAAACTCTTATGAGAGGAGGAGCATACTCTACACATTGTTCTGTGTCTGTTTTCTTTATTAATAATAATCATGAAGTTATTTCCACATCGATGTATGTAGAACATACTGTGTTTTTAAGTTTCCAACTAGATGGTATGTCATTGTGTGAATAAACTGTAACTTAACCAGTGCCCTTCACATAGACAAGTAGGTTATATCAAATTCTTGTTCTGTAACAAATAGGAACACAATGAATGACTTTGCATATATTTATGTAGCATGACTATACCTTTAAGACAAGTTGAGTAAGTGCCATTATTCACACATATGTTCACTTCTAATTTTGATAGATGCCATTAGCCAAATTGCCTTCCATAAGATTATAGTAATTTACACTTCTGCCAGAAATGAATGGAAGTACCCCTCAGAGCCTCATCAACATGGGCAATTACATTGAAATTTATAATTAAATTAGGGAGATGGATGTATTTTTGGTGGTGATTTTCTTTAAAAACAGAGTTGATTTTGGAAAAACTAAACTCCCCCAAAATCAATGAACCAATAAAGAACTGGGCAACTAAACTAGACAGAACTTTTTCAAAGGAAGAAATCCAAATGGCCAAAACACACATGAAAAAATACTCACCATCCCTGTCCATAAAGGAAATGCAAATCAAAACCACACTAAGATTCCACCTCATTCCTGTTAGAATAGCTGTCATCAAAAACACCACCACCAACAAATGTTGGCCAGGTTGCAGGGAAAAAGGAACACTCATACACTGCTGGTGGGAATGTAAGCCAGTACAACCACTCTGGAAAACAATATGGAGGCTTCTTAAAAAACTAAACATAGATCTGCCATATGATCCAGCAATCCCACTCCTAGGGAAATACCCAAAGGAATGCAACTTGGGTTATTCCAAAGGCACCTGCACACCCATGTTTATTGCAGCACTATTCACAATAGCCAAGTTATGGAAACAGCCAAGATGCCCCACTACTGACAAATGGATTAAGAAAATGTGGTATTTATACACAATGGAATTTTATTCAGTCACAAAGATGAATGAAATTTTGTCATTCTCAAGTAAGTGGATGGAACTGGAGAACGTCACCTTAAGCAAAGTTAGTCAGGCTCAGAAGGCCAAAAATCACATGTTCTCCCTCATATGTGGATTATAGACCTAAAACAAATGCAGAAATATTATTGGACACAGGTTACACACTAAGGGAGAACACATATAGGAGGAATAGGGAAAGGAAAGGAAACCTAAAACTCAAAAGTGTTTGATTTGCCTACTGTAGAGGAACGAATCAAGTAATCTTAAACTGACAGAGGCCACTGTGGGAAGGTGACTGGGAAGTGGTGAAGAGGTCTGGTAGAGAAGAACCAATGTGGGTTGTAAACACATGTGCATGGAAGCAGTGCTAGGAATCTCTCTGTATAGCTATCTTTACCTCAAACTAGCAAAAATGCTATGTCTTTCTTATTATCGCTTATATTTTTCTCTCCAACAAAATTGAAGAGGGCAGAATGGCAGAACCTGTTCTGCCTGGAAGCAAGGGGGATGGGGAGGGAGCCATGGGAAGGAAGGGAAGAGGGGGCAGGGGACAAGGGGGAGTGATGGCCCAAACAATGTATACACATATGAATAAATGTATAAACAATTTAAAAAAGAGTTGAAAATTCACTTGCTTTAGTCTTTATTTCTGTCATTCAGGAGTTCTAAATGCTTTATGTATTGCATTGTTCGCACATATTTCTCATATTTATTCCTAGAAATTTTACTGCTTTTTGTTAGTAGTGTAAATCAGATCTTCCATTATTTTTTCTCCACTTTGTTGGAATCTGAACATATTAAAGCCACTAATTTCCTTCTCTATAACCTCACTGAATTTTCTCATGTATGTAAGGCTTTTTCAGTTAATTCTCTTGGATTTTTCTAAATAGTCATATCTGCAAATAGTGGTAATTCTAATTTTATCTTTCCATTTTTACCTGTTTCCTGCATACTACCCTTGGCTAGTAATTTATTACAATGTTAAACAATAGTGGTGAAATTGTATCCTTTTACTTCTACATTAGACAGAATGCTTCTAGTTTATTCTGTAGCTGTTGGACTTATTTTATAAATATACACACATTTTTTTGTGACTCACATGTGTACAGAATGGCTTTTCCATTCTATTTCAGTCTTTTGAAGTACTTTTTATCAATACAGTTATTTGATTAATGTCAAATATTTTTGCAACATTTGAGATGATCACTGGATTTTTATCTTCAAATCTATGATTATAAATTTTATTCTTATATTTTATAATATTAAACTATCTTGGAATAAATCCCACTTGGCCGTGGTATATGAACCTTCATAATGTGCCACTAATTTCTTGTTGTTGCTAGTATTTTATTTAGGGTTGTTGCACCTAAAGTAGTAGTTGGCTATCTCAATGCTACGTTTAATTCCTATCATGAGTTGGAAAGGTTTTCAAACTTATTTCAACTGTATTTACAGGGAGGTCTGTTATGATGCTTTTATTTTCTTTTGTTTCTGTAATTATTTCCCACATACTAATTTCATGCTCTTAGTGTATAAATTCTCCACTTTTGATTTTGTGAATTCCAATTTTATCTAGCTTTTGGTTTTATTTGGTGTTTAGATTTTTTTCTAATACCCAGCTTTTGGACTTATTTGTTGCTCCTGATGTTTCTGTTAACTTTCTTTCTAACTTTGAACTTTTGCCTTTACTAATTCTTCTCTCTGTTTTCCTCCAGGGTATTTTGTTTGTTCTTTTCCCAACTTTTTGAGTTGGAGACTTAAATATACAGGTTTTGAAGTTGTAACATGTTATATATAGCTAGTGTCTGTTCTTTCTCCTTTTTCTCCTTAGTGTCTTCCACCATATCTTTCACAGTATTAGGTACAGGGTATATCTGGATCCTCATTTAAATCAACAAATGCAAAGTAAACAGACTCATGGCAAAAGAAAACATCCCTTCTCCTCACCCTTCCACCCTTCAGTATGAGTTGGTTGCATCACAGCTATCAGTATGCCCATGGGCTTTTGCTTCAGCAGAAGCACGAGAGAGCTTTAGCCAACATGACTCCTTCCCCAGCCAAGAGTCCTGCCTGATTTCTTAATGGAAAAATATTTTGATAAATTGTTTGAATTGGCATCAGAGCTTCCACAGTCCTTGCCCAAGGGTCCAGGGTTTAGGTCCATCTGTAGATGTGGGCAGTAATAACAACTGTGTGTATTTATACAGGACCTATTTTGGAAGAATCTGGTGTTCCTTAGACAGACTATGTTTCTCGCCCTCTAGTGATCCCAGAGAGGCAGTAGAAGACACAGAGAAGAGCATCAAGGACACAGGGAAAAACTGGAATCCAAAGTTTCTTACAAAGGGTTTTTAATTTGCTGTCAGTGATGGAGAGGAGCAATTTCTGTGTGGTCTATAATCTTTCCTATACTGAATATTCTCATTTTAAATAATGTATTACATGCATGTGTATGAATATGTATATATAAAAGCTTTGAGACATTATTTATATACAGTTTACCAAGTCTCAGTATATAATTTAATAAAATTTGACAATTATAGGTAGTCATATTTGTACCTTGAGAATCTTGGCCCAAAATGTTTCCAGCACTTCCAAGTAATCTGTTGTGCCTCTTCATCATCAATATAATTCTCCATGCTCCTGGAAACCACTCAGATCCTTCCTGTTACTATGGTTCTGTTTTATTTTTATAATTTCATATAAATGCAGTTATGTGGTATTTAATCCTTTGTCTTCATTCACTTAGCATAATTCTCTGAACATTATCTACGTTGATTTATCTATATATTGGCAATCTGTACTTTTTCTTGCTAAGAAGTATTCCATTGTATAGATATACTGGTTTGTATTCACATTCACAAGCTGAAGTATATTTAGAATCTTTTCAGTTCTGGGTACCATAAATAAAACTACTATGTACGTTCATTTTGTGGACGTATGTTTTTACCACTCTTGGGTAAATATCTAGAAGTAGACCTATGTGTTATATGATGTTTAGATTTAACTTTAAATAAAACAAAATATTTCCTAAAGTGGCTCTACCATTTTGCTTTACCACCAGTAAACAATGAGCATTATAGCTCCTTGACATCCTCGCCAAAACTTAATTTTAGACTTTCTAATGGTAATGTAGTGGTATCTCGTGGATTTAATTTGCATTTCTTCCTCATCGTTTTGTTATTTGTATATCTTTGTCACCGTGTCTATTCAATGCTTGCCAACTTTTAATTGGGTTGTTTGCCATTTTATCATTGAATTATAGGCTTTTTAAATATTCTGGGTATAAGATTTTAATTAGATACATATTTTGCAACTAGTTTTCTTGATCTGTGGCTTATCTTTCATTTATTAACAATATCTTTTTCTTTAGTATGAGGATGAACTCAGGGCCTCAAGCACCCTACCACTTGAGCCACACTCTCAGTCTAACAGTGTGTTTTGAAAAGCATGTTTTTGATTTTGGTAAAGTTCAGTTTATCATTGTTTTATAGTATACCTTTTACGTATCCTATTTATTAAGTCTTTGACTACCATAAGAACACAAAGATATTCTCTATTTTATTCTGGAAACTGCAGAGTTTCAACTTTCTGTTTAGGTCCATGATATATTTCAAGTGAATTTTTGTGTATATTTGAGGTAAGGGTCAAGGCTTGTAATTTCCACATGTGGATATTCAATTTTTTCTGGCATCACTTATTGTAAAAATTATCCATTTTCCTATTTACATCTTTGTTGAATGCCAATGACCATTGAGTGTTGGATTCCTTTTGGTTACATAGTTTATTGTATTGTCTTCAATACAGATGAATTTTCTTCATTTTTGATCTCTAAAGGGCATTTTTGACACGTTCTCACTATGTAGTCCAAGCTGGTCCTAAACTCATGGTCTTGTTGCCTATAGAGTACTGGGATTAAAGCCATATGTTACCTTGCCCAGCTCCCATTCTGTATGTTTTTATTTATTTGTTTATTTTGCTTTATTAAACTGGCTAAGACTTCTAGTACAAAGATGACTAGAAGTAGTGAAAGCAGACATTTGTGGCTTACTCCCAGCCTTAAGGGGAGCAAAACAGACTTGTTAACACAGACAAATTCGTTGCAAAATAACTCTCACGATAGAGATAGCTAATATATCCATCACCTCACAGAATTGCCTTTTGTTTTTGTACCAAGAATACTTGAGCTCTCTCAGCAAATTTTGAGTCTACAGCATACTATTACAGTCTGTGGTCACTGGTGTCTTTTCTTATGAGAGCGCTAATCCCACAATAAGGGTTCCATTCCCTGGACCTAATCACAGCACAGGGGTTCTACTTCCTGAAACATCACCTTGGTGATTAAGGTTTTGACATAAGAACTTTGATGGGGAGGGCACAGCTTTTCAGTCTATATCCTTTCCTGCCAATGTGGGGAGAGGTAGCATCAAAGCCAAAACAACTTTCCCCAACCGTGCCCTGGTTGTATACAGAATGCCTTTAGAAGACTCAGAAACAGGTTCTGGGGCTGAAATCTTTGTCCCAGAGTTGTAGTTGTTTTCTCCATGGTATCTTGTCAACCAAAGCCTTCTAACAGTTGGAAATAATGCTGCTCCAAATGCCTAACTTCTCAGGCAGTTATGATAACTACATGAGCCCACAGAGTTTTATATGAAGGTGGAGATCTTGACATGCTCAGGCAGAGAAGCCCCACAGTCTCAAATGGGTAGCCTTTTCCCAGAGGATTGAGGCTCTTGGAGGAGACATTCTAAGGTTAGGAGGCTATTTGAGTATCTAGGAGAAAGTACCGCCTAGCTCGATAGGATGAAAGTGACCTTGTTGGTTAGCAGGCATTGGTCCTTCAACACTAGGAGCTCTCTCAACTAGGCAGTGGGATACTTAATCAGGAAGACAGAGGTCAGGAGCTGATCAATAGGAGCAGCAGCTGCTAAATGAAAGGTTTCTTGTTCATCAGGGATCCTGAAGGTGTTTGGTTTCTCCTTATCTGGAGACACCGAGACTGATATTTAGGGACACTGCTATACCCCCAAACAGGTTCCATTATTTTGGGGTTCTTGTTTAATGTGCAACATTCACTGTTTGAGGACAGGTGTAGATCTGTTCACTGGGTCTCGTATGCTTGAAGCCCTATGATCATCAAACTTTCTTACTGCTGGCAAGGCAGACAGGGATCAGAGAAAGCTGATGAAAATATCCCAATTCTGTTTCAATTAGTCAGTTAGGCTGGTCAACAAGAGAGATGCCTACAGACTTTAATTGGTCCCAGGGGAGGAGAACAGAATGTTCTATCATGTCCTTGTTCACACTGAATTGCATTATCTGGGCCACAGGGCAGCTGCAATCTTTCCCCTGGGGCTCAGGATGTCTGCCTAGCAATAAACTCCAAATTCTGAGTTAACCTTTTTACCACCATGTCACTTCAACACAGATATTTTTCAGTGGAGTTAGCATTAGAGATGCAAAGTCTGTCCCATTTCTAAATAGGTCAGTCTTATTCCTAGAATACTAACCCCAGAGGACACTAGTATTGGGGGATGTACAATTGTATCCAGGCAGAGTGATAAGAAATAAATTAGATGAAATTTGGGTCTGTGCTGTCCTGATAATATCACCCATAATTCCATAAACTAATGCTTTCACTTCCCGTGTCTTGGAGTCTCTACAAATAAAGTAGTAATAGTTATGCTTTCTCAGAAAATAATTTGAACTCAGACAATCTATGGTAGAAATCTTGACTTATTCTAGGGGATAAAAAGAATTCATGATCAAATGGCACTTTCTTATTTCAAGAGCTTCTTTCCCCTATACATTTTCAATTTGTAAAATTTACATGCTGTGTTAGTCAGGATAAGTTAAGTTTTGCTGTGGCAACAACCCCTCAGGTCCCAAAGGCTTACTTCTCACTTTCATAACAGTCTGATACAAGTCAACTAGAGATACAAAGATAAATAAGAGCCAGGTCCACTCCAGTTGGGATTGCAGTTGGAAGATGGTGGTGGAGAAAGAGGCAAATACGTGAATTACTGGTCAATGCATAATTTCTTGGAGGTATAAATGAAGTGTATGGAAGACGGAAGCAGAGGGATCAACTCTGGAAGAGTCAGGTGAGAATCTACCAAAGAACACACTTGATAAGATGAAGGAGGACGAGGAGTTGCCAGATAGTGGTGTTGGGCTGGAGGAATTCCCTAAGAGAGATAAGGGAGCATACGATCAAATTTCCTTTGTATTTAAGCCCAGTCTAAAAGGGGAGATGCCTTCTACCCCCTGCATTGAACCTATGCTTCTTCCAAAGAAGTGAAGTCCCTGTTTCACAGTATCCCAAGTGAATGATAAAAATAAAAAGTCATAAAAGAGAAAACACATGGAATAAAGACTTTGGTAGCAAAGTAAAGAAAGATCCTCACAATCACATCCTGCTGGGGTGTTTTGATAGTTTGGGGTGGCATATCTGCTGTCATGCTCAATTATCTTGCTGGCAAAGCCCGAGGGTGATGGCTTTTTGAAGTTCCCTCTCATGCATTATATACAACCCCATCACCCTGGAAGACTGACATTTGGACAAAACATTAGAATCTATGCCTCAAGTCATTATTTCCAGAAAATGGTAAGACATACAGTGGATCTCTCTGGATGGTGCTAACTCCTCAAGGGCTTGAATGTCTACTTTGTGATGTGGGACCTTTCAAAAAAGGTTACTGGTCATAATATCTTACATTTACATATATCTTAAAAATTGAAAAGTTCCTTTAATTACCCATTAAGGGACACCATTATAAAAATAAAGACCAGTATTGAGGAGGGTGAAGGGAACTGGGCATGCTTTTACATTATTAGGAGAAAATGTAAATTGCTGCAGCCTTTTTGTTGGACATTTTAATAGTGCCTACTTTTTAACTTTTCTAATACTCCTAGAAACCTTTCTGTTATATTTGTACAAAAGCCAAAGATAATCATGTAAGTGGGTTGTTTGCAGTATTTTTTGAAATAGAAAAAAGAAGGGCTCACTATCTCAAAAGGGGAATATTCACATACTTCTAAAACTATGAAATGTCATGCACCTATTGAAAATGAGATAAACCTGATATCTCAAGATAGATGGATGTCAATATAAAATGCTTAGTAAAGATTCTAAGTGTGTGTGTGTATGTGTTTAGGTGTACTTACAATTAACTTAAGCATAGGTATTACATCTACAATATCAGAGGTCACCTCTTTGGAGCAGATTTGGGATTTGAAATTTGCATTTTACATATTTCCTAATGCAAAAGCAAAACCAGCACCTTGCCCCACTTTAATAGCAGGCACATCACCACCCAAACTCAGGAGGAACATAAACAATGCCCACCTTTATCAGGGTCATCCTGTCCACATACACCAGACAAATAAATGGAATTTTAAGCCAGTTCCTCTATGTTTCTAATTCCTTAGAAAACAGTTTTATCCTGACTTCACCATGGCTGATGTTTACATTTAACTTTGCACATGTGCTAGTCATTTGTGAAACTGCTGTTTATCCAACATGGATAACAAACCTGCAAATCGGTGTCTTTTCGTCATGTGTGTGTGTGTGTGTTTCTACTTGGTAAAAGCTATCCTTCTGTAGCAGTAGTTCTCAGCAATGGTTGGAATCATGTGAAGGATTTTCTTTTTTAAGTACTGCTATGTAGATCCTTCCCTTGGTATCCTGATTTTGTTGGTATAGGGTGTACACAGGATATCAAAATTTTTTAGTGTTTCCCAGAAAATTCTAATTCACAAACAAGGTTGAGGACCACCCTTCTAAAATACAGACTCACTTGCAAAACACCTTTGCAAGTAAATACTTTTATTTTCTAAGTGCTTTTTCCAAACTTTAAAAACAGTCATGAATTGTTTTATAATTACAGATGCTCCTGTATTTATGATGGATACACTGACATACCTAGTGCAAGTTAAAAAATCTTAAGTAGGAAATGCATTTAAATCACCCAATCTGCCCCACATCTTCGCTAAGCAGTCCCGTTTCTGGAGGGTGTTGTTGCCCTGCTCTTTGGGAGTTGCCATTTGACTGGCTGCTGTGTTAACTGTCAAGCATCACGAGGGAGTATCACGTATACACATATTGCTAGTCTAGGGAAAGATCATAAATTTACATTCCAGTATAGCTTCTACTGAATGTGCATTGCTTTCACATCATATTAATGTAAAAATGTATTTTTATTTGCATTTCCTTTATGGCAAATGCAAATTTTGTTGCATGTGTCCTCATGTATTTATTAGCCATTTGAATTTATTCTTATGAGAACTGTCATTCAGTTCATTTTCCCATTTATTAATTGGATTACTTGTTCCTTTTGCTGTCTAGGTTTTTTTAAAGCTCTTTGTATATTCCAGATATTAATCCTTTATCTGTTGAATAGCTGGAGAAGAATTTCTCCCATTCTGTGGGCTGTCTCTTGATTCTGGTAATTGTTTCTTTTGATGTGCAGAAACCTTTTAATTTGATGCATTCCCATTTTTCACTTCTTGCTCTTATTTCCCAGCCAATTGGAGTCCTATTTAAAAAGATTTCTTTGCCTTTGACTTAAAATTTTTTTCATTATTTTTTCCTGTAGTAGTTTCAAAGTTTCAGATCTTATGTTAAGATCTTTGATCCATTTGGAGTTTTTTTTTTACAGGGTGAGAGATAGGGTCTAGTCTTTTGCCTGTAGATAACCAGTTTGCCCAGTAACATTTGTTGAAGTGGCTGATTTTTTTCTCCAGTGTTTGTTTTTGGCTTCTTTGTCAAAGATCAGATGGCTATAGCTGTGTAGTTTTATTTCTGGGTCTTCTATTATGTTCCATTGATCTTCTTGTCTGTTTTTGTGCAGGAACCATGCTGTTTTTTTTATTATCATGGCTCTGTTGCATCATTTGAAGTCTGGTATTATGATCTATCCAACTGCTCCTTTTGTTCAAGATTGCACTGACTATTCAGGGTCTTTTATTCTTCTGTATGACAGAGGGGGTGAACTTGTCCAAAGTACTCTGTACACATGTATGGAATTACTACAGCGAACCTCCTTATACTATTAATGCCTTCTAATTCAAAAGTATAATAAAACTATAAAAAATAAAAGATGAAAAACATAAAATATTGTAAGTTGAGGACTGTCTCATAGAAATTAATTTTTAAATGGTCTTTATGCAAAGAAGTAAAAAAGAAGGAAGAAAACCTACATATAATTGTATTTTTAACCTGATTTTTAAAAGTGTCTGTTTTCTCAACACTGTGAAGTTGGCAAAGATGACTACCTCATATCCATGTTATAAAGGAGAAAAGGCTGAGAGAAGATAAATGACATGTCCAAGTTCATCAGTCCTAAGTAGCAGTATTGGATTTCAGTCTAAATTGTCTCAACTTAAGTGCTTGATTCTTTTTTTGGGGGGTGTAATACTGGAGTTTGAACACAGGGCCTTGTACTTGCTACACAAACCCTGTTCCACATAAGCCACAACTCCAACCCCCCTCCTTTTGTGCTTTAGTTTAATTTTCAGGTAGGTTCGTGCTTTGGCCCTGAGCTAGCCTCAGACCATATCCTCCTACTTATGCCTCCCATGTAGTTGAGATTCTACAGATGTATACCACCATGCCCATCTTGTTCTTTAAGATAGGGTCTTGATTCTTCCCCTTCTTGGTCTGGTCTCAAACCACAGTCCTCCTATATCTGCCTCCCAAATTGCTGGATTATAGGTGTGCACCACTGTATCCAGCAGGTCTAAATTCTTTGTAGTTTTTATTTCATTGCCAACACCATGAGCTAAGATCTTGCCTTGAATGAGAGTTCTACCAACCCATTCCAAGAAGCTGGGAGAAAGGAATATCCAGTGGCAATGACACCTGGTTAGAAAGGACAGGACTCATGCTTCAAGTCTCACTCTTCCATTTGCAGTGATGTGAAATGCTACTTTCCCTACTGCTCCTCCCCCATTCTGTACTGTCCTATGGCCAGGGAGGTGGGGTGGTAGGGGTGGTGGTGGTAAGCAGAAGCTACATGGGGCCATTGAGTCCTTGAAATGTGTCCAGTGTGACCCTGATTGAGGAACTAAATTGTTAATTTCATTTAAATTAAAATGTGTATCACCACATAAGACAACTGGTATTGGACAGGTCAAGTCAGGGGGTTCTTAGCAGACACCCCACCCACCTGAGAATTATTACACAATGGGGAAGACTTATTTGCCCACACTGTGTGAAGGGAGATAGCTTCAAAAATTGGAAACATAAAGTCAGCTCTGTTCACCATGGCATCAGCAATCTAGCTACGACATTTCAAAGCTGCAGCTAAACTAACATAGTCATCACACTCTATGAGGTCACCATTTCTCCCATGCTGTTCTCTCTCCACATCAAATGCCAGTCACAATTCTTTACTGTGATTTTCCCCACCCTTCAGGACATAGCTGATTGTACCTTCCGTGTAGCCCTCTTGAATTCTTCCACCACTTGCTTCTCAGTTCTCTGGTGAAATTTATGATTCTCCTTGCACTTCCAGCATTCATCTCATTACATTATGGTTGCTGACTGAGCTTTACTAAAAAGGCAGTCCTTTGGTGGAGAACAACACCGGAGGTCTGGAAACCCAGCGAAGGGGCCACCAATAGCCAGGCTGGAGGTGTGTGTGTATATGCGGAGGGGAGTCCTCTGAGAAGCAGATGGGAAGGCAGGATAATGTTTGCAAGGACATTTTTTGGGGGAAACACCTGTAATAGAAAATTGTCCAGGAGGGAGGAGAGCCAAGACCACATGGAAAACACTTGATGGGTTTCAAAGCCACATCTGTGCCCTGAGTTAGTTACACTTCCCAAAGTCAGAGATCCAAGAGGTGCGTTTGCAGCTGCAGAAGAAGGTGATCCATTAAGTTGAAATACCTATGAAATCACTTAATGACTGATTAAGCACCATCCAAATCATTGTTTTTGCTGTAAATCTCTAGGAACAATTACAGTGGTTGCAACAGACACCTTAGAGTTAAGAAAGCCTGCAGATGGAAATTAACCAATTAAACCACAGATGTTTGTGAAATTGAATAAGAAGTGTTGAGTGAAATAAAAGTTTTAATTTTGCTATCAAAAGCTCTTTCTAAATGCATTTAGACCTAGATGTAGTGACTGACTGGTGAAGGTGTTGGCTTGCCTTTCCCTCTGGTATTTAAGATTGAGAAGACCAAGCAACAAGGGTTAAATATCGTCATGTACTTTTCAATGTGAATGCCACAGGGAATTAGACCTCTAAGAGGAAAGTGAGTGCTTTTGAGGAGCATATGATTCTATTGGAGAAATGAGACCAGCACTTATAAATGACAGAAATAACAATAGCTACAGCTTTGTCATTTTGAGAGATTAACCTGTTCAGACAAAGGAAATAGATTCATCCTTGACCAGGAAACCAGCCAGAACCCATCCTAAGACTATACTATATCATTGCTCTAGTCAGGGTTAAGTAATTGACAAGCCCTTGAAATGACAAAGACAAAATAAAGATGAGAGTAAAATCAGTGAGCTGGAAAGAGCAGGAATCTGAAATGAAAATGGTATCATTAGGGGTCCGAGGAGGATCATGCTCGGGGTTCTGGAAGCAAAGCCCCACCCATCACTCAGTCCTCTGGAATAAACTCATGTTCTACTCTGAGTTTCTGAGCCACTGAGTTGAACTTTGATCATGTCATCCTTTCTGTTTCTTAGGAGAGGGGCAGTTTCTGTCTTCTCTAATCCATACACGGGTATAGTCAATACCTCCCACCCTAAGCTCGAGCCTCATATACCCTTTTCAGGCAGAGGGAGGCTTAGGCTCAGTCATATCGGTGATAAACACTATAGTCACTCTAGGGAGGTGTCCCCAGCTGCCCCTACTGGAGGGCAACCAAGTGAGTAATCCTGCTGGTGTCACATGGTATAGAACTGAGCTGGCTTGTGCTTGTGCCAGGTGCATGGCCACGAACGAGGTTGTTCACAACACTCACAGACCCTGGAGGGATCTGGAGATCTGTCTTGGGGTCTCATAGATTTAACAATTGAACTTACAGATGGAAAGCTTATGACACAGTGAACAGGCAAGTGATGCTGACATCACTTCCTAGAGAAGGAGTTCCTGGAAAAACGTTGCCCAGGAATCTCTACCAACCCTATCACACCTGCTGCTTTCCATGCACTTCCTTGTCCTCCTCACCACTGTTCCTCCTGCTGACACACAGATGCTAGAAGCTTTCCCACCCATGGCAGAGGGGGGATATAGCAATCTTCAAGGTTTAAGATGATACAAAGGCTGAAAGCCACTGTAAGGATCTTCAGGTGAGCAGACTCTTTCCCTTGGCATTGGTTCGGTGGCTAGGATTTTGAGGATCAGCATGGCAGATACAACACCATGCTGTATGCAATCTCACCCCAAGGGAACTTTATTTCAGTTTGGATATTTGCTCTGGATTTTAGAGTGTTCCTTCAATTTGATCTTCCATGTCATTAGTTTGAGTCTCAACTGTATGTCTGAATCTCCTACTTTGTCATATGCTGTTTCGTCTCCCCCTCTCCTATTCCACCTCTTCTTCTTCTTCCTCTCTCTCCTTCTCCCTACCCCCTTCCTGGATTGACTTCTGTCCCATTCACTCAGGCAGTTTATTTCATTAGCCATTGTCTGGGATGCTCTGCTTGATTTTCTTTTTCTGTTCCCCTTTGAATGCACTGTTATTTTCCTTAATCTGTTCAGAGGCTCAAGTCCAAGACCTGGGGTGCTCTAAGTGACAGATCATCAGCAGATGGTAGCAGGTGCAGATGCTGCCTGTCCCAGTGTTCTGTGGTATAGCAGCATGCAGGTTACCATTTCCAATAGGAAGCCATTTTGTTTTCTGATATTCACTGAAAAGGCCAATGGTGTCTAGTTTCAGAGGTAGGGGAAACACAAGCAGTAGCTTCTGAATTTGAGAAGTATGATAAATTGGGACCACTCATGTATAAGCATGAGCTTTGATTTTATAACTCTTCATTTCCTTTTTAACCAATTTTTCCAGCAATTTTTATGGGAAAAACATTTGCATTTTATTCTGAAGAATAGCTCAGTAACAAAGAACAATGTGGGGACATACTACTCATTTTACAGATGAACAGATAAAACTACAGTTAATTGAGGGTCACCAGATTCTTGACAACATAATATGATTTAGAGATTAGGTCATCTGGTCTATCACTCAGTGTCCCTTCTTTCAGAACAAGTAAGATGTACAAAGTTTATACACACAAGTGTGCTTGTAAACACATGTGTGCATTCATGTGTTTACCCACACATACACACAGAAATTAAATAGATGCATATATGATTTTAATGTAGGAGAGAAAATCTAGCTCCATAGTTGCTTCAGCTCCAACTAGGTCTGGGACTAGCAAATCACTTCTCTTTTATGAACCATGGCATCAGAAAAAATGAATTGATGAACTTCCAAATTATCTCAAATTCTATCATTTTAAACATTTGAATCCCTAGAACTAAGAAAATAGTCCCAGAAGCAGAAGACTCTGGTCCTTTCCATCGAACCTCACTGTGGTGTAGCTCACAGCACTGCCTTCCCAGCTGCTGAAAAACTGTTCCTAGAAAAGCCACAGGGATATTTTCCAGGTTTCTCTCTCTGAGGAGATACAACAGAAAGCAACCCAAAGTGTTCTACTTGAGTGTGTCTGTGGATCCCCAAATATCCCATGAATCCTCTTCAATGGCCTATAAGGGAGAGCTCCCAAAGTAAAGATGGCCTTTAGTGTTGAGCTCAATTTCTTTATGACCTGGAATGTTTAGTTGCTAATGTTCAGCTACCTGGTATTCATCTACCTGAGCAGGTCACCTATTAACATTCATTAAAACATTGGCACAGATGAATTAATCAAATTGGCCTTGTGTCACCCACTTAAGTAAATAATTGCTCAGAGGAAATGAGACTCAAATAGTAGGGTAGAGAGGAAAATGGCTGCAGTTATTGTCTAGGGGGATTTATACAAGAGAACAGAGGTACTGGTAGTGGATAGCTAACAGGAGTGCAGGTCAATAGAGAGTAAAGGAATCTTTCCTGATAATGACCATCATCACTGCCCACAATGGCTGCCAGAATTTGGGATGTGTCAAAGAACAAGAGGACTAACATCTGCAATGGTTGTAATCTTGGGCCCGTAGGAGACTCCTGGAGATACTCTGTCCTAACCTGCTCCCAGATAAGAAATTACCTGGGTCATCTTTAAGAGACAACTACCATTTATTGAGTACTAGGTATCATTTCTAAACCTTACAACACTCTTAAAGATAAGAACAATTCTATCTTTTTCTTGTGAGAACCTGGGGCTCAGTGAGGTAATCTGCCCAATGCCACCCAATAAGAATGCAAGTTTATCTGCCTCTACAGTTGATGTCTTTCCCATTCTCCTGGAAAGCCTGCTCATGCAAGATCTACAGACCTCCAAGAAATGGTGACTCTGCAGATTGCCAATGTTACAAATATCAAGGAAGATCCTAGAACTGGATTGGAAGCCCCACCCATAACCTGTACAAGTCTCTTTTTTTTTCCATATGTCCTCATTGTAGATAAAACCCAACTGATTATTATACTCCTTCATAAAGATATTCTAGGTCCTTGTTTTCAGGAACCGAGTTTTTGCCTTTCATTGATAATAATTATGTTTCTGATGCTGCGATTTAAGCTGTGGTTTCTTGGGTGAGTCTGTACAATGACAGTAAAAGTCCTCTCTTGGTCAAAGTGCAGCCTCCCATTGAGACCTACCATGACAGCTCCTCCACAATGTTCTCCAGTGCTTTCTGTCCCCATGCTGTTTGTGTGTATTACACTTATTATGACATTTGCGCTACTTTCCCTTGTACTATTAGTTTTAGCTAAGTTTATGTATCAATTTAAATGGGCTATGGTGTGCCCAGATTAAGCATTTTTTCTTGGTGTGTCCATGAGGTTGTTTCTAGATGAGGTTAGCATTTGAATGGGTGGATTTAGTAAAGTAGATTGCATTCCCCAATGTGGTTGGGCATCATCCAATCCATTGAGTTCGTAAATAGAACAAGAAGTGCAGGAAAGAGGAATATGCCCTTTTCCCTGACCTACTGATTGAGGTGACACATCTCATGTCATCTCCAGCCATTAGACTGTGATTTATATAATTGACTCCCATTGTTCTCAAGACTTGGACTGAGAATTATATCAACAGCTTTCTGGATCTCCATTTTACCTACAATGGATCAGAGGAATTAGCTTCTATTATCACACCAACCAATTCCATATGTGTATATGTGTATGTCTGTGTGTGTGTGTGTGTGTGTGTGTGTGTGTGTGTGTGTGTGTGTGCATATACACAGCTCTATAGCCATGGCTTCTGTATCCATGTATTCAACTAAATGTGGACTGAAAATATTGAAAAAATGTGTTTATACTGAACTTGCACATATTTTTTCCTTGTCATTTCTTTTGAGATTAGGTCTTGCCATATAGCCTAAGTTTTCCTGGAACTTGCTATGCAGCCTAGGCTGGCCTCAAACTCATGATCCTTCTGCCTCAATCTCCCAAGTGTTGGAATTACAGGTGTAAACCACCATGCCCAGCTTGACATTATTGTCTAAAAATATATTACAGAAACTATTTACATTGCATTTACATGTATACTTTCATGACCTACCCAGTCCTTTCTCCACTCTGTTACTATGACTCTACTATCTGACTCTATTAGCTGACTCAAGAGTCCAACACTGCTCAGTTATCCTGGGAAACTTCTGAACAAATGGTTTATAATGGTTACTCAGTTTTCCCAGGGTGATGTCAGTGCAGGGCCAGCAAGTCAGGCAAAAACTCATGAGCCTTCAAGGAGAAAGTTCCATCTGGATGGTCAATTTTGTACTTTAATATGATGAGTTTGCCTCTTGGTGAGTAAAGCTAATAATCACAACTAGTAGATAAAAAAGGGTGAAAGAATGGTTTATAATTTGCAGCGAATAAGGAGAATACTGTGAATAATTACCAAGGCAGTGTTCTCTTTGAACAAAGAAACCTAGGGGTTTTTATTGGGGAAACTCGTTCATATTCATATCAGAAAAACTGGTCATCACATGTAGAGGCGGGCACATCTAAGCATGCCCAGTTCTAGGTCATTTATCACATGGTCAAAACTTGGCTGGCATGACTGCCTCTGGACTGAGAGTTTAGTATTATAACTAGCAAAGTTTATTCTAGGTTACCTAAAAAGAATGAGTCAGAGTAACTTGACGATTTTGGCTGCTTTCTTGTAAGTTTTTCCAAAGGCTCTTAGCTGAAACAAAAACAAAACAAAACTTGGAAGACTCATTAACTGTCTTTTAAAGGGGCAGACACTTTTCCCCTTGTAAGTATGGGAGCTTGCCCCTAAAAGTGTCCACCTAGTGGCTCACAGAATCAATCCCTCATGGATAGGGAGGGACAACTGTGTGCATATATCTATTTATCTATCTATCTATCATCTCCTATTTCTTCTCTTTCTCTGGAGAACCATGATATATATATATATATATATATATATATATATATATATATATATATATATATATATATATATATATATATATATATATATATATATATATAAATTTATCTACTAGAATAATTGCCACTATTAAGCAGAGAATGAGTCTTCTCAATGTAGCTGGATAATTTGCAGTGAGATTGATTTCTGCATTGGTCTTGCTGATTTAAGTTTTCTCCGTTATATCCTACAAAGATACCCAAACCTTTATACTGTTTTGACTGATATAGTTATTAGTGACTTTGGACACAGGGCCTAAAACAGATGCCACCAGAGTCCAAGAAATCAACCTCTATGGAGGCTTCTGGGGGAAACACTCATCTGTACACATTGGGTAAATTTTCCAGAGTAGAGGGGATCAAAGAGTTGGAATGAATAAAGTCTTCTTGCTTAGAAGGAAGTAGTTTTCTTAAAGGCAAGATTCTCTAACTTCTGTAAGTATTGAGGCCTAGAACTTAGCTCCCATGAGGAGAGGGTGGACTCTCAGAAGAGACTTGTGTCTTGGGTCTTACACGCTTAGGGAAATGGGACACTAGCTGAGTGGACAGACCTGTGCCCTAGTCTGGCAGAGGACAGCAGAACCATCTACCTTTGAAGCTCAACAAACAGGTTACTAATTACAGTTTGGACTGAAGTTTTCTGAAATTCCAGAAACCTGAAGTGGGTAAGCTCTCTAAGATTTAAGAGGGAAAGCAGCCTCCCCTAAATGTAAAAAAATATAGATTAGATTTTGTAGTTATCTTGAACAGTGAGGGTTGACAGCAGATTTAATTTAATTTAAAAGAATTTTACAGTTATCCTAGTTGAGTGTAAAATGCATATCTTATTTTTCTTCACCCTTCTTGACTATCCAAAACTCTGACTCTCTGGTTCGGAGTAGCAGCTCAGTATATCTTTTGGGATACTTGGAGGGCAGTGTTCATGTCCAGCTCAGATTCTGTAATTTTCTAGGACTCGTTATATTTACAGTTTAGGTTCATATGGCAAAGATTAAGGGAAGAAGCAGCAGGATGTGCACTGGGCAGAGTCCAGTGTAGGCTTCTCAGTCCTTCCCTTTCTGGGACTACACAAGACATGCTTTTGCAATAGAAATGAACTATAGGGGCATGAGCAGAATGGAAGGACTGTAGGGAAGCTTCTTCCAGTCTTAAGAGTTTGAGGCTTTTATGGAGGGCTGGTCATGTCAGCATACCTTTCTATATGATTATCCATGGTAACCAAAACTCAGGATTCCAACAGTGAAACCTGGTGCATTTGGAATCCTGGTGAACAATCCTGGCAGGTCGTGACATGTACAGCATGGCCCTTCTCCAGCCATACACACCATCATCAATCAGTGATATAAGGAACACCAGGGTCTGGCCAAATGTCAATTGTGGTTCTGGTCTCGCATAGGGATATGAAATGGGCAAGAACCCAGATGTGCTGTGTTAATTTTTTCCTCATAGTAACAAATTAGGGTAAATATGAGATAGTTATAAAGATATAAAAAGAGAGTTATTAGTATCCCCAAATATGTAAGTACTGGAATACCACTAGTTATGGTTCTGGTCAGGATCTTGTGTGTGTGTATGTGTGTGTGCATGTTTGTATGAGAGAGAGAGAGAGAGAGAGAGAGAGAGAGAAAGAGAGAGAGAGAGAAAGAGATTGAGAGGGACTGGAGTCTGGAGTTTGAACTCAGGCAGGCACTCTGCAGCTTGAGCCATACCACATCCTGCTCATGCATTAACACACACATACACACACACACACATACACACACACACAAAGTTTTTAAAATTATTTCTGTACATATATGTTAGCCATAGAGAAAACAAAGCTTTGTTGAAATATATTGTTGACATTAAACATATCATCTCACTCATCCAGGGCCCTTCATGGCTGAGCTAGTGCACTTCCCAAATGTGCACTCAGACCTTATACATCTCATCACTTTGCATAATTGGTGCTCACTTATTGATGGATCTCCCTTGCTAGAAGGAGAGCTCCTTGAGTACTTAGACTATGTCTTGTTCATGGATGTCACTTCAGGCCCTGGCATATGAACTGTAACCTACTATATTCTTAATAAATATTTTTTAAACGATCTAGTGAGCAATCAAATGAAATTTCCTTATTTGTAAACAAAGATTCTTTCCTTGTCAAAAATCTACACATTATGGATCATTGCTTTGCAATGATTAAAACTGAACATTACATATAAAATCTGCAAGTAGTACTACCTTGTGAGGTTGAGACTTTCTTCTTACACATTTTATAGTTGATGGGAGAGAAGCTAGAGATTCTTATAAAACTAGAACTGGATGGTTTAGTTTCAACAATCATATTATTCCCAGAATGTGAGTCTACACGAGAATCAGAATTCCCCAGTTCAAGTTCTGTCCCCCATGCACACTATTTCCCTGACATTTTGAGGGCAGGTAGAATCACCAGCTTTTGTTACTTTCCTTCTCCTTAATTCATCTGTCATTTCTTTTGAGTTTGGCTTTGTAACATTTTACTTTTTAAAAAATTTCCCTCTATTTCTCCCCATAGGTAGTTTTTAATGGATAGGTTGCTTCTTACTCTGGAGAGTTAGAACACTGTGCTAGATGTGGCTGCTGCCTGCAAAGGGACAGCAATCCAGAGAATTCCATGATCCTTCAGAGTGAGCTAAACTCTGAAAACCTGAAAGTCAAAGGAAAATGCTTTAGAATCTTCTGGCCCGCCACTTAAATTTCATTTTTAAGTGGCAAGGTCTGTAAAAAAGGGTCAAAAC
Organism: Castor canadensis; assembly: GCF_047511655.1. Lineage (NCBI taxonomy): Eukaryota > Metazoa > Chordata > Mammalia > Rodentia > Castoridae > Castor > Castor canadensis. Next base: position 112,889,298 of record NC_133396.1, read on the forward strand.
TAATTTAAAAAGTATTGCTTGTGAGGTTTGAAACTAGCCAATTCAACAAATCCAAATATAAAGCTAAAAAAAATGGTTCTTTTTTCCTGTTCAGTTGGCATAATTGGGAGATAGGTCAATATACTTATAGTGTCAGAGTGTTGTGAACTTGACCACATTTCATAAGCTTTGACTAAAATGTATTCAAAGTATGCTGACAATTTGCCCTGAAAGTATAAAGCAGAATAGAACAGTTTGTGGTCCCATTTTATTTTCTCTAAAAAAGGAGAACAGATAATAGAATCCATATTAACTTTAAGGAGGATATTCTGTAAATCCACCTCATCACCACAACCTCACTCCACCCCTACCCAAATATATTGTAACCCATAACGTTTGGATTCCAAGCTTTCTAAATCAAAACCGCTTGGAGCATTTTCATTTATCCAACTTATAATCTTTCTTAAAGAAATATTCCTCATACATAATGATTGCAATATTATTTTTCTATCTAAGTCCTAGACTTCCAAGAAATAGAATCATAAGTGTTCCTCTTACCCATTGCAATTTGCTCCAAAGACCAGTGGAGTACACCACAGTAGGTTTTCTTGCAATAAAATTTCCTGGGTAACCATCACTTAATTATTTATGGAAAAATTAATGCATGTTTAGTGTAGACTGGGGACATTAAAACAAAGTAGACAATGGATTTTTGAATTCCACAGACTCAGTTTGGGGTTCTAGATTTGCAACTTACTAGCAATCTTACATAGTCCAAGATATTTAGTTTCTATGAGATTCGGTTTCTTTCTTTGTAAAATGAACACAATAATAGCTATATCACCACCTGTGGTAAAGATTGCATTGAATAAAAGAATGTGTGTATTTTTTTTGTCCTAGTACCTGGCTTATAAAAATGACCAGTAATTGTTACTTATTACTATGAGAACAATGGAAGGAGTTTCATGGAATGACATAGCATGATTCCCACCTAGAAGATACCTCTTCTCTAGTTTGGTAGTCAAAACCAACATCCACAAAATATGATGAGCTTGATAGTATTGAAACAAATACTCAATTATTTGATTCTGTATAGATTGTTGAGTTTATTAATAGGATTTGTATTCTAAAACATAAAAATACTGTGGCTATTAAATACAAAATCAAGTCATTTACAATCAGTTAAATTTATTTCAAATTACAAATTAAATAAATAATATTTTGTGTGTTTTTTATTCCAATTCATGTATTTCTAAATACTTAAATAGCTAACAAAAAGAAAGAGGGCTATTCTTTCCCATGCAATCTGAGACTACATGTTGGTTGAGGGCATTTCCAGGTAGATGAGCTAAAAGTTATCTTTTTTGGAATTTTCTTGTGGGTCTAAAATTAATGTTACTCTGATGGTCATAGCTGTCAAAGATGATACACAGACAAGGGGAAAAACTACAAGCTAGACAGCAACCCAGAATCAAGCCCCATTCCTAAATTCAGGCTCTCTTGTCTAAGTGAGTTTTTGTCGGCTGAGGGTCCAGGAAATATATTCATCAAATGTTCCAAGCACAATGTCACCCTCCCTATAATTTTAGAGCAAATAAAACCTCAATGAGTGGCAGGTATGAAACACTGCGGACAGGGTCAAGACCATTTAGAGGCTCTTGCAGACCCTCATGTACTCACCAGGGTAAGACGAGTTGTGACTGGCCTCTGTTTGACAGGGAGGTCACTGCCTGGAGACATAGGACCAAAGTGCTTGGTGAGACTTAGTGACTGCTGCAAGGTCTGGCTCTGACTTTGCACTTTTATGAAGGGTTACAGTTGCTCTCCACCCCCATCCTATTATCTGGCTATGGATTAGGACATAGATATTAACACTGTCTCCAGGAACAAATTTAGAATCAGGGATTGTTGAGGTTAGAGGGCCCTTAAAGATCACATAATCTAAGGAGCCTTCTGAAGTCTGAGTCCCTCCTGCTGTATTATCCCAAGCAGCTAGTCACTCTGCATGAGAACAGCTGCTCAAGGGGAACTGAACCCTCTTCATACACATGATTTTCTATTTCAGGACCAGTCTTGTAGATATCCATCCACCAATATATTGAAAAGTCCTTGGAGTTACCTTTGTGATCCCAACATCTAGTGCAGAATCCAGCACATCATAAATGCTCACTAAATAAAAATTGTAAGTAACCATTATTGAGTGCTTGGTATATACTAAACCCTACATTAAAAACTTTGCATTGACTCATTTAATTATCAAAATAGCCTTTTGTGATAAGTACTGTTATCCTTTCTTTTGCCAAATAATTAAAAACAAGAGACTCAACGATTTTAAACAAATTGACTAAGGTCATGTAGCTAGTTAATGACAAAGTGGAGATTTAATGCAAATGTGTAGTTCTGAGTTTGCATTGCTGTTTGGAAGTAATGGGGTTTGAAATCAGTGCCTCGTGTTTGCTAGGCTAGCACTTTACCACTTGAACCATGCCCTGCAGTCTTTTTGTGTTTAGGTTGTTTTTCAGATATGGTCACATACTTTGCCCAGTCTTGGACCCAGATCTTCCTACCTCCACCTCCCATGTGGCTGGAATTGCAGACATACATCACTATACCCAGCTTGTTTCTGAGATAAGGTCTCACTAACTTTTGCCCAAGCTGGCCTGCAACCCTGAACCCCTGATCTCTGCCTCCTGAGTACTAGGGTTACAAGTGTGCACTACCATGGCAGGTCTGAGTTAGCATTCTTAGCTGCTACTTTAGATGAATGGAAAAAAAACATAAATGAATAAATGAGAAAAAAACAGTACTTCTGCCATTGATTTAAATACTCATTTTTAGCAAGTCAAATCCCTCTTCCATGTGACATGAGTCATGTTTAAAGACAGTCTCAAGTTATTTTTCCCTCTTCTTCCATTTTTTTCAAGTTATGTATCATTCCTCACATGAGCAATTGGTCTTGAATCCCTTTATCCTTCAAATATCTTGTAGGATTCAATAAATAAATTGGTTTTTTTTTAATAGTCAGTTTTCTGTCTCTATCACAAAATAGATGAGCTAGTCAACTTTTAAAGAACAAAGGTTCATTCTGGTCCACAGTTTTGGAAGTTTCAGTCCAAGATCAGTTGGTCACATTGCTTTGGGCTCGTGATGAAGCAGCACATCACAGTGGGAACACGTAGTGGAGCAAACCTGCTCATGTCAAAAGCCAGGGAGCAAAAGAGAGCAGAAAGTGGGCTAAGATCAAGCCCCCCCCAGTGACCAGAAGCCCTCCCACAAGGTCTCAAGGTTCTATTATCGCCCAGTAGCGTTATCCTGAGGATCAAGCCTTTAGCCCTGGGCTTTCCAGGAACATACAACATCCAAACTATATTACTTTTAAAGTGGTAACATGGTACCTTTAACCCTGTCCAATTTAGAAACCATCTGGTGAGGCTATTTCTCAGTAGCCTTTTCAATGAGCCAAGCTTCTTCCAAACAATGGCTCTTGTGAGGAGGGTAATGGTAGCACTACCAATCAACTTCCAATTTCTCCCTGACTGCTTGGACCCTCCTGCCCTATAGTATGTAATATTACAGTTCTGCTCTGATCACCACCAGCACATAAACCTGGACTCTGTGTAGATGCCATAATGATGACCTCTGCATTGCCTCATGGGCCTGGACCCTGAATTTTATCACATCAGCATGGATCTCATGGAAGATTACATGTTCATTAAGAAAAATACATCTTAACTTTCCTTTATACCATCTGGGGTACATGTATGTATGCATCAGTTGTCCTAATGGATGCGCATAACAGTCTTTTCTAAGGAACATTGATGAAATCACCCTAATTCGGGCTACAGTGCCTACAAAGGAGGCACAACTAATCAGTGACAGATCAAGAGCCAGAATGAGGACTCCAGATTCCCTCCACCCCCACCTCCAGGCCAGGGCTCATTTCATTGTACCACACAGCATTCTAGTCCAGATGTCAAGAAAGCTGCTTCCCACTCTTGGCCCTGCAGGCCTCTCTGTCACTGATTTAACACGAAGGGGCTGCGAGATCTGAGGAGTTATAAATAAGACTCATGCTGGCCCCAGGAAGGAAGGAGATGAAGTGGTCTGCCAAATTACCATTTTTCATGAGGCCAGCCTACCGCTTTTTAACCCCAGGTTCTCAGGATGGAATTCTCATTCACATTGCCCTCCTCTCTTCTTTTATGAATTCACACTGAAGTAAAGGTATTGAGGGTAGCTGTAACATCTACACTGTCAGATCTATACAGCCACATCTTCATTTTATCATCCCTGTCTCCTAAGACTCTTAAAAAGTTAACAGGAGAAAAGTGTCTAGAAAACCACTGTCTATATTTCCACAACAGAAACAAAACTTCCCATGAAAATTAGCCAGTAAACACCTGGATTGTTTACAGTAATATTCCCCTACAAAAATGTCATCCATGTAGAGGCAGGTAGGTCAATGAGTGAAACAGGCCAGGTGTAGGACATGAAAGGGAGGAGGTGGAGACTGTGCCACATTGAAAGATTCATCTCCCACCCCAGGGGCAGCTGTTCACTCCAGCTAAAGGTTGCTGCCATACCCACTAACTTCTCAAAAGAAGCCAGAAAACTAGGTTTTATAGAAAAGCTCCCAATTGTTAACATCTGCAACAAATTCAACGAAAAACAATAAAGATGCCATGTGAGACATGTGTGAGTCTCAGTCTTAGCCTATAGTCTCTACAATGCACACAAAATTGACTCTTACTGAAGAAGCATAAGCTGATATTCCATTGTACATGGCCAAGGAAGGTTTAAGTACATTGCTTGGTGGCACAGTTGGCATGTAGCAGGACTGGATTTCATCTAAGACGAGAGCCAAACTCTTTCCACTAGGTCATATTGCCTCCAACACCAAGAAGGATGTTGAAACAAGACAGTCTCAACTAACCAAATGGGTCTTGATATGTGAATTCTAAGAAAAAACATGTTTACAAGTAACCTCCTCCCAGAAATTCCTTGCTTTTTCTGGGTTTCATTATCCTCATTTGCAAAGTGAGGCACCAGGACAATAGGGCACTTAAGACTTGTTATGACTTCTAGAACTGGTCTGCAAGTCATGGAGCAGAGGCTTTGCTCTGTGAGGTATAGTATCCCTGAAAAATAGTACAATGTGCGGCATTTGGAAGAACTTCTGAATATTTCTTGTCCGAATGACAATTTTACAAAATGCATTATGAACTACTTGCAATCCATTCATCCATCCATTCATCCATCCATTCATCCATTTATCCATCCATTCATTCTCTCATTCAACCCACACAGAGGTCCCTGAGCACCTAGCATAAATATAGTGACATTTTATTAGCTCCATGAAACAACAGAAATGAATCATACCTGTTTAAGGAAGATAATGATAATAAAAGCTAAGCTTCATTATCTCTGTTAATGCATATACCAAGTACTGTTATTGGCATGTTATGCAACTTATTTAGTCCTTGCTACACTTGATTGGAATAATTATGATTATTATCCCCATTTTCTAGATGAGAAAGCTGAGCTGAAGAGAAGTTAAGAAATATGCATAAGTTCACAGTTGCTTTAGTACAGCTAAATTTTAATTTGGGCTGTCTGGCTCCAGTGTCCACATTCCTAAACACAGTGCTGCACACTAGTCAAGGAAAGAAGAAAAATGGTGTTTATTAAATCTCACTATGTACTTCATCTAACTAGGCTCTTCTGTAGACATTAACTATTAATTCCTCATAATAATTCAGCAGGTTGATACTTTTATTCTCATTGTCTTCTCAAAGAATGTAAGCAAGTTGCTCAGAGTCACCAGCCAGCAGGCAGAAACAGGCACTGAAAATGCTGAGAGAGCAGAGTGGCAGAGAGAGTGACAGGAAGACACTGAGTCCAGATAAAGGAGAGAAAAGCCCATTCGCTGCTCCCTTTGTCATCACCTTTGACTTCCCAGGATCTCAGCACCATAGGCAGGGACACTTCTGAGGGCTTGATCCTCCCTTCAGAGCCCAGCAGGCAGCAGTGCCCAGTTTTGTGTCCTGTTCTTCAAGCCTCTTACATGTTTGTGCTTCTAGCAGGTCATCTGGGTTAGACACAAGATTGCTAATCAGAAGTTTACTTCCGAATTATCTAACATTTCAGCTACAACACAGTGGCACTCCAATTCCTAAGACAGGGGTGAATTTTCTCTGAACACACACTTGGGAGGGACTGGAGGTCTGTTCTTGCTCTGAAGGGGAGGAGACAGATGGGTATTGGGCGGGGGGTGCCGCAGGATTCAGAACTTTGAGGTTCTGCTCATTGTAGGCCTGAGGCAGAGGAAGCTAAGTCAATCATCTTTTGGGCAGAAAAGTTCAGCCTACGAGCCTAGCTGCAGCTTGTGTGGCTCCTGGGGTGGATGTTAACCTGCAGTGGCAGAGCTGTCTCAAGGGATTAAACTGGGTGACTGTGTCCCAAGTTGTGGCCTCAAATGGGGATCCCCTTGGTCAACAAATGAAGCAGAAAGAATTGCTCTCTGTGTGCCTCTGATACTGCAACTTGGCTGAGTTTCCAGGAGCAAACAAATCTAAATTCCTACCAAAGTCTATACGTAAACCATTATCTCAATCACACAGAAAACCAAATGCAAACGCCGTGGTGTCTAAATACTGACCAGATGTGTGACAAACTTATTTTAAGGAAGAGACTTGTGACTCACTAAGCAATAACGCATGAGTCCTGCTGTTTTAAATCAACTTTTGATGGCTTGAGAAACCCATGTGTTGTTCTGGTAGAAAGACCACAGTAGAGTATTGGAAAATGAGTTCATGTCACAATTTTCAGCAGAACTTCTTTTTGCTTAAAGACCACACTCAGGACCATCGCAAAGTTTGACTGTTAACCCCAAATTCTGATTTCTTTTCTTTTCCTTTTTTCCCTTTTCCTTCCTTTCTTCTTTCTTCCTTCCATCCTTTCTTTTTTTTAATCTCCTATGTTCCTCTCCACTTCTCTGATATGAAAGTAGTCTATCTCTTATCCCTAAACACCTGAATTTTCACATTAGCCTCCTAACAAGGCCACCCACTGGTTCAAATCCTGCTGGTACACATATCCTCACTTTTCTGTCTTTCTCTTCCTGTAGGTCCCTCAATCCTATCTTCTTCCCCCATCTCTTCCTGATGAATGCTCTAAATTCTGTGCCAGATATTCTGCTGATGTTTTAAAAATGAGGAAGACTGAGTCTGTGCCCCTGAAATGCTAACAGAGAAGTAAAGGGGTATGTAAACCAGTAAGTGTGAGACAAATGTTGTAAATTCTACTCTCTCTTTCTCTCTCTCTGGGCCAGGTGGAATGCCCAAAGAAGGGAGTGGCCAATCTTATTTAAGGCAAATGGTCATGGAGTGGTAGGATTGGAATTGAGTCTTTAAAAGATAATGTATGTCTTTCCAGGAAAGAAAAGGCAAAAAAGGGCATTCCATGCAGAGGAGGGACAAAATTTAAAGCAACCTATCATCTAAGAGGACTTGAAAATAAGGTGGTGAAAGATAAGACTAAAGAGTGAGGACAGGGCTTGATTGTGGAGATTCACATTTGTCATCCAAAGGCCTTGTGGTTAGAAACCAGAGGGCCAGGGGAGTCTTTTAAGAGAGGACATTTTATTTTGAAAGGTCACTATGGCTAGAGGGTAGTAGGTAAATGAAAGGAGCCAGACTTACAGTGGATTTGAGACCATTAGATATGGAGTCCAATAGTCTTGTGAGAAATGATTAAGTACTGAATCAAGAAGGTAGCAGTGGGTTTGGAGGGAAGGGGCTGGATAATAAAAGTGAGGAAAACAAGAAGCAATAGGACACAGAGAGTAATTGGAATCAATACATAAAAGAAAGAAAGAAAATGAGGTCAACCTCAAGGTTTCTGGTTTCATGGACCAACATCCACTTAATCATGGGAGGTAAGGAAAACAAACTGATGGAGAGAGAATCATAGATGGAGGAATCTAGAGCCTCATGGGACCTGACACAGACATTGCCAGCAGGGAATTGGCAATGGCGATGCAGATAAGGTATTCTGGTAAATTCTGCCTTCCAGTCTCAGATTGAGAGTCACAATCCAAAAGTTGTGTTTAAACCATGATGGTAGATTAACTTCCCAAAGGACAGCATAAAGAAGTGGATAAGGCCAAAGGTAACCCAAGGAATAGCAACATTTAAGCAATAAGCAGAGAAAGAGAAATATGCAAAGAAGACTGAGAAGTAAACCAAAAATGAACTTTGTATCCAAGACAACAGTTTCAATGATGAAATGGTCAACAGTGTCATAAAACTGAGCAATCATGTGAAGTGAAGGCAGATTTTTCACACATTCTGCTCCTATCACTTTCACAGTTCTTAGAACATCATTCCTGGTCAACTATGATTGATGGTAGTTATATTGTAAGTATTTTCCATGTCTTCCTTATGCTGATTTCTTCAGTGGTGGCCAGCTCCTATTCATCTTCCTCATATCTGATTAAGTCCCACTCTTCATTTAAAGGCCACTCAAGGATTAGCTCCTCTTTGAAGTCACTCATGACTGTGATTTCACCTCCTCAGAAATTTAGTACCTCTTTTTAGAAACGGTCATTAGGTGACGGACCACCAGGACCTTTGCTGTCAATGGTAATTCCACCTCCCAAATAGGTGAAACAGACTTCGAGATAAAGAAACTTTGCTTTACATCCCCAGGGACCACACAAGAAAACTCCGCTTTCAGCAGTTAATGCCTCACCAACATGTTATAGTATTCCAGTAGTCCATGTGCTTTTTTCAGTACTGGTATTTGGTTTTGTGCTTGCTAGGCAAGTGCTCTAGCACTCGAGCCAAGTCTCCAGTCCTTTTATGCTCTGCTTATTTTAGAGATAGAGTCTCGCTTTTTGCTTAAGTCATCATAGACCAAGACCCTCCTATTTTAAGCTTCCTGGCATTGCTAGGATAATAGGTGCACACTACTGTGCCCAGCTTTTTCTGTTAAGAAGGGGTCTCATAAACTTTTTTTTCCTGGCTAGCCTGGAACTGTGATCCTCCCAATCTCAGCCTCCCATGTAGCTCGGGATGACAGGTACACACCATCATTTCCAGCTATTGGTTGAAATGGTCTCATGTACCTTTTTGCTTGGGCTGACCTCAAGCCATGGTCCTCTCAATCTCAGTCTCTCAAGAAGCTAGGATTACAAGTATGACATGCTTATTAAACACGGTTTTTAAAAATTTAATTCTTACTCCATATCTATTAGGTCAGGTAAGACCATCTCACTTTGTATTTGAACAAACCAAGTTCAAATAGGAAACATATCATTCAGGAGTAAAAGCATAATAAAAATGATAAAGAAAAAAATGATTCATCCTTTGCAGTAAGTGTTGAAACTCTTCAACTAACAAGATGTATTCACTAGTCCATTACTTCTGTAACTGATTAGTGCATACTTGGTGGCTTTAAGCAAACCATTTTATTATCTTACCATTTTAGGATAGAAGCCAACATAAGTCTTCCTGGCTGGAATCAAGGTGTCAACAGGGCTGTATTCCTTTCTCAAAGCTCTCGTGGGGAATTGGTTTCCTTGCCTTTTCCAATTTCTAACAGGCCACCCACATTCCTGGCTTGGGTTCCCTCCCTCCATTTTCAAAGTCAACAGTATTGTATCTCTCTGAAATGTTCTTCCATCGCCACATCCCCCTGTGGGCACAGCCAGAGTTTCTCTGCTTCTAAGGACCATGCGATTAGATCAGGTTCACACAGATAATCCACTGTGATCTCCCCTCCCAAAGTACACAACACACTCACAAGTGCAATGTCTCTTTCCACATAAGGAAACACTTTCACCAATTCCAGAGATCAGGATATGGACATTTGGGGAGGTTATTATTCTGCCTACCATAGAAGATGTTTCCTGGGCTTTATGTAATTCATAAAACATGGAGATGAATGACAAAATAATGTCACTTTCGCTAGGATTTCCTATAGAATATTTTATATTTTATAGCACTGTTTAGAAACATTTCATGAAAGCTGGGAACCAGTGAAGACGTTGCAACATTGTGCTCAAATGTCTCCCAAATCTATATCCCAGCTGTGACATATGGCTTAAGCGCCAGACCCATATCTCCATCTGACTATTAGCCTGCTAAACTGAACTATATTTAAAGAGCCACACATAAACCTCAAATACAGCAGGTCCAAAACAAAAGGCATCATTCTCCAGTCCTAGTCTCTTTTTTCTCTTCCTAAATTTCAGTTAACAGAGCCATCATTCACTCAGTCTCTAAACATTGATTAATGTTAGCTCCTTGTTACTCTTCATTCCACACAACCAATGGACCCATAAATCCTATTGTTTCTATTTCAGGTCTGTATTTGGAATTTGGTTTTTTTCCCACTGCCAGTATTTTTCATTAAAGCATTTTCATCAATATTCTTGAATTATTTCAGCAGGATCCTAACTTGTTCCTCTTCACCACCTTATTCTATACCACCCTTCAGTGTGACCTTTCCAAACAATGAATATGATCTTAAAGAAAAACGGAGAACAAGAGGGCTGAACAGGTTCTGCCCAGAAGTGGGGGTGGGGAACAGGAGCAGGTGGGAGGGCCCAAACAATGTATACACATGTAAGTAAATATAAAAGAAAAAAAATATGATCCCATTTCCTTCTTCTGAAGGACTTTCCCAAAATTTTCCTTCACTCTAAAAATAAAAAAAGTCTTAAGCAAATGTTTTGAAAGCATGCTCCACAGCAAATACAGAGGAAAAAAACAACTCTTCCTTTTTTTCAACCCATGCATCTATCAGAGGTGTTATGTGGCCATATCTCATGGCAACTTCTATGTTCCTATCCAGTAGAAAAAAATTGTCTCATAATTCTAATACTTGGGCAGATGTGTTTTATTCTAGCTCCTTCTATGAGCCACACAAAAATTCCAACCCCATAAACACCCTAGATTTTTGGATAACAAATATATTGAAATGAGCAGTTCAAATGTCTAGAGAGGGAATAACTCCCCAAAGCCCTTATGCATGAGCACACACAAGGAAAAGGAGGGCATCCCAGGGCTTGTTTATCCTGGCTCCTGGATCGACTGCTTAGAAAGGATGCAAAGCCAGTAATGACTAAGGTTCTCAAATATTATTTGTTACTCATATAGCATAATCACGATAAATACTCAACGGCCCACACACTATTTGTTTGTTCTGCTATTTGAACCACAACTGGATGTCTACTCAGTATGGCATCTCCATAAAAGAACTATTAGCTTGCTGAGCTAAACTATATTTAAAGAGCAGTCGATTCTATGGATCCTTTACTCTTAATTGGCAGCTAAGTTCCAATTAAATCTGCATTGTATTTAATCAAGTTAAATTGCAGAAACTGTGTGTTTGAAGCAAATTTAAAATGACTTTGTCTGGAAGCCAGTTAGACCGTTTCTTGTACTGATTCTGATTATAGAGCATAAATTGATACACTTTCTATAAGAAGACACCACTATCGATGTGTATATACAGCACAGGTTCATTGAAGTCTCACCGTTTGCCTTGGCCTTGTGGGAATCTCTAAAATTATGTACAAAACAAACAATAAGAACTGAGACCATGGAGGGTGCCTCTGCTGAGGAACATACGAACTGAATGTCAAAGTGACAGTTTATTTAATTCTAATCATCGTAATAGTCATAAGGACAGTTTCTTGACAGTTGAACAGATTTCCATATCTGCCACATAGGGATGATAACAGCTTCCCTCTCCACCTTCGTAGGGCTGACATCTGCAAATGCCAAGTACGTTCCAGCAATGTTCAAAGACGTGCACATGTTAATTCATTCAGTCTTCACAATATCCGCCATGGGTTTGTTCCCCTCACTATAAAAACAAGCAAACAAACAAACAAACAAATGTCCACTTTGCAAATGAGAAAACAGAGACATTAAGAGTTGAAGTTGCATGCTTCAGGTCACACAGTGCTTCCATGGCAGAGCTGCTTTATGAACTGTTTCTTGTCATATGATGCTGGGGACTAGAAAATTCTTTATATTGAATTTATAACTTCTGCCCAGCTGACGATGGCTCTGTCCTCTGGATCAAGACAAAATAAACATAACTGCTCATCCCCATGGCGACTCTTAAATATTTGAAGACAGCAGACATTTCCTCTCTCTAGTTTTCTTTACTCTAAGTTAACCAACCTTAGTTGAAACCATTTCAAATCTCTGCCATTTGCAGAGGCCTTCACTTTGCTTGTCCCTGAGACACAGGCACTGTCCTCACTGTGAAGACATTTGGGAAGTGGCCCTACTTAGCATTAAGCAGACCACTCCCATCCACAAAATAAACGACAAAAAGCTTATTTTTATGTTTCTTCACTTCTTACTCCATACTAGCAAGAATTACAAACATAGCCAATTGTTTTCAATGATAAAACAGCAAATATATACTATGGTTTATAACCTGCCAGTCATTATTTTGTGACTTATGTTTTAATTTATATAATGATCACAACAAACTTTTTCTACAGGTTAGATGCTGGTTTTAATCCCTGTTTTGATGAAGAAAAAAACGCAGAGAAGTTAGAGCTCGATACTGTACTCCAACTGATATGACTATGATGACTAGCTACTCATAAAGAATAATAATAGAGAATCACATTAGTTAAAATAGTATGTTTAAGGCCCTCATAGAGTATATTTTGTAGTAAGCACTTTGCCTTTTTTGTCTGAGCAACATCTTGCTTCATGAATACCTTATACAATTCTAAGATTTGAAGTTATGTGTAGTAAGAGTGACATACCTCCTTGGGCTCAGATGAGATGAATCTGCCACTGATGTTCCACTAGCCTGGATAACCCAGGTTCTTACCCAGTGATGAGGACCTGAGAATGAGACTTAGGTCAGTGGGGGCAGGCTGTCAGCCAAGGAAATATCTTGTAATGGGAGTGTCAAATATTAACTTCTTTTTTTTTGTATCCCACCCTCATATTCTCCCTTGAGTCATTTAAGAATTAACCTTCTGCAAATCTTTTGTATGAGTCCATTTTGCATTTTTTTTTATTATTTTATTATTCATATGTGCATACAAGGCTTGGGTCATTTCTCCCCCCTGCCCCCACCCCCTCCCTTACCACCCACTCCACCCCCTCCCTCTCCCCCCCACCCCCCTCAATACCCAGCAGAAACTATTTTGCCCTTATCTCTAATTTTGTTGAAGAGAGAGTATAAGCAATAATAGAAAGGAACAAGGGTTTTTGCTGGTTGAGATAAGGATAGCTATACAGGGAGTTGACTCACATTCATTAATTTCCTGTGCATGTGTGTTACCTGCTAGGTTAATTCTTTTTGATCTAACCTTTTCTCTAGTTCCTGGTCCCCTTTTCCTCTTGGCCTCAGTTGCTTTTAAGGTATCTGCTTTAGTTTCTCTGCAAATATTAACTTCTGATTTAGGCCTACTTAAGTATGTTTCATGAAATCAAGAACAGAATTTTGTTGCTGCAAGACATTTTTTTATTTTTATAAATATATATGTATGTACTCTATCATATACATGTGTGTGTATATATATATATAAGTATACACATACATTTATGTGTATTTATGCCTTCATGGTTATAGTGTCCATTTCGTGTAAAATGATGGGCTTTTTAATTGAAGACACTCCTGTAGACGCACACAGTTCTGATGCCATAACCTGATGTTACAAGAGGAAAGAAGACTACACTTGTAAAGACAAAATCCCTAGAGTAAACATTAAATAGAGTGTTAGGGGTTAACACGTGAAGTTAGGGTGGAATGGTTATGGAGAGAGAGAAAAGAAGAAGACAATACTGGAAAAATCCTAAAACCAGAGAAAAAAGTGGTGAAATCCATCCCAGGTACCAGGAACACCAAATTCCAGGTCCCTAAACACATAACAAAACTCCTCAGCTCATGGTGTGACCATGGGTAGGTTAGATAGTAACTACAGACATTTCCAAATGCAGTAGTTTGAAGAAGGTGCAGAGAAACCCTCTCAGTCTAATACTAATCCCAGGACTCAAGCCTGTTAGGTCTGTTGATTTTAGGTGAAAATCTGCTATTTGAACCAGTGGAGAAAGAAGTTTTAAGAGGATATTAGGTAATTGCCTGGCAATTGACATGAAAGTTACTTTGAGGGAAAGGCAGAATAGTGGTGACTATGTGTCCCAGTAATCCTTTCTCAACAGGGCCTTGATGAAATCTTATTCTTCTCCATTTTTCTCTTGCTCCTATTGTCCCTTTCTCTTTCACTCAAGCAGAGATGCTCCTTTTGGGAATGTGACATCATAAACATTTTCTTGGTCTGCTAAAAAGCAGAAAGCTGTCCTTTCCAGTTGAACTGTGCCTCTCAACACTGCCTCCACTGCTGACTTTGGAACAATGCCATTGGTGATGGGTAGCTTCTAATGCCATAGCACTGCATTTCTGAACAAGATGAGTACACACCACTTTGCCTGTAGATAACTTGCCTTTTAATGCATTGAGCACTCAGCAGAGCCTCACTGTGCAAGAGGGAGTTGCATCTGTTTCCCTTCATTGCTACCCCAAGGCAAGGCAGTCATTCTCTCTCAGGGCTCAAGCTGGCCAGCTAATGGGGGAATTGAGAATGAGGTGGAATCTGCAACCTGAATCATCTGCCAGCTGTCTGCACAACCTCAGAGGCAGACCTGACCTGTTTTCATGACAAACTGTGATGTTAGAAGAAGGAAAATCCAGCTGGGTGAGTTAGTCCCAGGTGGGCTCTTCAGGCAGCAGCGTCTGAAGTCTTCATCCTCTGGGCTACATATGGAACTCTCTCGGTCTGAAGTCATTAGAACATAAGCCCAGAAAACTGATGTCATCTTAAAAAGGTGACCTGATCCCAGGGCATAAAGCTGACCCTCACATGACTCTCCCAAACTACACGCTTCTGGTTGACCCAAATTTTCCAGCAGATGTACTAATCATTTCAGCACTGCCATGTTTGGAATAGTCTATATGGAGCCAAAACACACTAATGAGATGCTGCTGAACTTAATTCCAGCCATACCCAGCTGTTAATTGCAGCCTCCAGCTAACCTTCTCCAGTTTATTATCTGTAAGCCAGGGTTAATGGGCCAGCGCCTTTTCCACACCCCTGACATGAAATGGATGCTTACTTACCATGACTATTCAGGGGGACTCAGCCCCTCTCCCTGAGGGGTTGGGAGCTACTGAGCATGTGTGCATGCCTGCGTTCATAGTCTAGTGTGTTCCATTCATAAACTGGCTCTTCCTTTTGGGAGAAAACCTACCAGAGGGACAGTACTCTGCATGCTGCCCTTGTGACGCTGGCTTTGCTATAGTGACCAGCCTGGGGCTGTGGCACAAACAGAATTTGGTAATTATCTCTCCAAAGAGATAATTTTTATAAGAGGCGATTTTTATAAGGAAATTGCCAAATACCTTCAAGACAATGTCAGCAAGTCTGCTTAAAAGTAGAAGGGGAATCTGCTTTCTCTTCTTTCATTTTATTTTTAAATACAGATATTCTCTAGAACTATGGATGTAGTTTTAATAAACTCAAGCCAACTCAAAAGTTTGCATAAACTTTTATGCTAACTAGATTTGTGAACCATAGTTCTAAATGCTTTCCTTAGTCCAAGTCTAGCCTTCAAGAGTCTACAAGCATATGACTGATTCTAGGTACAAACTTGGAGCTGTCATTCTCAGATGATTTTATTTCCTTGGTTGGTTTAATTTCCACTCTGCCTTCTCTTTGCCTCTTTCTAAGGATTCAGGCAGGAAGAAAAGTTGTGCTTTAATTGCTGTTCTACTGTCACAGGCTGAGTATACATGGAAGAGGTGACCAGATGTCTATAGCTGTGCTTTCTCATTTATAGACACAAACTCCTAGTGCTTGTCCCAGACTGTGACTTAGTCACAGAAGAGTTCATTGAAGCAGTGTAATAGAATAAGTTGAAAATCAGTAATCCCAAAAAATTGAGAATTTTTTAAGCTCACGATGGCACATCTTTTGATATAATACTTAGCAATATTAAAATTATATTTGCACAGAATTGTGTATAGATAAACTGTTTGCGTAGCAAATATTTCTGGAAAGATATTAGTTTAGAAACATCACGTGACATTTTATACATAGTATCTCAACTACTAAAATATATATGGACATTCAATGGAAATTGATTCATTAGGTGTAGGAAAGTTTGAATATTTCAATGTAATTTTTCTAGATTTTATAAAATTCTCTGCAATGTCTATCATAATAAACTATATTAAAATTCCAAAGGCTACTCAACAAATTTATGTGGATATTATGGGAATATAATGAGATAATAAATGGAAGGCAGCTCAAAAATAGATGGGTGAGCTTACTGTTTCAGTGGTGATTACTCAACTTAGGGGAAGCAGCAATAAAATTTTAATTTACAAATTACCCAAGAGAGGTGATAATTGTATGCCAAATTAGCGCATTGTCCTTCTAGTTCTTCTTCAAACAATGATGTCAGTTCTTAGAACACCTTGGTGAATACTGATCTATACCTCAGAGGTGAAGTATGCTAAACCTTAAACCTGACGTGTATTGTCCACAATCGTTCCTTGATGAGTGTGCATGTAGTATGCCTGTGAACATGCACTGTCACCTGTCTCTCCTCCCTCATGGGTGCAGCCTTTCCCCTGGTCATCATCCCTTAGCACCTGGAGTAGTGGCAGGATCTGGCATTAAGTGAGTTCTGGGTGTCCTTACTTCCTCTGAGCCCTTCTGGGCACTGGTCTGAGCCTGTGATGAGCATGGCCACTTTGGGAGATGACATTTGCCCCAGCCAGATGTCAGCTCTAATCTCGCTTCCTCTTCTTTCATGTCTCCCAAGGGACATAATCCCAGCTGCTAAAAATAAACTGTGTCATCTTAAAACACACACCCTCTTTGGATTGGATTTTTATTTTTCTCTCAGATGACATTACCAAAGTTTCTATTAATAAAGATAAGGTCAAGTGGCCAAACATGGCTCTCTACCTCTCTACCAGGGAGTACCAGGGCTCCAGGTGTGCAGATGTGACCTTACCACTTGGCTTTGCTCTAGCAGCAGTGCATCTGACTCTGGGATCACATTTGCTTTCATTTTCCCATTGTCCCATTGCAACCAGCCTTGATCACCAGCGTTGTACCTATGTAGAAGAATCTTTTAGAGGTGTACTGAGCCAGGTGGTGTTAGCTGGAGCACCATAACCCTAAATTATCCAAGATAGCTGTCACCTACAATTTCTGATTCTCATTATTAAATGTAGTAGTAATCTTCCTAATATCATGAAGATACCAATGCTGGAATAACCGTACAGTCCTGTGCCCTGTCCTCACTCTGGCCATTCCCCAAGGAACACTCAGAGAAGAACTTGATACTCATCCTCACTGATCTCTGTCTATAGCATCCAAGGACCTCTAAATAAATCCTTCTTACTCCCATTCTAATAATAGCCACATCGCATTGAGAGCTTACTATGGACCAGGCACTTCAAGCACATATGACTAATCTTTATGAGGACCCAATGAGGTAGTCATTGTTCTGTGTAACAGAGACAGAGACAAAGCTCAGAGAGATTAAGTAACTATCCCAAGTTGACTATGTCAACATGGTCATGGTAGAATCTGAATTCGAATACAGACCTAGTAGACTATAATCCCCCTAAACCATTTCACCTCAAACTCTAATGTACTCTTTTTAATTATTTTCAAGGTAGTTTAATAGCATTCTGTATTCCCAGGGAAGAGGATGGGATCAAGCAGGTACTACATTTATTTAACCCAGGCTTACTCTGTGTGACCTTAGTGACTAGGACATCGATTCACAGTTATCTCCTCTGAAACTGAGAAGGAGCACAATGTTACCTGAGCTGTCTTGCTGGGGATTATCCTCTTTGGGACGTAGGAGATCCAGCAGGTTTCTTAAGAGGGGAATTGAGGCTGTGCAGTTTTATCCTATTCCAAAGTTTATGAAGGCTAGAGGAACTTGATTCTAATATTAAGACCTCATGATACTTCTGGTCAGAACTGGTGAAAAATGTCTTTTTGGAGATAATACATGTCAAGCATACCAGCCTATAGAAGGAAAAGGCTCTACCAAGATTAAATAGCTAATAGCTTATGAAAATAATATAAGGAATGGTGACCTGATTGTCAATCCAGGGCTGGAGCAGCAGTTTGTCACTGTACCTCTATTGTTTAAACACAAAGTTGAGTGGTTCTAAAATGATCTTAGTCTACAGTGTGGCAAAAGCAATTGCTGTGGCTTTGAGGATGTTGGTGCTGTTCCTAAGCTCATTCATTAATCTCTGGTATCTTGACTGGGGATGCCACTCAGATTCAAATGAAAAGCTGCAATAGGAGTTATGACACTCAGGTTGATCAGGAGGATTAAGAAGTGCCCAGGACTATAGGTTCTATGGGGACCCACTCAGGACCACCTGGTCAGCTCAGCCTTTCCTAGAAGCCAGAATTCCCAAAGTTAGCATTCTATGCTGTCCTTTAGATCTTCAGTAAAGGAGCCTGACCAGAAGCTTTAGTTCTGCTTTCCACAAAAGCTTTACTATTGCATCTGTCTTTCCCTTTCTCTTGCTATGTGTGCATTTTGCATATGTGATCATAATCCACCTCAAACAATAGTACAGTAGCTTCTCAGTGTCATTAGCGAGCTAGTTCCAGGACTCCTTCAGATACCAACATTCACACATGCCCGTTTCCTGTATAAAATGGGGAAATTTTTGCATTTAACCTATACACATCTTCCTGTATCTGTATACCTTGTCATCTCTAGATTACTTATAATGTTTAACATGATGTAAATTCTAGGCAAATAGCCGCTATACTGCATTGTTTAGAGAATAATAACAACATAAAAAAAAACTCCACATGTTCAGTATAAATGCCGTTTTTCCCCCCAAATATTTTTGATTCACTGTTGGTTGAATCTGTGGACACGGAACTCACTGCAAGTGAAGACAGATTGTATTAGAAGTTAACACCTAAATATCATGATGAAAATAATGCAATTCAAAAAGGCATTCCCCACACCATGGAAAAAAAATCTCATAGAGGACATAAGACAAATTTTTAGGGAGATACAACAAAGATAAAAACATGATTCTGTGAGATTTCAAAAGAGAAGAAGAAACATTTTTTCAGAAAGTTGATTTAATTAATAGGAATGCAGCACATGGTAAAGGAGGCATCACAATTCAATGGAGAAATGTTGGATTATCTGCACTCCATTGATGACGGTGTGAAACTATCAGTATTTTGAAAAAAAAAAATCAGTAGACTTTCCTCTGCTTGCATCAAAAAAGTAAATTAGAGCCAGAAAAAAAAATGAATCAAACATTTAAAAAGAAAACCACAGAAAGACTAGAGGATAATCATAAAAATAAGTCATCTGAACCCTCAAGAGGTAGGAACTTTTTAAGCACAGAAGCAATGGAGATGTCTCAAAGAAATGTGTTAAATTACACATGTGGGTCATTTAATATTTCAAGGTATTATATAATTAAAAATTCCACTAAAACATAACCTAAATGGAAAGATTTTTTTCCAACTGACTCAGAAAAATCTGCAGCAAAACGGACTGACAAAAGGCTAATAGAGTAGTCCCCTTCTCTGTGGCTTTGCTTTCTGCAATTTCAGTCCATTGTGGTCTGAAAGTATTACAGTTGTCTTGACTCTTTCAAGAAAGAGATCACATTCAGATAACTTTTATTACAGTAAATTGTTACAGTTGTTCTATTTCATTATTACTTATTGCTATTAATCTCTTATGGTGCTTAATTTGTAAATTAAACTTCATTATAGACATACATAGGAAGAAAACATAGTAGACATAGAGTTTGATAGTATCTGCTCTTTCAGGCATCCGTTGTGGGTCTTGGTAGGTATCTTATCCTTGGAAAAGGAAGGATCCTATAGCTTTAATATTCTACATAGTACTCAGCAATCCAGCAATCATATGCAGATAAGAAACCTGACAGCAAGGAACTCACCAGAGAGGCAAGAGAGTGTGTTGAAGAGAAGGCAGAGCCAAATGCAGGGGGCTCCTGGCTAATGGACCTGACTTTTCCTACATTTTCTACCTTGAAACCCTTATCAGTAGCTTCCTGTGGGTTTCTTTCAGCTAGGACTAAGGGACTGTTTGCCTTTTTAAAAGAAGGGAGAATGAATGACCACAGCCCAGGTGGAATTAGGTCTGAGACAAAATCTGTGAGCACATTTTAAAAAAGGATTGGGGATTTAGAGAAGGGGTTGTTTTTCTCAAAAAGAGTCAATATCGTTTATCATGGTGAACTGAAAGAAAGAGGCATAGGCCAAAAAATAATCTGGGTATACTGTTATTCTTTTATATGTAATCATTCTGAAAAATAATATTGAAAAGAACAGAATAGATAACTGATGAAAGCAGAGTACTAAAGCAGAGGCTTTCATTTTCTTTCTCAAAATGCCTTCATATGTAGTTTTTCATAATAAATATCACAATGGTTATAGAGATCCTTTGAGTATTTCTTGAAGAACAATGCAATACACTTATGTGCACATATGAGCATATAACTATATATAAACTGTATATATCTATATATCTATATATCTATATATAGATATATACATGCATTTATATGCATACATGGTTTCTCCTTTTTGTATTCTATGATTACTTTCAGAGCTGAGGCTGCTACTTGTTATTTTAACCTCTGAGCTACATATTTATACATTTAGGTCATAATCACCTGTGATATATACATCCTTCTGGAAGGAAGAGGACAGGGTGACAAGGTAAGCTTCATGATTTGGAGTCTGGTGGATAACGACTGTCAGGCAAAGAAAAATTAAAGTAAAATTTGCATAAGCCCCAAATGCATCTTTCAAAAGCAACATTTTAATCGTATCATTTCATATTTTTATAGAAGAGTCATTTTTACAGAAAAAAATGTTTTTCCTAACCTATGAAGGACAAGAAAAAAATGAGACCCATGGGGAATGATTTCTTCACAGTGCCACTATTTAATCGATCTGTTTGGAACCCTTACACCATGTTGCAGTGTGCTAATTGGAAGACGTTTTAAGCAGAATCAACTTGGATGGCAATTGACTGAAGCTCTATAGCTGGCCTGCCCATCCCAGGAGGAAAGTGTGCACAAGAGCTGTGGCTTACAAGCTCATTCAGAACATTTACTTGGGTGAATAAGAGCAAACCTGGAGCTCCAGGGATGACACAGCTCTTGGCAACCTTCCAGAAGTGGCACGCTACATCTTTATTTATTCCCTCCTCATGTCTCCACACCACGGGGCAACTCTCTGTTGCTAGCACTCCTCCCCCATGTGCTCCCATTAGAAAGTGGCTTTTCTCAACACCAGTTTCTGTTTCAAAATGTGCTGTGTGGAAAGATGGATTAAATAACCCCTTTATGTTAGTTAGGGTTCCACTGCTGAGACAAAATACCTGAGGAAATAAGCTTATGAGGAGGAAAAGTTTATTTTAGCTTACAGTTTCAGAGGTTTCAGTCCAGGGTCACTTGGCTCCATTGCTGTTGGGTGTGTGGTGAGGCAGAACATCATGGTATGCAGGCATGTGTGAGGCAGAACAATTCCTGCTATGGTTGCTGGGAGGCACAGAGACAAAAGAAGTGGCCAAGTCCCAATATTACCTCAAGGGCATGCTCCCCAGAGACCTAACTTACTTCCTCTAGATCACATCTTCCAAAAGTTCCACCACCTCCCAATATCACCACAAGCTGGGGATCAAGCCAGTAGCATATGGGCATTTGAGGGTCATTTAAGATCCAAACCATGACACCCTCAATTTAACATATTAACTCTATACAGCTCACTGCATACCATTATAACTCCATTTTCTGGGTGTTGAAAGTTTCTTTTATTTTTTTCCCGGATCTTTTAAAAGGTACCTAAAATTCAAAATCCTTCAGGAGAATTTTGAATGTGAAAAAACTCAACCCTTGAAATATTATTAGTCAACTTGTGGGTAAAAATATTCAGTTGAAAACAAAGATTTTTTTAAAAAGGCTTTTGATGTGCAAAAAGATTATACCGTAATATTTTCTCAAGCTATAGGTACGCATTTCAGTTGAAAACAAGAAACGGGGTTTGCTCAGGCCAGGCACCTGCAAACAGGGAGTAACAAAATCATGGAAGAGAACAAAGAGAAAAGAGGAGCAGGATGAGCACGGGTCTTGCTTTCCTCCTTGAATGTATAAAACATAAGAGACCAACCTCTGATTTGGGGATACCAGTACTTTCTGTTGGGCATTTTTGCAGCTTGGGAAGGGACAGGTGTGGTTCCTCATCTGTGTTTATTGATGTAAAATAGATACACCAAGAGGATAATTTTGCCTTCCAAAAAATATAACTGTGGAACTTTAATATTGTTATCTCATTTTAAGTAGATAGGATGGCACACACCCCTACTCCATGCCAACTCCCTTCTCTATCTAATATTTTCTTCCAAAAGCTATTCTTAGGTAATATTCAAGCACATGTATTGAAACTAAATATTTAATAAGCAAATTCAGAGGCAGATGCTTATTTAATGTCATTTGATAAATTATGGAATAGAACATTTTTGTAGCATTGTGGCATCACTGAAATGAATGGTGACAAACGATGGCCCTGTATAAAATAGAAATTTAGTGTGGAATTGTGAGTTTTTTTTTTTTTTTTTTTGCCAAAGACAACGCATATTGTTTTTGAATTGAAAACCAACATAAAATTCCAGTTATTGAGAGACTAGGATTGTGTAGACATCACACAAAACAAGTTTATAGTAAAAAATAGATGGCTGGTAAATTATTTTACCTATTTGTTAAGACCGCATATTGGATTATTAATTTTGATGTGAATTCACGGACTCTGGGTTGAGGAATGTAGACTAGTTATATTAAACTACAAAGTCATTTATTCAACAATTGTGTTCAATTGAACACCTACTCTATCTACTGTACCATGCTCTGGGTTTGTAGCAAAGAGTAGGAAATAGGCTTTTCCCTTAAAGAACTTATAAAACATAGGTGACAAATAGTGGCAAAAGCTGATAGGGGGAAACAAGCAGAAGAGGGAGAAATTACAGACCAAAGTCTTCCTGAAGGAGGCAGCATGTGATCTGGCCTTAAAAGATGCAGGTTATTTTTAGCAGGGAAGGTAGGAGGTGGGTTTCAGGGGTACTGAACAGATGATCAGGGCCCAGCATGTACAGGAAGAAGTGGAGCAGCAGGTGGCTTTAGGCACTGGAAAATGCTCCAGGGGACAATGCATGGAAAGGATGAAGGACTGCTGAGGAATCTGCTTGGGGAATTTTGCTATCGCTCTTGGTTTCAAATGAGGAGCTGTAATAGATTTTTGGAGAAGGAAATGCAATCATGAGGTCTGTACCTTAGGGAAAATTGCTTGAGGAAGAATAGGGTCAGTAGATGTGGTGAGGGAGGAATTACTTGATTTAAAGTAGTTCAAATAATTTTGAAGTTTG
Organism: Castor canadensis; assembly: GCF_047511655.1. Taxonomy (NCBI): domain Eukaryota; kingdom Metazoa; phylum Chordata; class Mammalia; order Rodentia; family Castoridae; genus Castor; species Castor canadensis. The sequence goes on from NC_133396.1 coordinate 112,912,793, forward strand.
GATGATGTCTTAGTTCATTTTGTGCTGCTTATAACAGAATTTCTGATGCTGGATGATTGATAATAAACAGTTCTGGTGGCTGGGAAGTCCAAACTGGTTTGCTGGCATTTAAAGAACTTCTTGTTAGGTCAACCTATGGAGAAAGGCAAGAGGGCAATAGAGAGAGAGAGAGAGAAATAGAGAGAGACAGAAAGCTAGAAAGACACAGGAACTGAACTTGTCCTTTAATAAAGACACCAATCCCACCCATGAGAATGGAAACCTCATGACCTAATCATTTCTTATAGGTCCCATTTCTGAATGCTGTTATGATGGCAATAAAATTTCAACACGTTTTTGGAGTTTTTGGAAGGGACAATCAAACCATAGCAGATGGATTTAATTCTAGCTTATCAAACAGCACAGTGTGGCGAACAAATGCATTAAAAATTAAGAGATCTGAGTTCTATCCATAGCTTTGTTATTAATTTGTCCTGTGTCCGATGAGTCACTTCATGTCACCGATCCTAGTGTTCTCATCTGTGTAGGTGAGGAGAAGGGCATGTGGATTGCTTGATTACTAAGGCAAGCTGACTGATCTGTATGGCAAGTTCCTTATTTTCTCCATGGTATTTTTACCTCAAAATTTCCAAACTGACTTAAATAAGTTATTTAGTCATTTCTTGCCCATTCTAAGAGAAGCTGTCTCCCTTGAGATTTTTATGTAGCATTTACCTATCACATTCCCTCTCTGTTTTAAAACTTGTCAATTAAATATGTTATCAAAGAAAAGAAAGAGGCAATATTGTACTGCTACCATAGCTTTCTGAATTTCATGATCTGAAGCTCCATTGTCTTGATACATCTGTGTGCTTGGAAAGTATTCCTAAAGATAATAGCTGAGGAAAGCGGGGAGGTGGTGACTTGACAGATAACTTGTGCAGCGTAGAAGAATGAGCATTAACTTGCCCTCGCTTCCAGGCCTCCCCTGAATAACCTCTCCCTGAAGTTTGAGTTCATCGTGGCTGTCCTGTGGAAGGCAATGTGTGTTTTCCAAAACCAGCCTCTTTGACACTTTCTGACTGCTGTTTCCAAATGAAGAAATATTACCCAGATGAAAATTATGTGGGACAAAAAATCATGAGTATATGTGTTATAACAGAAGTTGCTTCTATAAAATATCCAATGCTTAGAAAGAAATGAGAATGTTGCTAATCAATTAAATAGCAACATATTTAGAAATAGCTATAATAGCTTCTGTGTTTTTAAAATTTTTTTGTCCAGATGTTTATGTGTGGCTTTTATATTTTACTTGATTTTCGTTTTATGTCTATTTTTTGTCTAGCCCTTGTTTCACCAACCCATATAGTCTACTGAGAAAAGCAATCCTTTCTGGGCTGGGAGAATTTGGCAAAAAGTCAGAACCATCCTATACAGTGATTCTCAACTTTTTCTGCCCTACCCTCTTAACCGAGAGCTTGTCAGATCATGCCTGCAACCAGGCTTTTTCAGTCAGATGTTTTCAATTTGTCTTCCAATATGATGTTGACTCAAACATTTGGCAGATTTATAATTTCTCCATTCTCCCCTGCCACTCATTCTCAAGTTTTAGATTTTCTCATTTAATAGTTGTAGTGAGGTTTTACACTTTCCATAAATCTTCGTGAAGTTTTTAACCCCAGTGGCATACAAGTTGAGAATTATATTCTAACGTTATCCTTTGAGGAACTGAGTGCTATATTTTATAGTGTTGTGTTAATTGCTGCTTTGCCTAAGGTAACAAGCAGGTATGGCACTACTTTTTAGCTTACACTGCACATAAACTGATTCTTCCCTCTGAGAACAGAGATAGGGCAAGCAAACTCTTCTTTTCAACTCATGTCTTGCCTGGGATCTCCAACATTGTTGGCCTGAAGACAGGAGAAATAGCTATCTGAGGTTTCAGTCTTTCCCTTCTCCCATTTCTATGGCTCTGGTAAGGACAGAAGTCATTTCTGTCTCTATGTAAGCAGAAGCTTCCCAGCCTGGTATCTTCATCCCTCCCAGTATTTCTTCTTTTCCTTCTTCAGTAACTGAGAAGCTCACCTACTTCTGACTACTTGGGCCCAGTGTTTCATCAGACTCTTCTTTGTACCTGCTCAATGGAGGTTGGATCTTGTGCTGGCTTTTAAATAATTAAACTCCCAAAAAAGAGCTCTCCATATTGCATTAGGAATGATCTATTATATAGCTTAGCATCTTTCATAGTGGACAGTTCAGACAGATGTTCCCTCAGAATGGAATGTACAATAACTGAGCAAGCAAAAACTAAAAAGAGAGAACACAGTGAATTTCTCTAACTCACCACTCCACTCTGCTTCCCAGTCTGTCATCTCTGACTATACTAACATACCCAAACTTGAGAAGAGGCTTTCAAAGTGTGTGTATGAGGGTGGTTAGTCTCAGACATGTCTTTAAGTAACTTATATGCTTAGGGCAATGACAGTCCTGTGATTATGTAACACACAATATTTAGGAGATGCAGATACATTGTGAATCTTCCTTTAAAGGGAAAGCTTGGCAACCCTACAGCATCTCCCAAAATAAGAGTTTCCCTTATGGTTAGCCACCAGCTATTATATGACTGAACATGTTACCGTCCATCCATGGGCCTCTAGTTTCTCCTCTGAAAAGGGAAAAGAGTAAACCCAGTGCTTCCAAGTTTCCTTCCAAATCTGAACCCAGAGCAGTGGGTCATTACTGCTATTGTCTCCACTCTTCAGAAATTTAGCAAAATGCCCTTGGGATATAAGCAATATCTAAGTTCTACTCTGAAGTGTAGGGATGGAATGAATCAAAACACCCTGGAGCTGCTGAAGATTTTGGGTTGCTCTTTCTCTGTCACCCTCCTTCTTATGCATTGCTTGGCTGGCATCTGACCTTCTCATCCTATGAACATAAGCTTTTAATCTTATGTTCATGCAATCCTTCCCCAACCTTAACTGCTCAGAAACATAGTAGTGTTTAAGGAGATGATGCAGGAATCATTTTTGTTTGTTGAACAAAAGAACAGGACCATCTATGAGTCTGAGCCATAGGCATCTGCATAGAATCTTGAGTTTTCCTGCTTTTTCTTTTTCTGGGAATGTCAATTCCACCAAAATTTAATGACTATCCTCATGTGTCAAAGATTATACTTAGTAAATACAAAGACATATGAGAAGCAGACCTACCTTCTAGAAACCTTGGCATACTTGGAGAGACCCATGTGGGAATGTTGGGTACATAGAGGTGCAAGAGGCTCACTCACCTCTGGAGAACTGGCATAGTGCTCAGTAAGCTCCAGAGAAGAACACCAACATGAATTTCACCATTCACAGACTAGTTTGTGAAACTGTGATCAAGATTTTTAAAAAGAAAGGGACAGAAATGCCCACTGACTTAGAGAATAACCATGTAACTCAACCATTCACAGCCATCTCTGTCCAGAACCATAGGTGAGGCATTGATATGATTTTGGTTGGGATTTGGTTGGTGCTATTCAAATTTAACTCATTTAATCCAGTCTAGGTAACTTGCCCTAAGATTCTGGAGACAGGTTTTGAAGAAGATGGAGAACATGGCTACTCTTTGGGGGAAGTTTTGACCTGAATTTTAACCCTAGTGGTGAAGTATCCACAACCCATGTCAGGATTAGTTTTGAGGTGGGGTGCTCAAAGAAGAAGTCATTGATGCACTTGGTTGTCACCAAAACAGTCAGTGGAGCAGAATGCAGCATAAATAGTAGCAGTGAGGAACTTAGCAGAAGTGACAGAAACTCAGGGCCCTGAGCTATATCTCTTACCTTTCCTATTTCAGTGAACAAGTCAACTCCTGCCTTTTTTTGCTTGAGAGCTTTTCCAGCCACCAGAGATGGGTTTGCCCATCTGGGCATAAAGCCAGAAATGTCAGGGAAATAACCTCCTCTTCACAAGAGCTCTCAGCCCACAGTGATAGAGTTAGTGTGTCAGTGCCTCGCTTTCCTTTCCCCTCTGGTAGTATCCTCTGAAATGGCTTTCATGGAGTTCTCCAGCAGCCTTAAACTTCAGGTACCCACAGTGGTAACTTACTTGATAGTATCTTTTATTGGCTTCTTTCTCTTCCAGGTCTCCCATCACCATTCCCATCTCTCACTGGTGTGTGATATCCTGTGATAATCTGTTTCTTTTTTTTGAGACAAGTTTCTCTGTAGCCCATGCTGGCCTAAAACTTGCTATAAAGTGAAACTGGCTTTGAACTTAAGATCCTCCTGTGTGTCCCTCCTGTGTGCATGAATTACAGACATGTAATTCCTGTGATCATCTTCTGAATAAACTATTTGTACTATATTCTTTGTTTCAGTACCTCCTTCTGCAGGGAGTGAGGGAGAAACTCAGGACAAATCTTCAACAAGAAATTTTATGATTGTTGGAATTAGACAGCTATCAATACTAGAAGATGATCAAAGTTGGAGCCATTGGATGTTCAGTGACTTCACAGGTTGGAGACTCAGTGCTATAAATTACTTTGGCTACAACCATGATTTCTGTCTTCATGATTTCTTACTCTCCTACAGTGTCACATAGGGAAGCAAGGGTTTTAGGAAGTAGAAACAAGATATTATAAAAAGAGCAGAAGAGACTGAGTAGAACAGAAAGAAGCAGCTATCTTGCTTGAATGCCTGCTACATGCTTGGTTGGGTGAGCTGGATAGGAAAACGGAGGTGGATTGTTAGTCTAGTAGTAATTATCTAAGAAGATATCATTGTCACAACAATGACATTTTTTACCTACAAGATAAACCTGTTTATAAGACAAGGTTGGCTGTTTCTTATACTTGGAACTTCTCCTAAAGATGCGTTATCTTTCAGGCTTAAAGGCTCCTGGCTGGGGAAGGGGGTCCTCAGAGCCATGAACTCTAGATCAAGGTCGACAGGCACTTGGCTTTTGTGGCTTCTCCTCCCAGCACTTCTCCCACTGGGACTTTTAGTTCTGTTCTTAACTTGGATATTTCTTATGTGACTTATGCTGTAAAAATAAATTGGCAATGATAACAGTAAGAAATTCCAGACTTCAAAAAAATAGCAACAGCAAATTGCCCAATTTTTCTGCCTGAAATTCCCTTAAATCAAATCAAAAGAAAATAATTTGTGACCCTCAGTTCAATAGCTTTGTCAGGCCTCCTAATCGTCTCTGTGTAACCTTCCCTTTAACTGTTTATTCTTCCCTCCTATATGTCTTCGCTTCTCTTCCTGATGCAGAAAAGCCTAATAACAGTGTTTGAGAAAGCTCCAGGGGCAGCTGGCTCTTATTTCTGCATAGACTACTTTCTGTTGTCCAAGTTATTATAGGTAAGAAGTCTGGAATCCAGTCTTCACTCTGGGGTACTGCCCTGGAGGCTGGACCTCATGTTCAAAGCCAAGTTACTGCCTTTGCTGTCTGACTGCTGAGGATGCAGTTTTCATGTTCTGGTTAATTAGGGCTGAATGTGATTCACAAAACAGCAGGTATGGGGCTGGAATCAGAGAGGGAGGTCAGTCAACATTAAAGTGTCAACACTGGTACTTCAAAATAAAATTGCTTGGTGTCAAACAACTTCCCAGATCTGCAAACTTGAGCCACATGAGATGGAGTGGTTAGCTAGCATTACCTCAAGCTGACTCATCGGCGGAAAAATCGAACATCCCTTTGTTGGAAAAAGTAAAGATGATGATCATCATTACCCTTGAAGACATCAGAACGATGGAATTTTCTAGCTCTTTTGTCTGTCACACCTTAAAATTAGAGCAACAATAGCTGCAACCTCATCTTTTCTCATTCTGCCCCACGGAAGGGAAAAAGTAACCTGATAAGGATATTTTATAGGTGTATTACCAATGGTGCAGATATCTAAACTACTCACTAACATCACACAGTGACAACACCTTGATTCAATTCAGGGAAAGAATAAAGGAATGTGTAAAACTTCTAAACTTCCATGATTTAGATTCTGATTTGAGCTCTTCCAGTTGGATCTTTTAGTTAGGAATAGCAGTTATTTTCTAGAGCAAAGATAGCTACTTAGACATTTTTATAGGGATTCTAATATATTTTTATTATAAATATCAATCTGATATTTTAAATAATATGTTTACCTGGATTATGAGTTATTAGCAATTGTTATGATCTAAATGCTTGTGCCCCCCCATTCATATGTTGAAATCATAATTCCAAAAGTGATAGCATTAGGTGGTAGGGCCTTTGGGCTATGATTAAGTCATAATTGTGGAGCCCTCATGAGTGGGATTAGTGCCCTTGTAAAAGAGACCCTTCCCCATGTGAGAACACAATGGAAAACATATATCTATGAGGTATTGGGCCCTTGATAGACACCATAAGCTTGCACCTTGATTTTGGACTTCAAGCCTCCAGAACTGTGAGAAATAAATTTTGGTTGATTAAAAGCTATCACTCTATGATATTTTTGTTTTAGCAACAGAATGGACAAAGACAGTAATTATAAAAAGTAAGAGCCTACTTGAACTTCTACAAACATAGGTGAATTTCACTGATCTGAAATTGTTTATCAAGGATACAGGATATTAATAATACCTTATGACTATGGTACAATTGCCAAAGTGCTTTGGCATACATTTCATATATACATATACAACATTGTTTGAATTATGTTATTGAGAATAGTAGGTCTAGAAGTGAGAAAGTCAACCTGCTGTTCGCAGGTATTACCTGGTCTCTTTCCTCGCCCTCTTCTCTAATCACCCCCTCCAGTGCCCAAGATTGGCAAGAAACTTCTCACTCAACTGGTCTAAAAATTCTTCACACTACTAGACTAGTATAAATTGAATTCCTATTCTTAATTGGATTGTATTCTGACACTTCCTAGGGCAGGAAATGAGTTCATTATTTTTATTTCTGATGTTGTTCCAAATGTCTACCATTGATGCCCGGTCTACTTATCTCCAGACTAGCAAGACTTATTCAGAACTTGATCACTGTTAACAACACTGTGTCCCAGCTTTGTTGGAGTAATAATGAAAAGGAAACACAAGAGGGCTGGAGTTAACAATCACCTGAAATCAGGCCCCAAACCAAAGTGTTCCCTGACCAGCTGGTTTTCAGTCAACACACGATCACACCTGCCAGTAATTTCCAACACATCATATTTTCAAGGGTAAGAAAAATGTATTTCCAACTCTCAGTCCAATAGTCACAGAGGTAGGCTGATAGAACTATAGAAACATAATTGAACATTTGTGGTAAATGAGGTTAGAAAATAGTCATTTTTTTTAGATCCTGAGTCAAAACTCATACCATTTAGGACACCCTTCTGCAGTAATGGTACACACAGAACACAAGCCTTTAACTCTGTTCTCAGCATGGTTATAATCCACCTTATATTCTTTTTGCCTTGCCTCGGGGCTACTTTTAATTGTTCTAGAGTCATTTCACTCTTGATAATGTCCTAGCATTCTAAAATCTCATCCCTTCAATTGCCTCTCATGTCAGGAAGAAGAAATCTTATAAAGGAATAAACACAGGATCTGAAGTTAGAGACCAGAGTTAAAGTCCTAACTTGACCAGTCATTGGCGGGAGGGAATGTGGGCTTATTATTTAGCTTTTCTTTACTTTAGCAGCCTTTTCTTTAAAATAAAGATAATAATTAAGGGTTAGTTAGGAAAATTAAATAAGCCAGTATATGCAAAACATTCGGTGCAGTGCCCAGAACCTGACAGATCTTTGTAAAGATTTCTTGTTTGTTGCAACCTGTCAGTATGTGCTCTGCCCTTGTAGATGTTATTTTATGCCCCACATGTACACCTGGACATAGACATTTGCAGACATGGTTCCTTGATCACTATTACTGTCCTCTTTACCCAGGAAGGACTGCTTGGAGCCATCTGGGAATTTGAGACATCTCCCCTCTGTAATTCAGTTGCTTTATAAATGGGTCACTTAACTATTGGATCCTGAAGGCATTTGGTCTTTTCAAGAGGAAGTGATCATCCAATGAAGTGAGAAAGCAACCACTGCTTCCCAAATGGCAGCTCATGCAAGAATCCATCTTTTAATTGCTAGATAGTTTGCAGGTATAATTGCCTAGTAATTGCCAAACACATGTAGTGACAAGGTGTGTTTATAAGTCATTGGCTATGCAATAAATGCCCCGCTAGTTCACAGTCCTCCCAGGCAGCGTAGACTAGGGTTTTGAAGATTCAAATGCCGTCTGCACTTTGGAAGCCTAAAAATGCCTAACACATTTATCTTTAACAGCTCCTTGAACTGTATTTCCTCATGTGTTCTTTCTGAAGGACATGCTAATCAGGGTGTAAGCTCATTAATGTGCTCCTCTGCTCATTAAACCTCAAGTAAGCTTTAGTTCAGAAAATATGTAAAATAGTCCAGTAATACCGCAGTTTATTCTTTCATTTCTCAGTGATGCTTTAATCAGAATGGACCCAAATGAAACAAAAAAGTAGGCAGTATTTTTTTATGTCTCTGGGCTGTTAGCATGACTCTACCTTTGACAGAGAATTTATTGACTGGTATCATTAGGACAGATGTAAGGAAATCAGTTAAGTGAAGACTAGTCAGAATGAAACATGTTGGAATTTTTCACTTTTTATTCAGTTAAGTGTGACTGCTTGAAGAATGATCTCTTTTTGGTAATGAGGTGTGTTTTGCTAATGGAAGCCATTGACTTTGGAGACATCAGGATGTGTCTCCAAGTATCATATGGTCCTTGTGACCAAATTAAACTTTGGGGGAGATGAGGCACAAATGCAGTGATACATTTGTAGACATGTTTTGAGTCTAGGGTCTGCAGTTTGAAACTTGCATGACAATTGATTTCAGTTAACTAGGCTCTTGCTTCCACAGCCAGGAGATGAAGGAATCACAAAGATTCACGGTTTCTGTAGGATAATTCCTGTGTGGCCCTGGGAGCTCCTACTGGTGTACCTACCTCAACAGGCCAACACTGCTTTTACCTGTGTGGCATCTGGATTTCTCAGTTCAACTATCATTTGTAAAAAATAAAATGTCTGCTAAATTTTGTTGGTATACCATTGGACAAAATGTTTGTGCTATTGTTCTTACCTTCTTTAGAGGTTAACTTGCACTTCAGAATGTGTAAGTTTGTAAGGCTTCTGGTCTGTCCCTTGTGTGTACTCTGAGGGAAGGCAGATTCCTCCTGGCTTGGGTGTGGTACTATCAAAGTCAGCTTGGCTGTGTCACATAGTCCATTGGGAGGATCCCTAACACATAAAGCTCACTTTTTGTGCAGCTTTTGGTTCCTACATGTCATGCTCTAGAAACAGCCCCCAGGGAGGCAACCAAATGACTAACAGATATACACAGGTGGCAGCAGAGTGAGCAACTCCCAAGTTCTCTAAGAACGAAAGAAGCTGAAGGACCCAAGGCTCAACCCTGTCATGAGATGCTATTTTGGAAGTTTCCACCTTCCAGGAAAGAGGTACAGCCATCTGAGAGCCAAGCATTTGTTGGCTAGTGGTCAGTACAGAGACTGTTTAAATGATAGCATGTATTGAATTTGAAATTGATAAGACTCCAAATTATTTCTCCCTCCAGCCAGCCCATCATTACTATAATAATTCTAGACACAATAAAGAGTTGTGTCTCATGCATGTGCACACTTGAGTTCTAGTGGGAACCAAATTTGTGATCTCACTGTACTTAGGCTATTACAACACTTTGCTGACGTCCATCCTCTGGGGTTTTTGAAGGACTCCATTCAGTTGTTCATGTTTATCCTTCCTACATGCGTTCACCTCCATATCAAAAAGCACTTTGTTTTGCTTTTTCCCACTCTTGGAGAAAGATTAATTTTCACTGTATATGTTAAACTTGGGCCCCCAGGGAGTAACATTACCCTACATAGTCTTTTTGCTCGGATGTCATTGTGCATGCCTTATGCATACGTGTTGGCTGCATTGGGGATTTGCTCACCCTGGCCTGTGAACAAGACAGCTCCATTTTCTCCTCCAAGCAACAGCACGGGCTAGACTCAACATGATGGTCATTCTCCTCCTGTCTGGACTGGATGTCCTGCCAAGAGTTGAAGAGAGCTCCCCCGCCACAGGTATCCTCACCATCCTGCCACTGGATCCCTGCTCTCTGTCCCCCTTCCAAAAACATGTCCACACTTACTTTAGTATCAGCAAGGGTTTTATTCTTTAACACAGTTCTCCTCATAGGTTAATGTGGTTGTAAACATTGAGTGACTGCCAGAGAGTTTAAATGCTGAAGGAATGAGCCAGTGGTGAAAAGAATGACCTCACAGACCATGGCTGCCAACTGGAGACATCAGCCGTTGCTGCTGGTGGCCAGTACAGTGAGAGACAAAGGGCAGAGGGAGCTTTTAAAGGATGGTCTCAGGTGGTGTGGGAGTATAGTCTCAGACACTCATGAGGGGAGATGGGAGGATTGTTAGAGCTCAAGAGATCAAGATCAGCACACACAACATAGTGAGACACTTCTCAGAATAAAGGAAGAAAATAAAGAATGGTCTTGCTCAGAATGAACAAAGGTCAGACTATGGATAGTGGCCACCATGAAAACCACATGGGGCTAGGGCTACACCCAAACTCATTGACCAAAGGAGAAAACTGAATTTTATCCTTGTCTTCTCTGAGTGTTAGTGATGAGAGAGAAGCTATATTTACCAAATAATGATGCACCTTGGGTGAAGGTGGAGAGTGTGCAAACTATTGTAAAATATTCTTGGGTTTTCTTTTGGTTATTTGAAGCGTTCTAGAAAACTTCCCTTGAAAAGAGTGAATAAATAAATAAATAAAAGGTTGGCTGCTGGGTTATGCTACAAATGGTATAAAAAGGAGGAAGAAAGATCTTGACTGAAATTTGCTTAATGGCACAAGAATATAAATCTTGGTGGCAAAGCCTCCATGGCAGTCTGTAAGATTACAGAGTAATTTCGTGATTCACTGAGTGCTCAACCTGTGTCATGGTGGGTAGAAAGAGGTAGGAAAGAAGGTGAAACAAGGAACACTAGGGACTTTTGCTCTTGGGACAGCGCGGGGGGGGGTGGGGGTGGTGGTGCGGGGCTCAGAGTCTTGCTCCAGAGAAGTAACCAACTGTTAAGCAACAAGTAATGTGGAGTGGTTCTCAGTGTCATAGGTGCACAAAAATCCAGGAAGTCTTCAAGGAAGACAGCAGAACATAGAAGCTGGATTTTAAAGAATGGCGTGTATACCTATGTGTATATGTGTGTGTGCATATGTTGAAGTCTGTGCGTGTACATGTGCGTATACGTACACGCATGTGTGTAGAACACTTCTATGTGGACATAGTTAGCTAATTATGACTTCTGAGGACACTGACTGAGCAGATTGGCTGAGATCTAGTATCAGTGGAATGGAATATACATCAAATGACAGAAACAATGCAAAATCAAAACACTGTTTCTCAAAGCAAAGGTACTTTTGTTGTTTTTTTTTTTTTTTTTTTTGGTTTTTTTGTTGGTACTGGTGATTGAACTCAGGACCTCACTCATGCTAGGATGGGGCTCTACTACATGAGTCCAGGCCCCCCCCCCACTCCGCAGCCTTTTTGTTTGTACTTTGGTTTTGCTTACACTGACCTCGAACCACAATCCTCCTATCTCCACCAACAGAGTAGCTGGAATTATAGGCACGAACCACCACACAGCCTCAAAGAGAAGTTTTAAAAGTTGAAATACCACCTTTCCTCTGTGATCTGTAACTAGTTTGTGGCAATTATTTTTATATTTACTTGGTTTGTGTGCTTTTGTGTGTGAATGCTAGGGACTGAACCCCTCAGGTCTTCAATTTGCCAAGTACGCACGCTACCACTGAGCTACATCCCTAACTCCTACCTGATTTATGAGAAAGATAAGATTTCCACAACCGGGTCAGGTCATATCTTCCACATTAGTAACAGATCTTAGGCTCTGTTCTGCATCCAAAACCAAGAAAAGAACAAAGAAGGGAAAGTATTTGCATCTGTTGGTTGGGAGGATTGCTTTCTCCTCCTTCCTCCTGAGCCTCAGCTACTTCCTCCCTTCCCCTTGAGGAGTTAGCTGGCAATTGAAAAATAATTTTAGCTATCTTCCATTCCTCATTAGCTGCCTTTCTACCCCTCTGGATTTGATTTCCCTGAAGTAGGGTCCCAGGCCCCTCCTAATTGTATGGGTAGGGATTCCTGGGATATGCTATATTCTAGGAGCTATGCAGGGTCATACCTCTGTGAAAAAAAAGAATAGATTCCTATTGCCTTGCAAGGTGTGTGTGTGTGTGTGTGTGTGTGTGTGTGTGTGTGTGTGTGTGATGTCTGTATGTATGTGCATGTGTGTGTGCATGTTTGTAAGGTATGTATACTCACATAAGGACAGGATGAGTCAGCAGACTGGGTTCAGGCCTGAAGGAAAGACATAATCAGAAAGCTCAGAGGTTTTTTCTAAGTGCTGAAGAATGCCTGTCCATTACAACCTGGGTCCAAAGTGAGTTAGAGGAGCATGGAGCATAGCAGGGTGCTTCCTTTCTTGCTATCTGATACTGGTTTAGGTCCTCATCACCTCACAAGCTGGTACCTGGGAGATGAAATGGTTACCAGCAGTAGCTCTGAAGACAGAATACTTGTGACTCTGTGACATAGGCTCCCACCAGGACTATGGAGAGTCAGCAGTTTCCTGGGTAGTCCATGCTTCCCATTGAGCCTGTAATCCCAAGAGCTGTGGAGAACTGAGATAAAAACGAGCAAAAACAATAAACTACTTTTATTGAGTGTTTACAAACAGTCACTGTACGAGTGCTTTATTTGTGTTATATCATAAAACAACCTCTTATGTCTGCTTAATAAGTGATAAAACTGAAATTGAGAGAGGATAAGTAACTTACTCAAAACAAGCGCTCCTTCTTCAAATCAAACTTTAATAACAACAAATACACATCTAAATATACAATATAATTAGCATGTAGTATATAGTATATAATTAGGAGACTAAAATGCACATCATTACATAAAATAATCACAGACATTTTCCAGTTTACAAGGATTTTTCTCAGGAATGGTGTTTTATCCAATCTTTAGGAAAGGGTTATCCAAGATTAAATGACTCCTAAATAGAACAGATTAGACTTAAAACTTGTTCTTGTCAAACAATTGTATGAAGGCAAATAGCATCAGATCATCCAATTATGTGGGAAGGAGAAAAGTTAGTTACTCTTGTATCTTTAGATTTCAAAGCTCATCTTTAAAATGAAAGTTTGTGATTGTGTCTGAAATCATTGCTTTGGTTATTACCAGTGGGAAAAAAATCCTCTGGAGCACAGCAATGGATTAAGTGGTTGTGCCTGGGATCCACAGCAAAAATTTACCATGAAATAACATTATTAGAGCTAAAAGAATTAAATTAGTCAAGACTGCATATTTAACATGGTATACACATTATTTCAACACATGAAGAGAAAGAAAATTTCCAAATTCTCTTTATAATGCAGTATGGCAAACCTAAACCTGACAGAGAGAAAGAGAGAGAGAGAGAGAGAGAGAGAGAGAGAGAGAGAATTGCAGGTCAATATGACATAAATATTGATATAAATATTAATAAAATTTTAGTGAACATACTCAAAAACTACATTAAAACACTATGAATGAAATGATGCTCATGCTGGGGATTCTAAGATTAAATATTAGAAACTATATAGATACAACTCAACATATTATTAAGTCTAAGGAGAAAACTCATATGATTATTTCTGTAACAGATTCTTAAAAGCTATTTTTGCTGAAAAGTACTGAATCCTTACTTGGGCTGTGAATCAAGGCAGGATAAAAGCTAGGCATCCCAATCTCCATTCTGTATCTGTGTCTTTTGATCTGAGCCAGTCTCATCACTTTCCAGGCAGCAATGACTCCTATGGTAACAAGGACCACCTGACTAATCCTGTCTGATTGTCTGTGGCTGCCAGCTATTACCATCTTTGACCACTGTGACCTACCTGTGACTAGGACTCTTTATAATAATTATTCTTCCCAAGCAGGCATTTGCTTTAGGGTTAAATAGGAAGAAAGTAGATGTTGAAATACATACCTTTCTTCTTCCCATGCTGTGTAATACATATTCCTTCTTTGCCCTTTATCATTACCCATCTTTTGTTTTTGTCATGTTGAGGCAAGTGACTGGATATGACCTACAAAACCCAAGATTTGAGTCTGGAACATAAAACATCATGTAACATTTCTAGAGATGCTAAAAAGAGTCTTTGTCAAAATTCAACACTCTAAAATTCACGTGAAATTCAACATTTCTATTCTTGAAAAATGATGGCAAAAAGTATATGCCTAAAGATAACATCTTGTTTTCTTGAGGTACTTGGGATTGAACCCAGGGCCTTGTGCATTTCAGGCAAGTGTTGTACCACTGAGCTATATCTTTATTCCTTGAGAGAACATCTCAATAAATGAGAACTCCTGGGTACACCCATGTAGAACAGGAGCAAGGCCAGAGCTCTCACTACCTCCAGTCTCAACTAACACTCTTCTGGAGATACTTGTGAATGATATTAGACCATGAAAATAAGAAACAAAATCATTTCTATTTGCAGAAACTGTAACAGTAAACCTGGATAACCCCAGAAAATTAGTGATAAAATTAACTGACAATAAAAAAATTCAATAAGACAATAAGATATAAGGTTAAAATGAAAAATGAAAGTATTCACATATACAAACAGCTCTTAGAATACATAATGACTCAAAAAAACTCTACTTATAGTAGAAAAAAAGGATATGATAAAATATTTAGCACTAAAACTATATTTTATTAAAATATGTGCCCACATAAAATTTTATGTGCTCAGAGGATCTTTATTCATAGTAGTCAGAAGTTACAAGCAACTCAAATGTCCATTAACTTGTTTTATGGATAAACAAATTGTAGTATATTCATAGAATAAAATACTACTCAGCAATAATAAGGAGTGAATGAGCAATTTGTGCAATGATGTAAGAAATCTCCAAAGCATTTTTCTTAATGAAAGAAACAAAGCCAAAAGGCAATTTTCTGTTTGATTATGTTATATGAAATTCTTTTTCTTTTCTTTCTTTATTTTCATTGTTGTGCTTTGGATACATTGTGGCATTTACAACAGTTCTTACAATGGCAAACCTTTGAAAGACTTGAAGTTCCCACAGGTAGAGAGAGGAGATGAACTGCAAATGGGCATAAGGAACCTTTGGGAATAAACGAACTGTTCTATAACTTGAATTTAATAGTGAGTGTTTATATAGCTATGTTTACCAATATTCATGGATCTGTAAACCTAAAATGATTAATTTTTTTTGTTAAGCATAAATTACACCTCAATAAATCAGACCTTTTTAAAAAAGAAACAACTATAGCTCTTTACTAGAGGAACTTGTTTTATAGAATTCCCCAGATAACCAGCAAAAACCATCCCTGAGGAATGGAACTGGATTGTTTTTGTACAAAATAGTCAGGTAGGGTGTGGGAATATAAACTGGATATTTGTAGGCAGAAAACACATTGTAACAAGGTCATTTTTCTTGGATATAGAAATTCTGAATGTCTTGGCATTTCTGCTAGCGCTTGGGGAAAATGTAAAGTGACAATAGCATCGGTGACAATGCACAGTCACTTCCCTCAGGGTATTGACTCACGGCCTCACTCATACCCTCTTTCCTTATTTCATTCCTCTTCTCAGAGTGTTTGCCTCACACATGGGTGGGTGTGGTCAGGGATGGTATGGGCAGGACCAGGCAGCTGGGGAATATAAACCTACATGTCCTTTTCTCTCTTATCCCAAATCTAGGATTATTTCTCAACCTTACAAAACCATGTGATCCTAGTTTTGCAATAAACTTTTTTCCTTAAACAATTTTATTCTAGTCTTACTCTCATCCCCAGTAGAAAAGAATATAGGGGGAATTTGTCTATTCTAAAAAATTTCTGACTATCCTCATGTACACATGGTCTTTCACATGTTTTAATAGTAACAATATCTGCCTCTTATGATTCAGTGAGTTTTTTTGGCAATATTGATCTGAAAGGAAAATATTTCCTTGGGTAACACACATAATTCTTAGGGCCAACTTATTTTATTCTCAGTTCTTTCTTAACTGCCTCTCACTTTTCCCTGGACCATTGGTATAGTATGGAAGTAATGGTTTGTAGAATCTCAAAAGAGCATGTTAGCATGACTGCAGAAACCCCTTCCTTTTCATCTGAAAGAGACAGCAATAACTTAAGGCCTAAAATTAAAACTTTGAAAACAGAGTATTTTAAAAATCAATGTCTAATTTTCTTTCAGGATTTCTTTGTCTTTCTCTTTCTTGTAATTGGTGACTCTGTGTGTTCATGCATCTTACACCATCATTTCCATCATTGCTTAGAGTCTTGTCATTGTTATTGGTATTCCTATTACTGTAGGGAAGCAGGACTCAAACTTTCATTATCTTGCAACTTTTCAATTGGTATTAATAAATTCACCAGTGTAAGCAGAAAGAAAACAAAGGCTCAAAAATATAGCATAGCACAAGCACTACAAATCCCTCTGTTAATGGTTTTGCTGTTTGCATCTCATTTAGCAGTGACTTGTCCTGTTTAGAGGAGAGAACAAGGGCTGTCTTAGAGTTTTATCCACTCCAAATTTTGGTAAGCTTTAGTTTCCATCTCACAAATACTTCATTTTCTTTGAAAATTGTTTTGCAATATTTCCCATACATTTTTAAATCAAAAATTTATATCTATATTCATAAAAATAAATATATTTCATACATATAAATATATATTTCATACATATACATATATATAACAAATACCCACAGGCAATCCCAAATCTGAATTAACCAATATGTTGGTAACCTACAGAGTTAGAAAAATGGACTAAGAGCAGACAACAAGAGAGATTTGAACCTGGAGACTCAAGATGTAAGAGAAATCAGTAATAAGACTGTAACAAGCAGATTATGTTCTCTTCTGCTTAACCTATTTGTTAAAATCCTTCTTCTTCACTCACATGAATATAAGCTTTAATTTGGAGCTTGAATTCCAACTCTACTACAACACATTCAACTGTTTACACATTCTCAAATCTCATTTTTTTCATTTTTGAAATGGTTTAAATAATATTTATTTCATAAGGCTGCTGAAAGAGTTAAAACAATATGAAATAAACAAATATTGAATAAAGTAATGCATCTAAACTGCCTAGCATGCTGTTTGGTACATGTGAAATTGCTTTCTGCTTTTATTTTCACATGAGTGTGCTTGGGTGATTTTTTGAACTACCTGGGTTCTCTCTGGCAAATGAGAATGTTGAGCACAGAAATTGTGAGAGGAAGAACAATCTGTTTTCTCTTTTTTTGTTGTTCTGATTTCCTCACTTCAAACATCACCAACCCACCCTTTTCTTTCCTCCTCAGAGGCCAACATGGTGAATGACTAGACCAAGGAGTGGGCAATGTGGCCAGGACAGCTAGGCAGATGGCACCCAGGTGCGACACACCTGCAGGAATGTGCTTTTCTCTGTAATCTATATCACATCATGGCACCAACCACACCCTCTTTGTGGGGAATGGCAGCCCTATTACAATATGCAGTGACTACAAGGCTGAAGCCTGCTGTTTCCTATAGGTCTTGGTAAGTAAGGGACATCCCAGTTTCCCTTCCTTCCTCCCCTCAATGTCTTGAGTTTCCTATGCCTGACACTGGTGATAGACAGTTTGAAATGGGGATGATCAGGGAAGGAGAGATAGGTAACACTCACTGTGTCTTTGATGGGGCCATAACATGAGTGATTTGCCAGAGAGATTATTCCTCCTTATTACTGTAGGTTAAGATTACTGGAAAATTAACTGCAGTTTTGCATTTCATTGAGGAGTTTATTGCTATATGCAAACACTTATGCAGATAAAACAATTTGCTTTTAAATTGAGTGCAGGAAGAATTTTGGGAATATAAGTTTACTGTTTGACATGTAGTGAGGGATATGTAAAGGACAGTATAAAAATAAAGAAAGCAGAGGTAAGACGTAAGCAGAGGAGGGCTTCAGTGTCTGAGTAGACATCTGACATATACCTAACTTTATGTGTAACAGGGAGCAAGTTGAAGCATAATTGATAGAGGGCTAAGGACCAGAGTCCTCTACACTATCAATTCATTCATGAAAGTCAAATATTGGTGGGATGTCTAGGAAAAAAGGAATTTTAAGTATGAGAATCCAATTTACTATTTTAAAGATCTCTTTGGTAAAGACAAGAACCCTTTGAATTTACTACTGGCTCAGTAGGTTCAGATTTGTGAGTATATAAATTCAGGTCTTTCTAGTCTTGAATGAACCATAAAAATGAGCTTGTGGGCTGATGACTGACCATCAGAATCAATCAATCCATGTGGCTTCAGCTCTGTGCTCTTGAGCTTGCTGATGGTTCCTCAAACATGCTAGGCATCTCTTGGAATAGGGACTCAGCTCTCACCTTCCTTCTGCTTGTGGCCTCCATGTATTCACTTGGTCACTTCCTCCTCTCCTTTAAGTCTTGCCTTCAACAAGATCAACAAGGATTACCTTATTTTAAATTGAAAACACCCCAGACCCTCCTTGCTCTGATCTACACTTTCCTTTTCCTACAGCACTTACCTCCCTCTAGCATACCATGTTATCTACTTACTATGCTTATCATTTACAAGGTCTTTGGTTTGTTCACTGACTTATCCCTGGCATGTGGATCAGCACTAACACATAAATATTGCTTGATAAATATTTCTTGAGTGAAGGAATCAATGAATGGTTCCTAGAGTTTCTGCCATTAACACAAAATTATTATAATGTCCCATTTCTAGCTCAGCCTCTTCATGCCACATGGACAAGCCTATATGATTGCCATATTTGTGACTGCAGAGGCTCATGGCATACCATGAGGATGTCCAGCTCCAGGCTAGCAATGGTGTGGCTTTGGAGCTGAGTTTCCTTATCACTATAGTAACTATGGAAAGTGAGGTGACATAAGTGAAAGTGTTTGTACTCCATAAAATGGGATGGATTCAAGTACATTCTTCTACATAAGAACACATGGATCAGGGCCTGATGGCACACACCTGTAATTCCAGAATGTGGGAGGCTAAGGCAGGAGGATTGAGGGTTCAAGGCCACCCTGGGCTACAGAGTAATACCCTGTCTCAAAAGAAAAACAAAAACATACAAAAAGAGCACATGAGATTTTGAGCTGCAGTTTTCACTGTACGTAAGATTTTCTGGCCTGACTTGTTCACTTACTCTTGGTCTTGTTCTTACTCATAATCATGATTTACTTTGTTGATGATCAAGATATGACTAAGACTCTGTTAGGCAGCTGTGTACATCTCTCTTCACTTGGCAATTTTACCATCATTATCCTCCTTCATAGTAGAAGGAGAGAAGCCACATGAATTTCCAAAGCCATGTGGATGATGGATGGCAAAGATCAGATGTGAAGCTTTGTCTATCAGGTATGACTATCCAAGTGGTCATAGTGCCTTTCTGACCATCTGGACCCAATCTCTTTCTCCCTAGACACATACTCTTTTGTCTTCCCTGCCTGCTTGTCTATTGTCACATAATCACATGTACACACACATGTGAGGATCAGGGGCAAAGATCTATGACCTGGAGGAACATGTGATCTGCTGAGTCACAAACTCACAACATTGAGGTCACTGTGCAGAATCAGCAAATCAACTCACCTTGGCTGTTTTCTACCTTAATCTCCCTGAAGGATCTGAACAAGAACACTGAAATTTTGAGGTATACTTTGTCGTGTTTTATGGGGTAAATACTGTGTCAGAATGGTATCATAGGGCAGTTGTGAAGAGCCTGGACTATCCTGCATGAATGGTGAGGCAATGTCCTGTATTCTGCAAGCTGTCAGCCTTGACCAGAGGTTTTTAGTAATTAATGCAACTTCCTTGGGGAGTGATCTGAAATTAAAGAGGTGATCAGAAGACCATAGAGGGCAGCTAATCATGGTGGATCCTGGCTCTGTCATCAAGCTTACAAGTCACATATTGACAAAGTCATGATCCTGCCTGGATCCCAACTACCAAGTAATACCATACACAATGAGCGCCATGGTGCTTGCTTGAGGTGAGAGAAATCATTTGTTCCATTCTTCAATTCCTTCCTTGCCTTTATTTCCCCAGGCTTTGGGAGTGGTGCTATGGTTTTGATGTTGGACATCTCCCAAGTGTCCATATATATAGGCTTGGTCCCCAGAATGGCAGTGTTGAGAGTGCTATGGACCTTTAAGAGGTAGGGCCTAATGGGAGGTCTTTAGGTCATTGGAAGTGTGTCTATATGGGGATTGTGGGGGCCTGGAGTTTCTGTCTCTTTCCTCTCTCTCCATCTTCTTTCTTCTTTTTCATCTCTTTCTTTTTCTCTCCCCTCTTTTTTCTATCCTCCCACCCCCAGGTCAGGATTTGCTTCTATACTACTCCTGAATTATGTGCTTCCATCTGTTACCCTCATCAGAGGCCAAACTAATGGGGCCCTCATGATCTTGGACTTTGAATCTCCCAAACTGTGAGCTAAATAAACCTTTTCTCTTTATAAGTTTACTGCTTAAAGTATTTTGTTCTAGCAATACAAAGCTGACTAATACAAATGGTCTAATAAATAGAAAGAACCAAGCAAGAAGACAGGATCTGCACTTTGGCAAAACATTGAATCACGCTCAGTTTGAAGATAGAAAACTCCTAGCTTGTGCTCTAGTCGAGGTTTTGGACACAAGGGCCCCTCCTGGGTGGAAGCTGTGGGTTCATTAACCATCCTAAGTTAGAGATCCTTTGTAAGGCAAGGTCACATTGGTCTAGCTGGAACCTTGACTAAGATTCCTAAAGGGAAAGGAGAAATAAGCAATGTGTGCCATTGTTTTAACATAAGGCCTATGAGTTAGCAGCCATTGGCCTGGGGTCCAGGGACTTCCAGCATTATCCATCCTGACAGGTACCAAACATTGGGAATGCCCAGACTTACTGTCATTATCTGTTTCAGGTGAGTCATTGAGAACACAGACAGGAAAGATCCATGAATTTAGCTGGTTTAGTCTCAGGCCTGTGACTGAACAGCTGTGTCTGGGTTACTAGTGGTGACTCATGAACATCCCCACAGGACTGCTCAGTGCAAGGCAGCAAAGGCTCCCAAGAGGGTGCAGGCTCCTTCCTTTCCACTTAGTAGAATCCCCATCAAAACATCCAGGATGCAATGCATCTTAGTGCTCAATGAACGAGAAAATAAAAGGAAAAGGAATAAATTACACAAGGCAGTCTTGGCAGGTTCAATGAAAATGAGTCTTCCATTCTCTGAAAGGGTAGACATTTTCACAGCAGCATAGTCTCTAGAAGTAGCAGGGTTACAAATCCAGCAACCATTATAACTGGCCGGTGTGAACCTGGACATTGCAGTTCACACCTGTAATCCCAGCTACTTGGTAGCTGTAGGTAAGAGAATTATGGTCTATAGCTAGCCAAGGTAAAAATGCGAGATCTTATCCAAAAAAGAACGAAAGTAAACGAGAATTGGGGGTGGGACTCAACTGGTAGAATGCCTGCCTATTAAGTCTGAGGCTCTGAGTTCAAACCCCAATACCTCCAAAAAATAAGTAAGTATATAAAAATAGCTGGCTTGTGCAAGGAAACTGCCAGTCTTATCTGTAGCCTATGGTTAGTATGGTCTTCCTCATTCTCAACATCTTCCTCTCTGGGCTCAGTGGGACTCCCAGCCCATTTGGCTGCTCTTCAGTTCCTGCTACCACCAGAGACTCCTCAGTGTAGCTGTCATTCCCATTCATCCAGCCTATACCGGTTGTTAACCCTACCCTGTTCCATCCTTGCTGGTGGTAGGGTTCAGGACCTACCACTCCCAAATGTGAGACCTTAGCATTTAAGACACCAGCAGAAACAGGAAGGTCACTCTCTGACCTTCTCTTGCCTTTCTGCCTTGAAGCATGCTATAAAACCTAAACAGAATCCTCTACTACTTCTCCTGAAGTAGATCGTAAGATCTTCATGCCAGCCCATACCTAGAGGAAAGAGACATCCTGAAAGACATGGAAACCTGAACACTCAGGTTTGAGACATCACCCCAGTTCATTACCATTACTCTCTGTCCTCCAATTATATTTCCCCATGACTATCCATTCTTCATTAAGCATGAAAATACACAAACACTGTTTCTTTGAGTTTTCAACCTCAAGAGCTCACATGTCACACAAAAATTACATTAAGTATATTTGTATGCTTTTATCTAATTATTCTGTCTTTTGTTATAGGGTCCTCACTAATGATTAGTGAGGAAAATCTAGAAATCTTTTCTTCCCTACCTGGATGAGCCAGACTTTCAGTCATATGTAGATCCTGACTCTAGCATGCTGGGACTCACAGCACCTCATGAAAGTTAAATATTACAAACTTCCATTCTCTAAAAGGAATCAGATGCAACAAGGAGGACATTGAAATATAGCTCACTGTAGCTGTATGTAACAAAGAAAATATGGTTGGAGGGCTAACTATGTAAAAATCTGTATTTTTCTTATTGGGAAAGAAGAGAGAGATGGATGGATTTTGGATGGGTTCTGCTACCAATAAATGGTCACTTTTAGGGAGCTGACGACATTCTTAGTCTGAAGACATATGATTTTCAGGCCACTTAAGCAATTTATATTTTACCAAGCTCCTCAATAAAGTCTTAAAAAATATCAAAAGAGCTATCTCTAAGAATCCCTCTTGCACTCACTTCTGGTCTCAGTACTTCCACTGGTGCTTCACCGCTCTGCCCAGCATTCCAACTTTGATAGAAACTCATCACTGGACCCTTTTGGAACAGTCAAATGAAACCCTGAAAAACAGCCCATTAACATGGGACTATGTACAGTAGATCACAGAGGTGAGAGGAAGTCACCACACACAAAATGCTGGCTGTTAGTACAGTGCCTGGAGGAGGCAGTTAGGGACAGTACCAAGTAAAAGGAGGCAAGTGGAAAGACTCTAGAGGAGGAGACTGAAGTTCCCGCAGCATAAGGTGAACTTGAGAACTCCAGCCTGTAAGGTCTAGACTTGTTCATATCCCCATCAATTGTCTGATCCTCTTTTCCTGAATCCCTGGTTTTCTCTGGATTTCCCGTAATTAGATTTTCAGTTTCCACTTGTACTTTTCCTCCAAGCATTGTTTGAGGACTGAGACTGGCCTGATTTGCTTCTGGTTGTCCCACCTTTAGAGCAATGGTCTCAAGGTTTACTGCTTTGGGGCACGGACTATGTGCATCCACTCACCAACCCTTTCAGTCTGACCCCTGAGCACAAAGCAACCAGTTCCCTTCCCTCTGCTTCTGGTAAGGTTCAGTCAATTGGCTGCCCCAGCAGGAGATCAGCACTCAGAAGCAAAGTGTGGCTGGAGCATTTATTCCCCTTGCAGCCATCAGGGTCCTTGCTGGCAGGGTCCTTCCATCAGGAGAATCCCAAACACAGCCTGTCTGCCCAAGTGCCTCTGTGCTCTGATCATACCTGAGGTAGAGTCTCCCCAGTCACAGCACTGTACTTGTGGCTCCCCCTCACTCTGATCATCCCTTTAAAAATGTTCCCTTTATTACGCTCTTCTTAAAGTATCCTAACTTGAGTGTGTCATCAGTTTCTAGCAGGGATGCTGACTACACACATCAATAGGGAGCTTGTTTAAAATTCAGTTACTTGGGCACTGACTGCAAAAATTCTGAAACAATTCCAAATCCAGACAGTCATCTACTTTTTTTTTTTTTTGGATGCAGGTTCTCACTATGTAGCCTAGGTTGGCCTCCAACTCACATGATTCTCCTGCCTCAGCTGCTGGAGTGCTGGAAACAGAGACATCATACCCAGCCCTTATCTACACTTTTAACAGTCACGTAATTCTGACCTGATGTGGATGGTTCAGAGGGATGACACTGAGAAAGACTTCACTACACTCTTGCCATCACTCTGGAACTAGTCCAGATTTAGTTCAAGAGTAAGAATAAAGGCAGCCCCTACATTTCCTATTCTTGTCTCTTCTGAGAAGTCCAAATTTTTGTATGATATCATTATGAGCTAAGTTAAGAAAGGCAGGAAGATTTCTAAACCAAGTCCTAGAGTTGTAAGAAGGGCTCTAGCAACCCGAAAAATAGAATTACACAGTATCAGAGTATGTGACATAGTTTTTCAACACCTCATTGATTTATGCTGGCACAATTTATCTATAGCCAAATACCCTTGAACTTTATTCCTATTAATTGCAGCATCAACATCACTGGGAGATGAAACAGATGCCCAAATCTGAAATTAAAGAATGGGGTCCATGTAAATCACCTCTACATGACATTAATCCACCCTACAGTTGTTAAATGAGGTACTCAGCCAAGGAGAAAAGCCAGAGAACCAGGACAGTGGTTAGAGGAAAACCCTGGAGGGTTGGCCAGGTAAACTGAGAAAATCCAAACCCTACTAGTATCTCAAAGTCATGAGGACTTAGTATTTTAGAGGTCTGCCATGTTTTGGCCATATTAGGTGCATTCTTAGAAGTGACTATTTAAGATGTGTAGGATAATGTTTGTTTAGGTAGTGCGCAGGCAGCAAAGACAATTGAGAAGGGCAAAACTCTTCTGGGAACTGTGACCATCATTGCTTGTCCAGTGCATTTCGTGGAGCAGTAACTCAAGATAGTAAGACTGGCTATTCATGTTCTCTTTCATGGGGTCATGCTACAGAAATCAGGCCCCACCACTACAATGTGACTTGGAGGTCTTCAAGAAAGAATCAGGTCCTGGATGCCCCCATGAAGATAATCTTACTTAAATCCTATGCCATTTCCTAAAGATGTGACAAAAAAGATTACCAGATAAACAAATTCATGGGACATGAATGACATCCAAAATCTCCTGGCATTGTTTGTCACCATAGCTCATCTAGGGGTTCATGTTGCCTTAATTCCATGGTAACTTTAGGAAAGTGATGAGTAATTGAGAGAGAATGAGCTGAAACATCAAAATGCTGGGTTCAAATCTTTGCCACTTTAAGAAAGTTTTTGAACTGGAGGTGTGGCTCAAGTGGTAAAGTTCTTGCCTAGCAAGCACAAAGCTCTGAGTTCAAACCTTGGCATTACCAAAAAACCCATTTTTTAATGGTTCAGATCCTTTGTTTCTTCATTAACAAAACTGAATAAAACCAGGAACTTCATAAGAGAATGTGATCATTAATCAAATTACTACATATCCAATCACAGTATAGCAACGATTATATAGGGGTAGGTTCTTGATAAATGAGATTGGTCATTCTTGCTACTCTTCTGGAAGTGCTAGTGAAGCCCTGTATTACCTATTTTCTGTTTGTCAAAGTCCAGGTCAGAGACATTGCTGCTAAAGTGGCAATCTTGCTTCCAAGGAGATATCCAAATTGTAAAGTTTACCTACCTGGTTTGAGGTTCAGCGATAGATACAAACTATCCATTCTTAAAGATGGAGGTTCTAGGGTAAGGTGATCCTTGCATAGGCAATAGTCTCAACAATGACTCTTATATCTCCCACTGACTCCAATTTCCTGGGAAATCAGGTCAAAACTATGAATCAGGTTCTTTAAAACTCTGTGGTTCTCTCTCAGCATGGCCCCTATTTTAGGTAAATCCAGGCAGCCTGTGATAAGACAGGACTTCTTCAGATGATATTTTCTGTAGGAAGTTTTTAAGTTGGTAATTCAATCTATTTACTTGGGTGCTGGTGCCATATGTAACTCTTATTACAGGAGGTACCTTCCTCTTACATAGTTTCTGAATATATATGAAAATATCCTGAATCGGTCAAACTCAGACCCTCCTACCTGTAATTTTATCACTGACCTACCCTAGACAGCTGTCTAGGCCCAATCACCACTCATGATTCTAGACTATTTTCTCCCTAACTGTACTTAAAAAGTGTCTGTGTTCCATTATTAACCATTGCAGCCATTCATCATAATATAGAATATGTATTATCAAGTTCTCACTGCATGTGAGTGCTCTCATGAAGCTGGAGATACCTAGATAAGTATAAGAGACCTGGATTATTGAAAGAAACAGTAAATCATCAGATTGAGGATTAAACACTTGATATGGGTGGTCTGCAGCTGTTCCCAAATAATAAATGATCCTATAGAGTATCAAACCAGTCCAACACCAAACCAAGCCGATGGAAACAGACCTCTGTTCTCATTGCTGATACCAGATCTCTCTTTGCCCAGCCCTGGCCTGTCAAAACAACAACCCTGAAATTGTCCCAGGGGAGCCCCTGTCTCCCTGACACCAGAGTAGTTACAGCCTGAGCAGGAATGTCACTGAGCAGTTTCTCCCAAACTCTCAGTCTAAACCTAATTGCTCCTTCCTCCCCGCATCGTCACAAGGTACTTTGCAAATGATCTTTTGAAAAATCAAACAGTATCTGCCTCATTGTATGTTGAATTTTAATGTTTTTGTGTATTAAAGTGAAATGTAGTCACACAGCGAAATTTATTCTCCCTGTAGGAAGGTATTATATTCAAGAGAAAATCAGAACTCCAGGCTCTGCAGTCCACCAAGTCCTAATATCTGCATTGTGCTGAAACAAAACTGGGATGGGGTCCTGTCCATTGGACCATGCAGTTAGAAGCTATTTAGTCAAGGTCAGGAGGTGGGAGGGCAGCCAGGCCTAGGAACACCACTGTGACCTGGTTTGTCTTTCAGTGTGCTAGTTTGTTCACACTAGCATAGGTGAACAGCATCATGTGGTAGAAGATACACGGAGGCTAAAGTGCCTGAGAGATTCTCCCTGCTTTCTCTAATTACCCATTTATTTAAATTCACACCATGAACTGCTTCCAAACCAATCATTTCAACCTTAGTGTATTTCCTACTATTTCTGCAGGTTTATATGTCACTGCTGTTTTATGTTTACAAAGTTCCCTTCCAGTCTCTTTTGTTGTGATAAATTACTTTAGGTTCTCAAAGACAATTACTGCTTTTTTTTTCTCTCCTTACACAGGGAGTCCTAAAGAGTTGTTTATAGCATTGGAACTTAAATTTTGGCAGTTTTTCCTGCTGACATCAAAACTGGGTTGAATTAATAAGACAACTGTCCCTCCCTCAGGAAGATGATTACATTCCTAATGGCAGTAAAGTTCAGACAAAACAGGTCTACCATAAAGCCATGGTGTGTAGTGGCTTCTCACAGAGTCATAAGTGGCAGGAAGCAAGGAGAGGGCTGGAAGCGCCATCTGGGGTGGTGACTGAAATGCCTTTCCCACCAGAACTCTTCCATACTTGCAGATGCCCAAGAGACAATTATGGTTGGTGATAGCTAAGAAGAAAATAGGAAATAATTTATTATTGATTCTTTGTTCTGCTCCTACTCTCAATTCCATCACTACCACCATTGATAGAAACTCTGTGGAAGGAGGAAGAAGGGACTTGTTGGGTAGAGGGAGGGACTGTGGAAATTGGGTGGGTTGGAACTAATGCAGCCTCTCAAGTCTATTTTCCGAAGGGAATGTGATGACAGTTGTGGATGCTTACTATGTGTTGAGCACAGTTCCGTGTACTTTCCTGTATTTTATTGAATCCCTGTCACTTATAAAGTAGGAGCTATTGTGATCACTTGGAGAAAATAGATTTCATACAGAAGGGTGAGGTTACACATAAAAAGTGATATTGCCTATTAGATTGATAGTAGAGGCAGACTGATCTCCTGGATGAAGGTTGCATACAGAAAGTTGCATTGGAATCAAATGCGACCTTGTGTCAACATGGCAACCTTCATTGCAAAATCATCTTTTCCAGAGCTCACTGTTTAAGACAGAGCCTTGTTTAGAAAGTAACTTTGTTCTTTTGAAAAGAGAAATTATGAACAAAAGAAACTAGATACCTGCTCAGAAGGAGATTTGAAATCAAGACTAGGTGTGTGGTTCACTCACTAGAAAGCAGTAGACAGGGCTCACCTTATGAGAGGAAGAGGAATTAACTGTTTATGTGCCACTTGTGGTTGCTGACGTGCATGACACTTGAGTCCTACAATCATCTTCACCATTTAATTGGCTGTTACTCCCTGAACATAGCAAAGGCTGACACACATTAGGAACTCAATAAATGTTCATTTCCTTATATATTTGGTAAAATACAAATGTTATATCACTACAGTATACCTTCCTATGAATATATTTGTAAGACCCATTCTTAAGAATTGATTTTGCTAAATGAGAAGGAAGAGAGATACTGAGGATTCCAAGAACTTGGGGAAGAAGAGGCTAAGATGAAGGATGTGGTAAGGAAAGAGTGGGCACCTAACAGACACCTCTGATGATTTTTCCAATATGTCCAGGCAGTCCTAGGAGCAAAGGAATGGAGAGAAGAGATGCCAGTAGCCTACAGAAAGATTCAGAGTCAACCTTATACACACCCAGCCATGGGCACCTGGATATGTCCATGTTTAAGCCATAGCAAACACACGTGCTCTCATTTGTATGCCTCCTGCAATAGCATGAAAGCTCCAGGTGAGTCTGACAGTGAGTAAAGAGTTAAGGGCGGTATAGATGCATTTGGTTTTTCAACTTCTCCCTGCTTGTTGTACAGCCTGGTGTGTGTGTGTGTGTGTGTGTGTGTGTGAAATGTCTGATGCCATAGGTATTTGAACTTCTTCTTCCTCAGAAACCTCTCACCCTTTGCAAACATCACAGTCCTCTTTGATTTGCCACTAGCCTCTTTTAGAAGTTAGTTATTTAATAAACCTTTCTTCACCTCATGTGTGCCTCAACAACCCTATAGTATTCTCACCGATCTTGACTTGCCAACCAATTAGTAGTCCAAAAGAGTTTTCATCTCACAATTTCAGTGCCTGGCACAGTGAAAGGATCCAGAAGTGTTTGTTGAGATCTTAAGCGATTTTACTATTTATAGAAATACATATCAAAATATTTATTGAGAAGTCTCAGCCCTGTATTTAACATTGGATTAGTTATAGTAGGCTACCAAAGGAGACGGGATGGGGTGGGGAGAGATGCGATTTCTGTCCTCTAGGAGTTTACAAAGCATATTTTTTTGGCAGTGTGAGCGTTTGAACTCAGGACCTCATTGCACTTGTTAGGCACTCTGCCAGCCCACAAAATACATACCATTGAATAGCTATAGGCCTGGTTGGTTAGATACTACTGTCTGTGTGTTATCTGTGTGGCTCATCCCTAATTGTGCGTGAAAATCACCTGTGAAACTTGGTAAAGGCACAGATGCCTGTAGTTCACCCACAGAGATTGTGATTAGGTCTGTCAGGTCAGGGTCTATATTTTATAAACAGTCCTCAGGTGATTCACATGAACCTCCTGGAGATGAATCACTATTACAAGTGTTAGAGAACATATTTAAAACACACCAGAGAGAACTAGAGTAGGGAGAAATGTTACTGCGCAACTGAAATTTGTTTTGAAACTTGAATCATAGAGAAGATTTGGACAGGCAGTGGTGGGAATATGAGAACATTCTAGCTGGAAAAAGGGAGTGAAGACCTTGTGAATAAAAGAAGTTAGAAATTGATGGGGTGATGATTGGGAAGATGTTAAAGGATGCAAAATTTCAGTTAAGAGAAATATGTTCAAGAGAACTATTATACTATATTAACTATTATACAACAGTATAATATATTATATATCTGAAATTACTGAGAGTATATTTTAAGTCTTCATATCACACAAAATAGATATTTAAGGTTATACATATGTTAATTAGCTTGATTTAGCCATCCCACAATGCATGCATACTTTTTAAAACATCAAGTAGTACAGCATACATGCTTACAAGTTTTATTTGTCAATTTAAAAAACACATTAAAATGCCAAAGTTAAAAAAGTAACTGGAAATAAATTTGATGCATATTTGCTGAGTGGCAACCACATGTCAGAGGAAGAGGGAAAACTTCATGTATGAAGAAAGATGGCAACTCCATCTTGAGTGGTATTACCTACCTACCTGATGGCAGAATGAGCAGCTTTAGTGACTGAAGGAAGGGCACAGAGGTAAAATATGCACCGGCCATTGGTCCAGGAAGTAGTGCCTTCTAGTTTGTGCCCACAGAACAACTGTGGATGGCTGCAAAAATTAGTCTTGAAGAAAGGCTGAGATAGACAAAAAAGTGCAAGTTTTCTTAATCCAAGATTCCATTACCAAGATTTTGACTTGAAAAAGGTGCCTCGGTTTAAAGCTTCAAGTTCATGAGATCATCATTCTCCAGAGCTCATCTTAAAGGTTGAGAGGCTCTCCTTAATTCCAATATTGTTAGCTTTCTGTTCCTCAGTGGCAAAGTCTTTTGCCTTCCTGCTTCCTTTCAAGGGATTTATAATGATGATAGGTGGGAATAGGGATCAGGAACCATCAGAAGTAGAGGAGGTTCAAAAAGATTAACTAAATTATCTTAAATGAAAAAAATGCTCCCAGTGGAGGGTTAGGGAGTGAGTGTGACTGATTCTTCCTTGTTAAAGTGAACATCAAGATAATAATAATAATTAAAAAAAAGAGGCACTTGTTGGCACTACCTAAGTGATCCAGTGAGAGACCCCTGAGGGCACACACCAGATTTAGTAAGTTCACTTATGACGCACATTACGCCCAGTTTCATTACATGAAGTACTTTTAACAGCAGGTGTGGGAACAGGTCAGAAGATGATAAAAACAAAAACTCACCACGCAACTCAAGATGAACTGATATTTTGCTGATTTCCTCCTTCTATAGCTTGACTATTTCTCTATCCAAATGTAGGCAAAGAGGGCAAATCAAAAAATTTTAAATTAAATTTTAAAAACTTAAATAAGGTAAGACCCCCTACAAGTCTCCAAAATGGTAAGCAGCACCTTTGTGGCCTGTCTGCCTAACAATGAGCTATTATTAGAGTGGTACAAAATAGCACCAAGGAAGGGCAACAGACATTGCTCAGAGGCAGAGCAGACAAAAGGAGCAACAGACTGTCAGGAAAGCAAGATGATTCTAGATTAACTCATCCAACTAAACTCTTCCAAGAAAGAGACCAGAAGCCCTAACTGCATCCTAATGGTTGCTGGAGGCTGCCCCATTGCAAGTGACACCAGCTGCTTCCAAGTGAGGCCTTCCAGAGTGAATATTTGCAGGTTTTGATGAGCCGCACTCACATGTCTGTTTTGGCCAAGCAGTAGTCTAAATTAAGGTGACTGTCTGGGTCCCCAGGTCAGACTTGGCCTTCCCCAGGCCCTCATGGTAAATGCAGTCTACAGAGTTTCAGCCTGTCTCATGCCCTCCCTCTGAGATGTGAGGTATCTATAGCCAGATTTGCTGATTCTCCCCACCTCTCACTTCAGTCCTCAGCTCCCAAACCAATGTGGGCTTGAGACCAGAAACTGTGAAACAGGTTCAGTACTTCCCACCTCATCCTCCCAGAAGGGACGCCTGAGTATTGAGTCATTCTCTGGACTGGGTTGAACCAGCTGACCACTGGCTCCCTATCTGATACCTGAGTCACCCTCACTCTTTATTTGCCCCAGTGCTCCTCCCCCTTTGCTTGGTTCCTGCTCACTGGTCTAGTTAATCTCTCCACTGCAATTACAGAACTCCTATTCCTGAGCTTCTCCCAGGGAGATAACATGTTGGACTTTCTGACCTTTGTATCCTTTCCATCTCTTGTCCTGCTCTTGTGGGTACTTGTCTCTTGGAGCTTTGCTTAGGGGAAGATCTAATTCTGAATCTTAGCCAAGTGGTGGGGCCTGAATTCCTGTGGACAAACCTAGAAGAAGCTGGTCTGACTGTCAAGAATCGCCCACATTCATTTCCCAGGGGTTCTGATCACCTTTGGTGTAATTCACTATTTGACTTGGAGCAGCTCGTGTCAACCATTTAGATGAATAAGCATGTGGAAGGCTGAACCCCCTGTACCTGTGGCTTACTCATCTCTCTCCTTAGCTGCGTGCACCACACATTGTTAATCTCAGTCCCTTTCTTGCCTTCACTGCTCTGCTGCCAACAAATCTCCCCACCTTGCTGGCACACCAGGAGCCTGCATGGGAAAGTGCCAGTGTAGGAGCTTCTTGGGAATTGAGGGGGAGGGGAGTTTGGGAGAAGGGCTTCTCTGTTGGATTTTGAATGATACAAGACACACATCTTTCTAAATTAGGATCACTGTATCAGTTTTGTCACCTCTATAATAGGTAGACTAGAGAAAGTGGAAGAGTTTCCTGACTCCCATTCAAAATTAAAGACAGTAAATACTTCCCTGCAAAGCTGACTTACCTACCCCATGTCTGGTCAAGAGGCTAGAGAAAGGCCTTCCAGTTCTGGGTTGGACTCTCCTGCCCTGCCCAATAGAAATGAGGCCATGATTGTCAAGCTTTCATCAGTGTGTCCAATCATGTAAGTCATTCCTCCTCCTACAGTGTGGGAAAGATGTGGAATAAACTTAGGCTCAGAAATTTGTACCCAAGCCCTTCCCCCAAACGATGGGGATATTGGTCAAAGCACTCTCCTCTCTGGGCTGTGGCGGAGATGATTTAGCAGTCAAATGATGTGCCAACAATAGAAACAGCCCTGTCTCCTATGGACTGTTGGCCTTTCCTCATCCCCGTGAGTCATTTTTAGCAGAGTGCAGCCAAGGAAATCTCAATGATGGAGGCTGGGGTGAGCAGGCCACCTCTGCTGGCCACATCCCTTTCATCCTCTACACTGCTCAAGTCAATGCAGCCACAGGGGTCACTGCACACTGGCAAGTAAGGGGACTCCTGACAGTGACTGACTCAGAACTGAGTGATGTAGTAACAAGAGGCACTTTTTGTGGAAACTGATGTTCCACAAAAGCTCGACAAACTTGTGCTTTTCCTTGCTCTCGTCTTTGTGGGTGAGCCTTCTCCAGCATTGAGGCAGAGCCCAATGCTCTTCCAAAAGACCACAGAGACACTGAAATCGGCCGAAGGTTTTGAGGAAAAGATGATATCAATGCTCTAAGGTCATGGACAACTTGTATAGGTAAAGGCAAAGAACTTAGGAAAAGGCAAGTGTCCTGGCCATTTTTTGTTTCATTTTTATTTTTTTATTGCTGTGCTGGGGGTACATTGTGACATTTACAAAAATTCTTACAATATGTTGTACTTGAATTCACTCCTTCCATCATTCTTCATTATCCCCCCCTCACCCCACTCCTGGAATAGTTTCAACAGGTCTCATTTTTCCATTTACATATATGTGTACACAGTATTTGCGCCATATTCACCCTCCTACCCACTTTCCCCACATCCTCCCCCCTCCCACTGGTACCAACCTCCTCCAGGCAGGACCTGTTCTACCCTCCTGCTCTCACTTACTCTTGGAGCCATGTAACAGAGACTATGAAAAAGAATCTGCTTCAGTAGAGGGCAATTTCCATGCACTTGCACAGTTCCTGCCCAGCCTTTGAAAAACAAGCAGTCAGCGAGCCTGAGTTGACTGCGCAGGAGCACAGCAAGTAGGGCACACACACTCAAAAGACAATTTGCTTTGTGGCTATTGTTTTGACCCTCAATGAAAGGGAAACTTCTTAAAACTTATCTAGAGATAAGGAGGTCTGACTTCATTTTTACCCTTCCAGAAGTAATCTTCCATAATCATTCAAAACTTGCCTGAAATTCTCATTTCTGGGTGTCAGAACCCAATGACAAGGGGTAGTCAGTTTTAGCTTTATATAGTGGAAGGCATCTACATCCTGCTTCTTTCCTGTGGTTTAAACTTCAAAGTACATCCCTAGACTTCAGTGCTTTGTATCCTCCAGAGGCTCTCAAAGTGTGGTCCCTGGACCAGCCACATCAGTACCACTTGAGAACTTGCTAGAAATACAAATTCTCATCCAAGATTTAGTGAATTCAGAAACTGTGAGGGTAACCTCAGCTATCTGTGTCAACAAGCCCTCCAGAGAGATTCTGATGTTCCCTAAATTCAAAATACGTTGCATTAAGGTAACTGGTTCTTTCAATTTATTCATATTACTGATAAGTTGGGCCAGATACCAAACACATGATCCAATTCAATTGAATATTTAATCATTACACAATTACTATTTAGTCAGTTTTGCATCCTACCCTGTTCATTGAAATCTATGGCTAAAACAAAGTTCTCTGGAAATTTACTTGTCACAGCTCTCACAGCTATATTTTATCATCTTCATGTACTTTGGATTCTATCAAGTAATTTGGTATCCTTGGCATGGTTTTCTTTGTCAAACAGCTCTCTACTGCTATTTCTACAATAAGATCCATTGAGAGAAGCATAAATGCTTTGTTAACGATCTATTCTATTCACACTAATGAAAACCCCATTGTCCACCAAAATTGGAACTGTGTCAAAGACAGTCATCAAGCTTTTCTGAAAGGCCTCTTTGATCCCCTTGTGTGCCACCCACAGCTCACCTATTTATATCCTGTGAGGTCAGTTCTATTAGCTTTGGGTGCACTGTCACACAAGTGAAATAAGATGTATGAAAGGTGTTGTCCTCTTTAGTCTCCATGTTCAATAAGTCACTTCCCATGTCAGAGACCTTCAAGCAAGAGTTGTCAGTAAAAACAAGGTTGGGAGTAGAAAACTTCCTGGTTCCATGATTTTGTTTATAAACCTACTTATACTTTCTGGTTGTAGACTTGATTCAATTTCGAATTCTACTCCTTCTCCAAATGGGAAATAGCTACTAGAGCCTGTTGCATGAATTTCTTTCGGTAGCCCACTTCCCAATATTGTCTCTCTCTGGCTCTACATCTCAGACAAAACCTGACATAATTATGAGTGCTCCTGCTACTGACAAACTCTCACCTTGTAATTCTATTCCAGCAAAATCCTGTTACTCTAGCTTAACATTTCTCAAACTTTAGCATTCATCCAATCATCTAGAGGGCTCCTTACAGTGCAGACTACTGGGCTCCACCCACAGTTTCTAATTCAGGAGCTCCTGCGTAAAACCCAAGAATTATATTTGTTTTTTAAAATTTATACTATTTTAATTGGCAAATCATAATTTTATTACATGTATGGAGTACATTGTGATGTTTTGATGTGCGAATACAATGCTGGATGATTAAATCAAGCTAGTTAGCATATCCATCATCTCACTTACTTGACATTTTAAAAGATCATTAATACATTGGACTAATTTATATTCCCATCAATCTGGCCATAATTTGTTGCTTTTTGTTTTCTGGATTATTGCCATTCTGACTGGGCTGACATGGGAACTCCATGTAGTTTTGATTTGAATTTCCTTGATTTCTAGTGATGTTAAACACTTTTTCGTGTAGTTATTGGCCACTTGTACTTCTTTTGAGAAGTAACTGTTCAGTAAATTTGCCCTCTTATTGATTAGAGTGTTTGATCTTTTGTGGTCTTTTTTTAAGTTCTTTATTTCTAAAACATTCATAGGTCAGTGTGATACTGTTGGTCCAGGGACCACACTTTGAAAAGCACTGCTGTAGGCTAGCTAATGGCAACACCTAGTTTCTGATTATTGCAGCCCTGAAACCCTTCTGTTCGCACTGCAGTGTTTCACTTAATCCCCTGCTTCATTTATGACCTTTACAGCATCATATCTCCTGCAAGTTAGCCACCAACTGTGATCTATTGCTTGGACGAGCAAAGGTAATACAAACCTCACCATCCTTCCAAAACTTTGATTTGGTACAGTGACTGACCAGGCTTCAGGAAAATGTTTTACTTCATTATTAAAGTGCTTTGAGAGTGAAAAAAACTATATCTCTGCTTTAGAAACTTAGTGCATCCTGTATTATTTACTGATAGGTACCCAGACACATGTAATAGGAGTATAGATCAGCCTCATTTAAGATAAGTTTGCTGGGGGAGATCAGAGTTGCTCCCTGTGGGACTTAAATTAGATACAAAGCAATTAACTTCAAGGAACCAAAAATTGGCTCTATAAAAATTCCATTTCAAATGAGTTCTTAACTATGAGCTCATTACCTGGTAACTTCACCACGTAAGAAACAAGTCTCTTGGGATGGAAAACACAAATTCAATTTGGAATCACAAACACGAAGATTGAGGAAGCCTTAGATCTGACCTCTTGCAAGGGTCAGCTATTTTTTCAGACTTTCTGACTTTTCAACTCACTCCTACACCCAGAAAAATAAATCTTCTCATTCTTGAAAACCAATAGATGTGGGTTTTATTCGTTGTGCCATATTAAATACACTCAATTTCATTCTGTTTCTTTCTGAGTGTGACTTTTAGATAATTTTAATTGAGAACCAATACATCACCTCACTTGATTTTATTTTCAAAAAATGTGCTTTTTTGACTGGCATATGGAAACAATTTTGCGTTTATCAACCAGACTGCTAACAGATCATTGATTAATTGTTGAACTAATACATTAAAGTTATTAATTTTGATATGGGATTATAAAATTAATGCCCTTGTTTTAAGACTTGGAAAAAACAGGAAATAAAATATCTATAATCTCAGAACCTGGAGCCCACTAACCTTAACTTTTGAAACATTCTTTTTGTCATATATGCCTATGTGTATAGGTGAGTATACATTATAATCATATCATCTATAAAATTTCACATTCATGGACTGATCAGCAAGATAGCCAAATAGCGTTGCCCATTGTTCCTTCCATCAGCACAGAAAGGGACTACAACAGAGACTAACCTATTGAAATCTGACTGGTATGGACAAGCACATACACTGGAGAGTAGCAGGGAAATGGTAAAGTCTTTGTGGAGCCTGAAAATCCAGGATAGTACCATAGGGAAGAGAGCAAAGCACCCTGCTTCTCCTCCAGATTGTCTCCTCACCTAGGTCAGCACAGAGTCAACATGGACTTCTTATGGGAAAAAGGTAAACTGGAGACCCCACAATGGTCTCCACTGAACACAACCTCTCAGAAACTGGAGCTCTCACAGATCCTATGCACAATTGAGAGTTTTGCCCAGGGTACATGGAGATATATTGACACAGAGCAAGAGCCAAAGTTGTATATGCCCCACCTTCCATGACCTAAGCTTCTACCACTTGGCACCTTCCTGAACCTGAACCCACTACTAAAATGTGCTCCTCCTAGGGACTAATAGCCACACCATTTCTCCATTCTTGAGACCCATCATCTATCCTTTAAACTCACATGGGTGGTTGCAGCTTCATAATATCAGCTTCCCAAAGCCTTGGGCCATCAGAAAGGCTGAGACCTTGCTTCGAAACCCCTGTGGTGCACCACCCACTAGGAGACATGCAGACTTGCACAGAGGGGAGTCAACAGACAGCAATGGCCTATAAGCACCAGTGCCCAGCCAGACATCTAGGTCATTCCCTGGGTGAGATTATCATACAGAGAGCTGGACTACAGTGCCTGTGCATGCTTGAGCCCAGCCCAATAACTATCTACGGGCAATTCAGCCTCCTCCCAACTGAGAGCCTGCCACACAGTGAGCCAGCTCATAGCTCCTGTGCACATTCTGAGCTACCTGGCAGCTATGCATGTCAGCCCCATCAGCCTTCCACACTGCCAGCTGGCCAGCAGTGCTCAAATGTGCCAACAGTCATTCAAACAGTGGCTCTACCCACCAGAGAGTCCTCAATACAGCTGCCAACCTGCAGCACATTCGGGTACCCATGCCCAAGCCTACCCCCAGCAAAACCATCATGCCATTAGAGTCACAAAAACCCACAGCCTAAGCTTGTAACGGGTACTTAAAAGCTCCTTTTGCTGAGGAGCACCTGGGCCCACAAATTAACTGAAAGAAGGACAAAAGCAAGGAATCCCAGCCTCCATTTTATATTTGTATCCTTTGATCTAAGTCATTCTCTCCTGCAGTCACTTTGTAACAATTTGTAATCCAGGAAGGACTGGACAGGAGACAAAACCACCTGTCTGGTATCAATGAATCTTCTTAAAGCAAGTGCCCCCTTCCCTGCCCAACCAGTCCTGAGACAATGAGCTGGCAGTCACATATGATCATAGGAACATATCTGTGACTGGGACTGTTTAATAATTATGCATGCCTCTTCCAATGCTCCCAATTCTTCCTCCTATTTAAACCTAAAACAAATGTGTGTTTGGGGAAGGTGGGTTAAAATGCTGTTTCTTCTTCCCACAGCGGCTGGTGTAGTTTGATTAATTTTCTTTCTCTATCTTTCATCATTATTCATCTTTCATTTGGCATGCTGGGACATGTGGCCTGACTTGATCTATGAAACCCAAGTTTTGGGGCCTGAGGCCTAAAACATCCTGTAGCAAGCTTCTTACATAACTGCAAACAGCACTGGTGAGAATTATAACTGAAGAAACTGCACAGAGACCATATGACTGAATCCCACCTAGAATCAAAACTAACACACCATACTGAAGCAATGTCCTAGAACCCATACATAGGAAAAAGCTTCTCTCTATGAAAAAATAAATAAATAACCTTAAAATTGGAAAAGGAGGCTGTAGCTCTGAGTATTGGGTCACAAAATATATGAACATACAAGGATTTACCACCAAGTGAACACAACAATTCTCATAGAACAGATTCCAAAGGAAAGGAAATTTATGAAATGACTGAAGAGGAATTAAAAACAATGATACTAAGGAAGCTCAGAAAGATATAAGAGAAGGCAGAAAACAGTTCAATAAAATCAAAAAACAATACCCCATCTAAAAATTCATCAGAGATAGATATAAAAGAGAGCTAAAAAAGAAATTGTATAGCAGAAACATTCAATGAGCAAAATAAAAGTTCCTGTTGGAACCTATTTCTTGAAGTGAAATCATGGTATCAAAGAAATAGGAACATTTTTAAAGCTTTTGCTAGTTTTGCAAACACTTTCCAGAAAGCTAGTTTTAGCAAACACTTGCCTAAGTTCGTTTCAGTCATGGTGAGCTCTTCCTAGTGTGAAATCACCTTTGCATGTTAAGTGGCACACGCCCACTGTGGACTCTTTTCTGGTCAAGGAGATTTCGCAGGGCAAGTTTGAACACCCACGAGTACTTCTTTTTTGTGTGAATGATCTGCTCATGCCCTTTGTCTATTTATCAATGGTGTCTTAGAATATTTATTATTTATTTGCACATACTCTTTATACATTAAGAATATTGCCTCATTCTTTATCATTTCTCAATTGATCAATTGACTTTTAACTTTGTTAATGGATTCTTTTTTCAGCCGTTAACATCATCTTTTTTCCTCAGCTCTATCCCTACCTATATTTTTCCTTAGAGATGACCTATGAAGGTGAAGTTTTTTTGTACCCCTCGTTCTATGGATTTATACTTACTATTTTCAGTTTCAGTTAAAATTTTGTTATGGTTATACATTTTTAAATATTATAAAATTGTGTATTATTTTATTAAGTTTATATTACTGCATGTATTATTCTCCATTTTCTCTCACTTTTATACCATAGTTATTCATGAAGCTACTGTAGGTCTAGTTGATTGATTTTACAGCTGTATTGTATTTAATTGCATGAATACACAATGTATTTATCTATTCTGCTTATGAGCCTTTGCTATTTCCAACACTTCCCTTCCCATAGATGTCTCCCTGTACTTATGGACCAGAGTGTCTTTAAGATGCATGGGGCTGTGCTTACCTCACACATTATTGAATCTTGCTAACTTACTCTTCCTAGCACTTGCACCAGTGAACTCCCCTATTGGTAACTAGGTGAGCAAGCTCTCTTCTTCCACACCCTGCGCTGTATTTGCACAGTAAGTCTTTTTAATGTTTGCCAATCTGAAGAGTGCAAGTTGCATCTTATTTTGTTGCAGTATACCTTTATGTCAGGCTATTTTTGTCAAGAGGCAGATAATACATATTTTAGACATTGTGATTCCAATATTTGTCTTCTTTGGGTTTGTTGTTGTCTGTTGGTATGCCTTTTCGACCTACTGTTCAAATATGTAAATGCACTTTCTTCACTCTCTGACCCCACCAAAAATGTTTGTAGGTTGTCTTGGATTTATAAGCCATCATTTGCACCCTTCCTTTATGTGAAACCCAGGGGTTTTGAGCATCTTTGCAGAGATTCATGGGTCATTTGGTCTTCCTCTTTTTTCACTAAAAACAAAATTTATCCATTTTTCTGTTGGGTTATTTGTCTTACTGATTTTTGGAAGGTCTTCATAAATTCAGAATATAAATCTTATCTCAACTATACGTATTGCCAATATTTCTCCTTTACATTAGCTTTTCAATTTCAGCACAATCTTGATGCAAAGTCTTTGGGGATTTCTAGGTAGAATTTAGCTCATCTACAAACATAGCTATTTTATTCTCCTTTTGCATACACTTAGTCATAGTCATCTCTTTTGTTTTTCTTTCACTCCTTATTACATTGACTATGGCAATTTAAAATAATTATGGTGATACACATTCACCTTATTTTGTTCTTAATATATTAAGCAAAAATATATTTTAATTGGATGAGTTAGTATATTATTTTTTCTGGGTAAGAATAGAATCAGGCATTTTGTGCCTTATTCCTTGAAAGGAGTTCTCGATTTTTTCAGGCAAAAGACATTTTTGCATTTTCTAGAATACCCATGGGCATCTGCTATTATACAAACAAAATCTTTATCCTGCATACTGTGTTCACTTTTATGGTCAATAGTGAGGTTCACTAGTAGAAAATGTATTTTTAAAAGAATTATATACTTGTGGGTCATGAATGAATGGATTCATAAACTGCACACATAAAACGAATGACAAGAGGGTATCAAAACAGACGAGAGAGAACCATATTTAAAAAGAGACAGGGCAGAATCTCATAAAACATGTGGAAGCGTATTCTGCAAAATTAAGTAAGTAGTTTGGAAGGGTAAGCTATTATTTGAATTAGTAGCAATGATGATCATAATACTATCAATGTCTCCATGGGAAATTTCTAGCTGCAATATATTTTAAAAACTCTCTTTAACATTTCCCTGGGTACAACTGTGAGATAAATTGGAATCATGTTGCTTATTGATTATTTTTAACACATTTCCCAAAGCTACTTGGGTTTGGGAACCATATAATTCATTTTTACATTTCTCACAACAATTGCATAATGAATGACCTTCTCTATAGTGAGACCTGAGAAGTGTTTAGAATTGGAAGGAATTGAAGTAGGAGATATTCTGAAGAGCCATGGGCTAAGAGAGATGATTCACTCAGACAAGGAGACGCAGTAAGACACGTTTCTTCTCAGTAGGAGAGTGAGGCTCTGCCAATAGGTCACAGTGCCTGTATTTCCAGATAAGGGCATCATAGGACATAGAAAGTGTGAGGAAAGGATACTGACGCTCAAGTTGCAGTTCTCCAAACTGTACCTGGTGAAGCACAAGCTGGAGAAACAGATACCACCGCTTTCCTTGCAGGGGTGAGTGGGAAGGGCCATCTTCAGTCTTGAAAGCTTTCTTCATGGTGGCCTGAATTATCCTTGTGATTCTACTGTTGAACAAGAAATAACACCAACGGTGAATCAAATAGCTCTTCCTGGAGAATATCCTCGGCCTAGAGACATGGTCGTACTCTGGTAGCTTTAGGACTTAGACGGGGGGCAGGAATCAATTCTGGAAAGATAATCCATACATCTGTGCACTTCCTCCTCATCAACCCCCTTACAAGCATTGTCTTCTGAGTATCTTTCCTGGAATCTACTCAAAGACCATACCCGGATTTGGCCACTCATAACCCTTTTTCTCTGGACAATTTTTTTCCAAATGTCTACAGAACATTCTTTGAATAGGTTTTCTCTGTCCTTTGCCTCTAACATAAAGCTGGTATTGGTGAGAGGGACCGTGTTTACAGATGCATCCTGGCCGGACAGCTCCAACTGACTCTCTGGGAGCCTTCCCACAGTGGGAGGGTTTGATGCCATAAATTTGTTACAAGCACTACTCACCTGAAGGGGGCAGAGGGCAGGCAAGTGGGCTGGGACTTCAGGAGCTATTGCCATGAAGCAAGCATGTCATTGGTTTGACTTTTGAAAGCCTGAGGACACAAATATGATGCCAATGTGATGGCACAGGCCACCAGAGTGGTAGCGGGTACATTACTGATAAATTGGTAGTGAGATATCTGTCATGCTGGAGAAGATGGGTGCAGAGGGACAGCTGAGCTCAATAAAGAAGCATGCTGAGATGTGTGCAAAAAGCATTCTGTCTCTGTAGGGAGACTTCCTTATGAAGCACTGCTGTGGGAAGGAAGAAGACTGTAACAGTGTAGTGTCCAAGGGACCTGAAATGACTCCCAAAATGCTGGGTCAATGATAGTGATAAAAGTACATAGCCAATATTTTCTGACACTTGACAATAAAGCCCTGTGATTTACAAACTGTGTGTGCTTTGGAAAACAGAAAGTAAAGAGGCAGGAGGGTATATGTGGCATTGATCTTTTTTAAGAATTCAAAAAACCAAATCTCCACTTCTTTTGTTTCTTTGAGATAAGGTCAAACTGGGTAGCCCTGGCTGGCCTCAAACTTGCAATCCTTCTACATTGCCTCCCATTTGCTGGAATTACAGGTAGGTACTACCCCTCCTGACTATTAAATCCCCACTTTTTCTTTCAGAGAACAAATTGGATCAAGCCATCTGTATTTGATTGTAACAGCCTTCTTTTCTTTTTGGGTGAGCGATAGTCTTTAGCCTTGGATGCTTTTCCTGGGAGCAGGCATGGGCAGGGATGATATGACAGCATTTTCAGTGTCCTGTGGACCACATTCACCCTTCTCTTTTCATCCAGACCCTCTGGGAAAGGACCTGTTATGATCCAAGATGTCAGAGACATTGGAAAGGGCCACCAACAATCAACACTGGGACCCAAGGTAGAGATTCCTAGGGCATGGGTGTGAATATTTTTAGTCCATTTCTTTATCTTCTCTGATTTACCTTTTCCTCCTAGAGAAGCATTTGGGTGATGAGACTCAGAGGTGGAGTTAGGGTGACAGATGCACCCTGTGCTCCTGGGGTAGAAAGTGAGGGGTGTCTATGTTGGAAGGCAGAGAAGAGCCAGAGTGTGTAGGCTTGGTTTCAAGATTTGCAGAGCCTGGCAGGATTTTTCCTGACTCCTACAAACAGGACTACACACTTGGTTTAGGCTAGGAACCAGCCCATGTTTCCTCTCTCAGGAACCTCAGTAGTGTAGTAGCAGAAGGCAGGGTACTATGCAGAACCAGCAGAGGGGTACAATCCCAGGAAATACCCCAGAGAGTCACAAGGTCCCTGTGAGGAAGAATGAGGACTGGATTATCTTAGAGTAACCCTGTGAGCTTTAGGCATCCATTAGCTGACTGAGCAAAGACTTCTCTTCCTTGCTTCAGGCTGAGACAATACCTAGGGACAAGAAGGAAAAGTCCCCAATTCCTTTACATTGGCAGTTGTATGAAAAAACTGGTAAGTAGTGGTGTTTGCTTTTCATCACCAAGTTAACATGGCCATTTGGGAAATATCATTAAATATTTTAATACCAATTTTTAATTACTAATATATGTTCCATAATTGACTTAACCCATTGCCCTTTAAATGTTTTTCTAATATAAATAATTCTGAGATGAACATCTTATGTATGTATGTATATGTGTATATACAGGAGGATATATATATATATCCTCCACTGCTGAAGTGAGATTACTGGATGAAAAGAAAGAAGGTTTTCAAGACTTTAGATACATTTTTCTAAACTGATTCCTAGAGAATTGTGTTAATTAATGCTCCCAGCTGGCAGAAAAGGACTGACACACACATTTGTTCTCATCTGTCTCAGAATGTAGAGTTTGGGGAGGGAGTAACATTTGCTGAGCCAGGATCTCTGGGAATGGAAGCTTGTGGGAAGAGGTGGGGGATGTTATCCAGCCTTCTTTAAGTAGGTCACTGCCCACAGCTAAAAAGGAGGAAGTGAGATCACACCACATGTACATATTGACAGTGTGTTCTTTCATTTACATGTCAACTATCTTCCTATAAGACAATGAGGAATTGAACTTCAAGTTAGAAATCAACCAGGAAAGAAAACAATGATGGACTCTTCTCTTAAGTGGGCTGTTCTGGGAGCTGTTGGAAGTGGTCAAAGGGGATGTGTACCTGGGTACAATGATAGGGTCAAGGCAGCCTTTGCTCAGGGGGAAGAGAGCATCCCGCTTATCCACTCCTCTTGAGGACTGTCTCCTTCCTTTTCTTTATTCATTCTCTCCTTCATTTAACATTAACTGAGCACATGATGTCAGGTACTGTGAAGGAAAAGGAGGCACAAGAGTAAGGGGTTACCCTTAGATTATCTCTGAGTAAATCTGGGCAATAGAAGTAGACTCTGATACACAGACACTTCTAACGTGAGGCCATATCACCAGAGAGTAAAGAGATTATCGCAGTGTGCGTTTAGGAAAGACTTCCCCAGGAAAGACACTGAAAAGCTGTGGAAAAAGAGGCCATTCCAGGAATACATATGAAGAATTAGTGAATTCCATGTTTGGGATTGTGGCAGCACAGACCATGTGGGTAGGTAGGAAATGGGGGACAGAGAAGGTTAAGGCCACAGTGACAGGAAGCGAGACTAAAATGAGTCACCATTTACATTATAAAATCTTTGCATTCCCTCCAAAAGGCTTAAGCCTACCCTGCAGGAATACAGGAACCACAGAAAGTCTTCATAGATGGCATTTATATGATCCTCTTCTCTGTTATAAGAAGAT
The DNA here is from genome assembly GCF_047511655.1 of Castor canadensis. Lineage (NCBI taxonomy): Eukaryota > Metazoa > Chordata > Mammalia > Rodentia > Castoridae > Castor > Castor canadensis. Next base: position 112,957,463 of record NC_133396.1, read on the forward strand.
AATGTGGCAAAGTAAACCGGCTGGAAAAGGGGAGAGCCTGGGAGAGGAAGTGACTAAAGTCATGGCATGAAGACATCATTATGTGTAGATTTTGTGGTTAAACATATTTTTAAAGCTGAGGCAGAAGAAGACAGGGTATGGTAGAAAAGAACAGAGACTGCAGATGAGCTCATGGGAGACTGATGAAGCTTAAAGCTGGGTAACTTCATTGCAGAGAATGAAACAAAGCCAAGAACATCCCAAATATTAGAATAATGTCATTATTGTTCTCTTACCTATGGCAGCCAAGGGGCCAGTCTGATCTATGATCTTTCTAGGTCTTTTATTAAGTTTTCATCACTGTGCTGCCTGTGCAATCCACTGCCTCAGGGAACATTGGAGATTTGAATTTGAAAATGAGATTTGCAAAATTAGATATTCTTCATACATTTTTTCTTTCTCTAGCTCCAAATGGTCTTGAATATGTAACAAAAGGTTATAAAGGACAAGATCTCTGAGTCCTTTCAACTTAGCTATGAGATAGGTAATTTTTGTGTCCCTAGAAACATTTCAGAAATGACTCCCTGCTCCTTCATCATTTGCAAAATTTTATTCCTGCATTATCCATCCCCTCACATCCCATGGAAGGAAGAGCCTGAGAAGGTAGGCCCCAGACTTAGGCTTTCAGACAGTTAACGGAGGGAGCAAGAAAATTTTGGAGGATATCCTAAGGATGAAAAAATCAACAAAATGTGGTGTGAGGAGATTGTATGAAGGAAATCCAGTTAGGCAAGGGACACAGAAGAGTCAGGCCCTGGAGGAAGTTTGGTGAGAGGTTTGGCAATGTGAAACCAGGAAGTGGCTTTAGTTCATCAAGTCCTGAAGATGAGTGGACAGAGATGAAACTCAGAGAAAGAATGAGCCACCCAAGTCATCCTGAAAAAGGCAATCCTAGTTCCTTGTTCTCTCTTCTTATCATATGATCACCCAGACTATTTCTCTGTACCACTGGATACCTGGAGGAAAATTGGAAACTTAATTAATAATTTGAATATTTTCATTAGGCCAAGGTCTGGTATCATATCATGTGGATAGGATATCTGGTAAACCAAGACATCTTTCTCCTTTCTACCAGTGTTGTGATCCTCTGTGGCTACATGGTATTTGCTACTATAATTTGCTTTGCTCCTTATTGTTTGATCTTGACCATAAACATCAAGAAGTCATGTATAACTTGCCAGACTTCCCTTCCCCCAATCAAAACCAGCTGTGGGTCTCTGACACCTTCTTATTTCATAGCCCAGGACTCTAGCCCCCGAATCTAGCCAGGTTTGCAGTGCTCTTCCTGATCTTAAATTCCTTCTCCTATGCTTGCCTACAGTTAAGATTTCCTTTGGGTTCCACTGGGTAACAACCCATGTAGCACTGTTCAGTTAGCAGTTTGCAGTGGTCTCACCATTTCATGGATGATTTCTCAAAACCAAGTTGGAAAAGTTTCTAGGATCTTAGGATGGTAGGCAGATTCCCTACCATTTTGTTGACTCTTTCACACTATGTATGTTGCAGTCCACAACACAGTGTACACATCCTCAGATTGTGTTCTAGGATAGATCACACTGCTCTGAGATGTTCCAAAGACAAAGTGATATGTGAAAGAAGGAAAATTCTGGAGACTTGAAGAACACAGTATCATGGAACAAGAGTTTAATCCACCATTAGGAGCTCACTAGCTAAAGTTAAGTTTCATTCAATTCCCCACTCAATAGCCTATTCTTGGTCACCAAGCCAGCATGACCACATTAGTGCAGATGTCACTCAGGCTGACTTCTTGGAGGGAGCTTACTAGAAAATTCCAACAGGGAGCAGTTACTCAAAGCCTAAGAATATTCACTATTCACAATCTCTCCAAAAGAGGTTAAATGATGGAGTGATATTGATAGAACCCCTAGAAAATATCTTATCTTATTCAGATACAATTTTTCATTTTATCTTATTCAGAAATAAAAACTTCACTGGACCCCAGTGTGTCTGAACCAATGACCTAGAGACAGATGAGACTGAAATCCCCCAGGTAAGCAGGACAAACTTTTTAGGGTCCATATATTCCTGGTACTTGAAATTTTTGTAAGTCATCCCACTGACCTATTGCTGATACAACTGAAAATTCCTTTGTTTAAAAAACTTCATAGTAAAATAATAAAAAGTCTTAACATAAAACTTAACTATTTTCAAGTAAACAGTTTTGTGACATGAAGTAAATTCACATTTCTGTGCACCCATCACCATCATCCATTTCCAGAAATTTTTTATCTTCCCAAACTAAACCTCAGAATCCTTTGAACACTACAGCTCCATTCTCTTTCCTTCTTCCTCAGCTCTGGCTATCAACTTTTTATTTTGTGCCTCTATGACTTTGATTAAGCTAGGTGCCTCAGGTAAATGGAATCATACAGTCTTCATCCTTTTATGACTGGCTGGTTTCACTGACAGTTCTTAACCAACAGTTACCTCAGTTTATATCACATGGGTCCACATGTACTCTTGGTGTTTTAGGGTTCAAAACATCTCTTTTCAACAGCATAGTCCATCATAAATCAGCAAATACGTACTGAATCACTACCATGTGTTTAGTAGGAGATTGAGCGGCTCCAAAACATAAGAATTTTTAAAAAATGCATCATTATTCCTTCCCCTTAAACATCTAATTTTATAGGTACGGAGGCAAAGTGATTGCAGTGAAATAGTAGACTGCATGTAGACACATGTGTATGCACACAAGCAATGCATGCGTGTACACACATGCAAACCTACAACCGGAGGTCATCACGTGGAACAAGTGCTACAAAAATAATTCCTTAGAAATCTAATTTATTTGAGACAAATCCAAGTGCATTGAGGCACAGTATTTAGTGTATTGGCTTAGGGAATTCTTTACATGGGTCAGTGGGTTTGGGAAAATTTTTCATTTAAAAAAATCTAAATAAATGTTAATTATCCAGGGATTTTTTTTTCAAGTGGAAAGTAAGAACGTAGCTCATACATCTCTTTCCATGTGCCTAGTCACTTTAGATATTTTATTGAATCCTGCTAAAAATCAGTCAGCTATTTGCCATCTGTACTGAACAGCTGCAATTTTCTTCCTATCCAAGTACAGTATTTTATAATGGAGAAATTGGCACATTGTGCCCTCCCACTTACTTTTTGCATGTCCCCATTCATGGCTAGACTAATCAGGGAAGGAGAAGTAGCTTCATGTTCCAGTTTCTGGCTAGATCAGGTGAGTACAAGCAACATCGTGTGCCTCCTTGTCCTCAACTTAGTATTAACTTGCTTTGCCAAACCTTTGAATCTTCTGTGAGACATCTATGTCCGATGTTATTTATGAATCAGAGCAAAGTGTATAAATACCCACAGGACTTCCTGTTAAATGTATTGGATTGAATGCAAATATTTATCTCTGCTTCTTCTGAAATTGTGTTCAAATGAGAGGAAGGAAAAAAATACAAATCAATAAAGAAGTTAAGAACAGGAAAGATGATCTCATCAAATAAGAAATGTCAACAAAATATTGGAATCTGGAAACATAAGGATGAGTGGGAACTAATTTATCAGAGCCCACAAAGAATGTTAGGGAGATAGGCATGAGAAATAAGTCAATTAGGATTGTAGAACCCTGAGAAGGTTAAGAATTGAAGGTAGTAGGCACTCTGAGCAGAGCTAGAGAAAAAGTGGAGCCTAAAACAGGAGTATCAGGAATATTAATTAGCGCAAGGAACTGTGATACTTCCAATCCTCTTCCTACCCCTCGTTACCAGTCAAAAACCCTCTTCCACCTGGTAAGTGAACTGGGGGCTTTGTTCTGGAACAATTATATTTGCTTTCCCTCTTATTATTAGCATATACAAAGGGGTTTCATTGTGATATAATGTACTTTGAGCAAATTCACTCTCTTTATTACTCTTTCTTATTTCCCCCACACAAATTTTAACCACTTCTATTATTCTGTTTTCATCTGTGGATATGAAATACTTTGATCATATTCACCCCTTCACCATCTTCTCTGGAGAAGTTTAACCTGAAAGACTCTCCAGTGCTCACATATGTCAGAGGGTGAGAGGAGAATGCTAGAATGAAAAGGGCCAGTAATGTGTAAGGTTCGTCATGGTGAGCTACTTGGCTGCCAGAACACTGGACGCCAATCATACTCTCCCAGAAAGAGATTGGAAGAGAGCTCCATGTATAAAGAAAAGTGGGCCCAAAATGCCAACAGACACTGATAGGTGGGTTCTTATAACATGACTGGTCCCCATCTTATCATTATAGTAAAACCTACTGATGAACAAGCAACAAGCCACACTCAGCCATGCTAGTGCACATTTTCAGAAATTCTAAATCCACTTTTACTCTCTATCTTCATTTTTCAAATTTTTAAAATTATGTGCAGCTTATTATGTTTACTGTAGATAATCTAGAAAAAATAGAAAATTAAAACCATTTTAGTTTTACTTTCTATAAATAATCCTGGCTTGCATGTATCATCAGGGATTTTCCTATTTTTGATATATCACAAATAGAATTTTCAAGGGGTCTCTGTTTTTATACAATTTTCTATTTTATTGTTTTGATGTAACAATGGATCGTTAACATCTTATCAATAAATAAATTGAAATGACATTTTCCTCATAGCTGAATAGTACTCCTCATAGGTGTAACCATGATATGTGTGTTAGCCCTAATGTTGGACATTTGTATTGTGTCTAATTTACTATATAAGAAACAATCCTGGAATGAACATAGATCTTACAAACTTGGCTAGTTCCTTAAAATGATTAGAAGTAGAATTGCTGGCTCAAAGTATACACTCTTATCAAAGATTCAATGCATATAGCTAAATTATTCTCAAGAAAATATTCACAAATTTATAGTCCCCCCAGCAATGTATGAAAATATCCTGTCCCCATTGTTACCGCATTTGGAATTTTCACTAAACAGCAACAACAACAAGAAAATAAATAACAAAATCATGGCATCTTATTCCTATTTAAATTTATATTTTGATACCAGTTCAGCATTTTGAAATTTTATTAGCCATTTATATTTTGTAAATGGGTTATATATGGTATTTACTCATTTTACCAAGATGTTTATCATTTCTTATTATTTCATGCTTTTTAGATATGTAAACATTGGCCAATATTCTGTCATGTATATCAAATACATTCTCTCGTTTGAAATTTTCTCTTTAACTTTGTTCCTGGTTTCAATTTGATTTTTAGCATCCCATTTTTAAATATGGACAACCAGGAATCATGTTGAAGAATGAGATATCAAAACAAAAAACAGAAAAAAGAAATTAGAAAGATCAGTGCACTGAATACTTGTGCGTCACCCCCGACCCAAAGTAATATGGTGAAATCCTAACCCCTCAGTGTGATGGAATTAGGATACGGGGACTGAAGAGGTGACTAAGTTACATGAAACTCTCATGGTAGGATCAGAGGGCTCTCTGGCCCTCTTTCTGCGGGGTGAGGGTACAATCAGTCAGCAGTCTGCAGCACAGGACTCTCACCAGAAAGTGGCCTTGCTGACAGCATGATTTAGGACTTCCAGCCTCCAAAACTGTGAGAGATAAATTTCCATTGTTTATAAGCCACCTAGTCTGTGGTACTTAGTTATAGCATCCTGAATTAAGATAGGAAAGAAACTGAGAAAATGAGGGCAAGGAATAATATGTCAAGAAATTGTTAAGAAATTACAAGTCTCAGATAGTGTATTCATAAAAAAGAGAAGCTATTGAAAAAAAGAACAGTGAATGTGATAAAGAGAAGGTAAGAAAAGAATCTTCTGTATTGATTACAGCAGTTAAAAGATAATGCTACTAAGACTATACCAGAAGAGAGAAGAAAAGGAGAGAGAAAGTAGAAAATTTAATTAATGGGAGTTCCAAAAAGAGAGATCAGAGAAGACAAATTGTGGAAGAAAAAAAAAAATAGATTGCACAAGCTTTAAAGACTCTGCCAAGAACCTATTATACTGAAGCACATTTGCCTTTTCATTCACTTCTCATTGTCATCTTTAAGCGGTTAATAAAATAAATCACACCGTCTTGTCTTTTTAAGTTAGAGTATGAAACTCTGTGCCTGGAAGCGGGGTTGGAGGTTGAGGACAAAACATTGTTCTTCACTTATTGACCTTGTCCCTAGTGTCTCTTTCTCTCTCACTCATATTTTGAGCCCTACTCTCACCCTAACTAAGCCAACTGAATGATGAATTTTGCTTCTTATCAGTCATGATATGAAGCAGTTTTCCACATGTTTAATTCAAAAGCAATGCATGTGCATGGAAAAAATTATGAATCTTCCTTTCCTTCATCTTTGTTTTGGTTTCGTTGATCTCTAATAATGTAGAAAGTGACTGTATTTTAACACTGAAAACAAATAATGTGCACATATTTTTCCCTAGGTCCATACAAAAGTGTAGAAGGAAGTGATTAGCTGAGGAGACTAAGTGTGTGTACAGTTTTCAGGATAAATGAATGCTTGTGCTAAGATTTATCTAGAAATTACTGCAAACTGAATTTTTATATGACTTGTGAGATTAAGCAAACATTAGTTGCATACAAATATAGTAAACAATAATTAGAACTGCCTTTAGCGTCACTTTAGAGTCTACTGACAATAAAGCTTTTTTTAAGTCTGTGGGATGGCAGATTGATAATGGTTTTATTTAGTGAAGTCTTATCGGCCATGCTATTTTCCTCCCAAACACCCACACTCTTTAGGACTGAAGCTTATTAACTCATTTAATCATTGTGTATCACCTGATGATAAACAAACTCCAATTTAAAAGAAACTCATTCAACCATGGCAATTTTTCTAGAGCTAGAAGTAAAAAATTGATCACCTAATGACAGCTTCCATGTTTAATAAACAATGAAACCTAGCTAATATTGCAGCTCTATTCCCTTGACCCTAACATGCTAAGTGGAATCACTACTGTATCTTTTCAATATATCACCAGTTCATTGAAAAGCTTTGGTACACATACTTTGTCATTGAAGACCAATAAAGCCAGTCAAAGTGGTTTCTCTTTTCCTTTATAACCAGAACATAATTGGACTTTTTCCCTGACTCTTCAGATGAAAATAACCATAAATCAGCACTATCAAATAATGTTGTAAAAGTGTTCACAAGACAAACACATCCTGTCTATCACCATTCCACTCCTCATATACTTGAGCGTTGGTTATCTCTGAGATCTTATCTTCACTATTCTTTGTGTCCCCTCCACCCACCCTGGAGCCAGGCCCTATCTAAAATGCTTTGAAAAAATGGCAGAGAACACAGAAAAGTGTCAGCAGAATGAGGACAAAGGGTGAGCGGAAAACATGCAAGAAGCTTGTGACTGTTAATACAAATTACCCTGGTGAGTCACCTTTTCTGAATCATCCTTCCTCTTGGGAAGAGGTCCTGTGAGTACCTGTCCCCAGAATCCAAGAGCTATTTACAGCCAGGTAGCTACTAAATAAGACTATGTTGGAACCTGTGTCACCCAAAACCTTAATTACAGGTGGTTAAAACCTGGAGCTCCCCAGACTGGGAGATTATGAGTCTATGCTCACTAATCGTGGATCCATTTTGATACCAGGCAGTCATACCACCTAAGAACACTAGATTCTGATCTGCAAAGGTCCCTTTCATTCCCCCTTGCCATCAGTTTCCCTACCCCTTCCTCCTATCACCTAACGATGACTTCAGTCTTCTGCTCCTGCTCCCTTTGGGACCAGGTCATTCTCATTTCTTGAAAGAAAGTGTTTTCTTCAGGTATTTGGACTGAGTAAAGGGAAGACAGATCCTGAAGTAATTGAAAACTTAAAATATTTGACCTCTGTGCCTAGAGCTTTACTTTTATAATATATTTAATCAAAATCACAATATTATATAATGTGATTATTAACTCAGGAAATGGAGGCTAAACTAGGCAGAACTGTGGTTCAAAGTCACAAGGTCAGTCAGTGACTGCTATACTTTGTATATTACATGTCCTCCAACAGGCTGTGTGTTAAAGGCTTACTCTCCAGCTAGGCTGGTGCTCCTGGGAGGTGGTGAAAACTTTGAGAAGTGGGGTCTAGGAGGAGATTTTCTAGTCTTTGGGCATGTGCTTCAAAGGGTATAGTAGAACCTCAATCTCTTCCTCTCTTTTTCTCTGTATGCTAAAACAAAGCTTTTCACTGAATAAATGTGGTTATCTCAGGTATTTATTATAGTGAGGGAAAGCTGACTAGCACAGTGACCAAGAAGGAATTTGTTAATCTGTGTCTGTCTTACTAGAATATCGGCCCACACAATGCCAAGCTCTGAGCATTCACAAATAATGTGGCTGATGGGAGCCATGAGGACAAATTGCTTGGTGGTTATTATGCATCATGCACAGCAAATGAGGTAATGCCTTTGAAAGGGCCATGTAATTATAAAACGCTATACAAATGTTATTACCATTATTATGGTTATATTTATTGCCTCTTAGAGGAGGAGTAAGACTGCACACATCATAGACTAGATAAATATTCAGAATCACTGAATATTTATCCCCAGTGAAGCATGGTTAAGGTTGTCATATGCCACCTTCTCAACAAAGAAGAGGATGCACCCCCAGGGCACAGTGCAATTTCTTGACAATAACCCTAAGCTTCATGTAAACCACAAAGCGTGTCTTTCTCACATCTTTTCTCACAAAGATATGCTTCTCACATCTTTGATTTTCCTTCTGTCTCTTACTCGATAAGGGAGGTTAAATGATTTTGATTCATCAGAGTTACAAGTCAGTTTTAAGGCTATTTGCTATCAAAGCATGTGATAATTTATAAAAATATATTATTATTAAGTTTACTTTTTTTGGGTTGTATTGGTGTTTGAACTCAGGGCCTTGTGGTTGCTAAGCAGGTGCTCTACCACTTGAGTCATCCCCAGCTCTTTTTACTTCAGTTATTTTTTCAAATAGGGTGTTGTGTTTATTCCCAGGCCCACCTGAACCACCATCCTCCTATTTATGCTTCCCACTTAGCAGGGATGATAATTGTTGGCCACCATGCCCAGCTTTTATTGGTTGGTATGAGGTCTCATAAATATTTTGCCAGGGCTTGCCTTGAATCACAATTCTTCCAATCTCCACCTCCAGAGGAGCTAGGATTGCAGGTGTGAGGCAATGTGCCTGGCTAAAAGCTTAACATTTTAACATGTAGCTAGTTAAATAGCATTAGGAAACCTCAAAACATCTTAATAGATACATGGATGAATAAAGTTGTATGATGCTATGTGCATGAAATGTGTACATGCAGACATGAGATAGAAAATTGTCAAGGATTCAGTGTTAAGTGAAAGAAGTCAATTATAAAATTAGAAGTATATTATGGTTCCATTAATATATTTTACAAATGTATGTGTATACACACACACACATATATATATACATATATACATACATTATATATACTAGAACGATGCACCACACACTTTTACCTATAGTTATTTAAAGTAGGGATTGGGAATAAAAAGAGAGAGAAAGACTTTCATAACTTGTTCATAATTTTTTTTGTGTCATTTCAGTCAAGCATGTATTGTTTGTGTAATAAAAATCAGCAGTGAATTTTAAAATTGCAAACTTATCAGTTATCAAAAAACTGAATAAAATAAATGCATTTCATTGTTGAAACTGGGAAAAAGTTTTCAACCAGAAGGGAATAAATTATCAGAAAAACAATATTTTTAAAATTTTTCATGTTTCTATAATAAAAAGTGCCTAGTTGAATGGATAAATAAGTAAAGTGCTCTGTGTTAATAAGCATTCTGTCACTGTGACAAAATACCTGAGAAAATCAGACAAAAAGGAAAAAGGCTTATTTTGGCTTGTGGTTTCAGAAGCTTCAGTTCATGGTCAGCTGGTTCCATTGCTTTGGGCATGTGGCAAGGCAGAATATAATGGCCAGGAGCTACTTATCTCATAGTGGCCAGGAAGCAAAGGGTAGAAGAATGGGGCCAGGATCCCAATATACTCTTCAAGGGCACCCCATGACCTAACTTCCAACAATGAAGCCACCTCTCCTAAAGTCTCTGACAGCTTCCAAGAGAATAATCAGCTGGAGACCAAGCCTTCATCATATGAACCTTTGCAGGACATTGTGATACAAACTATAACATGCTCAAAGGCAAATCATCGTGAAATTAAAAAAAAAAAAATACCACCAGCTGCAAAAAGAAGATTCTAAAAGTTTGCAGGAGAATAAAAGATAACAAGTAAGATCTAGGAGTAGAATAACTTTGCACTGTTTACAGTAACACTAGAAGTTAGAAGCCAGTGATGCAATGTCTCCAAAGTTCTGAAGACTTTCTACCTGTAATGTTATACCTAGCCAAACTATCCTTCCACTGTGATAGTGATGGGAAAATCAAGGCATTTTCAGACAGGCTAAGGCTCATAATTGGACCTCTCATATCCCTTTCCTTACCAAGCTTTTGGAGGAATATGTTTCTTTTAATTAAGAAGTCGATCAAAAATCTTCAGGGTGTGAAAACTGAAAAGCAGGAGGCACAGAACACAGGAAAGGTCAGGAGAATTCTCAGGATAGTTGCAGTGATAAGTACTTGTACAACAGAAGTGACCTGACCTAGAAAGCAGTCAGTGAAATTAATGGCAGGATAATAAAATGCTTCAGGGAAGTTGTCTTTAGGGAAAACAAAGAGACCTCATAGGTTATTTGACATACGTAATACAAGAGAAAACTGAGCAAACAACAAAAACAAAGGTATCTCATTATTAATCACATAAAAGTAAAATGTTGCACAAAAATTAAGCTTAATCATAGCATACTGATTGTATGAGAAGAGAAGAGTATGTTGTAATCACCATAATGTGAATGATGGATTTTGATTTCACAAAAAAAATTATGATTTTTATTCTGATAGAATTGTGAGAAGAAATATAGTAGAAATGGTGGAAATGAGAGTGCTAAATCTTCATTTCCTATTATATGAAGTCACCAGCGTTGGTCCTAAAGCTGAATGAGTGTATAAGCACATCATTTTGAAATATGAAAGTAATTATGTAAAGAGGTAGCCAAAAAGTTGGGGAAAAATCTGCTATTAGAAGAGCTCTGGAGTAAAGAAGGAAGGGCAAGAATCCACTGTTTTCTCTTAAAAGTTTTGTAATTAAGCCAGGAGTATAGTACATGCCTGTAATTCTAGCATTCTGAAGACTGAGGAAGGAAGATTGAGTGGTCAAGGCCAACCTGGGTTACATAGTGAGACAGTACCTCAAAAGAAAGAAAAATATTTTCTAGTTATCCTTTAACTTTTAAAATATGTGCTGGCATTAGTTTGGTTTTAAAAAAAAGTCTGTTTAAAAGCAACCATATTTGCAATGTTTGCATGTAATAGTATATTACATGACCTTTAAAAATCATGGTTCAAATAATTATAATGACAAGAAAGTTCTTTTAAGATAATGACACTTTTTTTTTAACAAATTAGGATTAAAAATATATTTATTCACCCTTAAAATGGCTAGAAAACAATACATATTATGATCAGTTATTGCTTTCACAGTGAAAAATACAATTAGTTATTATTCTATTTTTTACATTCCTCTTTATTTCCAGGAAATAAAATAGTTTTGTTTTTTTTTACTGTAAGTTTGTATTACTTTTATAAAAGAAGGAGCTAGCTTTTCTTTTATGTGGTGGTATAATGTCTATTCTTCTGTAACTCTGCCAAGGACCAAACTAAAGAAATTGAAGTGTGTGCACGTGTGTGTGGTGGTAGTGGTGAGGGGTGGTTTCCAATTAGACATCATGAATAAGAATTACTAAATTGTTAGAAAATATTTTAAATCAAGATAGACAACCCCCTTATAATATCAGCCCTGGAATGAAACACCAAGATGACCAAATTCAGGCAATTCTCTACAGATGAGGAAATTGAGCATTAGAGGTTACAGGGCTGGCCTAAGGTCACAAAACTATTAAGAGACTGAGACACAGTTGGAATGTTCAGTCACTCTTATGATGTGCCTGAACTCCACTGAAATGGCCTAAATATAATTTAAAAGTCTGGTATTTGACACTCCTCAAGTCTGCTTCTTCCCGGTTCTACTTCAGCCCTTTCTATCCTTTCCCTTTTGACCTCTCCTAGAACACCATGTAATGAAAGCACAGGACATCCTCTACCCTGGTCTCTTCCTTTTTGCCTTCTGTTCATCTCTGTCTTGCAGGAGCATAACTTCTTTTTGAGTAATATTTTCCTCCTAATAACTACTACAAGTAGGAGTGCTAAGGGAATATTGGTGACCAACGTTCTCTACACATCCCACATTTCTTTTAAAAAGCAAATGCAGTAAAGCAACTTTTAATTTTGTTTTGCTCGGCTGTTGAAATAATTGAATTCAAGAAAACGTTTCTGCTTGCATATTTTCCATGTAATTTAACATAATTTTGGTGGGATACTTTGTCAGTCAGCTTTCTCTCTCTGTGACCTGGGAGAGCTAATCCACTTAAAGGTTCGTTTTGGCCATGGTTTCCAAGGTTTCAGTCCACAGTTTCTTGACCATGTTGTTTTGGGCCTGTGGCAGCATGATATATCAGGGCAAGTGTATGGCAAAGGAGGTCTGTTCATCTCATAGTGACCAAGAAGCAGAAAGAGAAAGAGACAGAGGGAGAGAGAGGGAGAGAGGGAGAGAGAGAGAGAGACTGAGATCTCAATATTCCCTTCAAGGGCATTTCTGAATAACCTAACTTCCTTCCACTAGGCCCCACCTCTTAACCGTTCCATCACCTCCCACTAGCAGCACAGTATAGTGACCAAGTCGTTAGTATGTGGGCATTTGGGGGACATTTAAGATCCATACCATAAAAGATCAGGTTCTAGCTTTGGAAACTGGCTTGGGTTTGCAAATAGATCATTAAAATCGGTGAATGATGAAACGATATTTGGTCCAACCATTGGCTGGGAGAATTACTGAACAAAGTGCCACATTAATAAGTTGGATATAAATTTAAAACTGCCCTACCTTATTCTATCAAAATATAAGCAATAAAACTATACACATTAAGAACAAAGACACAGTCATCACGGGAACAGACTGTGTAGCTGGCAAGGCCTGTGAGCAGAGGGTTAAGGGTCATGGGGTCATTGACTCCATGGGAAGTGAGTAATAGGAAGAAGGAAAGTTTAGGGTGCCCTAATAAAATTTTGATCAGGCAAAAGATGACTTGATGAAGCATGAATCTTTATGTAGCTCAAAAAATACACACAAAGAACTAAGACATAATTTGTGTTGCTTGATTCAAAGTGAATTTCTTCCTGTTTTTTGATAGCCAGGAGAGCAGTTTTGATATACTAGACATCTCACATAAAAGACATATGCCATCAGGAGCAGAGAGCTATGGACAGCACATGGGCGTCCCGGAGGCCTGGATGTGAGTCCTGACTCCATCTCTTTCAGGCTTGTCCTTCAGACAAGGTTCTTCTGCTTCACACAGCACTGCAGAGGACTGAATGAACCAATGTGTGGTGGGCAATCAACGCAGTGTTCTGCACAGAATAGACTTCTTTCCTTTCTGTTCCCACAGAGTCAAAATTCCATTTCAGTGTCTTTACCCATGTCTCCTTACCTCTCTGCTTCTAGCCATTTCCTAGTGCTGCTTCATCCAGGAGTGGATGGTTAGATTTGGTTGCATATATAGTTTATACAAGTATCCTGCTTTTATATTTTATTTCCTTGTCATCCAGTTTAACTTCTGAGCTCCAAAGGCTACTGTGTTCATTTGTTCAATCTATAAAATCATTTATTTATTCAGTTTATCTATATGTCAGAGATTGCAAGAGATAAAAGATGGATAAAACAGAAGTCATCTCTGCCTTCTATTAGTTGAGAAGTACAGCCCAACAAATCCACATCCAATTGACCTATAGAGGGGAAGTCTTTCTGAGTGATATACTGACATGTAGGGGGCATCATTTCTAAAGTACCAATCAAAAAGAAGCTTAAAGGCAAGGTCACAGAAGAATGGGCCTTGAAAATTAGATAGGCAAGAGTCTCAGGTACTGCAATTGGAATTTTTAAATTTCACATTGACAATGAAACAGAGTCATGTACAGTGAAGAGCTAATGGTCAGGTATGGCCAAAATATGAGATCTGGCTGGAAAAGGGGCTGGGGGTAGACTGCAAGAGCCATGAGTGCCAGAAGGAGAATAAGCTGTTTTCTGTAGGTACATGGAGGGGACAGGTGATGAGATATTTTTCCTTCAGACAATCAACCTCCCCTGAGCAGGAAATTTGAGTTGGAAAGGGAAGCTCCAGGAGAGATGGAAACTATTTGGAAGATGGTGGTAATAGACCAGGATTGAGGCCACAGGAGCTGAACTGGGGCACTAGCATATCAGGGAAAGGAAACAAATGGATGGATGGATAATTTCAAACATCACTGAGAACAAGCCCACAAAATTTGCCATCTGATTCATTTTGTAGAGTATGTGTTTGCATCATCCACAGAAGGGCACCCATTAACTTCTCCAGCAAAAGTCCCTTCTCGCCTAGCCTATTATTATTGATGGGGCTCAAGTCTAGTCATCCTCTTCTCAGGATAATTGCATGTAATAAAACTGATGTAATAGGGTTGGCCCACAACAGATGGGTTATTCCCCTGCCACTAGTATGACATCAGACTTCTCTGAATTGTCTATGATAGTCTATAAGTCCCCACAGAGGAATCAGGTTAAACACCCTGAGCTCTCGAATTGTTCCCTTGAGCCAGGGGCTCAATGGATTATGTCCAAGGATTTGAACTTGGTGTGCATGTTGCATGTCCTTTCTGTGTGTGTGTGTGTGTGTGTGTGTGTGTGTGTGTATTACACTCTAGTGCCTTCACTATGATCCACAATAGAAAACAACCTCTTCTCACCGCTTGTGAGCTCTTCCTCTACATACAAGATCCTTTGTGGGTTAACCATGGAAAGGAGATATTAAAAGTGGAGCAAAAAGAACAACAGGAGAAGAGAGGAAAAGGAAGAGAATAGAAGCTAATGGGGAGAATGAAGGTGGTTAGAGAAAGAGGGAAAGGAAAAGGAGAAGAGGAGAGAAGGGCCAAGAAGGGCAGGAAATGCCTGTGTTACCATGGGAAAGCTGGCTCATAGTTGAGGTGGAGATGAGCCGTAGCCCATTCTCTCTCAGACTCTTCCCCCTTCCACTTGATCTCTCCCTAGCTGTAGAGCCCCTAAAGGACCATGGTGTGCTGAGGCATGTCAGTGCTAGCAACAGCAGGCCCATAAAGGCAGGTGGAGGGGACCTTGGATGGTGGGGCAATCATTGAGTTAGGACAACAGTTCAAGTCTCAATCCCTGTCTCTGTGTTTCCCCCAAGCTGGGGGAGCAAAGTACCAGAACCCAGTATAATTTACTCTTCCATTGCTCTATGTACTGGAAGAAAGTCTTTCTGGAATTACCAGGATTCATTTTGCTCTAGTTCCTTGGCCTGACACAAAGTGGATGAATGGCTATCACTGAAGAAAAATGGTGTTTGTAACAATGAGTGTCTGATGCGCTGTTCTCATGAGACTCCTGTGCACTCTCAGTCTGGTGGCTTGATTAGGTCATCATATAAAATTCGGATGAATGTTGGACTTTTTGCCTGTTTATCCATATCTCTAAACTATTAGACCTTCTCTTATTGCAACTTTCCTTAAAAAAAAAGAAATCTGTGACTGTGTAAGGAAGGTATTCTAACCTAAAACAATTTTTTTGAATTACATGGCTGTTATTTTCCTTAGGTCTTTTTTCTATTTTTAAACAACTGTCTTTATTTGAGTAACAAGATAACTATGACTGGCTTTGATACCCCTACTTCTTCCTGGGCTGTCCTGTAATCACATTGCCTTAGCTATCACCCAAGTGACCTGGGAGGGCTCAAAGGGATTGACCCCAAATGATTCCCCTTGCAATTTATCTGAGGTTGGGGAATAGCTCCTTCATAACAAAGGAGACACACAAAGTACATTCAGAAACATTGAAGGCAATGTCTTTAAGTTCTGAGTTTAGAACTAAGGCCTCCTTTAGTAACGGTGTTTAAAGATGCTCCAGAGATTTTGTGATATACAGGTATGTCTACACAGGTGGGGTAGCCACAAAGCAGGGCATTGATAGTGGTGTTGAGGGATGGGTTCAGCTGGAAGGCAGGAACTGGAAAGGGCAATGGTTGGGTATGAAAATACAAGTACACTTGTAGGTCTGGGGGATTTTTAATTTTCTCAACATGTAAATAAGGCCTAGAAAGCTACATAAGGCCTAGAAAGCTCCTTTTACCACAATTTCTATTTTGTTGTGTTTTTTGACTTGTCAAACACTCAGAAGCTCTTGGGAAGACAGAGTCCGGATTTCTAGACCTCATTCATAAAAGTAAAATAAATAAATAAGTAAGTCACTGCTGCAGCCCCTTTAGTGTGTGCCTAGCTTCTTATAAATAAGCTTCAATTAGCCAATTCCTGCTACCTAAAGAAAGGTCTTGCTGATCCCAGCTCTGTTAATAAAGCCTGCGCTTGTGCTGGAAGTAATTAAGTGGGCTGAGTGCAATTGTCAGAGCTCCAAGGGCCAAAACACTATCTTTTGCCAGGCCAAGAGCAATAGCAGAGCTCCTTTGTTGGAAACATAGTGAAAGAGACAGGTGGGAAGAAAGCCCATTGTCAGCAGCACAGATAACATTGGTGTACCTGGGATTTGTTATAAATGTATTTTGATGGCTTATTATGTAGGAAAGAATGTTTCCTTATCTTTAGGACTGTTCAGCACAACAGAGGAAATAATCCCAGTGTGATATTTGTTCATCTAGATGTGGGTCCCTAATAGAGACAACGGGGGGAGAGAGTCATGTAGACTAGGATGTTGAATTTATACAATCTTCTTTTTTAATCTTCTGGTCTTGCCGGAACAACCTCTGTATGTGGATAGATGAGACCGTCTGTCATTGGATGTCTTACAGAAAGGAAGATCTGAGAACAATTATCAAAAGACTAACCCTTTTTGGAATGGGGACTTTTAAAATGGCATTTCACTTCAAATAAAAGGGATTGTTCCTTTCCACTAGAGATGCAATGGCAGGTCGGGGGGAGTAACTCTCATCACCAAAAAACATCTGGGAAACCCTGGGTGGAATGAAGCTGAAAAGATGTCCTTACTCTAGACCAGCTGGGAGACTTTCAGATGCTGATTGTGTTATAGCTCAGCAAGGGGGCTACTCTGCACCTGAAAGGGGCTTTCCAAAACCTATCAGATTATAAACTCTTTTTAAGATGGAGTTACCTGCAGGATTAGTGTTCCATAGGATAAACCTTGAGAAATGATGTTTTTATAGAAATTTTTCTCATGCTTTTTTTTTTCTTTTTTTGGCCATGGTCACTTTTCTTTAAAAATACAACATAGAAGACTGAGGTGTAGCTCAGTGATACAGCATTTGTCTAGCATGCAAAAGGCCCTAGGTTCAATCCCAAGCAACACAGAAATCCACGTGTACATGCATGCACACCTCGCCCCCCCACAGGTGTGTGCACATGTGCACATACATGCACTCAAAAATAGGAGAAATATAGGATGAACAAGTCAAAAGGTCTAACGTACAGCATGAGAAACTATAGTTAATTACAGTGTATTATTCAGAATTTTAATGAGTTGATTATATTCTTGCTCTTACTCCAGGGGAGAAAAAGGGTACCTCTGTAAAATGATAGACATGTTAATTTCTTCCTCTCTAGTAACCATTTTGTTATGTAAGTATCTTATAACATTATGTTGTATACCTTATATATGCACAATAAAGTTTTATTTTTAAAAAGTGTGTTTTAAAACTATTTAGGGCTGGAGATATAGTTCAAGTGATAGAACACTTGCCTAGTACATGTGATGCCCTTGGTTCAATCCCCAGAATCACAAAAAATATATAAATATAAACAAATAAACTATTTGGACATGGATAGATTAGTTACATTCCTAGTTCTTCAACAGCTCACACCTGAGCTGTTGGCTAAGAATCAGTGATTGGATCATGTCAATTCCTGGTCTTATCCTCCTTTTCTTACTATGCACTCAAGCTAGGGGTGACAAGCTTGGCTTCTCCCAGTGCATACCATCATGGCTGGGCACTGGGCTTTCAATATTCCTTGCTATCCCCTCTCTCAGAATGCTGGAGATGCTCTTTATTCTGCTGATATGGTTTGAGGTTAGAAGATAAGAGATTTTGGGAAAACTGTCTCCTAGTCCCTTTCTTTTGGTTCTTTTCCAATTTTTCTTTCTAAATAGCTCTTCTCTCCTTACATCAGGACAAGTGTCATACTGAATACAGAAAACTGGGGTCTACATTTTAAATTTTATTTATTTCTTTATTCATTTATGCAGTGCCAGGGCTGAAGTCCAGGGCCTGGTACATGTGATAGGCCAGCATTCTGCCACTGAGTTACTTCCCCAGCCTGGTCTGTGTTTGAATGACTGCAACTCCAGGATAAATGTTCCCTTTACGAATGTTGACTCCTTGAATTCTCTTCTGCTCACTATGTCCACATGAGCATTTTAAAAGCAGGCAAAAGAGGAAAGATGACGGTTTGCCAATGGAATGAATTTCTGATAATTCCATGTTATACACAAGTATAATCTGATTGAGACTCTTTTGGAGACATCCCAAAAGACTTCTAAGCTCTTCTCTGTTCAGCTGTGGGCTCTCCTGATGCTAAACATCATTGAACATATGCACTACTCAACTATTTATGGCTGCAGGACAAATCCCCCCAAACTTAGTGGCCCCAAATGACAATAATTTATTATTTCTCATGATTTTGCTGAGTTCAGCTGGAAAGTTCTGGTCTGCGTGGTGCTAGCTGGGGCTCTCATGTGGCCATACTTCACTGGGCACTTGGCTTCCAAGATGGCCCTATTAAAGTGTCTGCAGATGATGTTGGCTATTTACTGAGATACTTTATGTCCCCCTCAGATGGACTCTCTTCTTCCAATCATTTAGACTGACTTCCTAAAAGCATGGAGGAAGCAACATGAATTACTTCTACCACATTTTATTGGTCAAACATTACCAGCCAGTCAAGATTGAAAGGAAGTAGTAGTAGATTCCACCCCTTTATGAGAGGACCAACATGGCCAAAGATGAGATAAACACCTTTAAAGACTCCACCACAATGACTATCTTGGATACTTGACTAACCCAAAGACTAGTTCAGCACAACAGTTCACATCTATGAACTGTGTCATCTTTGCAAAACTCCAGAGAAAAGACTCCGGAACTCAGACTCACATTTAAATTCTTTTATGAGAATCCTGGCTTCAGAGTATCTCTGAAAGAGATTGATGTTGCTGTACTTTTCATGTCTTAAAGAATGAAAAGGATATTATCTCTGATATTAGGGCTAAGTCCACAGTATCTTATCTCCAAAGCTTTGTTCTGCCAAAGGAGAATGTAGCAACAAGGCTTTGAGTTTGACAGAATTCCTCAATTAGTCTCTAGATGTTTGAAGTACAGTAAGTTCCATCCTCCAGCCTATTTTTTGCACCTGAGGACAAATTCAGGAAACTCCTTAGAATTTCCTGATGCCTCAGGTTAAATCATACATAGTCAAGTTTTGCGAACAGGCATCCTGCTTTAAGAACCTCCCTACCTCAAACTCTCCATTACTGACAGAACATGGAGTAACAGTTTGAATAAAAGAATAAATTCTAATATCAGTCTTGCCCCTGCTCCTTGTGCAAATCAGAAGATTAACCATCAACTAATACAGAAAGTCACAGACATGGCTAAGTGTTCAAAAATCAAGAACAGCCATGATCTACTATGCTGTTCCATGCACTGAATACAGAGCTGAAAAAAATCTACTCCGATTATTGTGAAGAAGAGTTTGAGTAGATACTAGGAAGACTATTCCAGCTGAACTTTGGGACAAGTGACCAAGAGTTATCTGACCTATTTAGTGAAGCTTTAAGAATATATTAGGTATTAATAGAGGCTAAGTTATCTTGGTTGATGACCTGCCAGGAATTCCAGGAAAGGTGTTTTATGACTTTCTCAAAACACTTTTTGCTTTCCATATCTGTTTCTACTCAAGTTGTCATATGTTTTCTTCCCACAATATTCATTAATATATGAAATACAAAGATATTCATGTATATTTGCATTTAAATTGCTCTCCCCTTTGCATGTAGATAACACCTCGGGCTTTATTAGCGAGCTCAGGAGGAGAGGCTACCAGAGGTGAAACTGGAAGAAGATACAGGTCATATCGTACTAAGTCAAAGCCTGCTCAAACTGGAGCCCAGAAGACAGAACTGGCTGGAGAGTCTTGGTGCCTTTTTTCCTTTCTTTGAGACTAGTCTGCATCTGAATGCTCAGCTCACTGGATTGCTAACATTCCCTTACAAATAAGAGTTTGGCTTCCACTTTTTCTGGCCAATTTTATCAAAACAACTGCACTCGTTTCTGCTTAATGATTTGGCTTACATGATGTTAATTGTAGACTTTGAATGAGTTTTTCAAGCTCAGCCCTATTTGTCATGTTCAAAGGTTGACAGAGCCTATAAGCAGGTTGGTTTCGGTGATCTGTGTATATTAGGCTTATGGAGCAGATGTTATTACCTGCTGAAGGACACCAGGATTTGTTAGGGTCTTGTGGTTCCATTCTGGGTCCTGGCTTTTGCCTGGTGGATGATGCCCCTGCTTTCCTGAAACTAACTGGTGATCTACCACAATCCTGTCATATCCACAAGGAAGTCTCTATTCAGCTTAGGTCACCTGGAGTCCAAAGGAAAGTCAGCCTAGCTTTGCTATAACTGTTCAGCATAATAAAAAGTTAAACCTGCCAGGTGCCAGTGGCTCATGCCTGTAATCCTAGCTACTCAGGAGGCAGAGATCAGGAAGATTATGGGCAAATAGTTCATGAGACCCTATCTCGAAAAACCTTTCACAAAAATAGGGTTGGTGGAGTGGCTAAGGAGAAGGCCCTGAGTTCAAGCCCAAGTACAACAACAACAACAACAAAAAAGTCAAACCCCAATTTCCCAGGGCTAAGAGATCTGGATAGGACTACACAAATAGTTTTCAATGTTGAATAAGATCATTTCCCTTTCAGACTATCTCTCCCCTCCCAAACCCACATGACCATTTTTTAAAATTAAATTCCCTCTGTTTTAAATATTTAGTGTAGATTCTGTTTTCCCTGGTTGGACTTGCTCCTAGAGTACCCTGGACAGCTAGCTATCCAGGCTCAATCCTCACCCTGCCATTTACCGCTCACCCTTGTGACAGATTTGTGCAGAATACTCAGGTAGCATCATATGGTAGCTCTAATCCAGTCCAGGAGTCATGTCACCAATTAAGCCAGGTAGAACTTAAAATGTCTGTCATATACTGGTCCAGGATCCATTTTTCAGTCCATGATTGGACAATGTACTCATCACTCATTCATTCATTCATTGAGTACATTTTAGTGAATCCCTCTGTCTGCAGAAAACATTTCTAG
This sequence comes from Castor canadensis, assembly GCF_047511655.1. NCBI lineage: Eukaryota > Metazoa > Chordata > Mammalia > Rodentia > Castoridae > Castor > Castor canadensis. The sequence continues at coordinate 112,978,993 of NC_133396.1, forward strand.
ACACCCAATTAGGGAGAAGCAGGATGTGGGCTGTGAAAAAGAACAGAAATCTTTTGGAATCTAATGTCAAAATTTTCTACCCTAGCTGTGCAGAGATGCAAAGTCTAGAGAAACTGGGGATGGGGAAATCTCTGGTTCCCCAGGGCTTCCCGTCAATTGATTACAAGAGGTCAATTGCTCTGCTCAGGGGACTGGTGGATTGATACAAAAAAGATTGCACTGTAGCACAGGGTTGGGGAGAGAGAGCATTCTACATCCTGCTGCAAAATGATTACTCTCTGTTATCAATGCTGACAGAGTCCTCTCAAGTCAATCAGTGTGACCTCTCGAGACCTGAAGATGGGTAGATGGCAAGTCAATTATGGCACATGACCAAAAAATTTTAGAAGTCCCTATTTTTGAAAATGAAGAAGACTAGAAAAATAATGGCATTCTCCACAGAAATAGAATCTTCCTCATTTCAGAGCTAAGGGATGCAACCACTTACTTGCAACTATGAGGAAGCCAGACCATCCCAGGAGCTTTACACAAATGGTCTCATTGTGTCCCCATGAGCATAAGCACTCAATGAGGCAGGCATTGGTCAGTCCCCAACTTTACAGATGGGAGGATCAAAGCCCAGGTGAGTTTTTAAAATTTGACCAAGAACGTGAAGCTTCCAAGTGAGCTGGAAGCCCACTGGTTTCCCAATTTAGGGGTTTCTCTGTGACCCATCACCAGGCTGCCTTTCATTAATACTTGAATTTTCATGTTAATGTCTTGCACTTCTGGAACACTTAACTTACCCATAGTGGGACTGAAAAGCAGACTGGTTTGCTTGCATGGACCTGGAGCTAAAAAGAATGAGGAAAAGGGAAATCTGTACTAGGAAAAACAAAACACAACAGTGACAGGACAAGGCCATGAGATTCTCAGTGTTTTGGGCCTCCAGCCTCTGTGTCATTCCTTGTCACTGTGCCCCAAGAAAGCAGTTGGAAAGAGACAAAGGTGGGCTGTGCAGTGTCAGAGGTTTCCTGGAACAAGCCCTGTATTGCATTTCGGGTGAGCCTATGAAACTGGAAATCCAGCAAAATGGTAGGAACTGCAGTACTCAGATTCATACCAGCCCTGCCCTGGCTAACTAGGTACTTGACCTCTTGGAACCTCAGTTTTTTTTGTCTGTAAACGAGGCTATCCATAATTCTTCCATCCTAAATTTGTTGAGGATTAAATGAAGTCATGTAGAATACTGCCTGCACCATTTGGTCTACTCAAGTGTAGCTGCTCTTATTTCATTCTATTCTCAGGTCACCTGCCCTCTACTGGGGACAGGATGTGGATCTTTTAAATGGATCAACTGTGACTGGTGTGGTCAGGAGTGCTCGACCACTGGATGATGAATAGAAAAGATTTCCCCAGAGCTCTTCTCCTGCAATGTGGAATGGTCTTCAAGCACACCACTACTGTACCCAGAACAACTTCCAACTTTGAACTCAAAAGTGAAGCCCAGAGATTCTCCTCACTTTCCCCAGGCCCGTTTTAACATCACAAATTTCTTGTTCAAACCCAGGGGAGACAAAAAACCTGGTTCTAAAGAAAAAAAAGAGAGGCAGAGGAGTATTCACTATAGTCCCCTCCATTTTCTGTATCCCAAAGACAGAAAATGGCCACCTCCCCCTACCCTCCTGGGCTGGTTCACATCCACTGAAAATGGTCATCTCCACCCTTTCTATGACTTTCCATTGTTTTGAAATACTGGGCTGAATCCAGGTACTTCACTGCTTCTATATACCCTTGTCTCACTATTATTTAACTAGAGGCCCTCAAGAGAGCAATGAGAGATGGGGGACAGAAGAAGCCCAGATGAGAGAAAGTCTTAATATGAAAGGTACTCTTCTGTGTTGCTGGGGGCTCTGGAGCTACCCTTTCATTTGCAAATGAATTCGTGTGATTGCTGGTGAAGAAAGTGATGGTGACACTGCGTATTTTGAAGCCTTTTCACAAGATGAATGGGGAGACCATTTCTCATCTCTATTTATTCCACCTTGGCAGCTGATGGTGGGGGCTGTGTCAGCGCTGCTCTGCTCACTGTAGTGCTTGGTGCTGGTCTCCATGACTCTGCCTTGCTCACCTTTACCCCTGGCTCTTCCTTCTGTCCCAGGGGCTCTGGTCTGCATCAGGTGATAGTCCCTCTGAGACTGTGTGACCATGATGGACAGGGAAGTCCAGGAAGTCCATAGCTGGGCAGTGGCCAAATGACATCATGCAGCTCCACCCCACTGTTTCCCCAAAGTGAACTGGGTCAAAGTGTATTGAGGCAAAAAGGCCATGTGTGACTCAATACCAGGCTGCAGTCCTTGGAACAGAAAGTATAACCCATGGCAAGACAGAGACCCAATAGTGGGCTGTCACTTACCAAACCCTCACATAAACCAAACCCAGCAGTCCCCCTGCACAAACCACAGCTCCCACACCTTTAAAATCAATTCAGGCTCTTTTGGCATTTGTCATTCTACCTACAGAACTTATCTGCAAAAGAATTAAAGTGAAAGTAAACCCAGTCTGTAGGTTTGTTTGAGTCATGGAAACTTCACTGTCATGAGTGCTCTGTTGATGCCAGTTCACATTTGGCAGTGGAAATCCAGCCTAGTTGTAGTCTTTTTTCAGAACCCATCCAAAAGACTGGTTTTGTTCTCACAGCAAAGCAGAGTAATATGGATGGGTAGAATTAGCAATCACTAGCACACAGTCAGGATGGGGACAGGAGAGGGGTTATACATTGCCCTCTCTGGGTGTAACAGTGTATTCAGTGGGTGAATGGAATAACACTTCAGGGAAACTAGAGAAGCTCATGTGTTGGTTAGCTACTGCTGTGTAACAATGGCCCCCAAACTTAGAAACTTAAAAATATTATTTATTCTCTCATGATTTCTATGAATCAAGAATTCAGGAGCAACTTGTCTTCTGGCTCTGGCTGCAAACCTCTCATGAGGATGCGATTAGGTATTAACCAGACCACAGCCATGGAAAGGCTTGATCAGACCTAGAGAACATCTTGGGGCTCCCATGGTGTGACTCTGTTGGGAAGGTCCAGCTTTTCACCACCTGGGTCTCCTGAAACTGTGTCCTTGTGGCAAGGTAGCTCATTTTTCCCAGAGTGACTGATGCAAGTGTGCAAGACAGAAGCTCCAAAGCCTTTATTATTCTGAGTCAGAAATCACACACTGTCATGTCAGCTGAATTTTATTGTGGTCACATGGGTAACCCTGAGTGGCTATGGGAACAAGCCATCAGTCCAAGGATGTGATACCAGGAGGTGAGAATTAGTAGGTACTTTCTCTGAAACTGGTTACCACAGAGGGGAAGATGGTATTTTGAAACCCAGAAAAACTGGGTTTGAGAATTTGGAGTGGCAGGGGCTGGGTCAGCAAATGGCAACTGAGCCGGGTGCTGGTGGCTCATACCTGTAATCCTAGCTACTCAGGAGGCAGAGATCAGGAGGAAACCAGCTTAGGCAAAGAGTTCCTGAGACCCTATCTTGAAAAAACCCATTACAAAAGAAGAGCTAGTAGAGTGGCTCAAGGTGTAGGCCCTGACTTCAAACTCCAGTATTACAGAAAGAAAGAAAGAAGGAAGGAAGGGAGGGAGGGAAGGAGGAAAGAAGGATGAAAGGAAAGAAAGAAGGAAGGAAGGAAGGAAGGAAGAAAGGAAGGAAGAAAGGAAGGAAAGAAAAAAAGAAGGAAATGGAAGACTGGTATCAGGACCAGAACTTGGGGACCAGAGCCCCAGTCATTGGCCAGATGAGTCAAACTGTAGATTGGAGATTGAACCAAGGCCCAGGACACTCATCAGCACAAAGAGTCTTCACGGGAGATGATACAGCTCAGGATGAAGTTAACTGTGGGGTGTTTTGGAACTAGGCAGGGTCCCAGTGCTCCCTTCTGGGCCTGGCTTCTCCAGTAGACTCACATGGACTGTGCTCAATGCTAAGACCACTGGCAAGGCTGAGGCTACTTCGGGCCTCCTTTCTCAACTTGGATCGTCTTGAAGTAGAGCAGCCATCTATGCAGAGAAAATGCAGAAGCTAGGAAGTCAGAACAGGCTTAGATTGGTTCTGTTCTGTGACTGGGTGATGGACTTTGCCTGGTGTCTTCAAGAGACACAAGGTGGCCTCATTTTCAGCTGTGTGGACAGATACCATATTCTGGAAAAAGTTCAAGGGTATGCAAGCAAAGTCATAACTAGTGGCTCAGTGAACATTTTATTCACCTCTATCCATTAGCACATAGAACGAATCACAAAAATTGTCACCTTACATGTGTATCAGAATCTCAACTTTCTAAAGTCCTTTCAACAAAATTATTTCCTTTGATCCTTTGACATAGCTGAGGTGAGAAAAGAATTGAAACAATCAATACCATTGGACAGATGAGGAAACTGAGGCAACAAGAAACAAAACAACCTGGCTGAGCCCAGCACTTTCCCATAGTCCATGTATCCTTGACCTTTAAGTTAGCAAAGTAAGTGCATGGAATGACTGAGTGAGTCATGTCCCTGGGAAGAAGGACCAATCTGGGACAATGAGGAAAAGCCCAATTCTTGCAGGCAGTCATAATGACTTCCTGCTCTAGGTCTGCACATTTTTATGAAATTTAATTTCATAAAAATTAAATTTTTATGAAAATTTATTTTCATAATTAAAATAAAATTACATTAAATTTATAATGTAATTCACCATCTTATTCGCACCCTCAACACGTTTCTTGCACAAACTCACTTTGTTCCTGGCACCGAGTGCACAGTGCCTCTATACTGGGCTTGCTTTTAGTCGCCTGAATGGGCAGCTTCTATCAAATGGTTTGCCTTGCATCTGGTCTTGACTTTCCCAGCAACCATAAATGCAGAGTGGACGATCTTTTGGGTTTTATGTGTCTTGGTAGTCAAGGTCTTTTCACTGAGTGAGTCAGGTCTTGAGTCCAGCCACACACTCAGGTTAGAACTCCATGTAGACAGCTGTGTTAGCAGGAGTGGATGCATGTCCAGGTCCTCTGCAGAGCAGCCTCTGCCTTCATCACAGGACATGAGATTTGAAAGTGGGCAAGGATGGTGAGTATTGTCAACTTGCACTGGCTCCACTACCATGCAGGGAAGAATGAAAGATGAGAACTCTGATGCTTTCTCCCCATGCAAAGATTTAGGCTTCATGGTTTCCTTCTGGCTCAGTTACTATGGAAAGTCATCTCAGAGGGGATGGGAAGAGCTAGTCTTCCTAGAGACACGAGAGCAGATGCTCCTTACAAAACACTTCTGTAGTAGGGCAGAATATCATTATTGGGGTACAGATGAGGAGACAAAGCCTCCAGAGGTAGACATGTGCCCAGTCCCCCACTGCTCCAAGCTGCTGCGGCTGGGACTTGAACACAAGCTTCTGAGCCCTCATCTCACTCTGCATTGTGGCATCACTCTGGGGAGGGCAACCAAAATCTTCAAATGAAAGGAAAGTTTTCCTTTGTGTAAATGTAGCAATCGAATATTCTAGAAAGAAAATTTTGTTCAGTCAGGTTTCTCCAGATGCCAACGGCAAGAGAAGGGCAGGTCCCCTGGTGGTGGTGTCTTCATAGCAAGAAGGGACAATGTTTGCTTAACACTGAAGTACCAGCACATCAGGGTGGTCTAGTAATTCTCAGAGAGTAGTTTAAGCTCTGGTTGAATTTTTTAAAACATTATGGAAATGTTTCTGTATCTGGTTCCAGCCTGACTTAATAATTTGCTTATATAACCACTGTGACTCTTCTTTGTGGCCCAAAAGACCCAGGCTAAGAATTTTGTGAGCATCCTGCTGAGTTTAGTCTGCTATACCTGGGAGTATCTATTTTGCTAACCAGATAGTGTCCTTATCACACATGGACCCGGCAAGGCAGAGAATTGTACTAACGTGTAACGAGGAAAACCACAGCATTCATGGTAGCAAAAGGGGCTGAAACAGGAGGCAGGCAGGTCCCTTTCTCCCACGTACCCCATTGTCTCCTCCCTTCCATGAAACTACAGTCTCTGGCTTTGTGATCACTGCAAAGGGGCTCAAAACAACCCATGTGGCTATATGTAGGTTCCATCACCTCCTTAAAAGCTGGAACACCCATGGTTTCTTTCTGTCTCTCCTTTCTCTCTTCCCATCTTGTCTCTTCTCTTTTTTGCATTGTTTTCTCTTCCTTCTTCCAAGAGTTAAGAGTCTTCTCTGGGCCTGTCTTTCTCAATGGTCACAAGCTGGCCTATTTGAAGGTACAGTCCTTTCTAGAACTATGTTATATTTCCAACAGTCATAAAGAAAGGAGAAGTGGCCACATTGGTTTCCACTGAAAGCAGCATCAAATTTCAAGTACTTCTCTTATACTCCTGCCCATTCCATCATACAATCCTCCATCCTCTTCAAGCCTGGCAGCCCACTGCTAGCATGTAATGAATGCTGATAAATAACAAATGGGTTGATTTAAAACATAATTATTTTTATTCCATTGTTTTTCTTTTTTTATAGCAAGCCATTATGAGCAGGATGGTTCTTTTCACCCAAACCTCCCTGATGCTTGAAAAACTTATACAATTACAACTTCAAAGAGTCCCAGTGAGTTTTGCTGGGGCACTGCAGAAAGGGGCCTCCTCTTCAGCCTCTGAGTGTAAAGTTCATGAGCTCAGTGTTATGTCAAGAGCAACCTCCCGTGAAGTCTCCCGTGGAGACTTTGTGTAGCATTTTGAAATGAAAATGGTTTCATACTCATTATCTCATTTGGCTCTCTAGAGGAAAAAGTGAGAGGTTGATATGGGAAATATTTGTGTGCATTTTGGAGATATGGTTCTGTGATATAAAGTGATTTGCCAGAAGTTGCTCAGACTATGGATAAATCACTGTGCACAGCACCAGGGATTCCTCCTTGGTTAGGTTAACTTTCTTGTCAAGAGTCCAGCCCTCCTGTTGCTTTCTTGCTAAAAGCCCCCATCAACCATTGTCATTAAAGGGTCAAAACTGAGTCTAGACTGGCCTTGATGGCACATGCCTCCAGATACATGGAGGGTAGGGTAGAGATTAGGTGGATCATGGGTTCAAGGCCAGCCCCCAGGCAAAAAAAAAATGCAAGACCCTATCTGAAAAATAACTAAAGGGTTGTGGTTGTGGTTTAAGTGGTAGAGCACCCTGCCTAGCAAGCATGAGGCTTGGAGTTCAAACCCCACCAAAAACCAAATCAAAAACAACCCAACTGTAGTAAAAATGTGTATTCTCAGAGAAATTCGCAAATGAATATTCAGGGCATCTTTATTTGTAATAGCTGAAAACTGGAAAACAAATGTCCATCAAAATATAAATGGATAAGCAAAATGTGGTATATCTATGCAATGGAAGATTATTGGGCTATCAAAAGGAATGAAATATTTATACATGCTATGACATGGACTAATCCCCAAGTCATGCTACACAAAAGAAAGCAGTCACAGAAGGGTACAAGTGTATGAGTCCATTTATATGAAAGCCCACAACAGGCATGCTTATAGAGACAGAAAGTAGGTCAGTGGCTGCCCTGAGCTGGGGGCTGGCATGGAAGAAAACTGATGGCTAATAGGTACAAGTTTCTTTTAGGGATAATGACAGAGTTTTAAAATTGATGGTGATTGTTGTACAACTTGATGAGTATACACAGCCCACTGAACTGTGTACTTTAAACGGATAAAGCATGTGATAAGCAAACTATATCTCAATAAAGCTGTTATTTAAAAAAAGACCGCCTTTGAACTATAATTATCACAGATCCCCCCAGGACCCCAGAGCTGTGTAGTGCCCAACACTGGCTACTGTGATGTTGCTATAGAGTGAGATTTCCCTTCAACTCTTCCTGTTCAAAGTTCTAGGGCAAAATCAAGCCCCCTCAGGCCCTCAAATGCAGTCAAAGGCCAAGTTCTGTGCTTCTCAGACACTGGTGTGTGTATTTGAATCATCTGGAGTTCTCACTAAAGTGTGATTCTGATTCAGTAGGCCCAGGACCCCACCTGAGACTCTGCATTTCTAACAAACTCCAAGTAGTGTCTGCTGTCCATGCTCTGTGAAGTCAGTACAGGCTCCATAATCAGCCTTCTGCAATGTTTTCTCTCTGCCGTCAACTATGCTGCCTGAAGATGCAGCTTTTGACTCTTTGGTGTTAGCCTGTCCAACTTGGTCAAATGTCAGTCATCAAGGGTCTTCTCCGATCTCTTTATTCAATTCCAGGAGCTAATAATGGAAGACTATTAGCCATTGCCATCACCCCACTTGGTAAAATCCTTTGATGCATAGCAATCTCTGTGGAAAGCACCTAGCAACCTGTTTGAATATCTTTTCTTTGAACTAACTGAATTGGCCATTGTTTTAGCATCATAGGGAAAACCCTAGCTTGTGCTAAGGCAGAGCTTCCTTCATCATGATTCTATATTTAAAATAAACAGACTAATTTCTCTTTTAAAGCATCACATGTCCTGTCTCATTTCAGGGTGTGAGGGGAAATGTCAGAAGACCTCACCTGAAGGGCACAAAAGATGTGGACTTATCAATGGGCTGTGACAGTTATGCACATGACTTAATTTTTACTTCATAAGCATGTGGTATGTTTGCAGGACACAACCTGCTATGCCTGTACCTTAGAAAGAGATATATGGAATGAATAAAGCACTGACTGTTCCTGCAGATGCTATCCTGGGCAAGGAGAGACACAAATTTACTAAGAAAAAAAGCTAGAAATGAATGGGAAGTACAGCTACAAGCCACAAAGTAGGTTTCTCCACTGCCTGATGGGCTTCAATTCTATCTCCTCTTTAACTCAAATAAAACTTGTGTTTACACAGGACTTCCTGAAGGAATATAGGGGCTATGGCAGCAGTAGCATTAAGTTAATGAAGCTGTTTCTAAAAGAACCCTTTGTTGTTCTTAAGTTTGCATCTTCAGCTGCAGGGTGGGCAGGCTTCTGATGAGCACAAGATGTGTGAGATCTGAGCCTCAGAAGAACACTGAATGTGGTACAAAAAAAATACAGGGTCCAAATTCCTGGTCTTCCCAGGTCTAAATGTATAACAGCCATTGCTCTTTAAACCTGCTGGGCCTTATTTTCTCCTCCTATAATATAAAGATGATATTAACTTCATTAAAAGGATGAAAAGAGCAAGAAACAAGCCTTCATGAACTGCCAGGCGCTCTGCAGATGTAAGAAAAAATAACTCTTCTCCTTCCTCTCAGACTCCAGGGCTGAGCTGGACCTGCAAACACTTCCTGTCACCCAGCCACTGCTTCCATGCTGCTTCAGGCCCTGCTTGAGAAGCCAAGGGAATGTGGGGTCACCTTAAATACAGTGCACCATGGTAGTGGTCAGAAGGACATGGAATTCCAGCTTCTCTGTGAATTCTCTGGGACTCGACATCTTTACTTCCACGATAAAATCATTGAATATGTATTTTTTGAAATCCCCTTTTTGTTATAGAATCCCCACCCCAGCAAATATGATTTATATTTGAGATACTGTACCTGCCTTCTATATGAGGAAAACAGCCTACAGTTCAGTTTTGTTCACTATTGTTTCCTGAGCTTTTGAGTCTGAGCCCTTTTTTTCCTCCAGCTGAGAAACTCATGGAATGGAAACACCATGAGGACTCTGCTTCATTGTCGTTGTCCTCTCTGCCTCCTGTCCCTTCAACAGGGTAGTCTGAACCTAATGTAGGGTCTCCTTTCCCTTCCTAAGTGAGCAGAAGCCACTTGGCCCCAGCTTTGGAGCTTTTCAAACTAATAAACTACAGATTTCTTGTTGTCCCCATTTAAAGGATAAGCCAGACAGGGCCAAAGTCTTGATAGGAAAAATGTTACTTTTAAATATGATTGATAAGGCAATAGCTAAGACAACAGAATAATCCCTGAAGAAGACCAGTGAGCATGTCTGTAAGGACTGCAGCTGAATGGGATTTAAAACAATCTCAACCATAATTAATTCTATCCCAAACTTGCTGCACAAACTCTTATTTCCAGAAGGTGAGACAGGTATGAATAATACAATATGAATTCATATATATGTGCTAGATAAATGATTTCCAAAGCTCATTTGATGGATATAAGCTATAAATCCATAATCAGAATGACACAGTATTAATAATTACACATATAGTGTTGATATTCAAAAAGTGACTTGCGTTTATTTATTATGTTGTTATTTTATGTTGAACAGTATTCTCCCTGCATAAGGGAGAGCAGTAAATGAAGAATGGGCTGCGATAAAGGTATGGAAAGTTGTCTTTGCCACCTTCTGTGGTGTATGCCTAGGGAAGCCCCACAAAGCACAGCACTGTGTCTAGCCCCTTCTCTCTTGGTGTCCCTGACTAAGCATTTGTGGAAGACATAGGACAGGTTCAAAGTCCTCATCTTTCCTCCCTCCCTCTTTTCCTCCCTTCCTCTTTTCCTCCCTTCTTCCCTCCCTCCCTCCCATCCCTCTCTCCTTTCCTTCTTTTCTTCTTTCCTTCTTTCCCTTTTTGTGGTGGTACTGGGTTTGAACTCAGGACATCACACTTGTTAGGCAGGCACTCTACCACTTACCCATGTACCCATCCCTTTAATGTTTTAGTTATTTTTTTCAATAGGGTCTCACATTTTTGCCTTGGTCAGCCTCAAATCACAATCCTCCTACCTACTCCTCTTGGGTAACTGGGACTACAGATTTATAATCTCACCCCTTTCTTTGTTCTGAGGATGTTCTTACCTTAGTGGGGACAAGGTGTAGATAACAAAGGTTTGGTAGTGAGGAGACCTTGGTTCTGGCTTCCTTTCCTTACTAACAAGTTGTGTAATTATAATCAAGCCACTTCACTATTTGTGGCCTCTGAGTTCTTTGTCATATTGGAATGACAACATCTAATGTATTGGGTACAAACAAGTTTATTGTGAGAATAAACTAATGGGCCCAGAATACTTTGAAGATATTGGAGGCCCCATAAAACAGTGCTATTATTACTGTTACCTGTACAAACAGCTTTTTGCTGTCCTATTCAATCTGAAACTTGAAATAACTTGGTCAGCAAACCGAAGTCTAAAATTTAACCATATTCTTTGCCATGCCCCTAATTTATTTATAGTTGTGAAATTTTTTTCTCTTATGCCAATAGGCAAGATAGCATGGTGAATGAGAGCACAAAGTTTGGATTCACATAGACAAGGATTTAAATCCTGACTTAATTAAGACCTGTGCATGTGGCCATGATTTTGCAGCCATTACTGGTCCAGCTTTCCTGTTATAAACTAATGCAAAACTGTACAATATATGTGAGCTTTTTTTTTTTTGGGCTATTGAACAAGAGATAGCACTAGACTATGAGCCCTGAGAGAAGGGAAACTTCTCACAATGTCCAAATCTTATTGGCCCCAGCTCCCTCTTTCTAGAAAATTTCTCCACTGTACACAGAGAACTGGGGAAAAGCAGAGCACACAGCACCCTCTTAGCTCAGGACCACCATCTGAGGCTGTGAAAGGAGTGGAATTTGTATGGCAGTACTCAGGACAGAGGAGAGCTGTGAAGAGGGGCCAACTCTATTGGGGTTCCCCATGAGTCCCTGATGAGGGCCAGGCTGGGTGTGACAGGGAGCAACAAAGGTGGCATATGGGATGGTAGCTATTGCAGGATGCAAGCAAGAGAGATGCTTGAGGCCTCAAGGTGATGGATATGAAATGCCAGAGTAAGCTTGTTAGCTCCCCAGATATCCTGTTGAAATGAGGAAAGTCATGCACCAGAGGTATGGGACAATCCCTAGAGTAAGGCCTGTCTTATTATTCTCACTGTATCAAACTCTAAAGTCAAGCCTAGACAAGATCTGCCTGGAAGACAGACTTAGGTGCTGGCAACCTTACCAATATAAAAAGCCTTAGGCAACACCTAGGCTTCCCACAGATCTACCGAAACAAAGACTAGAATAAAGTCTAAACACTTTCAAAGTGCTAGGCAGGAACTGAACAGCCTGCAAGGGAAAAGTCCAATACTTTGCTGAAAATAAAGTACAATGTAAAATTCACAATGTCCAATATACAGTAAAAAAATGCTGAGCACGCACAGAGACAGACACACACTTAGACATGCAGGAAAATGTGACATGTGGTCAAGAAAAAAAGAAGTCAGTATAATCTGACCTTAGAAGGGCCCAGACACCTTAAACATATCCAATAATTAAAGGAAAAGATGATTTTTTTTGCAGTGCTGAGGTTCAAACTTAGGGCCTTGTGCATATTAGGAAAGCACTCTACTACTGAGCTACATCCATCCCTGGAAAATATGATCTGAAATAATCATATTTCAGACAGAAAATCTTACCAGAGTGGGAAAATCTATAAAATAGAATCAAATAGAGTTAGAATTAAAAAGGAAAATAATTAAAATGAAATTTACCAAGGGGTCCTAACAGGAAATAAGAGATAGTAGAATGCAGTGACAATGGAATTGAAAAATATAGATGCAAATTATTCAATAAGCAGAACAAAGATGGGGGAGGGGGTGAAAGAAAAACATGCAGAACTTCGGGAACTTGTAGGACAATGTTTAAAATGCATGTAATTGAATCTGTACAAGGAAAAGAGAGTGAGAACCAAGCAGCAAAAGATGTTAAGAAATAATGGCTGGAAAATTCCAGTTGAAAGAAAACATCCCTTACAAATCTAAGAAATGTGGGGTATCTTAAGAAAACTTAGTACAAAGAAAACCACATGCTGACAAATCATGGCCAAATTGTGTAACACAAAACTAAAGAGAAAAAAAATCTTTGCAGCAAATAGGATAAAAAAGAAAACAAATAAAAGAAAATAGCTATCAAATCCTGAAAACATATGGAGGAAACTTAAATGAATAATACTTAGACAAAGTACCCAGTGTAAAAAGACTATATACCATATAGTTCTAACTGTGTGACATGCTGGGGCAGACAAAACTATAGAGAGTACAGAGATCAGTGGTTGCCAGAGGCTTGAGAGGAGGAAAAGAGGATGACAAAGTACTCTGTATGACGCATAACTGCCGACATCACGCAGTTGGAATTGCATAACATGAAGAGTGAACCCTAATGTGAACTATGGACTTGAGTTAATAGTAACATACCAACATTGGCTCATCAACTGTAATAAACATATTACATCAATCCAAAATGTTCATAACAGGGAAACTGAGCAAGGGAGTTTGAAGGTATGGGAACGATGTATTATGTCAGTTTTCTGTAAGTCTAAAACTACTCTAAAGAATAAAAATTATCAATTAAAAAAGACATATTGCATAGTAGGGAAAATGGTAAGGCATTTTGACTACTCCTTTTTACATGCAATAGTGGCTGGAAGACACTGGAACAATGCCTTTAAAGTTACAAAAGGAAAAACAAAAAGACTGCTAACAAGATTTTCATATGTCAAAGAAAAATATCCTTCAACTATGAAGATAAAATAAATAACTCTTTTCTAAAACAAAAATGAAAGCTGTATCTAGTAAGAAACTATAGGAAATGAAATAGAATATTAAAATTCTTCATCTAAAGTTAAGTTTTCATAAAATAGAGTAACAGTGGAAGAAAGGTATAGGGATAAATGTAAAACTGTTATAAAAGTAAATAGACTTAATACAATTAAAATGAGATAATTGTCAGACTGAATTTTAAAAGCAATCTGAAATTAAATGCTCTTTAGAAGAGGAACCAAACAAATACAAACTAAAGGATTGAAAGAAGTACGCAGTACAAACAATATTATTCATTTAGAAACTGTGTATCTACATTAATAATTAGACAAAGACGAAGGGAAAGTATCACCAACAAGGGAGATGTTGCACAATAATGAAAGGGAAAATAATAGAGAGATGTAACAATCTAAATTTGAATACAGTTATTGGAACTTAAGCAAGAACAGAAGGAAGTTGTAGACAAATACACCATAATGGGGATTTTAACACCCTGTATCTATCAGGCAGGAGTCTCCAAAGAAACAGAATATATGCTATATCTACTGACTACATACACCTGACAAATCATGCATAACAATTCCATATTATAGAGCCTATAGATTATCTACTTATACTATGGAAAGTGTATGTGTATTTATTTCAAGGAATTGGCTCATGGGATTGTGGACACAGGCAAGTCTGAGAACTCCAGGGCGACCATCAGACTGGAACCTCAGGCCGGAGCTGATGTTGGAGTCTTGCTCTTAAGGCCTTTTAACTGATTGGATGAAGCCCACCCACATTATTGAGAACAATCTCTTTTATTGACAATGTACTAATTGTTGATGTCAACCGTGTCTACAGGGTATCTCCATAGCAGCTCTGAAGCGGCTATCTCCTAAAGCCTAGGCAAACTGATTTGTCAAACCAATCCTTCTTAGAAGCTGATAGGACATGTACATAAAAATTTAGTAAAAATATAGAGTACGTGGAAGATACCAATTAATCGTCTTGACATACTTGGCATTTATAGAGAGTTTTGGCAAACATCTTCAGACTACAGTTACCAAGATGGACAATAAAATAAGTCTTGGTAGATTTCAAAAGACTAAATCCTGGTTTAACCATTGCTGACTCTTTGATGCTGGACAAGCGAATAGTCTCCTATAATTCAATTTTCCTCCTGAGCAAAATGGAAGTAGCAATGGGTTCTTCCATTATTGTTGTGTTGTTATGAGGTTTTGTGAAACTCCATTTAGGTAATTTATGAAAAACCCTTTGCAGAGTGTCTAGTAAATATTCCATAAACAATAGAATAGCATCATTCTATTGATGACACCATCTGACAACGATGGTGGTAGTGATGAGGACAATGATGAAAAAGGGAAGGAAGAAGGAGAGGATCCTGAAGCAGAGGCACAAGGGAGTAGGAGGAGAAGGAGGAGAAGGAAAGGCCATATTAAAAATGAATCAGTGAGAGCCTACCTGCAGTCACCTCCAACTAGTAATAATCATTCATTTATTCATTCAGCAAATAGTACTGAAGCCTTAGTATATGCCAAACTCTCTGCAGGACAAAAAAGTTAGTAAAAATAAACAATTACCATGAAGCTTACAATCTGGGGAAACATCAGTGAAAGAATCACCATGGAATGAGCGGTAGGAAGGAAAGGCTGAGGTTCTATAAGAGGGTATAAGAGGAAACCTATTGACAAGGAGTAGCAGGGCATGTCTATAATCCCAGCACTTGGGAGGATGAGGCAGGAGGATCATGAGAACTAGGTGAGACTGAGCTACATAGTGAGAGCCTGTCTAAAAAAACGGGGAAAAAAAAAGCCAGAACCTGAAATAGGTTGGGGAGAAGAGGGTTTCAGAAAAAAAGAGCGGAAGTGTGACTGCTTTTTTGACATCTTGAGAGACCAGTGTGGCAGGAGGGAGAGAGACATTGAAGCAGAGTGCATGATGGGACCACGTGGCCTGGACCGTGGACTCTACCAGACCCTCTGCTGAGCACATTAGGGAGAGTATCCCACTGTGAATAAAGAACTGACTAAAACAACACGTTTCACTTATTACTTTTAGGAATAGTAAATAATTTCCCTACATAGGCTTAATTAATCAGCTGATTTTGTGACCACTGCTGTTGCTGATTTTGGTTCAAAAGCATGTTCAGAATCAGACAGGGAGTAATAAATTCACACAGACAGCATGCTCTCTCTCTCTCACACACATACACACACACACACACACACACTCACACACACACACACACTCACACACATACTCGAACTTCAACAGAATATTTGGTAGCTGAACACTGTCCTGTCATCCCCAAGTGGAAACATCTGTTTCGCCTTCTCTTTAGCTTCAGAGTGCAACAAATACTTCTACCTGAACGACAGCAATCAACACTAGGACCCCAACCCACATTGCCCTAGAAAATTCTCCCACTGTCCTCCCAGAGAAATATTATTTTTATCCTCATGTGAAATGCAGAAAAAGAAAATAGATGTATCTTGCCTCTTTTCAGGAGGACATTGTAAGTTCTGAATATATCCTTAGCCTCTGTCGCTCTCCCTCTCTCTCTCCTACTAAGGCTGGGGAGTAACGAATCATTTAGAAAATGAAGTCTATGTGAATATGCAAATGTAAAAATGCATATCTTGAAGTGTGGTTTGCTCGTGTGAGTAAGAGTTAAAGTAAGGCAATATTTTGTGGGAACACACCACACATGGCCTACCTCAATGAAGGCCATGGATGATATCAGATCATAACCAAAAACTGCAGAAGACAACTGTAGTATGCTAAGGACATCAACACAGACAGCAGAGCCTAAGAAGAGCTTCTGTCATTTATTTATTTATTTGAATGTTTAGAAGGGTGAGAAAAGAATATATAAAACCACCATGGACTGGGCACAGTGGGGCCTGCCTATAGTTCTAGTTATTTGGAAGGCTGAAGGGCAATGGTCATTTGAGCCCAAGAGTTCAAGATCAGCCTGGAAAACATAGGAAGAGACTGTCTCAACAACAAAAACACTATGGAGAACCTAATTCTGTTAGAAAAAAAGAATATGATAGAGGGCAGGAGTAACCCTGCCAATCTTAGCTTCATAAAACCCATAGAGGAAACTCTAGGAAAAGTGAGCCCTATATCAAATCTCTCTTTTGTTTTTTGCTGGATTTTGAACTCAGGGCTTTGTGCTTGCAAAGCAAACACTCCACTTGAGCTGCACCTCCAGACCATTTTAGTCATTTTGGAGATGTAGTCTTAAAAACTATTTGCCTAGGACTGGCCTTGAACTATGATCCTCCTGATCTCAGTTTCCCAAGTAGCTAGAATTTCAAGCCTGAGCCTCCAATTTTTTTAGTGCAACTTTAGGTTTACAAAAATAATTCTGAATAGAATATAGAATTTCCCACATACCTCACACTTAGTGTTTCCTATTACATCTAACATTAATATGGTACGTTTTTGCAACTATTGGAGCAATGTTGACTTATTATTATTAACTGAAGTCCAAGTTTTATTGGAATTTCCTTAGTTTTAACCACACCACAGTCTCTTGTCATAGCTCCTTGGGGTCTTCTTGGCTGTGCATGTTTTTCAGCCCTCCTCTCCCATTTTCAAGGGCCAGCATTGAGAAATAATGATAAAGTTTTTTATAGAATGTCATTCAATTGAGATTTATCTGATGTTTTTCTCATGAAGAGACTGAGATTATAAGTTTTAGGTAGGAAACCACAGTGGTGATGTGTCATTTTCATCACATCTTATCAACAGTACTTGTTGTCTACATGACTCATTACAGCTTCTGTGGACCTTGACCATTTCTGAGGTGGTGTTTGTCAGGTCTACATGGTGAACTTATTTGGGCCACCCCCACCATTTTTCATATGCTGTCCTCTTGGGAAGGAAGTCACTATATGCACAGCCCCTACTGAAGAAGAGGGGATTTATAATCCATCTCCCAAAAGTGGAACAGCTACAGACTTTATCTGGAATCTTTCAAAATACATTTGTCTCTTCTTCTCCACTTATTTACTTATTCCATCATTTATTGATACCACTAGGGACTCACAGATACTATTCTTATAACTTTGGGTTATAGTGTGATACTATTTGATTTATATTGTTGCTCAAACTATTCCCACTTTAAACATTTCATGTTGTTTCTGTTGGCTCTTATGCCCTTTTGGCATACCCCTGTCATTGTGGCATTAAAAAAATACTCACCATTATACTTAGCCATAAGTAAAATGCAAATCAACTATCATTGAAATTCCATCTCATCCCAGTCAAATGGCTATCATCAAGAAACAATGGTAGAGTAACTACCTTTCTAAGGCATGGGGCCCTGAGTTCAAACCCCAGTACCACAAGAAGTAGGGAGAGGAGGAAGAGGAGGGGGATGGAGAGGGGAAGGAAAAGAAGAAGAAGACAAGCAACAATAAATGCTGGCTTGGATACTGGGGGGAAAAAGAGGAACACTTATCTGCTATTGGTGAGAATGTAAATTAATGCAGCCACAATGGAAATCAGTATAGCGATTACTTAAAAAACTAAAGAAAGAGCTACCATGATCCTGATATACTACCTCTGGGTACATATACAAAGAAATGTAAGTCAGTATGATATACCTGTATACCCATATTTATAGTAACAGTGTTCACAATAGTCAAAGTATGTAATGAGCCTAGGTGCCCATCAACCAATGAATAAAGAAAATGTGATATATATACATGAGGGAGTATCAGTCAGCCATAAAGAAGAATGAAATTATGTCATTTGCAGGAAAATTGATGGAACTAGAATAATCATATTAAGTGAAATAAGTCAGACTGGGAAAAACAAAAAAAAAACGTTCTCTCTCATATGTAGAATCTAGTCCTTAAAAATAAATAATGGAAATGTAAAAAAAGCTCCTTTTAGTGGGGTTAGTCACAGTGGGAGAGGGAGGAGTGAAAGGAGGTGAAGAGGTGGTGAATATGGTCGAAGTACTTCATACCCATGTATGAAAATAGAGCTAAGAATCCTGCTGAAATTGTTTTAAGAAGGAGAAGAAATAGAGGGGGTGAATTTGATGGAGGTGTATTGCATGCATGTGTGGAATATTACAATGAAATCACTTTGTACAACTCATATATGCTAATAAAAATGTTTCTCTGCTTTCTGACAATACAAGATATTTCAGATTCATCTCATATGCCCAGTCGTAGAGTCAGGCATTTATCACGGAGTTCTGGTTCCTTTTATTGGAGAATAATTTTAAGAATCAGGATCTAAGGACTCAGTATGCTCACTGCTACTAGGGTATCATTGCTTCTTAACTGACAAACCAAAGAATATAGGTGCACAAACCAACCTGTGAGTGTGTGTGTGTGTGTGTGTGTGTGTGTGTGTGTGTCACAGGCAATTAGAAACTGCTTTTGCTAAAACATTTGAGTCTGCAAATCTCCAAAGGGTAATTAAACGAAGCATAAAAGTAAGCATCTCTACCTCCACTGAATTCTTTGCTCTGAGCCTAGATTCTAGGAACTGATGGATAAACATGCTGTGACAAGAATCAAGACTACCCTCTAGGCAACAATGACTTTCTTATAGTGACAAGGCCCCACCTGACCAGTCCTGGGATAATCATCAACTATACCACAGCTTTGATCACCACACCTTTTACTGGAATTGTTTAATTATACATATTTCTCACCCCATACCCCAATTCTTCCTTTATTCAATCCTAAAGTTCATGTCTGTACCCTAAAGATGGACTGGAATAATTACTTCCTCTTTCCATTGTGTGTCCAGCTGATGTATTAACAAACCTCCTTTCTCTTAGGCCTGGGGAAGTGGTAGAGCATCTACTTACCAAGCCCAAGGCCCTGAGTTCAAATCCCAGTACCACAAAATAAGAATAAATCTCTTTTCTCTGATCTTCTAATCCCTTTAACTTACTTATTAGGGCAAGTGGCCAGACCTGACATGTTGGAACCCATGGAGTTGGGCTTCTGACATAAGATTCTGGTTACACATACACATATACACATTTTATATAATCTATATGTAATGTATAAATACAATATGTATATATACTATACACATTTCTATATGCAACCATCTGTTTCCCTATTAAGCTTAACATCAATTCAAACTGATGTCTCCAACTATAATTCCTTATTTCATGGGTTCTCCTTTCTTCCTCTTACTTATCTGTAGCCTCTTCTCCCAACAGAGAGGAGCTTGGCTTTCACCATGGAGTATCTAACTACCTAATTATTCAGTTTCACTATAGATGGATAGTGGTTTCAAGTGGAATATGATTTGGTCAGATAGGGGGCAGCGCTCATGTATAGTGCCTTTTGCCTTGAGTCTTACAGACTCCACACTGATGGAAGACAGAGAGCCATGGTAGGAGGGATCCATCCACTTGGGTTGGTGGGTTGGTTGCTTGGGGTCCAGAAGAAGGATATCACGTCAGTGACCACCTGTGCCAGTCCAGCTAGGAAGGGAAGGTTTGCAACTGTCAGTCACACTCCTCAAATAAAGCAGACTGAGGCAGGAGAAACATCTCCAAAGCTGCTTTCTATAGTCATGAGCCAGAGCCAGGGACTCCATTCCTAAAAATCAATACAATTTATCTAGTCAACAAATACTTCTTGTGCATGCCCTATATCTCAGGCCCCAACTCTAAATATCAGGCATTCAGGGCTATACCAAATAGACAAATACCTTACCCTTGTGGATGTTTAATTTGTAATATGTTTTACTGAAAGGTGAATTAATCAGTGACCAAAACCAATCAGATGATGATGTCATATAAGAATGGCAGCCTGACAATAAGCACAGTTAGAACTGTCAAAAGAATTAATCAGCCAGCAGATAGTCACTGTAACAAGTTTCTTTGCTTCAAAATAAAAAAGTGTATCCTGGAGTCCTTTCGAAGATGCACAAGGGTATGTGCAAATTGGAATCTAAATATTTGAAAGTGTTTCATGCCCAACTTTTGAGAAATTCACCTCATGTAGAGAGCAGAATATTCTAGTGAGCAGGTACTAATAAGGTGGCCTCGTTTCTATGACTGACACCTTAATACCTAGTGGAGTTACTAGTTCCACAACACTTTTTGATAGCAAGGTTGAACTCCAAAGACAGAAACCACATGAAATAAGAAAGGTCTAGTAAGGATAACCAGAAATTAGAGTTGCTAGTATTCATTTTGTAACTAACTCTTTTCACCTTGAACAAGTCATTTTACTTCTGTAAAGTCACATTTATTTTCTTGGAAAAAATAGGGGAGCATTAAACAATTTCTGCTGTGACATGGTCTTTCTACAAGGTTCCACAAAGGATATTATTCTAGGGGATTGGGATGGATTAAAAGTGGCTAAATGCTTGCCAGATAGAGAGGAAAAGCATCGAATTGATCAAAGGATCCTAACTGTTAGTGCCTGGATCCAGCCACCTCCATATCAGGAGCAATAGACAAGTTATTACACAGACACTGGATGTTGTTCACTTGGATGATCATTTGCTTTCCTTCCTGTGGGAGGAATTTTCCTCCTTGTGGCCTATCCACATGTTGTATGTGGCCTTGTGAATAAAGACTTAATGTGGTTTTTAGAGCAGCCACTTGTGTGCGTGGCCCCTTGGAAAACATAGTGCTCTGCATGAGTGAGTTCTCAGAAAATCCAAGCTTATTTTGGTAAACATCAGAGCTTTTAACCTATTTACTAAGAGTCAGCAAGAGGAACACCACTAGTGTTGTGTGCTGAGCTACAGTGATGTACTGTGGCTTGTTCACATACAAGTGACCCCAAATAATGCACATTTTCATTTGTTGTTTGTTTGCATGCTTGCTTATTCTTTTCTCTGTGATCAACTCTCTTGTTGCCCTTGCTTTTTTGTTTTGTTTTGTATATGTTTATTTTGCACATTACTCCCTAGGACAGGCTAGAAGATATCTTCATGCTTCCCCAAATGTATATTACCTGAGATTCGGGGAAACTTGTTTCTCAGAAAGTCTTTTTAAACTTTTTATCAGAATGATGGGCCTATAAGGGTGATTTCATGTGTTTTTCTGGGTATGAAAATCTGTACTTAGAGATCAAGTGTTAGTTCACAAAATAAACAATTATTTGCTTTAATTTATGTGCTCTTTTAAATAGGAAGTTTGTTGATACTGTAGGGTAAGTTCTGAAGGGAAATCAGGCACGGACAAGTTGTTGTTTTCTGAAATGTGAAAGACTGCTTTCCTCCTTGAACTTCATGCTTTCTTATCTGCAAGATGAGAGTAGAGTCATGCTCCAGAGTCGTTGTAAAGTGTACAAAAGCATTTTGCAAAAACAAAATTGTGACACCACATTGCATCATAGTAATTTGTGAGCATATCTCATCCTCTACCCTACAAACTGGTTTAAGGCAGAGAAAGGGTCATGCTTAAAATATTTATCAACTGGCAGGGCATCTACCAATTAGACTGTGCACTGACCTAATCAAAGCAAATGCTAATACTACAGCCAAAATGTTTAAGCCAAAGCTCACAGTAGCCCTGCGCACACCCACAGCAGTCTTCCAAAGGGACTAGTACAATGCCTTGCACATAAGGGACACTTGGTGAGTGAATTTAAATCATTATCTCTTTGTGAAATTTTATTTTACACACAACATTTTTAGAAGAACTTCCAATGTCTCTCCCTCTCTCTCTGTCTTTCTCCCCCAAATTTCTTAGGGACATGTGATCTATACCTGCCCTACTTGGCTCCCCAGTAGAATAATTTTTCCAAGCTTAGCTCAGGTACTGCTCCCTAAACACTTGAAGCCTCTTTTCTTTTACCTGAGTTTCAGATTCATTAACCCAGACTTTGTAGAAATGTTATTATTAGAACTTTAATCACCCATGTCCTCCTTTTAAGTTCTTTCTAAAATTACTTTCTGGTAATAATAATTATGTCAATCAGGGGCCAGCCAAATATATCTATGGCCCCTGGGCCAAATCAAGACGGGAGTTTCCAGCCATAATCTATTATTTGGCTCCAAAGGGTTGTGCTAGTTTCCCTATCTCAGCCCCTTTCTCTGTCCTACAGCAAGGGGGGCCTTAAAGACCAGGCAGAATGTCATAACTGGATCTATTTTGCATCTATTATTGTGTCTATGGCCAGATATTGAACATCGTACCTTAGGAAGATGCAAAGACAAAAATGAGAAGGTGAAGAAATGGGATCTAAGTCAAGGGCAGAAACCAAAATGGTGGTGGTGTTGACAGGAAGGTGTTGATGCTGGAAGGATAGTAATGTTAGGATTAGAAGAGAGAAAAACCATGATGCCTAGGAATGAAGAGTAGCTGACAAAATGCATGGGTGCTAGGTAGAACTCATATTGTGAAAGATGATTTCAATCATAGCTGTTTTTTATGTGATCTAGGATAGCTTTCATGAATGTACCAGATTCAGTTAACATCCCAACTGATGGCTCCATTTCAGAAATGACCTGCCTGTCTTCCATCTTCCACAACCTCCCACCTCTGTTACCGGAGTTCTGTGACTCCATCTTCAGGAATAGTGCAGTTCTGAGATCTGAGACCACCTTCACTACAGTCAGGCACATTTTAAGGATCCCACTTTCATTAGCTCTGGTCAATTTGAGGTCAATGGATTATTTCTTTCTACTTTGACTTCATTTATTCATCCAACAAACATGTAATGAGTACCTAGTATTTTCTAACCACTGTGCTGGGAGTTGGTGATATGATTCTATTCTTAGGGGCCCATGAAAGCTCAGAGATCAAAGAAAGAGCAAACAAAGGCAAGCAGTTCAGAATGCTGCCTTGTGGATGGTGTGTCCTTCCAGATGTTTACGGACTATGAGGAGCCATTGAAGGGGCCACGAAAAGAGTGGAGTGTTTAGATTTGGGCTAGTGGCAACTCACTCAGCAGGGCCTTGCCTGTGGCCAGTGGTAATATCCAAGTAAGATCTCAAAGTGACCTAGTGAGGGTGGAGAGTAGAGGATGGGCTTGAGAGCTAAGTGGGGGAGATTGTCAATTCAGCTAGAGAATTGCTCCTTAGCTCTTCAAGAGAGGTGAAGGAAAAGGTTCAGGATGAACTCCTTTCCTTCATATATCTGACTTGGTACTCTGGTGGAAAGAGGTAGAAAATCATCCAGGAAGTGAGTGAAAAAGCAAAAGCAAGTATAGGTGCAAGGGGCTGAGCTCAGGTTGGTGACAGAGGTGTACAGGGCATCTGTAGGAAATTGCATGGATCAGTGTTATCCAAAAGTACCAGCTCTGCACACTGTGATGAGAGTACAGAGCCCTGCCAGAAGGTAAATTAGTGCTCTGCCTGTCTCAGAGAGAACAAACTTAGCTGAATTAAAGGCATACTTAGTAATGATGTTTATTTGCATTCAGACACAAGCTCCTTCTCTGAAACTGGGCCAGCAACAGTCTGTGGTCTTGCATGGGCTGCACTTGAAATCTGGGTCTAGGTTAGGAGTCCTAATCCGGAAGTACAGGTAGCCATCAGCAAATGGTGCCCTCCTCATGCTCCCTTAGATGGTCTTGCCTCCTTTTTAATTTCTCCAGCTGAGTATCCTTCTTTCCTTTTCAACTTTCTAAGGTCAGTCCTGCTGACCTATGCACCCAGCCTCTTCTTTCCAGGATGTACGCGGTACTGACAACTGCCTCTTCTTCTCTTGTACTTCCTATGTCTCACTTCAGCAAGCTCCACAACACAGCCTCCAGTGTGGTTAAGGCGTCCATTCTGGAGCAAGGCAGAACAAACAAAAGATCCTGTGAATGCTCCTCCACTGAGCTTTTTAGCTCTCTTCTCTGTCATCACAGCACTTTGTGAAACAAGAGTACTTGTCACTCTGCCTCTATGTCCTCCCTGCCATCTGGCTGCTACCTTCTTGCCACTCTACAACAGCCTCTTATTGAGATTCCCAAGCCTCTTGTCAATTCTCAACCAGCTACAATTCCCTAAAATGTTTGACACTTAATTCGTCAAACATCGGTTACTTCCTCTTCCTGAAGTTGTGCATTTCTAAGATCCTCTTTCTCTCAGTTCTCCCATCACTTCACCTGTATTCATATTCTTCTTCCACAAGTACCTAGCAGATATTATCAGTGTATTCTTTTCTGGAACTGTCATAAAGTGTGTTCTTGGGTAGGTCACTTCAACTTTGTCTATTGGTTTCTTCCCTCAAAATGAGGAAGTTGTCCCAGGTCACTTCCAAAGACTATTCCAAGTATAGTCTAATTGAAGAAACCTTTATTGCATGCTTCATATGTGCTCAGAATAGTTTTAGAAAATTCAAGAAATGTGAATTACATCAGGAGTCAAAAAGACAATAATCTAACCAGCTACTGTAAACACTTGATGGAATGAGGCAGTATATAAATAAGGAAACAAATAAATATGGTTAGGATTTCTTTTTCTTATTAAGCCAAAGAGCAGGTATATATTTTACACTTCTACTAGATCTATATTCAAACTAACTACAGTTTAAGTGTTCTGTTAGCCATGTGTGACTACTGGCTGACATATTGAACAGTAAGAATTTAGATAGGTGAAGTGGTATATGGACCAGCTGCATCAACATGTAGAATCTCTGGTGTCACCCTTGATCTATTGAACAGGTTCCCAGGTGGTCTGTGTGTGTTTAGAGATGGAGAGACACTAGCCCAGAAAACAGGCAAGGAGTTTCCAGTCTACCAGAAACCAGGGTGCAGCAAAGAGAGATGTCTTTTCATTACAAATCATGTCACACATCCCTAATAGAGAGCCAGGGAAACTATGAACATCAGTCAGCTGCATGCTGGAAGGAACTCTTGTTTCTCATCTGCTTTTGAGAACTGTGGCCTCTCCTTGAGAATTCCACTACAGAGGCCCTTATGCTGAGATTTTACAATAATTTCACTGTATCCCAATTATCTTGGAGAAGCAGAAGTAATAAGAAATAACCACAAAAACATGTCAACGATAATATTGGGATTTTAAGTGTCTTTTTTAAATACATGCTATAAAATTGAGAAAGCAATCTGTACTTACTGTGGAAACTCCTGACAGGTTCAAAATTTAGAATGCTTAGATGAAGATTAAATGTGCATTTCCAAGAAAGCAAAATACTGGTATCTTTCTTCCTTCAGGCTGAATGGACACGAATCAGAGGCTTGAAAACCCATGTACTTTTATCTTTCTAACCTGCATATTGCTTTAGACTCTCAAAGCCAGAAAACTCACTGGGATTTTCTATTTTCCCTTAATAACAGGTAGGGTAAAATTTGTTTTCCTTTTGCATCAGCAATCCTATCTGAAGTTTATTAAGTGTATCTTCATAACTCTTCAAGGGTAGTTTTAAACTCCTGGAAGTAAGGCAGTCAGAGAGGATGATGAACCCATCTTTAAGGGAGCAGGACACACAATACAATACTCCTTTCACTTGCTTTGCTTTGCCCTGTCCAACAAAGGGGAAGAAGGGTGTATTAGTTAGGGTTGTCTAGAACTGGAATCAATAGAATATTTGTATCTATAGATATGTAGATAGATAGCTATAGATAAAAATACATCTTTTTCTGTGTATACACACAGACATGTATTTATGTGTGTGTATATATGGAGCAAGAGAGAGTGTGTATGTGTGTGTGTATTTGTGAGAGAGAGACAGAGAGAGAGAGAGAGAAAGAGAGAAATTCCAACAAAATTGGCTCATGAAATGTGGAGGCTGGCAACTTCAAATCTTCAGGGTAGGCCAGCAGGATGTAGACCCAGGGTATAGCCAATGCTGCTATTGAGATCCAAAGGCCACTTGGCAGAATTTCTTCTTGCTAAGGAGAGGTCAGTCTTTTGGTCCATCAGACATTCAGCTGATTGGATGGGGTCCAGCCACATTATGGAGAGCAATCTCCTTTACTTAATGTCTACCACATAAATTCTAATCTCATCCCAAACACCCTCGCAGAACCAACCAGAATAATGTTTGACAGCACCTCTGTGCTCTGTAGTCCAGTCACATTCACACATAGGTTGACCATCCCAGATGAAGTTCACACTGGCTTAGACACACAAAGGGAAGGGGACTGCACCCTCACAGGCAAGAAGTATGAGGTGCTTACTATGCTATCAGATCAGAGGAATGTAGCTTTGGAGTTCTCCTATGTTTGAATAGAGCATATCTGAGTATGTGATTGAGCATCCCTAAATGTCATCTCACTCAGCTATCTCAGAGAGCAGGAAAGTGCATCTGGTAGAAAGGCTAGAAAAAGTCATTGGTGGAAATGCTCCATGACCTTGACAAGAAAATGGCCAAGTCTCTAACTTCTCTAATCCATATGCTGAAGGACTCATGTATTACTACATTGAAATGGGAGCCTAAATCTATTGGAATTTCTGTTCTATGCAGAATACAGAGAACGTCAGCTCATTGGACTGGTTGCTGTTATGAATCCAATTTAAAGTTCGGAATAGCAGTACACAGAATTTCTGTTATTCTTATTCCATTTTCTTAGCTCCTGGGAAAACTGCAAAC
This sequence comes from Castor canadensis, assembly GCF_047511655.1. Taxonomy (NCBI): domain Eukaryota; kingdom Metazoa; phylum Chordata; class Mammalia; order Rodentia; family Castoridae; genus Castor; species Castor canadensis. The sequence goes on from NC_133396.1 coordinate 113,005,948, forward strand.
TGAAGCCTCAAGATGGCTAGGAATTCTCTGTCAATTCTACATCTTAATGAGTCCCCACAGAAAAGTGACAAGTTGCTCTGTCATCTCTATCTGCTATACTGGACCTAGGCAGATGAAGAAAATGTAACCCCAGCTCTGTGGCCACTTTTTGATCCAATCTTTATATCTGCTTTACAGTCTAAATTTTTGTGAGCTGGAAGTTTATAGTATTAATAGTTCTCCTTCCTTAAAGTTTCTACCTGAGTTAAAATGTTAGTTAATTATAATAGGAATTTTTCCTACTTGTTGAATATCTTGAATTGACTTGAATTAATGTGAATTCCTACTGCTTACAGGATGGTACTGAGGGCTCAGCATTCATGGTCTACAAGAGCCACGAATGTGTAAATAAACATGGCACACCATCAAGTAGACACTTAAATTCAACTGGGAAATGGACCTGCAGGCATGAGTATAATTTTAAAGTAGATGCTTTATTCACTACATAAGCCAGGGTTACCACTGTACACTCTCCATAAGTGGGACGTCCAAGAGGACTTGGGCCACCTTCACAGAACACTAGAAAGGGATTTCTCGGGTTGCTGCCCCAAGATCAGGAGTGGCATTTCCTTGCAGAGCACATTTACCAGAAACATGAAGAAGTCATTGACTTCCAGGCAAGTCCTCAGTGAAATGCTTTCCTGAAAAAAATCTATTTTTTGGCAACAGTCACACATCAGAATATTAACACTAAGTAGACCTTTTGTCAGCCAGATCAATACCACAAAATGTAAGCCTTTGAGTACTATAAGAAGGAAGGTGTTCAAAGAGGCTTTAGTTTGAATTTTGAAAGTCCCCCCAAAGGTCAATGTGTTGAAGGCTTGGTCCCCACGCAAGGGTGCTGTTGGTGGAATCTTTAAGAGGTGGAGCCTAGTGGAAGGAAGTTAAGTCACAGGGGTGTGTCCTTGAAGGGGATATTGGGACCTTAACCCCTTCTTATTTCTGTTTGTTTCCCAGCTGCCATAAGGTGAACAGCTTTGCTCCACCACAGTGCTTTCTGCCATGATGTGCTGCCTTACTACAGGCCCAAAAAGCAACCCAACCAACCAACCATGGACTGAAACCCCTGAAAATCATGGACCAAATTAAACCTTTTTCTCCTTTTATACTGATTATCTTGGGTATTTTGTCACAGTAATGGAAAGCTTACTAACACAAAGGAAGATGTCTTTGTTCTGCTGAAACTCAATGAATAAGAAAAGGGAAATTTTCTGAAGTATGCAAGAGAATCATAATCACAAAGAGTGCTGATAGATACAAAATCAAGAATGGTATGGATTATAATGAGATTGATTACAATGAGAAAGATGCTGATAATTGCATAAATGTTCAGGGAAAAAGAAGTTAGAGTTTAAATGTAAAGGGGAAAATAAGGTTTAAAAAAACAAGTGATATGTAAACAAGGGGAGATTTTAGAAAGAGACACAATTGGTTAATGTCTGAACAAATAATTCAAACTGGGCATGTTGGTGCACAGGTGTACTCTTAGTTATTCAGGATCAAATAACATCCTCTGACAAAGGAGGATGATGAGAGGTCAGCCCAGGCAAAGGTAAGAAGACCCGATCTCAAAATACAAAATAAAAATAAAAGGGCAGGAGCTGTAGCTCAAGAGCATAGCCATAGATTCAATCCTCAATACTGCAAAAATAAATAAATAATTAAAAATAGGATTAAATTTAGGAAATTCAGAGGTCCTTAAACTTCCAGAGTAAAGTCAGTAGCTAAAAATTAGGTATCTAGTCAGGCTACAAATCTAGAAAAAACACAATTCAAGGTTCATGCTATGGTCTAAATATTTTGTACTGAAGCCTTAAGGATCAAGGTGATGATATTCAGAGAGAGGCCATTGGGAAGGTGATCAGGTCATGCAAGCAGAGTCCTCAGGAATAGAAATAGTGTTTTTAGAAAAGAGGCCCCAGAGAGGCCCCTCACACCTCCCTCCACAGGAGGACACAGGGGGAAGTCAGTCTGCAACCTGAAAGAGGTCCTAAGCAGAACTCAAACATGCTGGAAACTTGATCTTGGACTTCTAGCCTCTAGAACTGTGAGAAATAAACTTCTGTTGTATGTAAACCACATAGCTTATGCTCTTTTGTTATAGCAGCCAAAGTGGAATAAAATGATACCTTTAAGACGAATGCTCAGTTTGTTCACTCTCTCACTCGCTCACTCTTCATTCATTCACTCAACAGAAACTTACTGAGTTCATTCTATGTGCTACTGCCTATGCCAGGCAGTAGGGTTGGGGTGGCAAAATAAAAAATGTTATTGAATCCACAATCCAATCTGCAACAACAACCAAACCTTTGGCTAAATTTACAATATTTGGGATAATTCTGGAATAAAATGAAGGATGCAGTTGTGAGGAAACCCCATGAAGACATAAAGAACCCAGAGAAGTTCAGAAGAAAACAAAAGACAAAGCAAGAGGTTCTTACACTCAATTTAAAATATCCTGGCTGTCTGAGGCTGAGGGGTAGACAAAAGTTTATAAAATCACAAAGACAAGGAATTAAATGACATGAATAGCTAAAAGCAGATGCTCTGGCTCCTAGGTTCAAATTCTGCTGCTTTCTAGCTGTGTGACCGTGGGCAGACTACTCACCCATCTGCATTTCTGCTCCTCACCTTTAAATAAAGCTAACAAAAGTACCGTGCTTAAAACTTTGATGTGGATGTAAATAATTGTATTGACATGTGTAAATCACAATAGTGCTCTGCACAGAGCAAAACACTCAAGAAATGTTACCTCTTTTTTTTTTCAAATTCTAGATGTTTAGAATCAGAACTGCTAATATTTACTTGTAATGATAAATAAAGTACATTATTGCTTACTTGACTTGATCATCTAAAGGAACAGTATATCCAGAAGCAGTGTATTATGAACCTACCAAGAGATGCTGAGATTAGATTAATTCCTTAGTATGAGTTAACTATCCCTTATCCAAAATGCTTCAGTCTAGGAGTTTCAGATTTTGCAAATTTTTTTTCTTTGATTTTGGGATGCTTGCATCTAAATCATGAGCTATCTTTGGAATGGAACACAAGTCTATACATGAAATCCATTTATGTTTTACATACATCTTATACACATAGCCCAAAGGTAATTTTATACCACATTTATGGTGTACCTGTTTTGACTGTGACCCACTTGTGACATCATCATTACTCAAAGGGGTTAGGATTTTGGGTTATTTTGGATTTTGGATTCTCAGATTCAGGATGCTTGACCTATATTGAAACTGAAAGAAGTCATAAGGCAGTGTGTGTGCAGGGGGCGGGGGTGGCTGGAAATGTGTAGAGTACATGTTTATTTTTCATCTTTGCGTCCTATGACACACCTGAAGCCAGGTGCTGGTGGCTCATGCCTGTAATCCTAGCTACTCAGGAGGCAGAGATCAAGGAGGGTCTCAGTTTGAAGCCAATCCAGGCAAATAGTTTGAAAGACACTTTCTCAAAAAAAAAAAAAAATCACAGAAAAGGGATGGTGGAGTGGCTCAGATGTAGGCCCAAAGTTCAAACTCCAGTAGCACAAAAAAAAAAAACAAAAACCCAAAAACCAAAACATGGCTTGATGATGGAGAGAATGTGAACAGTCTTTGATGTGGCAACTCATGAGTAAAGAATAACAGACCATCATCAGAGAGGAGAGAGGAGGGTGGAGCCAGATGCATGCTGTTATTTACATAAAGAAAATAAGTTTATGTCAGCGGCTCACACACTTGGGTTAGGCCTAATCAGAACCCTCTTCTGACAAAGGCATTTGTGAGGTCACAAATGGGTGATCAGAGGAGGAGGGGGAAAAAAGCCGCCCAGGAAAAGGATCTAGCAGCCTAAGTGAAGACAAAGAGTCCATTAATTCCCCACCAAGCTGGTCACCTCTCTGTGGCCAATAGAGGCCGGACGATTTTGAAAAGAAGTCTGGGCCAAGTCCTGAGGTCAAACACAACTTTGGCTGTGTCATCCCCATTCTTGGGGCCACAAATTGCCTTATGGGTAAAATGGTTGGCAAAGTTGAAAAATGGAGCAGAACAGAAAGAGCAATCAGGATCGTTTCTTCAAAAGAAAAGTCACTTTGGAGTCTCCAGAGTTAAACATTATGTATCTGTACAGCTATAAACCTGTGTCAAGTATGGAGGGGTGGGGAAAGAGTGTGATCACAGAGCTCTACCAGCATGGCCCTGCACCCTCTTCAACCTGTGCCTGCTGGCACTTTGCAGAGGGTCTACCTCTTTTTTTCTTTTTTGAGAGAGGGTCTCACTGTGTAACCCAGGCTGGCCTCAAACTTGTGATCTTCCTGCCTCTGCCTCCCAAGCGCTGTGGATACAGGCATGTACCACCATTTCTGGCCAGGTTCTATTTCTCAGTACTATCACATTGGGAATTAAGTTTCAACAAGCAAATTTTGAGGGGTACACTCAGACAATATCTACTTTTTTCAGGGGATCTTCATCATCTTCCCTTCCCCAGGCCTGGAGAGTATTATAGGATGTTTTACCAAAGACCTCAACTGCTCACTGCCTCATTCTTCTATTCCTTGACTCACTCTCCACTTCCTGCTTATTTAATATGATCTTTATCTTGAGATTTAGTATTCCTAAATTTTCTCTAAGCCCTTCTCTACCTTAATTCTGAAATTTCCTGGAATCTACCTTGACCTTGAAGATCATTTTTAAAGACCTCACATTCTGCCATCATCCCAAATACTTAACCATTTGAGTGCATATAAAGAAATTGCATTAATACATTTGTTTAACACTGTTCACATTCTATTTTATATCTCTGCCTAAGTTTATCTTCATCTTTCAGCACTAACACATAGCTCTTTGCATTTCTGTAGAAATGATGCTGTGACCCAATACAAGCATGTTACAACACCTAAATACAGTGAAGATGTTTCCCTGTTTTCTGGGACTAAAACTGATCATTGAAGCTCTGCTGTTTGTTTGTATATAGGTCAAGTTCATAGACATTGACTGATGAATGTTACAAATTTAAGCCTAAAGACAGGGTTTTAAGTTTTCACCTAATGACTTAAAAACAGGAACAAATCAAAAGCTTAGAAGTCCAGTAATGGGAAAAGAAATCTGTAATCGCATATTTTTCTATCACTCTATAATTTGAGGATAAAATGTGCACTTAGAGATGCCTAATTTTGGTAAATGATGAGGAATTTTGCAATATTTCCCTTTTTTTTTTCAGTCTGGGTGACTTAGAATCTTAGTCAACTGAAGTATAATTCACTAGTTTAAACCTATAATAAAATTACCATCATCAAATAAGTTACATTTCTTTTTGGGTTCTATGGGAACAGAAGCTTTTCTGCAATTGCATAAATCCCTACTTTGTTTGGACTTAGATATTGAGGCATTAGTAATGAATTCATAATTCATAGATGTTAAGTACCTTTAGATACAGGCTCCCCAATTCCTGAAGCAAGCACAATGATTTTTTTTAACTGAATAACTCTACTAACAGAGAATCTCCCCACAACGCATTTCCCATCACTTGCACAAGCATTTTTTTCCTTTTGCTTCTGAGCTGAGTGAGGTATGAGCATTTTACAGATACATAGATCAACACGGATGATATCTGGCTGGACAGCTCAGACAGAGTCAGGTTAGGACTTAGAACTCTCAAACCCGAATTAGTGAACTTCTCCCCCCTCCGCCCTCCCCCCAATAATTTCTTGTACTTAGAGCAAGACTTGTAGCCTTTCAGCTCCAAATAGATTCAGGGTATATCCTCCAGGAAGTTTCCTGACTTTTGTCATATAGCGTGTTCATGCAGCCTGGAGTCTAAAGTATGTCTTGAACACCTCCAATCAGATAAGGAAGAAATGTCATAGCCAGACTTTCCACTGTGTTCCTAATGTTTTATTTCACTGCAATCATTTCACTTTTTGCTCCTTCATCTCTGAGCTAGAAGGGGGATGGGAGGGGAGTATATAAAAGCACTATTTCTTTAGGATTCTTTGACATACACTCTCCACAGTTCATCTGGGCTTTTCCACTCCTTCTTGTGTTCCAGGCTAACTTTCTTGCAGTTTCCCTGATATTTTTCTGGTGAGGCGCTGGACATCTTGCCCAGCTTCCTACTCTTCCTAGGACATGCAGAGCGGCCAGTGACCCCTCTACTGGCCAGAGTCAGAGGCGCTGGGAGAGGCGGTGTTTTACGCTCCATGGTCCTCCAGCCCCATTCAATCTGGCTATTTATCCTCGGCTCTGGCTCTCTTCGGCCCGTGGAGGCTCTTCCTGAGGCACCAGGCTGGCGGTCCTTGGCTCTCCCGGGACCGTGCGGGGCAGAGGGGCGGCGACAGAGGAGCGCAGGGCGGGTAGGCTGCGAAATCCGAGCGCTGCACCGAGACCCCACGCGGGGGGAAGAGGGAGAGGCAGCGGCAACGGGCAGGGGTCCAGGCAGCTTGGGCCAGGCTCGGAGTGCGTGGTGGGTGCTCTGAGGGACCACGGACGCCCAGCCTTGGGGGGTGACGCGGACGCTGCCGCTCAGGACGCGACCCCAGTTGCCTCTGGCACAAACCCAAGCCGCTTCCTCCTCCGAGCCGCCCTCCGGGGAGCTGCTTTCCTTCTCGGAGTCGAGCTCGGGGGACCAGACTGGGGATGGTGGGGGCGTGACAGGGGCACGGAAGTAGGGGAGCAGAAGGACCGCGCGCAGCCGCCGCGCGGGAGAGCTGTAGGGCAGCCGGAGGGGCAGCGACATCTGCGGGCGAAGGAGCCGCCGATCGCCCGGAGGAGGCGGGCCGCAGAGAGACTGGCGGGCTTCGCTGCTCGGAGACGGATGGTCAGAGAAGTGATGGCCCCTTGCTGCGCGCTCACGTCCGCCCCAGCGCTGGAAACCCAGCGACGTCCGTGAATCTCGGGTTAGGGTTCATCAAGTTAACTCGAGGGACTAGAAGAACCCAGTTTTCTCGTTAGGGACAGAGATTACTTGTCGTCTCTTGCCGTCAGAAAGTTAGTCCAACACTTGATAATCTATCCTAAGTGAGAAGAAAAAATAAAGACGCAGCGTTGTCTGTTCCCGGACTAGGGGATGTAAAAGGTTCCTGAGAAGTAGAAAGAACCAGTTTTGGCCGGCGCGGCGAGCTCAGCCCATTGACAATTCAGCGCGGGAAAGGGTTAACTGCATCCTGCTGGTTCGGTTTACATGTAAATAGAGAGCAGCTGCTCCGCGCGGGCCCCGGCTGGCTCTTTTAAGTTTTTGATTGGTTGCCAATGACATCACCGCCCGTGTTATAACACCAAGAACCCAAAGCGGCGTCGGATAAACCCTCCTTAAAGAGACGAGGCCACGCCTTCGGCTCCTCCCCCTTGGCCGTCCATTGGCTGCGGGCCTCTGTGAGGTAGCGGGCGGCTTTCTCCGGACTCTTATTGGTTCAACGCGCCGTCGGTCGGCGGCTGCCCCGCCCCCTCAGAACCTTACATTTACAGTGTAGCAAAAGAGAAAGTAACTATGTTGCTGCTGGAGATCAATGAAGCTAAGTGAATGGGGGCTGAACGTACGAGTCCATACTGAAGCGGAGCGCCAGATGGTGGAGGGCTACGCTTATTTATGAAGTAAGTGGAAGTCACTGCGGCTACTCTGGAGAACCCAGGAGCGGAGGTGGAGAATTGTAAGGCTGTGTGTGTGTGTGTGTGTGTGTGTGTGTGTGTGTGTGTGTGTGTGCGGGGAGAGAGAGAGAGAGAGAGAGAGAGAGAGAGAGAGAGAGAGAGAGAGAGAAAGAGCGACAGAGAGAGAGAGAGAGATGCGATGCTGACGGAGGAGCCCCAGCAGGTAAGGTTAGAAGGTTCCGGCTGTTGGCTCCCGTTGCTCTGTGCGTTTACTCTCTCTGCAGTCTACTTGGATTGGGGGTGAAGGAAAAAAAAAAGGGTTGTTGGGATGCTTTGCGGCAGTTTTAAATGCCCGGGCTTGTTAGTGCGCTGTGTAGCGAGGAAAGGGGTAAGTGCCCCAGGAGTGAGGAACAGTTTTAACACTTCATTTTCTCTCCAGCTCTTGCTAGTGGAGGAAGGGAGATTAGCGAGGAAGGGGAAGGTAACTCAGTATTTCTCCAGGAGGTGTACTGGGCCGGACTGGATGGGTTTCACGGGCACTATGTCTGCCAGACCCTCTGCTGCAGGGATGCAGATCTCTGTACTCAGTGCGTGTGTACGAGCCGCGCACTCCCCGTGCGGAGGCGGGGGTCCCAGCATGTGCCTCTGTGAACACGTTTATGCATCCCTCTCAAAGGAAATGGGTTGCTGATCCTGGACGTATCCTACCAGGTAACACAAAAGCAAAGGCTTTTACCACTCGGTCCAGCTGGGAAACAGTTATAGCTTCTGGAATAGTACTCGCTCTTCAAAAAAAAAAAAATACTACGCAAAGGAAGGAGGGAGGGAGGTAGGCGGGAGGTTGGATCCTTCGTTGGCATCCAGAGGTGGGTGAGAGAAATCCGAGTCAGTGGGGATATGCGGACTTAGTGGTTACCCTGTGTATGCTTGTGCTGATCGCCTGTAAGACTTTGGCTCGGTGTCAGAGAATGGTGAAGGTTGTGTGTAGACGGATGATAGATGACATTTTTCCAGACAGCTCTTAAAGTTCGTTTAGATGAGCAGCTCTTGCTTGGGGTTTGGTTTCTTTGCTATGTGCATGTCTAGTAGAAAGAGAAGAGCCAGCAAGGCCGTGTTGTAGAGCGGCCCTGTGCCTACAGGGAGGAAGGAACTGTCCCTTTGCAGGCACCCTGTGAGGAGACAGTAGGTAGACTCAGTGGGCAACACTTCCCAATTAGCCGGTCCCTGTTGAAGGGGCAAAGAAGTCCTCTTTATTGAATCCATACTCTCTCTACAAGGGGGACCTCTGTATGGGATTGAAATTTTATACAAAGCAGCTGCTCCAATTGAGAGAGGCTCTAGGGTGCAAGGTCCGTGCCAGTGGGGAAGATGAAGGGAGAAGAGTCCAAGTGCTCTTTCTTAGAGAGAGGGAGTAAGGGTGAGTGTGGGCAGGGGAGGAATGGGTGATGGATCTGCTAGAGTTGGGGGTTTCCAAACCTGGCTTCTTGAATTGAGATTTCGTTTTAGGACAATTTGTGATGAGAGGAAATGCAGATTAATTTGTAAGAGGCTAGCAGAAAATAGGTAAGGGTTTAACATGAGTATGTTGTGCTTTTCTTTGGATCCCATAGAATAAAAAGCAAGAATAGCTCCTGGTTAAAGATTCACTTATGGGGTGCTTTCTTTCTGATTTGCAGAAAGTTGACATCCATCCCCAGATGTATATTTAGCTGCTGTATATTTCTGTGAGCCGTGCCAATGCTCTTGGTTATCTCTTTGCCGTTGCAATGGGTGAAGGAATTATATGGAAAGCATGCAAGGGTGGACAAATGGGTCTTTCTCAGTTGCAGCTTACTTCTGCCCAGATGAGGTCCAGAATAGATGTCTCTTCAGAGCCTTCTTTTCTGCTTCAGCTTTTCTAATTCTTTGTGCTCTTACCTTCTCTTAAGGCTGAACTTTGATGTAGGCCCATGTAGGTTACTCATTAACATTTACAACATCAAATCTAAATTTAACCTTCAACTTAGCAGCCAAATAGATGGGACCCTTAGGTTTGCATCCTCTTCGAATACATCAAAATGAATTTCAAGCTTTGATAGCAGCATGATAAAGGGCACCAGAGTGACTTTGCTCAGAAATATGCAAAGGCCTTTGCTAGGGATTGGGTAAGACTGCCTTTTGTGTCACATGACTTTATTCTTTCTTTCCCCTTCCCCTTCTTTACAGACTCTTGAGTTCTTCTTGAATTGCCAGTTTTCAGCCTCCTCATGCCTCCGACTCCTTTAGACGACAGGGTAGTAGTGGCACTGTCTAGGCCTGTCCGACCTCAGGATCTCAACCTTTGTTTAGACTCTGGCTACCTTGGCTCTGCCACCCCAGGCAGTAGTAGCCACCCTCCTGTCATTGCCACCACCGTTGTGCCCCTCAAGGCTGCGAATCTGACGTATATGCCCTCACCCAGCGGCTCTGCCCGCTCCCTGAATTGTGGATGCAGCAGTGCCAGCTGCTGCACTGTGGCAACCTACGACAAGGACAATCAGGCCCAGACCCAAGCCATTGCCACTGGCACTGCCACCACTGCCATTGGAACCTCTACCACCTGCTCTGCTAACCAGATGGTCAACAACAATGAGAATACAGGCTCTTTAAGTCCATCAGGTGGGGTGGGCAGCCCTGTGTCAGGGACCCCCAAGCAGCTAGCCAGCATCAAAATCATCTACCCCAATGACTTGGCGAAGAAGATGACCAAATGCAGCAAAAGTCACCTGCCCAGCCAGGGCCCTGTCATCATTGACTGCAGGCCCTTCATGGAGTACAACAAGAGTCACATCCAAGGAGCTGTCCACATTAACTGTGCCGATAAGATCAGCCGACGGAGACTGCAGCAGGGCAAGATCACTGTCCTGGACTTGATTTCCTGTAGGGAAGGCAAGGACTCTTTCAAGAGGATCTTTTCCAAAGAAATTATAGTTTATGATGAGAATACCAATGAGCCGAGCCGAGTGATGCCCTCCCAGCCGCTTCACATAGTTCTCGAGTCCCTGAAGAGAGAAGGCAAAGAACCTCTGGTGTTGAAAGGTAATGCCCTTGCTTCTTTTTCAAGTGAGCTGGGCTCACTTTGGGATTTCTGTTAGAAGCAACACCCTTCTCCTTATCCTGGCTACAAAGGACCAAAATAGTCCTTCTTCTTGTTTTTTCTTCATGTCTTTTCATTATTATTTTGTTATCATAAGACAAATCCAGCAGCATTGAGTGGAGGGCAGATCTGGGTCCTAGCTTTGATTTGGCTTCTAATTTGCGTTGTCTAAGTCATTTCAACTGAGATGGTTTTCTCATTTTTCCAGAAAGGGACTTTGTGCCACCAGATCTTATCTTGAGTCATGATTGGAATGTTATTGTCTCTGAGACTTAACCAATGTTCATGGACTAGGGGAAGCATCAACTGTGGTGAACTTTGTGTAAGTCCATAGGTACCCATTCTTTGTGTGGGAAATTATTCCTCTTTCTCACCTCTCTGATCAGCTTGACTTTTATATGGTCTATAAAGTGACCTTCCAGAATGGCAAACATCTTTATTTTATGGCCTCATGGAAAGTGTAAAGTTCATTAAATGTAGCCATTCCTCTGCCAGAGTTCCAAAGGCACATCGTCATTTATGAAGCACTCTCTAACCCATTGTTCTTTCTGGCTTCACCTAACATTTTTGGAACTATGGCTCTTCCCAAAATGGAGTTGGGTCACTTTTCTCAGTATACTAGATGTAGAATAGCTCTGAGGTTATTGGAGATGAGCCCCAATAAACCCACTAACAGTGTTGCTAACTTAGCAGGAACCATGACCTTGTGCCCAGCCCACATATATCTCTTTGACCACTGATATTGTCCTGTGGGGCACTGTACATCACTCCTCATAGCAAGGGGTAGTCTTCTTTCTCCTCTCCTCTTGTGTTTTGAGCCAAGGTACAAAGTTTTTGGGTTACATTTCCAGCCAGTCTCCTAAAGCCTGTTGATAAAGGTATTCTGGGTTCCTTTGAACACTTTGCATATTTAAGTTGCAATGAGCAATATAGGTGGGTAAGTTATTCATCTTTGTGGGTAGCTCTGCCACTTTCCTTGTCTTCCAAATGGTACATTCTGCCTTTTGCTAAGCATGTTTTTGGAAAACTGGTTCTGAGTTCCTCTGCTATACATAACCCTTCCTCTTCTCCATTCTTGACCTCAAGTTTGCCTTATTGGCTTTTATCACAAAGACATATCTTTCCTTAGGGCTAGTGGGCAGTGATGGGAAGGAGAACATCATATATATGCAGGGAATTGTGGAAACTCCAGAGGTTTTATTGGTAGTCGGTTTTCTAGGAGTCGCAAATATGTTCCAGTTTTCTCTGTGCAGCTCTATATTCTATTCTGTATTCTTGTTTGGTTGACTTTTAGTATTTCCTGGTACATTTACCCTGCTGCTGTGTTCTCACGATGATAGTGACTTGTCTTAAGTTTTTCAGATGAGAAAATACCATCCACAAATTTCCCATTTGTAATAGTTTGTCTTGAACAAAGACAAACATTCTTGCTGGTCTCTTTTCTCCTGTGGAGTCAATGTTCTTGACAAAAAGCAGGCATTTTGTGTCTGTGTGATCTGAGGAGTGGAATCAAGCAATGTAAATTAGGATGAACTTGGACATGGGGGTGATTAGGAGGAGATATAGATCATACCTTCTGTTTTGCCGTGGGCCTTTTTGACCAGAGGTGTGGCCTGTCAGTTGCTGAGAAGTGAATCTCCCAAGGGCTATGGATATAAGTAGGGTTCCTCTCCCCCTTTCCTGGGGATACAGCTGAGGATCGGGGCAGCCTGGGCTTGTTCCTCAGTGTAAGTGTTAGATTGCCTCAGTGGGGCGGGGCTGGACATGTTGCTGACCTCACCACCCAGCGCCCTGGGCGGCGGCACTGAGGGCTCGTCATTTCGGGTTGGTGAGACACTGCGGCGGTCGACTTGGAAGACTCTCTGGTGGTAGAGGTTGGATTGTTTGTAGTTTGGGGGAACTTTGTATTCAAATATCTGGGAATTTGGTTGAAGATATACCAGTTCAGGAGCAGAAGGGTCTGCAATCTATTAATTATTATTATTGTTAATTTGGTGTCTTTGGGGGGAAATGGCTTGAAATCAGAACCAAGATAGGTCAGAAGGGTAAGGGGTAGGTCATTATTAGAATGTTCCTGGTTGTTCTTTCATCTAGCTAAACCAGAGTTAATACCATAGCACCACTGAGGTGAAGGGTGGAGTGGGCATCTCTCAGCAACCTTGGTCAGCACCTTCTCCCAGGTCGTTGAGAGGGTCAAGCAGACCATCTTGGTCTGCCTTGTTTTCTGAGGTTTATTTTAGAAATAACCTCCCATGGTGATCTAACATAGAATTTTGGCAAGAGTTGTAGTGGCACCATTTTGGAATGAGTGAACTTTGCAGGGAAGATGTGCGATGTGGGAGTAATGGAGGGGTAGTTAGACTATTTGGTAGAAACTTAATTTTCAGGAATTTCAGTATAGTCTTGAGTAATTTATGCTCTGGCCCATCTGACTGGTGGCTCATGTTTGTAAACACTGGTTGCTACCCTACTTGTCCAAGTCTTATGTCCCCCTGTTTCAAGGCCATGTTCTCCATTTTTGGTGCTGCCTGTCAAGGAGAGCGACTGCTGGGTTGCCATTTTAGTAATGCTGTGTCAGGTTGGGAAGAAACTGATCAGAGGCACAGAAGCCTCTGGGATTAAATTACTGTACTAATTTACTGTCCCCTCCCTGTTGACCTATGTCTGAATCCATGTCTTATTCTCATTTTCTGAAGAATAAATGGTATCAGGCTATTCTGTGCTTATTCTTGACCTGATGAAAATGATCCAAATGAATTAAATATTTAGGGATTTTCAAAGTCTTTGAAAGAATTACAATCTTTTTTACCTGAGGTTAAGTTTTAGTCAACTAGAACTTGGTTTCTAGCCAAGCTGAATAAGAACCCTCCACAATGAAAGACACTGTTTTTGCTGTAATGTTTATGAGGCTATCTTTCTTTTCAACAAATCTGGGTTCAAGAAAATGATTTGTCTTTTGCTTATGTAGGAAGAGATAGTCTATTCCTGTGTCCTCTTTAAAGGCAATATGTGCCTTCAAAACTTCATTACAAAATATTTCAGACATTTAGAAGAGCAGAGAATTATATAAGGAATACCCCTGTATCAATCAACCAGATTAAAATACTAAGTGTATTATCCCTATTTGCTTTTTCTTACTTTTTTGTTGAAATGCTTTATAGTATAGACAATATTCTAATGTATTTAAGTATATTTAATATTTAACATTAATATTTTTAACAAAGCTGGGAATAGTGTATAGGATGGTATGAACATTTTTACTGCCAAATTCTTCAGTGTCATGAACCCGTCTTTGAGTGTTTCTCAAACAGAATCCCACTGTCACGACTTGCTGTCAGATATAAGGTCAAGCTTCTCTTCCTGGGAGTGGGAGGGATCCTTTTGGTCTGTGTCTTCCATTCCCACTGGGGTATGTTAGAGTCTGTGCCTGACCTCACTGTGTGGTGTTACAAAACAAAGACAGACTGACAGACTTCCATGGTCTTTCACAGCCCTGTTCTGTCCAGAGGCTTTTTGGGGGGAGCCAGGAAAGGGCAGGGAAATAGTTTAAGATGCTAATACTCAGGGAGGAGTAAAACACAGGGAAGATAGATTTTACATTGTAAAACTTTCCCTTACGACTCCTAAGAAGTGAGCAATGTAGATTGTGCACTATTCCCTAATTTAAAAGATTCTGAAATACACATTTGTAGGCAATTTAGAATTAGATGACAGTGTAAGTGCCTATGTTCAGATATCAGATGCCCTTGTGAAAAATTTTTTTCTATCTCTGTTTTGTTTCTGGGGGTGAGGGGGGTAAAAATATCCCCCAAAATTGCCTCTCAGGGATATGATGAGAATTTTTTTAAAGGTAAGTGAAGCAAAAACAATATCTACATTCCTAAACTTACTGTGATTATTCTGAGTCTCTGATTAATACTCAAGGCTAAATGCCAGACATTAGCTCTGTAACAAAGTGGAGAAATTAAGGCAGAATTCTGGATTAAGCAAGCCTGAGTTCTAGTGTTGGTTCTCCCTTTATGTGTCCTTGGACAAGTTGCTTAAATGCTCAGTCTTAGTTTCCTCTTTTACAAAAAGAGTCTATAACAATAGCTATCTCATAGTGCTAGTTTCAGAGTTAAATGAATTAATGCAAAGTGTTCACAATAGTTTCTTGTACATGGTAAGCATTTCATAAATGTAGCTCAGTGTTATCATTACTATTGATTGAACAGAAATGGTAGTGCCAATAAAAAGGTAATTTTGGCTCTTTTTTTCAACCGAGTACAAATAACAAACTAGGTATACCCGTGTGAGTGTGTGTGTGTATGTGTTGCTATGGCCTAAAAATAACTTGGTGACTGTTACCTAATTTAAGTAGCATACAGTTAAAGTGCCAAGTAATTGCAAAGACATGTTGGGTCAAGAGACCAGAGTAATTTGGGCATATCCTAGAATTATTTATTTGGAGGGGAATTTATGAAAACGTGATGATAAATCTATCCAACTGATGTCCCACAACTGAAGAATGAAAGGATAACACTTTTAAGCTTTGCTTTTTTCTGGCCTCTCCTCAGACTGATTTATTTTTGGAAGAAGGATTGTAGTCTGACTATAAAAGGGTAGATGGAGGGAGGAGGGTGTGGGCTCCTTGGGCTGTGAGGAGCTGGCATGTGAAGGAATGGGAGAGAAGGAGTTGAATGCCTGCTCCTTTTTTTTGGCAAGTCCTGAACCTTTCCCCTGAACCACTGCAGGGTTGTTGCCTGTTCTCTCCTCCTGAGTGTTGGTGTCTACTCTCCTGTTTCCTAATTAAAATGTATGTAAAAAGAGAGTGGAAGTGAACTCCCCTGTCTGTGACTCCCCTGTCCTTACTCCATCTGTTCTTTATTCATTGTGTGCTCAGCAGAGTGGAGTTTAGCTCACTTACCCCTAGCTTCAAGTCTAGGCTTTTCCAAAGGACTGTGTGTTATGCTTAAGCAATGCAGGTGACCTCTCATGGGCTCAGGTTTGCTCCATTGTAAGATCCAAATAATTCCAGCATCCTAGGATGAGGTGAGAGAATGTATAAAAAGTGCCTGGTACGTAGACAGCTCTCCATAATCAGGACCCAGGACCCCACTCTACTCTCTGTGTCCTTTGAGATCCTCTTGCATTAGATGGATATAGCAAGTTGTTTTCAGCCCTGAACTGTGAGAGCATGTTACATATGAAGACTCTTGTCCCGACCAAGAGTCAGTTCAATTATCCATCTGACTTGTCCAGGACAAGTTCAAGAACTCTTCTCTGGGTGGTGCTAAGTAATGATTATAGAGTAAAGACAGGCTAAGGGAAGGTAACTAAACAGGCAAAGCAGTTTGCATAATTCTGTTTCCAAAATGTGTTGCTAGGAGGAAGGAGAGGGGAGAATAGTGAATATGTATACTCCTTTAGTTGGTCCTTTTGGCAAACCTGTCTGGAGGTCTAACAAGACCACAGGAGCAGAACACCTGCCTGCCATAGCCTTCTTGAGCACACACTCTCAGAGGCTGACTGATGGGGATTTTTATAGCAGACCCTGTTTCCTTAGACCCTGTGTTAATTAATAATAGCCAGCGTCTCTACACCATGCCCCATCACTGGGGAGCAGTTTGGGCATAAAAAAATGTTTCATATTGCAGTGCTTAGGCAACTTTATCCAAGTTGGAAAAAAAAGATATACCATATACAAAGGGTAGAAGTTTTCATTCCAAGATTGGTCATCTACTCTTTTCTGAATTGAAGAATCCCAGATTTTTGAATGGGAAGGAACCTGGGGGGAGTGGTCTTTACTCCCTTGGATATGACTGCTGGCTGAGCCATGCTCAGTTCCCACCTCCAGAGACCCTGGTTAGATTGGTCTGGGGTGCAGCTTGCATGCACATCAAGATTTTTGAAAGTTCTCTGAGTAATTCTAATGTGCAGTGAAATTTGAGAACCACTGATCTAGTGTAGTGTTGTCATTATGCAGTTATGGAAATGAGGCCTAGAGAGGTTTATGTCTTGTCCAAGGTCACATGCATGATTAATTTTAGAGCTTTGCTCCTTATTGCTAAAGTAGGTTTGTCATGTTGATAGATTGATGTGTGTATGTGTTGTTATCTATTAATCACAAGAGTTAATATATAGCATCAAATATAAAATAAGGTAAGATATTTAATCACTAATTTTGAGCACCTAATACCTGTTTTATTTTCATTTTGAAATTTCAGTCCAGAACCAAAAATTTCTGCATCGAAGGACTTTGGTAACCTGCAAATCTGAGTCCTAGAAATATGGGCCACAGATTAATACTGATTTAGTCTCATCCTCTAAAGAATTTAATGGGTTTAAGGGAAAGCTGAAAACAAACAAACAAACAAACAAAAAAACCCCAAACCTTGTGTCAAAATGCACCCAAGAATCTTAGGCTGCTCATGACTTTTTGGTACATGGCCTTGAAGGGATTCATTCATTCATTCCATGACTATTACTAAATGCCTTCTGTGCATGAGGTGCTAGCAGCAGCTGGGGCACCTGCCATCCAGACACTTCCAGTCTAAATGCTAGAATGAGAACAAATGGTGGGGGGAACAAGGCTGTCTCCCAGATCCCTCCCTCCTGGAAGGCTGTGTGTGCACTTGAATGATCACGTGTGTATTTGTGTTTTCCATCTCCTCTACCACATACTCTTGTTTAGGGAGCCGTTCATCTTCAAGGAAATGTTTTTCTCCTGGGAAGTAAGCTTGTACTTTCCTCCTTTCTTCTTATTTTCCAGGAAAGAGCCCAGCCTTTTCTAACTACAACATGGGCTAACAGATTTTTTTTTCCAATGTCTTGATCTGAAAAGAAATGATTCTCTGGTTTTTAATGGAAAGGGATGTACGTGCTGATCAGTCTCCAAAGCATAGGGCAGACAGGCCTGTTCCACTGTGCAGTACAGTGGAACTTTGACATTTGAAGTCCACTAATTTGGGGCATATTTCTGACAGGAACGAGTTCTGTGTTTATTTTCCCTGCATGTTCTTTATGAAAAAAGGACATGCTAAGCAAACAAGCCTGGTAAATATTTCAGAGACAAGGGATTAGCCTGCTTAAAAAAGATGTTTGCAATTACCACTCTGAGGGACGAAGCTAGGACACAAATATAAATTTTTGATTCCAGAGCCTGTGTTATTCCCCCTAAAGGATGGGGCTCCCTTCCTTGGCAAATTTTCATTGGTTATGTTTCTATTTACCATGATTTTGCATTCATAGAGTATAACCTTACTAAATCAGAAAAATTGAGGAAAAAGCAATGAGTATTTAAGATTTTATAGTCAAAAATTTAAAAGTACACATTTAATATTCGAGTTCATATAATTTTCTAAATATGAAGACTTCGATTCTTTAGATGTTTTCATCCATAGCCCAAGAGCAAGATCTTAGCATCATTTTGTTTCCAGACTATGTCTGTACCTCCCCCCGCCCTGCCCCGCCCGCGGCAGGACCCATATTTTATATGACTTAAAGGAAAAGGAAGTTGAGTGTGTGCTTTTGCTTAGGGAAATGAGCTGTGCAGTCCTGGTACATTGACATAAGAGAAAGGCTATTTATCCCTTGCTCTGCCTCTGACAAAGCAGAAGCTCATTTACAGGAAGGAAAGAGGTTGTGATGTTCATCAAATTAATCTGAATTCCTTCATGTTTTATTTGTGGTAAATGCCTGTTCATGTTCCTCCACTCCCAGCTTTGAATTTTGTGGAAAACAAAGCAAAGCACAATTCTTCCTGGTGTTTCCACAAAGGGTTTTGCCTTCTTGTCATACACTATAGGTAGGACCCCATCAGATATTTGTTATCCACTTCTAATAGCAAATAAGTAGTTGAAACTCCTGATCCAGGGGTGGCATCAGGCTGGTCCTGACTGTGAGGGGCTTAGCCTCTGAGGTTATAAGAAGAGCTCGGTTGACCTTATTTTGTGTCCTGAGTAAGGAGGCAGTCACTTCTGTGAACTCCAGAACATTACCACCCAGTTCTTCAGTACCTTATATTTATTCTATGAAATAACTTCACATTTCATTGCCCTGAGGTCCACTACCATTGTACTGCTGATGCTACTGGGAAGACAGAAAACAAGTGAATTAAGGAGAGACAGGGGTAAGGCCAGAGTAGTAGGAAGAAAGGCAACAGGACTTCTGGCTCTCAGACTTGAGTTCTGAGCTCCAGGGTTCAAGACTGTGTTGTTGTCATTAGTTATTACAATATCTCTTCTTCCCTCTTAAAATAATAAGGTTAGACACAAACTTCTGTGGGGGTCTTTCCTGGAAGGATAGGGACATTTTGCTGAGTCTTATATTTGTATTCTTACTAAAAATCCTACATTTGTATGGTAAGACTTTGAAAGGATAGGTCTTAGGATTCTCATGCAGTAGTATTTTAATTTACCAGCAGGGCCTCATTTAATTACATGACCAACTCATCATCCCTGAAATTAAAAAATTACTTTCCAAATAATTTGGAAGAAAAAAATTAATAGCTATTGAATTCTATATACTGAGCATTGAACCATCCTATATGTATCTTATTTAGTTCTCAGGTCAGCTCTGTGAGAGGCTGTATATCCTACTTCATAGATAAGGAAATTTGGGGGACAGATTCAATATTTTTTCTCATGTTATTAACTAGTGAATGGAAGAATAAGAATTAAAACCCAATTCTTGAGCTGGGGTTGTAGCTCAGTGGTGGGGTGTGTACTTAGCGTGCTCCAGGTCCTGAGTTAAATCTCTGGTATTACCAGAAAAAAAAAAAAAAAGCAAGAAAACATAGGGACTGGAGGTGTAGTTTAGTGGTAGAGTGCTTGCCAGGGTCACATAGGTCCTGGCTGTTTTCCTCAACAAAACCAACAACAAAGAAGCAAATACAAACACAGAACCAGTTCAAGTTCTTTTCAGACTGACACATGCTTGTTTATAGGTGAGCTTTGTGAAAATCCCATGGCTGAGAAGAGTAGCCTGCACTGTCCGCCAGGGACTTTGTCTCAAATTATATCCCACCCTTTGGAAATTTTAAATTTTGGACAAATGTATCAGAATATATTGTGAGTGTCATCCCTCATGAGAACAGAAGGTTACATGTAAGTGACTAAAGCTCAGAGAGGCCCAAGCACTTGTCTAAGGTTGTTCAGCTGGTGCATGGTGGAGCTGGGCCTTGCATGATTTGCTTCTATGTGGTGCATTAATTATTAGAAGCTTAGAATGCATTCTGTATGGCTATACAAACGCTGTTTCCATCTTCTGAGCGTACTGATATATTCAGTCACTTTCCAGAGAGGAAAGCAGATGAGAGAGAAGAAAGGCAGATACAGAGTTAGGTATAATGTAACAAGGAAAATATGATGGGTCCCCATGACTCCATCCAAAAGACCCAAATGCCCAGTCCTATCCTTGTGCTTTTATTCATTTTTCTCTCCCATTAGTGGAAAGGATAATGCTAGCTAGAGACTTTTCCCCCCATGTATGTGAAGAAAGAATGTCTAGTACAGGTTATCATTTTCCTTTGGGAAAAGTAATTCTCTGGGACAAGCGAACAGACAATATCAAATTGTTGACTATTTACTGTTTTTGATTTCTCTCTTCCTTGCCTTTTTCATCTCTGTTCTTGTACTGTCTAAGGCTATGGGCACTGCTGGGGAGTCTAGGAGTGTGACAGTGACAGGCCCTCGGAAAAGCATAATGAACACCTGTTAAGGATGGCAAGAGTGGTCCCCAGGAGCTCTGTGTTGGAAACAGCATGTTCTTAGGCAGAATTTGGTCTCCAGACAGGGCACCCTCCCTCACACACTGGAAATATGTCCTTGTGCTCTCAGATGCCAGCTATCAAGTTTTGTCACCTCACCCCAAACATTACAAGTCCTCCAGTATTAGGGGAAGAGGAGGTGGGTGCAAGTGATTAAGATGGGGGGAATTACTGAATGGGGAAGAAAATCTAAAACTGTGAACATTCTTCAGTCTGAAAAATAAAAGTAATTTATTTAAGATAGTTTCCAATAAATTCAAGGATATTAACCTCATTGATGATGAGGATAAGGTGAATTTTTCAATCAGAACAACCCAAGGACAACTTCAGAGAAGTTGAGAAACCTTATATGTTAAATTTAAAAAGGAAAAAAAAGGAAAATTTACATGAAGTGTGGTGTCATACAATTAGCAGAGATCTTAATGAGCCTTTGGTTCAACTCCACCATTTTATAGATATGGACACTGGTCAGTTCCCCAAGAAGAGGTCAATAACTGGCTGCAAAGATGGCAAAGAATTGGTGTTTCCTAACTCTCAGTTCAGATTTTGTTTTTTTAATGGCAGTGGGCATATCATTCTCTGGTGTGCACCTGAGTTGTATTAAATAGGTAAATCCAGTATGTTCACGTGTTTGGCCCAGTCACTCTGTGATTTCTCTTTCTTTCTCTTGTGAGATTATTAATTGACTTCTCATTGAATGAACCCATGATACCCCTCAACCATTTGTACTCAGCCTTCTTATTACATACGTGTGTATTTTCCCATAGTGAAGTATAATTTGGTGGATAGGAGCACAGACTCTCGAACAGATTGCTGACTGTCACTATAATTAGGAACTTGCACAAATTAACTTTACGATGCCTCAGTTACCTTGTCTATAAAGTGAGGATGATAATGGCGCCTTTTTCATGGTATCAATGGAGGAACAGATTAAATAATGGATGTACAAGTGCTGTAAACAATGACTGAGGCATAGTTGCTGACAATTATTACCATGAAAAAATGTACCATGCTAGGAAATATTTATAATTATAATAATTTATCATCTACTCATATACAAGGAAAATTTGAGTGGTATAGTTCCATAAATTATATCACCGCTATATAATTTAAGGAAATATGTTTTGATGCTTGGTAGAGATCTTTTTGTTTCAAAGTTTGGGAAAAATCAGTATTTCTTAGTGAGGTGGACAGATAACTACACAGGTACTATTTTCTGAATTGGTGCCATACTGGAAATTCTATACTATTTTTATGTAAGTCTTATTACTGGAAATTCTATACTTTTTTTATGTAAGTCTTATAAAATTAAATCTCAGAGAAAGCCCTTCATGTATACTCATTGTTGGAATGTTAAGAAAATTTTAGAAAGAAAAAAAAGGGTATACTAATCCAGCCCTGACCAACACGGTTTCATTTTTACATGTTCTCTTCATTCTTTACCCATATATGTGCATGTTCAGAAGTTTCTCATATAGAAACTGGAGTTCAATTTAACTTTATATTGCATGCACTTTTGCTTCCTGTATTGTCATTGTGGATTTTTTGCTCTAATGCTGTAATCTATTTTATTACTACATACTATTTAACCAACTTGTCTATTAACAGAAATTAAGATTTTAGTAAGAGAACCTTATTGAGGAAGTCCTTTGTTTAGAGCCTTCTTTACCACCCCCATTCAGAGCCATGGGCACTAGGTGTCAGCCAGTTTAGATTTGTCTTTTTTAGCCTCCTGATTCACTTCCATTTTTTCATTCCTGCTTTTCTCTCCATGATACAAGAATCAACTACCTGTCAGAGTCATTAATTTTAAGGATAGCCATTATCCTTGACCTCAGATATTTGCATGAGTCCACTGAGACTCGTGTTATGATCTTGGACTTCTGCTTTGGTGGGCACAGTGAGGAAGTTAGGAGGGCAGCACAGTGAAAACACAGAAGCTGTTATGAAAGTGAATGATCTGAAGGGACAGAACAGCTCCTTGTTTCATAAATATGAGTCACTCCCAGTTTTGCACTGTTGCTAAAACACTTTAAAGGGACAATACAAACAGAAAGAGACTTTTTGTGAGGTGCTGAGTATATATATTTGTCTCCCCATGTCCCTTTGAAACCCTGGAGTTTTTAATGCACTATTCAAGACCCCCAAGTCCTTAAGCAAGCACAGGCAGCCAGAACCCAATCAGAATGGAGAGATGATCCCTATTAGTTCTTTTTGCCAAATGGAGGTAAAATGCCCTTTAAATAGAAGATAATTCTCTGACAGATAATTAGCTTGTCTTCCTTGATAAGAAATGTGAGTTGGAGTGAACTTATTATAATTAATTTTGCATATCATGTAAAAATGCATTCGTTTGCCCTTCCTAGGTGAATCTTTTCACTTCTACCTTGAGGGTGGCTACTCCAGTGAGAATCAAAGGAATTAGAGAAATGCGGAGGTTATGGTGTTTGGTAGCTTTCTCCCAAAGACTGGGAGAAGCTAAATGTGGGACCACCATTAACACCACCATTAATAGGCACAGAGTTTCATATTAATATCTGCATCTTTTATTTAAGAAACTGAGAAGCTTGGAGGCAGAGGAATCAGATTCTATAAAGCTGTCCAAATAACTACCTTGAAATCACTCTCTTAATAACATTCCCCTGGCTTCATAGTACAAACCTTTTTCCAGGGACTGGAGTGGTGTGATTGGCCGGGTGCAATTGGCTGGTGGCTGGTCAGTGGCTTTGGGAAGTGGCCTGAGAGGGCTATGAGCACTGCCTTAAGGACTGAGTAAGCCAAAGCTCCTCCCTGCAGCTTTTCTTCTTTCCCTCTTTCTTGCCAGTTCAGAGCTTCTGAGACTTCATCACCTGGCTCTTCAACATTTCCTAGTGTCTTTGTCGATTGAAAAACTGTTGTCCATGGCTACTTGATTTTACTAGTATTAAAACGTGTTGGGGAGATATGAAAGCATGGGAATAGAGGCACATCCTGTGGACAATCTATCAAAGAGCCTCTCTACTCCAAGGTGAAGTGTTTCTTTTCTTGAGAAAAGAGTAATTATTTGATATCCTGGGGGAGATTACTGTCCTCCTATACAGTGTAACTTATAGTACCTTAGATTTTAGTTATTGGTTACTATCTCTACGTGTGTGAGGGTGCATACACGTACATACATACCCAGTTAACTGTTTTGTTTGTTTGGCAGTACTGGGGTTTGAACTTAGTTGACTTGTGTGCTTGCTAGTCAGTGGCCCTACCACTTTAGCCACACTTCCAGCCCTTTTTGCTCTCATTGTTTTGTTTTAGAGATAGAGTCTTACCCTTTTGCTCAGGCCTTTCTAGACCATGATTCTGCTATTTAAGCTTCTTGTGCTCCCTGGAAGGACAGTTGCATGCTCTGAGGCCCAGGTTTTTTTGTTGTTGTTGAAATGGGGTCTTCCAACCTTTTTGACTGGGCTGGCCTGGAATGAAGATCCACCTTATTTCAGCCTCCCACATAGCTTGAGATGATGGCATATGCCCTTGGGCCTAGCTGTTGGTTGAGATGGGGTATTCCAATCTTTTTGTCCAGGCTGGCTTCAAACCACAATCCTCTCAATCTCAGGCTCCTAAGTAGCTAGGATTGCAGGTGTGAGCCACTGGCACCTGACACATTTTAGTTAACATTTGTAGGATGGGAATGACTGTGGCATTCAGCATTACCTCATTTAATAGGGATAGCAACAGTGTTAGTACATCTACCTATGCTATGAGCTACCTGGGAACTCTTGTGTGCTTAAAACGGCCTGGTCCAAACCAAACATGCTATATGTATA
The DNA here is from genome assembly GCF_047511655.1 of Castor canadensis. NCBI lineage: Eukaryota > Metazoa > Chordata > Mammalia > Rodentia > Castoridae > Castor > Castor canadensis. Next base: position 113,030,215 of record NC_133396.1, read on the forward strand.
AAATACACACTGAATTTCAAAGACTTTATATAAAAATGCAAACTATTTCATTAATAATTGTAAAGTATTGATTATATACTGAAATGATATTTTGAACATTATAAGTAAAATATGTATTATTAATGTGAATTTTTTTTTTACTCTCTTAAATGTGGCTACTAAGAAAAAGAATCTTGTTACATTGTAGCTTGCATTGCATTTCTATCAAATGATACTGATTTCTACATAGTGATAACAGTATTATTATCTCCACTTTTAAATGAAGAAATTAAGGCTGAGAAGTTAGTAGGTTGCCCAAAGTCACACAGCAGAAAGCCAAGCTCAGACTTGTCTGACTCTTAGGCCTATACGTCTCATCGCTGTGGAATTATAATAGAGAATTTGTCTGGCCTATGTCCCTGATTCTTGGGAGATAACCTCTAATCCTTTGGAACTTCCCATGTGATAGGATATGTTTTTTACTTATGATGAGTCCTGTGGATCACACCTGACTTTGTGTTAATGAGAAGATTGGGATAAGAGCTGTCATCAGAAGGACTGATCATGTGATTAGACAGTTGTATTACTTCAACCTCCTCTGAAGAGGAAAGCTGGACTGAGAAGATTTAGTTCAATCACAAGGCCAATTATTAATCAATTTTAAGGAATGAAACCCTACTGTCAACTCTGGCCACCAAAGCTCAGTTGAGCATTCTTGTTGTTCACCACATGGATGTGCTGCAGGGTGATATGTCCTGATTCCATGGGACCGCGCACAGTAGCACCATGTTCAAGATTCTCACAGAACTCACCATTGTATCTCTTCATTTGGTTGATCCTGATTTGTATTTTTATAATAAAACTGTGATCACAGTATAGTGCTTAACTTGAGTTCTGCAAATCATCCCAGAAACTGAGGAATTATGGGAACCACAGAATGGTCTGGGAAGCCCTGAGCTGGTGGCTAGCATCCTGAAGGGAAGGCAGGCTTTTTGAGAACTGTGGCCTTAATGTGTGGCATCTATACTGAATCAGGTTAGTGTCAGAAATGCATTGCATTAGTATTGAAAGAATAGACTCTCTTTCATCTGGATGTCTGTTTTAAGGGCTTGGTGTTGAGAAAGCACACCAGCCAAGCACTTTGTAGCTTGGCTTGCTTGTCTGTCTAACTCCACTTCCTTGCTGACAATGGCCAGTTATATTCTAGACTTGTAAAATGGCTCAGTCATTGAACAGCTGCTTTTGATCACTTGGCTCAGCCTGGAGATAGATCTATGATACTTCCAAGCCCAGGATTCTCCAGGCTGCAACCTTTAGGGCCATCTCTGTTTTGTCTCTCAGATGGTATCATTCCAGTAGTGGCAACTTGTGAGTATGTGTGTGCATGCATGTGTATGTACTAGCTCCTCTTTGATACCCAGTATTCTAAAATACTGACATTGAGATTTAGTTCCTTATAGGACACTGATACAGAGTAACAGTACTCTAAGGATTGCTTTGGGTTTTTGTTTTGTTGTTGTTGTTTAACCATTTGTATTATCAGGAAACATACTTTTGTAGTATGTCCCATTACATCTCAAGAATAAGATGTTTAAATGTTGCCTTTTCTTTGGACGCTTTAGTTTGGATTTTTTAACTATGATCCCATGTGTTTGGTTTTTTCATGTTTGTTTTGGTTTCTCCTTCCTTGCTTTAAATAGATACTGTCTCTTCTCTTGGCATTTCTAGCCATTACCCTTGTATTTATGCTCAGCCCCCACCATTGTCCTGCAAAGCTGTCTTTAGCTCCTAGCAAGTTGATTCGTACAAGTGTACTGTGGGGCCACCCTGGAAGGCAGAATTCTATGAAAAGATGAACACAATCTCCATAATTGCTACAAGGGAAGTTTCCTGCATTCATGAGAAGTAGGAATGACACATAATAGGCTTTGGAGTTGTCAAAGAGGTCTTTTGAAACACCCATGATTGCTTAGTTTCTTTCTACCTTGGGCCGTCCCTAGGCACTTTACATTCTGCCACCATGCCAGACTTGCTCATCTCAGATGATCAGGTGTAGGGACGGGACAGTTCAGCCAGGTAACCATCAGTCGGCTCTCCCACCATTCCCAGCAATGGTAGGTCTGTTGGTCTGAGTTCCTAACAGAAGTAGAACAGATTCATCAGAACCAAACTAAAAGGACACAGGGCATTAGGCACTCCCATCCCCAACAGTACCTGTGCCTCATTTTCCTGGGGAGTACAGAGGCTTCAGGTCTCTGTCTCCACCTTCCAGGAGCAGAATAGGCTTCAGCCCTGTTGGAGAGCTAGGGCTATAATGGCCCTTTTTCAGAGAAGAGGAAACTCTAGCCTCATAAGAAAAGGCTCTTATGATGTGATCATGTGATTTAAAGTGACCTCAAGAGTAAGTAACTTGCCTGCAGATACACAGATAATAAGAAAGTTGAGAGAAACCCCAAACTCCTGGTTTCAGATCCATTGTTGTGTCGCTTTAAAAGGAAGCAGGAGAGTGAGTCACTAGGAGTGATGGATACCGTGTCTGCATTTTCTGTTGCTGCTGGTATTATGTAGGTGGGAAGGCCACTTAGCTGTAAGTACTGAACTAGTCCTTTTTCAGTTTTGTGTGCCCAGCAGAGCTCTGTGATCCCCACCCATAGTGAGTATGACATGAGTACATGTTGAACTGAACCTGTGTGTTGACGTCCCACAGGTTGCATGTCTCCTTTTAAGCCTTTCTCTTTCATGACTGCTTTCCATCCATCTCTGCTGTTCACCACTCATGTAGAATCTCCAGAAAGGGGAGGTTTAGGGAGAGGGGGAAAAAGGGTTAGAGGCCACCAAGTGTGATTTGTCTTGGATCTCAGCCCTCCCCTAGGGTGTCCATTTGTCACATTTAGGGCCTGGCTCTTCCACAGCCCTCCTTCCCAGTCTGGAGAATGGCAGGAGTTCTAAGTCCCTGTGCTGAATTCACCTGGTCGGTCCTGCACCTGCTTGCATGAGTCATGGCCAGATGGCTACGTTCAGGGCTGTCTCAGTGTGTTGTTAAAACATTTCTCCCGCCAGTCGTTTTGCTAAATTTCTTCTAATGTTCCTCCATTCCCTTTTTCCTCCAATTAGATTTATCTTTGGGGGCTATTTTTAATCTCCCAAAATTCTTAGCAAAATGCTGAACAAAACATAATTAATGGCCCTTTCCGTCTCATCCCAATGCTCATTTAATCTAAAAATATTTAATGAGCACTTACTATACAAATCCAATGCTAAACAGTGAATACTTATAATTTCTATAAATACCTGCCCTGTAGTACCTCATTTAATTCTTGCAGTGACTCTGTTGCCCCTTGTTAGCACCATTGTACACATACAGAATCTGGGGTACAAATCGGTTGAACAGCTTTCCTAAGACTATAATGAAAAGTTATGAGGGCAGGCTGACCCCATATACTGCACAGCTGGGCTCTGATTTCTCCTAAGACAAAAAACACCTCAGTTTTCTTGGGGTTCACATGTTGTTAATAATAATAAGGAAGCAATAATTTCAGATAATGTAAGTGTTCTGAAGACAGTAAAACTTCACACCTCATGATGTGATCAAAGGGAGAGGAGAGAGGAGCTGTAAATCAAACATCGGGGATGACCCATTTGAGAGACCACATTGGCTCTGAGATCCGAATCACCTATTCAGATATTGGAGGAAGCAGGTTTTCTCCTAATTTGTCTCTGCTATGGGTAGGTATGGTTTGAGTGTGTCTCCCAAGGGTATATGTTTTAGAAACTTTGTCCTTAGTGTGGTGATGTTGGGAAGTAGTGGGACCTCTAATTGTGGAGCCTAGTGGTAGGTCAGCAGGGGTACTGCCCTTGAGGGGGTTAAGATGTTCTCATGGGTTCCTGAGTTAGTTTTTGATAGTTGTTATTTTTATAAAAAACAATCCTGCCCTCCCCATTCTGTTTTCCTGCCTTGCCCTCACCTCTCTTCTCACAAAGTCCCACATTTGTGATGCCATCTGCCATGATGTGACATACCAAGATGACCCTCACCAGAGCCAGTGACATGCTTCTTAGACTTTGAACCTCCAAAATTGGGAACTAAATAAACCCTTTTTCTTTCTAAGTACTCAGCTGCAGGTATTTTATGATACTAACAGGAAATAGGCTAATTCATCCTGATCACACAGAACACTTCTGTGGGAGGGTTTTTTCTATACATAAAACAGTTCTCCAGCTGATACCAACTGTCTGTATTGAACTCAATTCTGACACCATGTACCTGGAGATAGTGTCAGATCCCAGAGGTCAAATGCTTGGTCCGACAAAACTGCCTCCACTTCAGATGCCAGTTGCAGGTCCCAGAGTATGTCCTATGCTTCTGACCAACTGGATACAAATGCAGGTTCTCGCAGGCCCACTCCTGGGTTTGATTCATTTGCGAGGAGAGCTCACAGAACTCAGGGTATGGGGCACTATATGTATGAACAGCCAGATGGCACAGATATATAAGGCAAGGTATAAGAATGGGTTTGCAGCTCCTGCACCCTCTGCAAGTGTACCACCCTCCACAGACTGCCACACATTCAGCAATCTGGAAGCTCTCCAGACTCTGTTCTTTTGAGTTTTTATTGCCTCTTCATTAAGTTGGCATGATGGATGAAATTATTGGCCATAGGAGATCAACTTAACCTTCAGCTCATCCCCTAGTTTTGAGCTGAAGATTGAGCTGATCTCCTGCCTTAGCCTTTCTGATGACCAGCTCCTATCCTGAAGGGACCCAAGGGCCCAGCTACCAGTCATCTCATTACCATACAAAAACACCCTCTTCTCACTTTAGGGATTTCAAGTGTTTTAGGATCTTTGTGCCAGGAGCTGGGCAGAGACAAAGTGTATATTTCTTATTAATATCACAGTGAGAATATACTGGAAAAGAACACAGACGGAGGGAGAAGCAAATTCAAAGGCCCTCAAATGGCGAGCAGATCACACAGGCCTCATAACACCCTCCTACAGCTGACCTCATTCTTGCCATAGTTCAGCCACATCCGGTTTAGCAGAGCTGTGTTGAAGTTACATAATGTTAGAAGTTAGAGAAACTTAAAGATTACTCAAGATCTTGATTTTACAGAGGTGGCCCCAGGTGCCACAGAGTTCAAACCCAGTCTCACATCAGTGGGGAGAGAAGGGCTATATTCTGATTCTTGCTCTCAGGGCATCTGTCACACAGTGCAGCATTGGTCATGGCTTATAGGGATGAGTCTGAGAGGTCTGCTGTGCTTGATAATGGGGTATGTCCAACCAAGCTCAGCCTTCACGGTGTGGTCTGACTGTTAGACTTGCCTCTCTTTCTGGCAGTTGATTGGTAAATGCTCAGTCTTGTCAGTATTTACACTAAAAACAGAATTAAGCTCAGCCATTCGAGAAAGTTGTTGCTATGCTTTTTGTGAACTGAACACATTGATTCAAACACTCTAGATTTTGATACTGGCTTTTGAGTCTTTCTCCTACCACTTCCTGAATTCTGTGTGCCACAGCAATCTGACTTTCATCAAAATATAGAGTTGTAAAAGTTGTTTATTTGAAAGTGGGGGCTTCATTCAAAGCAAGCTAAGATGTACACAAAGTCCCTAGGTAACTGTAGTGATAGAACCCAACCCTGGCTTTACTTGTGTAACCTTACCTTGTGTCTTGCTTTTCCTCCTCTCCTCTTATCATAGATGCTTCTAGATGACCTTTTGTGAATCTAATTTCCAGTGGGAATGTTTCATAGTAGAAGAATGCTCTCCCTCAAGGCCCTGCTCTTGACATTTCTAGAGATTTATTTAATTGGACTTTACTTAAATCTGACTGGGAAACATATTTTTGCTGTGAAGTTGTGATGTGTTTAATTTGGGGTCTAAGATAAATGTTGGTCCTGGGGGGCTGATTGTTAAGCAACAGTTTTCCTTTTGTGCTGTGACGGTTTAATGAATAGCTTTACTGGGCTTTCCTCTGTTTGTTTGTTTAGCAATGCTTGATTATTTAAACTTCTTCTGCCCTGAAAAGCAAACAATGTTTTCCCTCTCTTCAGAGAATTCAACAATAATGCAGAGTATCTGGTTGAGCTCTTGGAGAAAATATGGCTTTGTGCTTTACAGCATGGTCCTCCTGTTAACATTCTTCTCTCTTCAGCCTTCCAGTGTGACCTAATGGACTTTCTCCTTCCTCCTTGATTAGCTAGTACTGAAGTATTTTAGTGAGCAGAGAAGGTGGAGTGTTGACAAGGTATTGAGTACCCTCCCAAACACGAAGAAAGCCTCCAGCTAGGATATTCTTAGGTCCAGAAACAGGCTGTGGGGAAGGCATGAGGCAACGCTGTTCATGATGAGGGAATAGCTAATGAGGAAAAATGTGACTTTTGGAAAGGAATGAGATTCTGTGCTTGTTGCCATCTTATGGAACTAAGGATCTGGAAAGTTCCATGGCTTTGCTTCTTATGGGCATTGCTGGTCCTTTAGGCAGTACCCCTAGCCTGACCTTGGACCTTTTCTGGCTTGACTTTAAGGTATGGTACCAACTTGGGTAGGCTCCCACAAGCCTTGTTCTCAGGCAGCCCACAGTTTTTGGTATGACTCTTTTTAAAAAGGTATTATAATTTATATTTTAAATTGTAACCTATATTGGGAATTAAAATTAAATAGTCTGCTTGGGCTATGCAGGAGTCTATTTCAGTTGCTGTAACAAAATACCTAAGGCTTTGTAAAGAAAAGAGGTTTATTTATTTCACAGTATTGGAATCCAAAAGTCCAAGATTGGTGGCCCCATTAAGATTGGTGGTCTCATTAGAGACCCTAACGGTCTCTAGTGAGGACCTCATGGTAGATGGCATCACAATGCTTGAAGCATGTGCAGAAGAGATCACATGACAAAGTAGAAACCCAGAGAAATTCAGGGCTTTGGTGGTCCCTTTTATAATGACCACTCTCATGGGTACTGACCAAAGCCTCTGGAGAATTACATTCATGCCTTATTAGCAGTGTCCCCAATAACCTAATTACCTCCCATTATGCCCAACCCCTTAAAGGTTTTATTACCTCTCAACATCACTACATTGAGGACCAAGCTTCCAGTATATGAGACATTGGGGACATACTCAAACCACATCCAAACCGTAGCAGACTATTATAACAAAAGATGGACTGGATAGCTTAAACAATAGAAATTTATTTCCTAACAGTTATGGAGGCTGATATTCCAAGATTTGGAATACCAATACAGTCAAGTTCCAGTGAGGGCTCTCCTCTAGGCTTGCAGACAACCACCTTTTGTTGCATCCTTATATGGCAGAGAAAAGTTAGCTAGTTCTCTATTGTCTTTTCTTATAAGGGCTCCACCCTTGTGATCTCATCTAAACCGAATTCTTTCAAAGGCCCCATCTCCAAGTACTATCACATCTGAGATTAAGGAATTAATATGGGAAAATTGGGATGATACCATCAGTTCATAAGAGGCACAAAAAGTTCATTCAGGGAAAGAAGTTTTAGGGTATATGTAAATTGCTCTTACATTGCAATAAATAAATTGCATGCTGACATTGTGACAAAAACCCCTGAGAAAATAACTTCAAGAGAGGAAAGGTTTATTTTTGTTCATAGGTTCAGAGTTTCAATCCATGGTTGGTTGGCTCTATTGTTTTGGGGCTTGTGGCAAGGCATAACATGGCAGAGAACATGTGGTAGAGCAAAACTGTTCACCTCACAGTGGCCAGGAAGCAAGGAGAGAGAGAAAGAAAGGGCCAGGATCACAATAGCCCTTCAAAGGTACCTCCAGTGACATAACTTCCTTTTTTGTAGGTGCCACCTCTTAAAGGCTCCACAATCCCCAAATAGCACCATAGTAAGGTGACCAAGCATTTACCATATGGGGCTTTGGGTGATACTCCAGACTCAAACTATAGCAATTAAGATATTTGGTAAATTAATGTAGTCTGTCCTTCTCTTCCCTCCTTTCCCTTCCTTTTCTTTTAAACATTTATTGAATATCTATTGTGAACTTCTGAACATTCAGGAGCCACCTACTGCACTTAGAGTAAAGCTTGTCTAAGAGACCCTGTGTATATGGCTCCTGACTTCCTCTTCCAACCATTCTCTTCTCTTGTCTGCTTGTTGTGCTTGCCCACATTGGTTCCCCTGAGTCACTCACAGTTCCCTGCCTTCCCCCACGTGGATTGCTTCCTCTCTTTCTGTTTTCAAACTCCTTCCTTTCTACTACCTTCCCAAGTCTGTCAGTCCCTTTTCCTCTTTCTCAGAGGAGGAGTTCTGGATTCTGCACAACCCAGTCTAGTTAGTCCGCTTTATAGCATTTTGAAAATGGAGGGCAACTTCATGGCTTTTACCATAATTATGGCTGCCTCCTTGCACTTGTGTGCTTATATTTTATCACACATCTCCTCCCACTGGGTCCTGACTGATGGGGGTGGTGGGTGTGGGGAGAGGGAAGGCATCCTTAGCCTGCTTGCTATTTACCTCCTCAAGTCCCGGAATGTGGAAGGAGGGTTTGATCCTAGACACAGAGATTAAAAAAGTGAAAAATATGCTACTGTACCTGGCCTGTCAAGCAAATCTTAACTTGAGCTGAATGTCTGATTTCTCTGCTGAGCCTTCCTCTCTGGGAACTGGGTGGACACAAAGGTGGGAGAAACCAGAATTGGCTGTCCTTCTGTTAGTCTCTGATCCCCCCATCCCCACATACCCAGCTTGTATTTTCATAGGCATTCGTAGTAGATAGCTGTTTGCTTATTGAATCCCAAAGCCCTGTCCTAAAAGGCAAATATGATTACTTTCTCTGTCACTTTTGTTAGTGAGCATGGAGCTCAATCTAAAAGTGGATGAACACCTTGTGAAAATGAGACTCCACAGGTTGGCATCTAGGAGCTTGGGTGGGGGACAAAGGAGACAGGTTGGCACACTAGAAAGTTCTGTTCTGACTCTTTATCTCCAGAAGAGGCCAAGGGAATGTGTGCCCTGCCCTCTGATTGAGGGGGTGACTTAGGGAAGTCAGCTGTGGCCATCTCTACCTTCTGATGATTTTTGAGGCAAAATGAGGATAGGTATAAAGATGGGACACAGCACAAACAGGCCCACAGTATATGTGGTGCTGGAGGCAGCAGGACGTTCCAACACTTTTCTGACCCCCCTCTCACTTTTTAAAAATAGGTTTGACAAGTATTCTGTGGATTCATAGAAAATTCAATCATCAAAATAGAATCTAGGTAGAATCTCTGCCTCTCTTTTCTTCCCATCTCCTCCTGAAGGGCTTCTGAGAGGGGCAAGGAGAAGAGGCTTGGGGGTGGGGGAGGGGGAAGGAAGATAGGGGAAAAGGGAGAAGAGTGGGGTGGGAGGAGCACAGGGAAGGGAAGGAGGAAGAGATAGAGACCACACTCCGCCCGGTGGGAATGAGCCAAAGCCTGCTCCTTAGAATCACTCTGACTTCTGGGAACTCTGAACTCTTACTGTTTGAATCCTGTTCACATAAAAGTCATCTGCTCATTAAAATAACACAAAGCTTTTTGATTGTTGTCTTTGTGGAAAATGACATGACTGTCATCAGCTGTTGCTTCTGGCAGTGCTTTCTGTTCTAATGTAAATAAATGAGGTAACATTTAAAGAAGCAGACTGTATTTACATACTTGTGAAGTCTGCTCTCTAACAATCTGCCTGTGTTATTCAAATATACACAAATTAACCATGTGGTCTCCCAAACAGTATTTCTTCCAGAAAGCCTTAAAGTAGTTAGGGTTGTAAGGGGCAATAGAAGAGTACATCCCTTTCTGGGGGTAGCAACTGTAGACTGTCTTTTTTGTGAGACCCTAGCCTCCTTAGCCAGCTGATATTTAATCCCCATCCCCTTTGGGCACCAGTTCTTTAGAGAGGGAACTTGAAAGACTCAGAGACAACTTCTGAGCTGGGAGGGTGGGGTAGTGGGGCACAGGGGAATCTTTTAAACTCTTACAAAACATTCCAGGGGCAGCATTTCTTGGAAGCCTTCCAATTAAAGCTTTATTTTCCGTTTTTATAAATCATAGTTCCCAAGTTGTTGGATCTTTCTGACTCAGTTCACTCTTTGGAGGTTAAATGTTTAGGGAAAAATTTTAACAGCAATATACATATTTCTGTTGAGGGGTTTGCAACAGTTTTATCAAAGAAGGAACAATATATTTGAAAACAAAGGAGAAATTACAACAACTCCCCAATCAGTGATTGAAAATAGCTGTTTCAGAAGCATATAGAATCAAAAACTTAGAGAAAACATACTGCTAAATTATACAAAAATTGAAAGGTAGCAGAAGTTTCTGTTTTTAGTTCTTGTTAAGTGTATTTATAATCAACTGTTAGCTTACTTCCAGAATACTAGAGTTTATACCAAATTGTTAAGGCAGAAGGGATGGCACATAATCTGAGGGGAAACAGAAATACCAAAATGCAAAATACAAAAATATCAGAGTTGCCATGACTGTGCCAATAACATCTATTTCCTGTAATCATCAATGGTCTAAATTCTGTTTTGTCCGACAGAAAATCCAAAGAAAAGGTTCCATGAACTAAAAATTCAAGCAAACTCTGGTATAGATTTTGCAGGCATTTCCTTTTTTTAAACTCTCAAAAACATTAAGAAACACAACACAGATTAACCAGTATTAAGAACAAGAGTGCCTTTAGTCTATTAAAAAAATAGTTTTGTGAGGGAGGGCTATTTTTAAAGTCATTTCTATCTATGATTTGTCACTAAAGTAGACACCACGGAGAGCCTTTTACTTTATTTTTTGGTTTTCATAAATTCTTTCCATAAACAGATTGCACATGTAGCTCAGTAACTTTCCCTATGGTTCCCATTGGTATCTAACCTATCAGCAAATCATCTTCTTGTGACAGATGATTAGGTCTTATGTACAAAGGAACTTAAATGAGACCAGTCCTGCTCTCTAAATAGATTCTTTTAAAACTGGATATACATAAAAAACAAAGCATAAAAAAAAGAAAAACTCATAACAGCAGTTTTTGTTGTAGAGCAAGGCTATGTGTATACTTATGTACACATGTTGAAATTAATGTTTTTACAAAGTAACCCTGTGAGAACTTGTGAATGCCTCAACTTATTGAGAAACTAGAGATATAGAACATATATGTGATATACATTTAGGTAAATACTATATTTTATATTATATATAAATTTTTTCTAGAGATCTGTTTCCTCAATAAGCTATTCAGAAACATCATATATATACATCCATTGCACACATTAATATATATAACTTCTATACCACTATTTCAGATACATAATTTTTATATCTTTATTTCTAAAATGTCTCTCTCTATATATATATATGTATATATATACACACATATGTGTATCTTGGTATACATGTGTGTATATATATATATCTTGGTATACATATGTGTATATATACATATATGTATCTTGGTATATATGTATATATCTTGGTATATGTGTGTTTATATATATATATCTTGGTATACATACATGTATATCAAGAAAATTTGCCCAGAATGGATCATTTGCCATTCGCTAAGTCTAGATGTTTTTTTTTTCCATCAGTTTTACTGAAATCTTAGGAAATAAAGAACTAACTATAAGGAGGTTTCCAAGCAAGCCCACAAAGCACCAATCATAAGACACAGCTTCCACTCTGCAGGCCACTCCCTCCTGTACCTGTGGGGCCCACAACCTTTAAAGGAGCAGAGCTTTGGCAGCTGCCTCCTGGCCTCTGCCTGGATGTCCCTTTCCTAGTGTGTTCTTGCTGTACACTGGTTTTGGCAGACAGTCTCCTGCTCCTTACTACTTTGAACCACTTTGATCACTCTAGTTTGTGGTAGTGCTCCTATAACTGACCACCTCTACCACTTGTCAGCTTTGCCACTCTACTGAAACTTAATGTCTAAATAACTGCAGGGTCTGAATGCCTTCCGAAAGGCACCAGGACCACCAGCTCATTGAATCATTACAACAGACCTGGGAAGTACTATCTGAATTGTACAGTTAAGAAAAGCTAGCCCAGATGACTCACTCACTTTCAAAACATCACCTAGCAGTTGTAGGGCAGGCCCACTATTGTAGTCTAAAGCAAAGCTCTCTTCCCTCTGTTCCCATATACATCATAGACTGACTTCTAGGATCAGTTTTAAGGTATTCTGTAAATAACCTGTGTCTCCTACGAGAGAATCCAGACAATAAGAACCTGTGTGATAAGAGACTAAGCTGTTTGTAGTACTATCTTCCTGGAAGACCTAATAATATGCCTTGCCCAATAATCAATAATTGGGTTCAAGATTGTCATTCTTTTTTAAAAACGGGTTTTAAGCTTGTGGTACCTCCTTGCTTTTGAGAAGTTCACACACTGGACATGTCAGAAAAGCAAGGCCACACTGGTTGAGGGAAGAAATCAAATGGCTTGCATATGGAGATATTTCTCTCAGACTCACAGTCTCTTATCAGCAAAATTGCTGGGCTCCACCCCCTAAATCTCCCTCTTTTCTGGGTAGCAGAAATGTTTTTTATCCCTTTGCTCATTCCTTACTCCTTGTGAGGCAGCATCTCACTGGACTCCTCTCTCTTTAATATAGCCTCCCTTCTTTCTCCTTGGGAAAGAAATACAAGATCCCTGGAGACGGATCATAAGACAATTTAATTGACACCCCCTGGTATTGAACTTGAAATCATTGGTACTGTAAAATACCTAATCATATCCATGGAGGAAAGATAATTTCTTAGAAAACAGGAAGTAGAAATATTGTTTTTTATGGATGTAGCTGGTACTCCAAATATTTCTTTTGTTAAGGTAGGTGATATTCTGCCCACTGTAGGAAGTTACTCTGACCCCACCTCTGAAGGTTTCAGCCTTCAAAAGCTGACATCAGCTATAATTATCCATGTTTTGTTCTTGCATGGGAACCTTGTGATGTAGAACCTGGGAATCCACAAAATAATAGCCATTTTATACCAATAATTCTCCCATTCTTAATGTCTGGTATGTAACCTTGTATCCATATTAAGAGTGCTGTGAGACAGATGCTATTATATTCCAATTACAGATGTGGAAACTGAGGTGCAGAATGTTAAAGAACTTGCCAGAGGTTAGAATGTTGCTCTTAAGTAATAGGAACCAGGATTTTAATTCAGTCCAGCTCCAATCTGTGTTCTTCACCATTAACTTCAAAGTACTATTTTACTTTAAAAGATGGGTAACCCAGTAAGAAAAGCAAGGCAGCAAACCGGAGTGATCAATATGCTTGCAGCAATCTTGTAGAAGATTTCAATTTTAGAATCTCTCCCCTCCACCCCTTCCCGCTTCTTGGACATTAATTCTGTTTTGCTGACTTTCCAGGAATGTTTTCCTTAAACTTCTGGGGCATGCTTATTTCCCAGTTTAGCATAAAATCAAAAGCTCGTGTGCAGAAGTGCTATCCATCTTTAGAATGGAGAAATCTCTTGCTTATGGATTCTGTGTATGGACCTGGGTTCTTCAGCTCCCCAGCCAGAGAACTGCTTCTGAGTCACTTCACCAAGGGTTCTTCTGTGTCCAGGACTGCAAAAGCCACCAGAGCAAGTGTTGTCCACATGCATCTACTGAGAGAGTGGTAAAACTAGGACCCATTGCTTTTCTCAACTGTCACTGAACAAACCTGTGGGAAGAAACAGCCGGGTGTTATTAACACATATTTTTCTTTAGGAGTTCTGACTATTCTTTGTTGGTGTCACTCAAAATCAGTGTGCTAACCATACTCCTTTTGAGATAGGATTGAAAATGTTTGCCTTCCCCCCACCCAGCATTGCTGCTCATGCCTCAAAAATATTTGCCCTGCAAGATCTTTTGATAACTGCAAGCTCTTGTGTGCATAGGAAGGTTAGCCAGTTTGGCAGGGATTAGGGAGAGGACTGAGGGTAGGAGAAAGAACAGTTGTGTTTTAAAAATTCAGTGCTCCTCTGGAAAAACCAGAATCCAAAGTCTTTGTTGGGAAAGCTAAGCCAAATAAAATGAAATCAGATATGTTCATTTAGGAAGAATAGGGAACTGCTGTATTCTTTTAGATGAAATTATATTATTCCAACTTTTAAAACTGCTCAGATAAGTTGGGTCCTACTTCTTTTTTTAAAATACAAATTTAAAAGTAAAAAGTCTAGAACATTAACTGACTTCTCATTTAGAGTCTTTATATTAAGTAGATTTTGTTAGATATTTAAAAGTATTATTTTCTAAAGTAATGGAAAAATTGTGTTCTATGTGGTAGACATTGTTTCAACATACTTTGTAAGCCAGTTTAACCCCTTACCACAGTGTCACGAGGTAGGCACTGGTTTTAATCCTGCTATGCATATGGGGAAATAAAGGAAGAGAGAGATGCACATCCTGCCTAGGAGCTCATAGCTAGTGCTTAGCAGGATTGGGGAAAAGCAGTCCAGTCTCAGTACCCTTTTCCTGGGTCACTGCACTGCACTCAGGTCTCTCATGGACTGCATGTAGACATGGATCAAATGGAGGTGAGGACAATGGTGATGATACTGGGATGATGAGATGTTATTTATTAAATCCTGCCTTGTATATCAAAACCTTTACATAGGCATTTTCTACCACAACTGTATGGGTTGTTGATATTATGTCCACTTTATAGATCAGTAAACTGAGGCTTAATAAGGGAAAATAGTTTGACCAGGTCTCATTGCTCCTACGAAGCAGAAGCCTAATTGAAGCTGGTGTTGGTCTGCCTCTAACCACTGCTCTTAACCAGCATACTACATTGCAGTCTGCTTCACTTGTGTGTTAACAATCCTTTTGTAATATTCTAGTATAGTAATAACAAATGTAATCAAAGCTGTTCATTAAGCAATCAGTTTGGCTTCTGGTTGTATTTAATGGTGTAGGGTGGGCAAAAGTAGTTGGGAAACACAACCGTATGAGCTCTACTCTTTCCCCTCCTGTCAGCTGCCAATTCTAGCCTTACCACCCCAAGAGAAGAAAACAACCCTTCTTGCAGATTTCTCTCTCTCAAAATAAATAAATAAATAACAACCACCACTGTGAGCTGCCAGTGGTCCATTTTGCTTTGAGCACCATCCACAGAGTTTTAACCATAGTAGATGGGTGCACCTCATCCTTAAGTGAGAACTGATGTCCAAGTTGGACAAGCAAACTGGAAATTGAAGAGGAGAGTGTTTCTTCAGACCCTCAGTGAGAATTTCTGAGTCTAGCTAATACATTTGAATGATAATATCACCTTTTCTATCTACTTCCCCTCCAAATATTGCATAAGCAGTGTTCTCTCATGGCTCAAACACACAATACACACATAATTTTGCACATGAGCACACCCTGGGATTTGAAGCATTCTGTGATTCTGTGTGTCTCAGATTCCCTCCATCCCCCGCCTTCCCCCATGGGTTTTTTCCCCCATTAGGCAAATGGAAGGCCCATGCCACCTGTTAGCATTACATCATTGGCTCCCCAGAACACAGTTGCACCAAAGGCCTTAAACAAAGTAGTTCTTCTTGTATTGTTTGCACTCAAAGAGCTGATATCATGCCAACTGATGTCATTGTATGTCTTTGTGTAACTGCTATGGCAACTGGGCAGGTGGGGAGCCTCCAGCTGATGTCATTGGGAAAGGAGGTGTAGAGACAGAATTTTAAAAAGCTGTATGCTGTGTTTTTCTGTGTGTGTGGTTTTCTGGTATGCGTTTTTCCCCCTTAAACTAGCTGCTTTTAAGATAAATTGCTGCTTGAGTACCCTAAATAAGAGCAGAGAGGACTCCCTCTCTGCACACACCCTTAGACACTTCTTTTGAGTTGATTTTGTCCTATTTCCCTCTCAACTTATATGGGAAAATGTCACAACTGCCTTTTTCCTAAGAAAAGAGTGAATTAGGTTCCCATCACTGAATCAGTGTGTAACTGTTTACTTGGATGTTTTTGTTGAGGCAAGACTGAGCATATTTTAAAATAACTCTTTAGAGTCTTTTGTGGAGCCTATGGTAGTGATAATAGGTAGTTTTTACTTTATGTTTTTTAAGGATTCACTTGTGAAGCATTTCTGGTTTTTTGTTTTTTTCTTTATACTTTATATTTCTCTTTAGGCTCATACTTTATTAATGTGATTTTATAGCATAATAAAATAATGTAAGGACAGACCTTACTTGTAGAAATCAGCTTGAATGAGTTCATTCCTTTTGTTTTTCTTTTCAAAAGACAAAGGTTTGGACTTTACTCATTTTTCAAGAGTAAAATGATCATTATATTGCTCTCTTGAATTTTCTGTGGATCCTTACCCTATCTTAATGAAAATATGATTTCTCTGTTTGCATGACTGATTCCACAGCCATTGGTTGTGAACAGTCATGAGACTAGGTATAGCGATAATCTGGAGCTTCCTGCTGTGAGACTTAAAATGGAGAAAGACATACGTTCAGAAGCTAGTGGACAGATGGACTTTCTGTCCTTATTTCAGCACAGTTAAATCCTCTGCTTTTTTCTGCCTTGTCTCCAAGGACTGTTAAGACAGACATAAGACAACTATCTTTGGCGGCAGGTATTGTGGTCTGGTGTGGTATTATGGTGTGGTCTGGAGTCTTTCAATGCTTCCTTTTTCAATGAGAAGGTCCAAGTGTATCTAGTTTGACTTAATTAGAATTAAAGCTCATTTGGTGGCAATAATGTCAACCCAGGTTTCATACCTTTTACCTATATATTGTATAATTTGATCCTCATAATAAACCTTTGGGTTTATCCATGTATGTGATTTGTAACAAATGTTAAAGGAAAATTTAAACAATCATGATCCATGAATTTCATGACTTAAACAACTGTTCTTTTTTTTGTGTAATTCTTCAGTTTTTATTGGATTTTTTTTGAATTACCTTCTTTTTTTCATTTCATAATAAACAAACATTTTCTTTTCTCACTACTTTTAACAACTGTTCTTTTAATGGCAACATGATGTTCCATGGGATAAATGTAGTGACTTCTGCTTTCTTTTTTAAGTTTTACTTTTGTTTTTTACTTGGCCTTTTCCATTAAACAGATAATGCTGTAGTAAACATCTTCATGCACATAGCTGAATAGCTTTGATTTCCATAAGACACATTCCTATAAGTGAGACTGTAGTTACATGGGGGGGATTTGCATTTTGAAAAATGGGGACACAAGCACAGCTTAAACTTTTTAAAGTTTTAGGGCCATAACTCTTGGAGGCAGTTTTAGGCCTTTGCTCAGAGTATATGTTCAGAGATCCATGAGAGGTTTCCTAAGGGGTTAATGTACTCACAACCTTCTAAAAAAACCCTAAGTGGAGGAGATTGAGGTGTTCTCAGAGTTCATTCTACTGGAAGTCAAGGTACACAAATGTCAGGGTTCCACTTGTAACCCATCAAAAAAAAATAAGACTATAAGAACTGCATACCCATTCAACCCTATCTTGTCTTTCCTATTTCGCTGCTGCTTCTACCTCCAGGCAATCACAGAAATAGCAATAAAACTAGCTTGTACTTGCTGAGCAGTAGTGTGTGCCTGGCACTGTGCTAAACATCTTACAAGCATTTATTCATCTCAGACTCATGAGGTAGAAGCCCTTACCCTCCTTTTAACAACAGGGAAACTGGAAGACACAGAGAAATAAGCTCACCCAAGTCTTAGAACCAGGAATCTATGGTACCAAGATAACAGCCAACATAATTAGGCTCTTCCATGGACTCTGCAGTATTGATAGTGACCTTGGCCTTCTGGGAAAGTGCAAGATGTTCTCACTCAGTGCTGGTGTACAGGCTGAAATTCTCCATGGGTGGATGTTACCTTCCTCAGCTCCCAGAGTGCAGTGTTCTGTATGGGCCACGGAGCATATGGCTCTGTGAGGCAGCTCAGATTTTCAGGTGATGAAATTGCCTGATGACACATGGCAGTAGATTTTGGTTTGTATGAAGAGCACTTTTCTAAGTACTCCATGCAATGAGACCCTCTGAAGCTGGTCTGGGGTCACCAAATGGACTTCCAGTTTTGGGTTTGGGTATGGATATAGTACATAAACAGCAATGCACATTCATTCCTACTGGGAAGGTGGCATTTTCAGCCAGCTGTGAAAATCTTAGGGAGAGTCACTCTTGCTTTCTGTGTTTATGTTCCAGGTGGACTTAGTAGTTTTAAGCAGAGCCATGAAAACCTCTGTGACAACTCCCTCCAGCTCCAAGAGTGCAGGGAGGTGGGGGGCAGTGCATCTGCGGCCTCGAGCATGCTACCTCAGTCTGTCCCCACCACCCCTGACATCGAGAACGCAGAGCTGACGCCCATCCTGCCCTTCCTGTTCCTTGGCAACGAGCAGGATGCTCAGGACCTGGACACCATGCAGCGGCTGAACATTGGCTATGTCATCAATGTCACCACTCACCTTCCTTTGTACCACTACGAGAAAGGCCTCTTCAACTATAAGCGGCTGCCAGCCACTGACAGCAACAAGCAGAACCTGCGGCAGTACTTTGAAGAGGCTTTTGAGTTCATTGGTAACTATCTCCTCAGGGCGAGTTTCATCCTTCTCCTTCCTTTCCCTCCAGCTCTTGCTTTAATATCAAGTCCCAGGTTTAATCCTGTGTTACCAGCTCTGATGCAGCCAGTGTTCTCCTAATTCATAGCCCATGGAATATATCCAAGCCATCAGTATAGACATAAATGAATAGCTGTGTTAGGCAGCTCTCCAAATCTGTGACCAAAACACCCAAGAGAACAAGTTAAGGGGAAGAATTATTTATTTAGTCTCATAGTTTTAGAGAATTCAGTCCACAGTCATTGACTCTGTTGATTCTGAGGCCATGGCATGGCAGAAGCATGGGACAGAGGCTGCCCACCTCATGGTGGGCATGAAACAGAGAGGGACCTGGGATAAAATCCAGCCCCGAAGGACACACCTACAGTTGACCTACTTCCTCCAAGTGGGCCCACTTCCTAAAGTTTCCAGAACCTTCCTGGATACTGCCACCATCTAAGGACCAAGTGTTCAACACATGAGCCTATGGCAGACATTTCATATGCAAGTATAGCAATAGTCATTCAGTTTGGTTGACATGTGTTCAACTAGAAATTCTCACCCTACAAGTTCTTAACAGAAGAATGATAGGCAAGTTGCAGGTTTTGATCATATATATTCCACCCAGCTCTCCAGTATCAGACTAGGCGCTAGGGGGCCACCATTTTGAGTCTTTGCTTCCATTTCTTGCATGGGGAACAGGAAATGTTTCTCTCTCTTTTTCTCTCCCCCACTCTTGTCTATACTTTATCCTGTTATACTAACATAAATCCTTGCTAAAATGTCAAAGAAAAAAATGATAGGTATTTATAACCATAGAGAGCATTTATAAGCTTCATAACAAGAAGAATGGAGGGAAGATAAAGAAGTGGAGCTCAGAACTGCTACTTCTTCTACCTAATCTACTAGACCTTACTCATACAGCACAGGAAGTAATTCTATTTCCTTACCTTGAGTTATGCCCAATTGCAATTGGTAGGGCTTCTTCACCTGAGGTTGAGGCAAAGGTAGCATTTGCTAGAGGGCTGGTTCTGAAGAGTCCTTCAGTAAATAGACAATAGTATAGCAAACCTCTCTCTGTATTGCATAATTTCAGAGGAGGAAGAGAAGGGTGGGGTGAGTTGTTTTCTCTGTCTCCTTTCTTCCTCAGTTTTTAAACATTGGTTAACAACAAGGAGTGAAGATTTCCTTTGACATTGTGTCCCAAGTAGGAGAGATCAAGTTGTTCAGCCCTTGTAGTTCCCACAGAAGAAAATCTAGCTCTAGCAGGCTCTAATCTCTAAAAGGAAACAACCATCAGCCCAACACTAACCTTAATTTTTGCTACATCTGTAACCTTGAACTGTTGTAAAGCTCAAATGATCATTTGGAGATCACTGGCATATGGCAGATACTCAACATTTTTTTCAAGTGACTCCAACCTTTATTTCCACAAAGGTGACCCAGTAGTTTTCCTCATTATCGCAACAGGCTGTTACTGGCCTTTGCCCCAGGAAGAATACACTGATAGTCGATTCCCTTTTGTGAGAAAAATGCCGTAGGCTTGACAGCTACCCAGTCTGGCAGATTTGCTGTCGAGTTGGCAGCTCTGCCCACTTTGCCCAGTTATTTTTTTTGCTAACTGTACCTTCAATATAGGACTGTTGGGTAGTCCGTCTGGAAGGAAATTCAGAGTAGTCACTGTACTTAGAGAAGTAATAGGGTGTTTCCAAGGTCATAGGAATTCTAGTGTCAAAGAAGGGACCAGAATCTAGGATTCTTGACTCTCAGGGCAGGGGCCTTTTTTTTTACAACACACTGGGGACATGTTTAAAATGTGCTATTAGTTGCTTCTCAATTGGTAACACTGGGTGCAAAGATCAGGGGGGTTTGTTGTTGTTGTTTTTGTTTTGTTTTGTTTTGTTCCTGTACTACGGTATGAACCTGGCCTCATGCTTGCTTGCAGGCGCTCTACCACTGGAAACATGCCCCCATCCCTTTTTGCTTTTTCGTTGTTTTTCAAATAGGGTCATGCACTTTTTTTTCCCAGGGCTAGCCTGGATCAAGGATCCTTCTATTCACATCTCAGTTTAGCTGGGATGACAGGTGTACACTGCCACACCCAGTTTTATTGGTTGAGATGGGGTCTTGGTAACTTTTTACAGGTATGAGCCACTGGTGCCTAGCCTCAGGTTCTCTATTAATAGCTGAGCCAAACCTTGAGTCGTGAGGAAGAAATATTTATCACCAAGTTGAGAAACTTGCTGATTCATATATGAACCAGGCTGTGATTTCACCTGACTTAATTCCAGGTGGGGGAAGTTGGGAAATTGTGTTCCATTTAATTTGTAGTATAAGATACACTGTTCTAAGAAGATTTCAACTAAAGTGCTTATATTCTTTGTAGATTATTCAGGCTTACCTGCTTGTTTAGAAGGAAAACAAAACCAATAACAAATAGCATTGAGCCTGGAGAACAATTCAAAATCACAATGAGCATGGGCACAATTTTGTTTTCATTGCTATCTTATTGGATAAACAGAAATCTTATAGTATTGCTTTAGGGAAAATACAGCACAGTTTATAAACATAATAACATTCACTTAGAATTCAGTACAAGCTAAGCACAGTCTAGAATTTAGGATTTAACTATGCCAGTTTATTCCTGAATCAAGTGATATTATTCTCTGAGGCTACTCAGACAGGCAGATTGAGGTTTTGTAAAGTTATGTGACTCTCACAAGGTCAGTCAGCTGTTCTATAATGGAACCAGTGGTTAAACTTCTTTTACCACCATGCTTTCTAGTCTTGATTTGGAGGTCAGTAGTATATGCTAAAGAGAAAAAATTGAAAGAGATTTTCTTGAAGTGTTGCTTTTTTTACTTTTCTAAGAACTGTTATCTCTGAGAAGTCAATCTCACCTATAGACTTTAAAGATAAAAATTCACATCATGCTTATAAAAGTAATTTCAGTGAAATCACTACTGTTTTTACTTTTTTCCCTTCCCTACCTTTTCATCTAATTCCATCAGGGATACTTTCTAATATTCTAATATTCCAGGGATACTTTCCTAATATTCCATCAGGGATACTTTCTTGGGGATGCCTTTTTGTCACAAAGTGTCACTAAATTTTTGTTCAGTGCTCACAGGCTCTTCTCCTGAGCTTTTAATATATGTGAAAACATGGAAAGGATTGCCTCTTTCAGTTGTTCTGGATTCCAAGTCATAGTGGGCATTCCCCCATCATCCAAGTCACTGCCATGTTTGAGTAGCATACGTGAATGGAAGGGGGAGGTGTTGAACATTTAGGAGAGGGGTGATGGCTGAGTCGGAACTCTCTAAGCCTTTAGTTAACTTTGCAACATTTAGGTAAGAACCTAAATGTAGTAATTGTCTAGTTGACTTTTATTCCTTAACTTTGATCAGGGTTTAGTAAAACTAATTCACCCATTTAATGCCTCTTCCTATATAGAGCAATTCTACAGTATAAGGAAAGAATTATTTTTGTGTCTATCACAGATGAGAGAGATTTGTTGTTAATGGTACTCATTTGATAAGCTACAGAACCTGGCAAGTGGAATTAATATCCTTAATGAGAAGAGGAATTATATTATATACACACCTATATGCAAATATGTGTCCTTTGTATTTATGTCTATGTATGTGTCATTTCCCCTCCCTTTCCTCATTCCCCCTTTTCTACCTTTCCTTCCCTTTCATTTGTATTTTTCAGCTGTACAATTTTAGAAAAATAGAAGGGGAACCAGATACTTGAGACAGAAATCCAGGGACTATTTACTGAGTAACTTAACATAAGAGTTCATTGTGCTATGTGTAGGTCTAACTTTGGTCCACTGCTGTCACCTATAATGTACACTGTTCACGTGTATGATTCTTGTGCTCCCTCTTCTCTTTAGGTATAGACATAAGCTTCTTACTCATGCTAATACTGACTTTATCCAGTTCTGGAAGTTATGGCCTAAGCATATAGAATTATACTTGGTTTTAAAACCATTTGAATTTCGTTCTCTACAAAATGAGGCATTATCAAGTTCAGATATGAGTTAACTTCTCTTTGTCTATCTCTCTTTCTCTTTCTCTTCATCTCCTGTCTCTCTCTTTCCAGAGGAAGCTCACCAGTGTGGGAAAGGGCTTCTCATCCACTGCCAGGCTGGCGTGTCCCGCTCTGCCACCATTGTCATCGCCTACTTGATGAAACACACACGAATGACCATGACTGATGCTTACAAATTTGTCAAAGGCAAACGACCAATTATTTCCCCAAACCTTAACTTCATGGGGCAATTGCTGGAGTTTGAGGAAGACCTAAACAATGGTGTAACACCACGAATCCTTACACCAAAGCTGATTGGCGTGGAGACTGTTGTGTGACAAAGGTCAGGACGGAAAAGATGGCTGCTCTCCATAGGAGATGAACAGGAAGGAAGATGGATTCTGTGGTTTTTTTGTTTTGTTTTTCTGTTTTCTTTCTTTTTCTTTTTTTTTTTTTAGTTGGGGATAAAGTTTATGAATAGAAACAAACTTGTCTAAAGACTTTTTAACAAGTGTGAAAATACTATAACTTTGGATGGCATTGCAATTCACTTCCTGTATATTGATAAAGCAGGGAGGCTAAAAAGGTCATTTTTATAAAGGCAACAATAAAAATATAATAAAACTTGTTTCTCCCCCTTTTCCTTTGAGGCTATTTGTAGAGTTTATGACTATATAGTCTGTGCAGGTTCATAGACCGAAGATATCATACTTCAAAACCAGTTAAAAAGAACCAAAAGTAAGTAGAAAAGATATTGACTCATGAGGACCTGGAATCCACCTGGGCTATCTATGTAGAAAATAAACCCCACCAAACCAAGCCCTGTTGTGCTCACCAATACAAAGAGAAGATCAGGGCAGCTTAAGTGGTCTAAGAATCCTAAACGCATTTTGTAAAGAGAGAGGATAATGTTGATTTAGTTTGTTTTATGCTCTGGATGTTTTTTCTCTGAATTTAAGAAATTTTTAAGACAGCAAGGAACTGACCGTTCTACCATATGCCTTTACTGGCTCTTGTGCAATGATAATGGTTTTGAGTGTGCAAATAAGTTAGAGCTGGCAGCTGAATGATAGACAAACAGTGCAAATTTGCCAGCTTGGAGATAGAAAGAAATTCAATAATACCAATTACTTTCCTTTCCACTTTTTCCCTTTTTTTTTTTTTTGATTTGATTCTGGTTACAGTGCCATAAACCTTGTTACATATGTATATCAGAATGTAAACAAAAGACAAAAATTTATTTAAAAATATTTTTCACAAATACCTTGGCGTGTTTCTGTTGATTGTGTAAAAATTTATTTTCATTATATAAATGAAACTCATTTTGGGATGTGTCTTTTTTGCTCCCTCTTTTACCTCAACTCAAGATCAAGCCTCTCTTACTTCTGGTAACTTAATTCGAAACAAAGCATATTATTATATAAGGAAAGGGAGATGAGGGTGTGAAGCAGGGAATGTTCAAGGAAGCAAAAGAGCTCCAGTATTGATATGACCAGTCATTTCTTCCTCCATTTCCCATTATTCTCTTCTGTAAATATAATTCTACTCACCCAGTGGAAGACTCAGGTAAAGTGACCTTAAACATGTGAAAGTTTCCCGTCAGCTTTTAAGCCTTAGTAATCAAAGCACTGACAATGGATTGGTTGGAATTTGGCAATCTCCCCAGTGGCTATTGGATTAATATTTGTGACAATCTACCATTTATGGGTCTTCATAGTTCCTACCCACCTCTATTGCCATTTGCCTACTTGACATCTTTGGTGAGATTTACCATGTGACAAGTTGTTCTCCCCCTACTTTTTTTAACCCCAGCAAACTGAACTCAGCTTTCTAAGTAACATCTTGCCTGTGACAATGCTTGGTTAATACATAGCTGGGTCCCAAGCCACAGATGGTTTGGGGGTGGTAGTGAGGAAAGAATACAGGTCAAATATTTTCTATGTTTCATTAAAATACATGTCTAGAGGGACATAGCCACAGGAAGATTTGGAGCTCATGAGATTTGCCTGGTGTGAGTAAGAGCTGAGGAATGCTGGCATGTCTGGTTCTATATGACATAAATATTTTTGTGAACATTTGCTTACAAACTTTATAACAAAATATTTTGACATTTGCTTTTTTGAACAGCTTTTCTGACAAAAGTGGTTTAATTTTTTCTTTTATTAGAAAAATGTAGATTAAACTTTAATAGGAATTAACTGAGAGTTGTTTGGAATTATTTTAGTTTAATATAAAGTGCTAATCAGATGAGAAGAAAATCTCCATTACAGAATTTTCTTTTCTAACGATTTGTTAGCAGGCTAACACTTTCCTTGATGCTACAGCATATTTAGGAGGCAGGCTCTGACACAGAATGGTTTAAAATATGTAGTAATTTTTACTCTGCTAGTGAGTAAGATTCTTTTTCTTCTTTTCTTTCTCCCTTTTCCCTTCTCCTCTCCTCTCTTCCTTTATTTCTTCCTTCCCTTTCTCTCCTCCTCTTCCGCCCTCCACCCCTTTCCTTCACAAAACAAGGGAAAGGGAAAGGGAAAGAATCAATACAGTTTCTACTGTGCTCTGTAGCTACACGAAAATGATGTATGCTTTTGGAAGCTTATGATTTTAAGAGAAAGCCTATCCTGCCAACCAACATACCATGAATTCTGAAAGAGACCCGGGTCTTTTCTGCTAATCTGCTTTGAGTCACTAGCTTCCATCTCTTCATGAGGAATGTTAACCACTTCAGGAAAATACTATAGATCAGCCAAGCTATTGCTCTAGAAACCAGACTCCCCAGGCTTCTGGGCCTCACCAGTTGCCTGGGAGCTGTAGAGCTAAACTAGGAAATAATTGTGTCTTCCTGAGAAAGCAGTCTTTGTCCAATGCTTGCATCATTCTCAGAATGCAGCAATGGTTGTTTCATGCTGAATGAATTTAATGATTTAATAGAATGAATCTGCGCTATATCTACTGATGTTTTAAAAGATACAGTATATATTGTTAGTTTGAACAGAACAGCAACTCCGCCTCCTCTATATACATTTATTTCAGTAGCTAATACTTTTCCAGTCAGTGAATATTAGGGCAGAGGGTACACATTACATGGAAGAGTACATGCCAGTTCCTTTGGGACAAAGATCAGCAGGGTAGGAGGTAAGGCAGGGAAGGTGATAATAGAAGACGTGTAAAAAGAGAACTATGAAAGAAAAAATATATGTACTCCAGCAAGCACATGTTGGCAGTAATGGGAAAAGATGAACTCTTGAAAAGGTGAAGAAATATGAGAAACAGGAGAAAATGGTAGGATAGGGTAAAATGAAAAAAATAAAAGAAAATCACGCCAATAAAATCTAGGACCTGAATCACATCCCAAGAGTTGACTAAGGGAAAAAGCTAATAAATTGATCTAACTAGATCTTACCTACAGGAGGTAGGCAATCTGGCAAGCCAAATTGAATAAAGATTGAGCAGTATTGGTCTTCACCTTGTTTGTGGACAGGCTCTTGGAAATAAGCCATATACATATAGGATTCCCTGCTCTAAACGCATATCATCCAGTCTTAGATGCTTGATTTCATGCCATGATCAGAGACAGTTGCTATATGTGAACTGTGAGACTGGGGAAAGGGACAATAGAAGATGACTAAGCACTGGTCCCCAGATGGGTGAGTAATAGTAAAATATTTAGAAGAAAAAGTATCCAAAATTCTACCCATCTACATTTTGGAGGTGACAGTCTATGAATGAAATGCTGTCGGTAGTGCCTGATTGCCTTCTGCATGACAATCTTTGCCGATGTTTGGTGTAAGATACATGTATCAGAATTTGATCAGAAGCAGAAACACTGGGGTGATATGAATGGTTTATTCAGAGGTCAGACCTCTTGAAGTCAATAGTAGAGCATTGCCTCTGGTGAAGACTTGAAGTCTCTGTGTCAATAGGGCCACCAGGGAGAAAAGCTGGACATGAAGTAGAGAAGAGCAAAGAGGAATTAGGAAAATGGACTACATCCCACATCAGCCTTTTTATCAACCTTGGTGTAGGTTGCTTTAAAGATCTGAAGTCCTCAGCCATGGAGCTGAGCATGTACCTTGCACAGGACTTGGAGAAGCTGAAGGTGGAGTTGTGGAGAGAACTTTTAAGAGCTGAGATCATAGCTTCTGTATGATTTCAAGGTGTGCCATGGCATCGGTGCCAAGGAGGCCTGTTAAAATAGTGCCTGGTGCTGCCTTCAGCGTATAATGGCTGCTGCCTCACTTCTGCTTGTCCAACCTCATGCAAATTTCCCTTAACCCAGTGTGAAACAGGAAAGGAAATTCTGGAGAATGTAGTTCCCGGTATAGCTTAATTGATACTGTATGAAACAACCCCAGGCCATCCCTTGCTAAGTTAGCATCCTTCTAGACTTCGGCCACATAAAGGCATTAAGCAAAATGATCCTTCTACCTAGTAAGATGCAACTATCACTTCTACAGATAAAAACACATTCATCCCCCACACCCCAAAGAGAATACATAGCACATTTTGTTACTTTATCCATTTTGAGGTGATATTAAATTTTCTCCTAATTGAGATCCACTCTCCATTTGTTCTATAATTAAATATTTAGATATAAAGATAGTGGAATTGTGTTTGCCAAAAAGATACGTTGAAACCTAAACCCTGGATCTTGTAAACAGGATATTATTTAGAAATAGTTTTTTTTAAAGACTAATTAAGTTAAGAAAAAAAATCATATTAGGTTAAGTTGGGATTAATCCAATGACTATTGTATTTCTAAAAAGAGAGAAATCTGGACGCCAACACAAAGAAGAGAATTGACATGTGACAATGGACAAAAACATCAAACAACAGCAAACAACAGAAACTATAGGAGAGAGATATGGACCAGACTCTTCCTCAAAATCTCCAAAAGGGCAGCTGAAACCTTGATTTTGGACTTCTAGCCTCCAGACTGTAAAAGAATATAAATTTCTGTTGTTATAAACCATTAGTTTATAGTTCTTTATCACAGCAACCCTAAGAAGCTAATACAAGGTTAATTATCTTTATCACAGTTTATGTTCAATGGTGAATAGGGGAGGAAAAAAGAATTGGTGAATATATAAACAAGTATATTTTTATCAAAATAAGAAATAAATATTCCTAACTCTCACCATCTTAATTTCTAGAACCAATCTGTGGTTATAGTTGGTATTTACAATTTCCTTCTTTCACTACCCATACCACATACCTTTGGTTCTCAGCAAGCATATCACCTGGTCATAATTCTTTGGCTGTTGGGGAGACCTAAATGGTTTTTCCTTTTATTGGTGGTACTGGGGTTTGAACTTAGGGCCTTGTACTTGCTAGGCAGGTGCTCTACCATTTGAGACATGCCCCCTACAGACCTAAATCTTCATCTTTGAAGGATCTAGGTCTTGGGTTGTTTTTCATTTACTTTGTGATAGCAGCAAAAGTAATTACAGGACATAATGGGATAAGGGATGCTCATGTATTCTAGACATCTGGAATACTACTAGCAGTAGTAGTCCAATTTCCTTTTGATAGTCATAGCCAACCCAGCCAGTAAAACCCTGCTTTGTTTGTTGATTCTTCAATATAAGGAGCCTGAAGGAGACAACAGGTAATATCAACTTCCAGCTTAATGAGACCAGCATAAGAATCTATCCCTTGGAAACTAAGACACCAAGGCTAGGAGAGCCTAAAGTTGAAAGAACAAATCTTGCAAGTGAATTATTAGGGCTAATAGTGAGAGAAGATCCCTCTCCCTTTGATTCCTGCACCCAGAAATTCTGGATAACAGAGAAACAGCAACATACATTGGCCAGTGATTTAGAAAACTGACTGCATCTTATAGGACATTACACTAAGTTTTCATCTATCTAATAAAGTAACTGAATTCTCAAAAGAACCACTCCACCTTTCCACTGCTTCAGAGTGATGGATAACATGGTAAGAATAATAAGTTCTATGAGCCAAACCTGTTCCCACTCTTAATTTAATGCAAAGTAAATTTCTTAGAAGCAAAAGCATGATGGTGAATAAGACAGAAGAATTCTTTACATTCATAGACCCAGATCCTAATATTGCTGGTAGGAAAAGCAAATTCATATGAACAGTAGATTTCTATGGAGTAAGGACAAACTACTGCTCTTCTATGATAGAACTGATCCAATGTAACTATGGCACCATCAGCTGGGTGGTTCTCCCAGAGAGCAGTGTGCTAGTTTAGTGTAGGTCTCACTTTTGGTTGGCTGGATACTTACCTTGGTGAGTCTTGTTGCCTTCACCATTGCTAATTCATACATACCACCTCCATGTCTACCACCATGACTACATTGCTCATTAGCTCATTGGTCAAGCAAGGGAGAGAAGTCCACAGAATGTGTCATTTTGCATGTTATTATCCTTCTATCTGGAGGTTGAGCTCTTGTAAATATTCACCTGAGGTATTCTGTGCCCATTCAGGGAAGTCTATTTTCTTCTTCCCCAGACTTTCCTGTCACCAATATTCTAGTCATGTTTTTTCTAAGCCCCTGACTCTCCACCCAAACCACTATTACCAAAAGCAATGTAGATCCTTGTCCCTGGTTCTCACAATCAGGTGATGGAAATTCTGCCCACTGGGAAAATTTTCCTACACCTATCTTCCTGGGTCACCTTAAAATAGGGCTGAAATGTGGTAGCTGTTTTGTTTGAGATGATGTCAGGATATTATGCAAAACTTTCTTTAAACAGGGCTGAAATTTTTTTTCAGTCCACTTGTCACTGGGAATTGTCCCATGAGTTCATAGATGTGAATTCTATGTAGCAGACCAAGAGCATCTGAGTCACTTGCTTATTTGGTGTGCTTGGGCTTGGTCTCATACATTTCACTTCCACTTGATAAGGAAATACTGTCATTCATGCCCAATTTAGAAGCTTGCTGGGCCAACAACATTGGGTTCATTATGAGCAATTCAGGTGGCATTATAACTTGATGGTCATAATCAAGCTTCCAGTTTCAAACTGTTATCCAAGAGAACAGTAAATTTTCTGAAGAAGCTGTTGTAGTTTAGCTTCAAAATTCTAAATGTCTGCTCCATGATTAATTTATTGGATGAATGGCTCCATACAGGATCTCTGTCTAATACAGACACTTTTAATACCATGAGATCTAGTAGATCTAGTTGTCAAAACAGCAAATCATGGTAGGCTTGAACTACTTGTCTTCTTCTGGACTCCAAAACTAATGGCATTTCATCATCCTATGTAAATGGATTTCAGTAGTATATCCAGTGAGGTATATGGTCTTCATCAAATCCCCAAAGACCCCTTATGCCTCTTTCTTAGTGGCAAGTGGTGTCATATGCAGGGTTGTCCTTCACCATGTGCATTAAAGGGGTATCTTAGCATGCTTACAACCACCAGATCTCTGAAAATTTTATTGGGTGTAGGTCCCTGAATTCTATAGGATTTATTTTCTCCATTTCCATTATCAATTAAGAGTAGAACATTTGAGATCAAGCAGATGCTCATTGAACAATAAAGTGACTCAGATACCCATGGTCAGCTGTATCTTAGCAACATATATATATATATATATATAATATATATATAATATATATATATTAGTTATTTTATCTTGCTCACCAGGTGCAGTCAACATGGTATTATTAATATAATGGACCTGCATGATGACTGGTAAAATGGATGGACAATGATAGTTCCTGTGGGCCATGTTGTGACATAAGGCTGTAAAGTTGAAATAGCCCTAAGATGGGAGAGTGAAGGTAAACATATTACTGACTATGCTAGTTTGAATCAAATTGTTTCTGATGGTCTTCACTAGGGGTCCATAAACATTTTCTGTAAAGAAACTGATAATAAATAATTTAGGCTTTGAAGGACATGTGGTCTTTATCATATCTATTTAACTTTGCCCTTGCCCAGAATCATAGACAATATGTAAATGAATGAATGCAGCTGTGTTCTAATAAAACTTTATTTTTAAAACTACAGTCATCTGAATATGGTCCATGAGCTGTAATTTGCTAATACCTGGTCTTTAATAACAGGATTTGCCAGATTGATAGTTACTTACTAGATTGCTGTAGCCCTATTGATTTGATCCATGAATCAAACCACATCTGGATTTGGAGCCAATACCTATTGAGATCTTAAAAATCCCACTGTCCTTGAAAATTAATCTGTGTTCTGCTTAGGACAAATGAGTGAAATTAAGAGGACATGTAGAAGAGATCACATCCTTGCATTTTATTTCAGTCACTGTTGTAACATTAATTCCCACGTCCTTTAGCTATTCAATATCACTTTGTGTTGACTATTTTGTCATGTAGCTTATTGCTAGATAACAAACTACTACAAAACTTAGAGGCTTAAAACAATAAAAAGAATTGTTGGTCTTATACATTAATCTGTTTCAAGCATGCTCAATAGAGGCAGGTCATGACAGATCATAAACTCATTGAAATAAGAAATATCATCTGAAGCAGCATGGCTGAGGCTGGAGACTATACTTCTAGGATTGCTTGCTCAAATGACTGGCAAGTACTTCTTGTAATTGTCCAGAGTTGTCCATTGGATACCTTGGCTCTCCAGATGGTCCATTCCATGGGATGCTTGGGCTTCCTCAAAATATGGCAGCTAAATTCCAAGAGCAAATATTCAAAGAAGTCTAGAAGAAAGCTTCAAGGCTTCTAAATTACATAAACTCTGAAGTTCCATATTATTTCTGCCAAATCCTGTTAATTAATTGAATTGCAAGTACAAACCCAGATTCAAGGATGAAGGAAATTCACCTCTCAAGAGAGAGTAAGAAGGAATTGGTGACCATTTTTACATAACCGAGACAAAAATCTAGAAAATAATCCATGGGCAGCAGTAGTATTGGAGTGACATTAAGAAAAGCCATGGCAGGCCAAGGGCATGGTTCAAGTGATAGAACACTTGCCTAGCAAGTGCAAGGCCCTGAGTTCAAACCCTGTACTGCAGAAAAAAGAGAGGGAGGGAAGGAAGGAGGTAGGAGAGAGAGAGAGAAGGAAGAAAGAAAAAGAAAAACAATGCAATTAATTTACTCTAAATATTGTTTAAAATAGTGTTGTACTTGAAGGCTAACACTTGGCCCAAAACCAAGCCCTGAGGAATGGAGAGAAAGGGCAGAGGGCAGAATTGTATTTACCTGATCATTGCCTGTACTCCCTGTTCTGAGGGAGTATTGGTTTTCTCAGAACCACACTACTTGTAATCTCATTTCACCTAGATCACTCTTCAACAATGTAGTAAGTTTTTAAGGGGATTGGTTTGAGAGGTATGTTATATTACATAACTCATGGCTAATTTTCTGGGTCTCTTTTCCTTCCTTTGGCTTGATGTATTTCCAAAAGTAAATTGAGTGCTCCTAAAGGGAAAAAAATCATGAATCTGTCCTGTCTCTATGTGCTATTATGTGATGTCTAAAGAATCAGCGACTGAAATGCAGGTCTGAAATTGCCAATTGGAATGATATTTTTGCTACTGGGAAGATGGAAGTTCTACCTGATTACACACACAGTGTGAACTTTCAGATATGTGCCTACTAGAGGGTGCTTGGCTTCTGTTTAGTTAACTGTGGGATCTGGGAAAGAGTCTTGGCCTTGTCTTTGACTTTCTCAGAAGCAAATCTTGAGATAGGAATTCTAAAAATAAGCAGCTGATGAAATGATTTCCGATAAAACTGTAAGGGAGAGGGGCATTGAGACAGAAGTCTTGAGAAAGAGCCAATAAAGAAAGATTATCAACCAGTTGAAAAACAGTTACTTAATTCCAGGGTAGATTATATAAGCCAGAATTATCCTCCCAAAGGGTAAGAGAGCCGGTATATTTATTTTATCAACTCCTATTCGTCATTGGGTAGGGGAGGGGTGGCATTGATTCCCTGGCACTTCCAATCTTCTTAGAGGGCAGGGAGAGTGGCTAGAGAAAGTCTCCAAGCAAAAAAATCACAGTTCATAGCACTTAGAAATCAAGCCATCATGTCCTGGAGTCTAGCATATAGGCCCCACAGATGATGGGGTTGCTTGGAGTCTCTTGCCTTTTTGAGCAGCTACTCATCCATGAAAATAGACTTATCAGAGAATAATGAGAAGGAGTTCCTATGTTAGGGAGGAAACTCATAATATTTGCTTGTCTTCTGTCTTATTCCATTCACTGGCGTTATTTCCTACAAACTGGAGTCAATTACCTTTGTCTTCACTATTGTGTTAATACTGTGATAGGTAGATAAATGTCACCTGAGATGTCCTAGAATGTAAAATACCATACTTTTTGTTTTGTTTTGGAGACAGGGTCTTGCTATGTAGCCCAGACTAACCTTGAACTCATGATCCTTCTGCCTCACCCTGCCGGAAGGGCTTCTGGGAGGGGCAGGGAGAAGAGGCTTGGGGGTAGGGGAAGGGGGAAGGAAGAGAGGAGTGGGAAAGGGGGAAGAGTGTGGTGGGAGGAGCACAAGGAAGGGAAGGAGGAAGAGATAGAGACCACACTCCAGCCCCTGTGGGAGTGAGCACCACCCACTCCTGACTTTAAGGGTTCTTCTCCTATAGTAAAAAATACACAGCTCAGGTGTTCTGTGAGACACTGACCAAGTAATTTAACCTCTCTGAGCCTTATTTGCCTGAGTCACGTGGTTATTGTGAGGATTAAATGAGCTAACATGGCAAAGCACCTAGCAGGTGACAAATACAAAGCTAGGAGTCTTGACAAGTGTTACTCTCCTACACAAGAGTTTTTGTGAGAAAACAATATAAAATTTCACAGATCTCCTAACTCATTGGGGATCCACTGAGCACTATTTCACATGACTGATACTCTCCCAAGGTAGGTAAAGCAGCTACAGAGAGAGAGGCAAAGGCTCAAACAAAACAACACCAGTAGTCATCCTTTAGTTTTTGCTCTTATATGTATCTGTTTCAAGAAGGTCATCAGAAAGACATCTCTTTTCTCTTAATCTGGATAAGAGTGGCTGGAGGTCTCATGCAAGTAAATTTCCCAATGCCAGGCAGTGCTGTGCCTTAATATTTGTTCATTTATTTATTCAACAAACACTTCATTTATAACTTGCAGTGGTCCAACGCATGACGAAACTTTGCCCTTAACAGGGAGCCTATTGAATCCCATATAGTATGTTCAGACCACATGTTTCTGCAGCAAACAGCATTTGCTGTGCCATCAGCATTGTGCCTTCCTTATAGTGTTACTATTTTATAATTGATTGATCAAAGCATTTTTGTCCTATTGATTTCCAACATCTAAAACAGTTGTCAACTCAGAAATTTCCAGAATATTTAGTAACTAGCTCTCCAGAGCTGTGTGAGCTTTCGTGAGCCAATATGTGATGGTATAAAAAAGCTATCATAAGGGTCACAAGGCTGATATAGCAAACAGTATGTCCAAAGGTCTACTTTTTGGGTTTTATCTAACTTAATGTTGTCCCTACTTGTTTTGGATAGAAGGGTTGGGAGTGGGAAGAAGGACAATGTCAGGATCAGCACGAATAGCAACAAAATAATTATTGTTATAATTGTGACAATCTGCATTTCAATGGCACTTTCTTTTCAAAGGTCTTATAACACTTTTCTGAACATCTCATTTAAGTTCAAAAGTATTTATAAAGAAGTCAGAGCAAGTACATTAAAATTTTACTATGAGATATAGTTCAATACATGCAGAGCAGAATTACTGGAAATTGAAGTTTGAAAGATATGGATATTTTAATAACATATTTTTGATAAAGAATGGCCAAGTCTGTGGATCTTCTAGGAAAACACTAAAAATAGGTGCTAACAGATCCTCAGGTAATGAATAGGAAACTTTTTCAGGGAACAGGGAGATGAAAATCAACATCTCGTAACTCTGGCCCAACACACTTCTAGAGGCATTTTGAATGACATGGCCCAGGACTCCAATAAAACACACAATCTTTTGCCCTGCAATAGCAGAGGAAGCTGAAAGATTTCTAGTATGATGGCAGATGAGGGAAAGAATCAGATCCCAAGAAGTATGTAAGACAGAGAACAGGCAAGTGACCTAAGTGGGAAGGAAAGCTGCAGCTCACAGAGATTCTTTTCCTACAGACTTTGGACCATGAAGGAGATTATAAATGGACATCAGACTCCGCAAACCTTCAGAAACTATACATAAATTTGTGTATGTGTTTAAGCTCACTCATGATGATGAGGTGGTGCATACCTGCTATTAATTTTCCCAGTGTTCTCTTAATTAAATGGGTTAGGAACTGCCAGTCTAGAGAGATGCCTTCGAGCAGTGGATTTGGTATTGCTCTTAGAAGTAAGTCCCAAATTTCCCTTGTTTCTACATGGCTTGGCCCTTCAGTTTCAGCTGACGTAGATCAGAAAGTATCGCTAATTTGGCAGACTTCGGAGAAAGATTTACCACATTCAGATCCACGCTCTCAGAGTCATGTGCCCTTAAGTTGCTTGTTTGCTCAATCTGTCTGCAGCTCAGTCTTCTTATGTCTAAAATGATGCTAATAACAACAGTAAGTTGCTATCTCGTTGGCTTTGGAGGCACATTGATCTCCCTATGTTCCTTTTTACTGCAGAGTCTTTGCCAAATTTATTTCCTTGTCTGGAAAATATTCTGCCCTTGTTCTTTTCCTGGCTAGCTATTATTGAATCTGTTGAGCTCAGTTCTAGTTTCACTACCCCAGAAAAACTTGGACACCCATAACTCAGTTCAGTTTCTCTCTATTATGTCCTGTGTATCCCAGTGGTACTCTGGAGTTGGTTCACACTGACTAAAGTGAACTCTGCAATTTTGTGAGCTAGCAACAGTTGGTAGCTTGAGATCAACTATGGTGGAAATATTTAAACTATGCAAATTGGAAGATACTACTAATCAGGACCTTTTTGTTTAAGCTTTAAACAAATGTATACAATGTAAACCAAATGTAAACCAATGTATACAGCATCCTATGCATTTTCTTTGTCATACATGTCACAACTTAAACTATGCAATTAATTCTTTCATGGCTCATATACAGTCTGCCTCTCTCACCAAGCTATGGGCCCCAAGCTGTAGGCACTGATATGTCCACTTTAGTGAACTTCAGATGAGATGTAGTGATTGGAAAGTTGTGTATGAAATGCTGTCTCCAGGGTAGTTCAACATCTATAACTCCTTGGGACTTTGCAGCTCAGAGAAGATGTCACCTGAGAGATTGTGACTGCCTGAACCTCATGACTTGGAGAGATAAAAATAACTCAAAAAATGGACTGGGGCATGGCTCAAGTGGTACAGCACTTGCCCGGTAAGCATGAGAGGCCCTGAGTTTAATCTCCAGCACTACCAAAACAAATAAATTAGTAAATAAAAATTCAAAAAAGAGGCTGAAGATGTAGCTTAGCAGTAGAGTACTTGCCTAGCATGTATAAGGCCCTGGGTTTGATACCCAGCACCTCAAGAAAGCAGAATAAACAAACAAACTCCCCCAAAAGAACTCAAAGAAGCCTAGGTGGCTTACCAGAGATAGAGAATCTGAGCCTGTGTCAGCAGCTGGGCTTCAGTGGTCTGACTGAACACTATCTGGGTCTGAGAGCGTCAAGCCTGAGAGTGACCTTCCAGGTTGGCAAGCCCCCAAACACCCAGAAAGAGAGCAATTTCCTTTCCTATATGGGGAAGTTGACTCAAAACGAGCCAGCATCCACCAAAAAGGGACTCCTGCAGATCTGCTGAAACAGAATATCCCCTGCTAGTTCCCAGAAGTTTGGAAGGGCCAGGAAGACTTAGCATGGGCTCTATGGAGACAAGCTACACAGCTGCAGGAACACACACCAAGCCACTTCCCTATTTTAAGGATGTCAGTCGCTGAGCTATAGATAAGTGAAGGATGAACCCTAGAACATTCATTAACCACAAAAACAACTGAACATCCTAATCAATTGCAGGGCATCAGGGTCCTCCCCATCTAGAACCTTTGAGTCTTCATCACTTATGAAGTCTGATGGATGGGTAGGACTTGGCCCAAAAAAATGTAACCTAGGACCATCACATGCACACACTGAGAACCACACTTAGAGGTCAAGTTGAAGACTACCAAGGCTTTAGGCTGGACATCAGTTGATCTTGGCTTATCCAGATGCCATCTTGGAAGCGTGATAAAATTTTCTGATCACCAGGCATTAGAAAATCCAAACAAACAACAAACAGCTAGGGCATTGCTGCACATGGTCTCATCTCGTCCTCAAAGTGGCTGAAGTTAGGGAAAAATCTTCTTTCTCTCACCTACTCCCCTACCAGATGCCAGCAACAGGCCTCCTGCAGATTATCTGTCCCTCAACTCTAATGGGTATACTGATCATCAGGGGACCTTATTAAAAGGCAGGTTCTGATTCAGGAGATGAGGCCTGAGATAACAAATTTCTACCTCATTTCCAGGAGGTGCCAAAACTGCTTAACCCAAGGGCCACACTTGGTGTAGCAGGCTTCAGAGGACACATTCCCAAAGAGGAAATTGCCATGGAGACTGTGGCCACAGGAACTCAGAATGGTTCCCTGGGACCTACTGTGGACTCTGTCTGTGCATCTAATTTTATTCACTTCCCCCACCAACTGTTAGAAAATAGAGATGATAATAAAATCTACAGTATGGAGCCTATTTCTCAGCCCTTTGCTCCCAGCAATATCATGAGAAAAAAAATCCAAAGTGCTATGAGCTCTGTACTTGAGTACCTTTGCACAAGACAGAAAAATGCTTCACAGTGACTCAGTATCCCCAAAACTATTCGGAGTCTGAGGGTGCTGTTATTACATGCCACATACCACGGCTTTCCTCCTTACCTACTCATTTCTTTTCTTTTCTATCTGTTCTTGTTCACATATAAGATGTGCAGTCACACAGCACTCCCTCCATTGCCTCATCCTAAACCAATTTGTCCTTTTGATGGGCTGGTGGCAAACCTGTGGCTTGGCTAATCTGGGCCCATAAATGTCAGGATGCTTTCTGTGGGCTGATGTGGTTTTCACTCCTGAATTAATCTGACAACCTGTGTGGGCCTAAAAGGCCAGGGCATTTTTAGCTTCAGTAAAGCAACACTCAAATCCTCCAGGTTGAAGCTAAATCCCCTTCTTACTGCTTTTGCAGCGCTAGCTGAGAGCACAGCGAATCTGTCCTCTGAGCCAAAGACTCAGGCACAGATGGGGCTGCTCTGGGTTGATTCTCCTATATTTAACATGGCCCTAATTACCCACAGGTCTAAGAGAGGAGGGCTGACGAGCAGTTCAAGTTCCCTGCATAGAAGTAGCCCCAGAATAGTTTCAGTGTTGTTTTTAATTGCAATGGATGAGCAGACTGTCTCATTAATCCTCCCCTATCAGCGTTCAAACGGGCTGCCCCAGAATAGCCCTGAGCTCAGCCAGCCCACAGCCGGCTTTGGGGCTGCGCTGGTTTTGTACATATTTGGAGAGGGAAAGATCTCCTTCCCAGGGATGGGACTGTGTGTGTGTGTGTGTGTGTGTGTGTGTGTGTGTGTGTGTGTGTGTGTGTGTGTGTGTGTGTGTGTGTGTGTTTGGGGGCGAGTAGCAGTCTATGGATTCTGGAATCTTAGGTAAACATAGGAACAAGATGAGGAAAAGTATCCAGTATGGCATCCAGAATATCATATATTGGATTAGGGCAGGATTAGTTTCCCAAAGTTATAAAATAGCTGAAACATGTTCTTCAAATGTCTTCAGCCTGTTCTGGCTCTCTTTTACCCTTTTGTGTAAATGAATATTTTATTCTCTTTATTTCTTGCTCTGTCCTTCCCATCTCTACTAAGTGTAGGATCTGATATCCATCATTTACACCTTAGTGCGAATGTATCACTAATACGTATTTATCCATTTCCAGCTTTACAAATGACAGAGGTTATTTTGTGTGAGACCCTATCAGCAAGTTCAAGTATAATTCTTATTCTATAAAAGAGGGAAGTGCGGCTCAGCAAGTAACAATTTGTGGGCACAGTTTAAAAAGAGCTAAGTTTCTTAGCTTAAAAAAACAGATCCTGGTGGCTGGTGAAGTGGCTCAAATGGTAAGAATGCCTGCCTAGCAAGCATGAGGCTGTGGTTCAAATCCCAGTGCTATAAAAAAAACCCAAAAAACCCAAACAGATCTTTTCAGGATAGGTCTTGGGAGATACTTGGTTCCTTGTTATAGAAATATAATATCTTAGTTATGTCAGAATGATCCAGTGGAACAAGAAGACTCTGAGATGAAACACACCAGGATTTCAATCTCTATGGCTTTGGGCAAGTTTTTTAAATATCTCTGAGCCCCAGTTATGATAATTAGATGAAATAATGCACAAAGAGCAAAGTGCACGCAAGAAGAAATAAAACCCTTAATTCCATAATAACCAAGCTATTTTATACTTGCCTTTGGTAAAAAGGAGATAATTCTTTCAGAGCACAGGTTTCACGCAGTGATATATGGACTAATCCCTTCTTTTTCTCCAACTCCCTCCCTTCCTTCCCCATTTGTTCATGAAGCTAGCCTGGAGTGCTAGGCTGTATAGGAGATGCAGTAATTTGGTAGTCAAATTTCTTTGAAGTTCTAGACTCATTAACTACACTCAACTCTCCCTTATTTTCAACTGTCTCTACAGCATAACACAGAGGAGAAAGAGCTAAACAGAAGAGTGGAAGTTATAGAAAATTTGTTGAGCAACTAGTAGGCTGTGTGAGTGTATATGTGTTTGTGAAATTTAATTTCATTTTCACAAAAACCCACAAGGTATCCACAAGGACAATTTGCAGAGATTAAAACAACTTAGTAAAAGAAGATGAGTTATTGTCTCAACTTACCATCCAGTACCAGGAAAGAAAAAATGTGACGAGAAACAAAACTAACAGACTTTTCCAACAAATAAATGGATGCAAATGAACATAGACATCCAATTTATAATCACAGACCTCTAGAGACACTATGCATTTGTTTCCCACAAGACACCATCCTTTGTAGCCTTCGAGGCCCAATTTATGCATCTTTTGGGGGCCTTCCCAGACCTTCCTCTCCTCTCCCCCACTCCTTGCTCAGGCAGACCCATCTTTACCACTGGGTTTCCATGGCATTTTATATACACAGCACATCCTGTCTGCATTATTGTATGTGAATTATCAGTTCATGTAGCTCATATCCATCTATAAGAGGGGTGACACCTGTGATGACTGTTAAATCAGCTAAGCAATAAATGGAAGGAGGCCAGCTCACTTACAGATGAGAGAAGGAACTCTGTAATGACACTTGAAAGTTACTGAGTGTTCAGATGCCCCAGACACTGTTCCAAAGACTTCACATGCATCCTTCCATCTAGTTTTCGTAACTTCCCTGGAAGACAGACATCATTATCCCTGTTTTATTAGTGATAAATGCAGGCTTTGTGAGTCCAATCCCTCACTTGGTCAGGGTCATGAGGAGAGTACTGGGGTCACAGCTCTGTCTGACCTAAAGCCCTGTTCTTTAATCTCAATGCTAAACTTTCTCCTTTGTAAATAGATATTGGCTTACTTTGCAGCTTAGACAACTATGGTTGGTGTTGATCTTCTGAGGCTTTGAATAGCCTCCCTTGGCAAGGTGTGCTGTCTGTAATTTAACTTTGAGCATTGCCTAAAAACTGGCTTTCTCAAAGTATTACCCCATGAGCAGAGCCACATATGGCATTCTGTGATACTTAAGATTTTCAAGTCAGGACCAAATCTTTTGGACAAGAGTCCAGAAAGCACAAATTCCTGTGGGAGGAGCTATATATTTTGTATATTTTTTTTATTGTTGGCTCTTCAACTCCTCAACATGTCATCTCCACAGATGTTTAGGAGTGGATTAGTTTCTGTGGCTGCTGTAACAAGTGATCATAATCTTGGTAACCTAAAGCAACAAGAACTTATTCTCCTATTGTTTGGGAGGCTAGAAGTCCCAAATCAGCATATGAGCAGGGCCACCAACCTCCCAAATCCCTAGAGGAGAATCTGTTCCTTGCCTCTTTGCACTTCTGGTGGCTAATGGAATTCCTTGGCATTTCTTGACTTGCAACCACATTGCCCCTCTGTCTTTTCATTGCCTTCACCTGTGTGTGTGTGTAATTCTTCTCTGTCTCTCTCTTATAAGGACACTTGTGAGGTATTTAGAGATCCTTTAATAATCCAGAATAATCTGTTCATCTCAAGAGCCTTCATTTAATCGTATCTGCAAACACTACAATAAAAGGTAGCAATCACAGGGTCCAGGAATTAGGGCCTAATATCTTGGGATGGTACGTAGACAAGAGAAGCACCATTGAGCTCACTATTGGGAGCCACCTCTGAAAAGAGATCATCACACAGTTCCTCTTCTGGGGGGGCTTTCTCCCAGGATAATTTAAGAGAATGAGTAGTTCAGTGCTTTGGAAACCACAGACTCTGTCTCCAAAGCATCCAAGAGAATTGAAAATAGTAAACAGTTGGTCATATTTCAAATAGGTGTCTGTAAACTAGCCAGCTAGGGGCCACCTAAAGGAACTGAGAAGTGGGTGAGGTGACCAGCCATGGGGGACCAAAAAGAGGGTGTGGGACTGAATGGAGATGAATTGCAAAATCAACTTGCTGTATCTATGTGATTGCCTCAGAGTTTAAATTGAGCTGTTTAATAAAGATACTATGAGCTGTAATGTAAGGTCAGACATGTTAGATTTCAAATCCTATCAGTGTGTTGTACTTCTGTCAAGTGACTTGGGCTTTCTGATTTTCTTGAGTGCTAAACAAGGGGTAATACCCCTACCTCAGGGAGTTTGTACAAAAATCAAGATGCTGTGTATAATATGGTTTGTAGAGGCAAGTGCATGGTAAATATTCAATAAATGTTGGTTTTCCTACAGATTTGGCATATTCTGTCCCATGAAAACCTTCATATTTGTGGATCTCGATTTTAAATTTAGAAAATCTGATCTAGAAATGCTGGGGTATGCCTTTCAAAATTCTTTTTTCTTTTCTTTTGGTGGGATTGGGGTTTGAACTCAGGGTTTTGCACTTGCAAATCAGGTGCTCTACTGCTTGAGCCACACCTCCAGTCTATTTTGCTCTGGTTATTTTGGAGATGGGGGTCTCACAAACTATTTGCCCAGGCTAGCCTTGAACTGTGATCCTCCTGATCTCAGCCTCCCAAGTAGCTAGGATTACAAGTGTGAGCCACCAGTACCAGGCTCAAAATTTCATTTAAAGAGGTTTCATGCTCACAAATAATGGGGCAATCTGACTTCTCTCATGTGCCTCCTGATAGACACGTGGAGAAGGACTCAGTGTCTTGTGGTATGCTCATTAAACTGTGTAACATCAATCAAAGCATGTGACATCAAACACCCAAATTGAGGGACATACTGCAAAATAATCCTATAATAATTTCAACCATGCCAAGTCATAAGACAAAGAAAGACTGATTAAAGCAAACTAAAGAAATAAGGCAACTAAATGCAAAATGTAATCCTGGATCATAAGCCTTTCTTGGAAAAAAGGAGCAATAAAGGATATTTTGAAGGACAATTGGCAAAATTAGAGCACAGACTCAGTTTTGTAACGATGGTCATTGTTTTAAATTTTGATAATTGCACTGTGATTATGTCTGACTGTTCCAAGGAAATATATACGTAAATATTTAGGGGAAAAGTGGAATGTTTTATGTAATTATTCTCAAATGATTTAGAAAATTGTATCTACCTATCTAAATTGTATGTATCTCTCTATACATAATTTATACAATTATTCTATATAATATAAATTATAAAAGTATAAAATATAAATTATAAAATTATCATGCATTATTCAAAAGTTACAAAATTATATATAGTATTTATATGTAAATAGTACATATAAATAACATTATATGTATCATGTTATATTACTACATGGCTATAACAGTGTATTTTAGACAAAAATTTTACTAGATAGTGGTTCTGGATAAAGGATATATGGAAATATTTGGACCTTTTCTGTAACTTTGAAATGATATAATAATGAAGTTATAAAAAGTAAAAAAAAAAATAAAGGAGTCTTATGTAAGGCAGAAATCATCATATCTTATATGTTAATGACAAAACACCTGAGAGAAACAAGTTAAAAGGAGGGAAGGTTTATTTTGTTTCACAGTTTCAGAGGTTCAGTCAGTGGTCAGTTACCTCCGTTGTTTTAGGTTTGTGATGAGGAGTATGTGCTGAAGCTGGGGAGCAGAGAGACAGAGAAGAGAGGCAGGGGTCCCAATATCTTCATCTAGAGCCCACCCCAATGACTTGACTTTCTTCCACAAGGCCAGCCTCCTACAGATTCCACATTTCCCAACAGTGCCACAGGGTGGGGACTAAGACACTGGCTTTTGAGGAACATTTAAGATCAAAACCCTAACACCTTCCAATAAGCTGAAGTCGTGGTTGGCGTTGGGGAGTGTGGTTTTCTTGGCCCCCACCTTCTTGGCTTATCCAGCTGCAGCTTTTACTTGGACCTTCTCCTTCTTCTCATGGAACATGCTGTCGCTGGCCTAACCCTGAGCTGGGAAGTCCAGCTCCCCAGGGCTTTAGCTAGAGTCCCTCCTCTAATGAATGGTACGTTCAGGGAAGGAGAACATTTAGGAAAATAGTATTACCTCACCCTACTCGTGCTGTGCTGACTGTCTCTAAGGTGGGACAGTGCTCTAGGGAAGGCTAGGACCACACCTGCAGACTCAGCTGGGCACAAAA
The DNA here is from genome assembly GCF_047511655.1 of Castor canadensis. Lineage (NCBI taxonomy): Eukaryota > Metazoa > Chordata > Mammalia > Rodentia > Castoridae > Castor > Castor canadensis. The sequence goes on from NC_133396.1 coordinate 113,073,484, forward strand.
GTGCACACACCAGACTCCAAGATAGAATTTGACAAGTTTCCACATGGGTGGTCTCTGCTGGGAACCCTGACACCAGTATACATAATCTCCTTCTGCTGTCTAGCTTCGTCTCTTGTTCCCATGCCCCATATCCTTTCCTGCTCCATCCTTACTCTTCAGCACCTCCTTGTACTGGATTAACTTTCTTGCCATTACCAAACTTCTCCCTCCAGTTGGAAGGCTCCTCTCAAGCTCTCCTTGCCTTTCAGGTTTCAGTTTAGATGCTTGCTGCTCCAGGAAGCCTTCCTTGGTCTTCCTTAATCTGGCATAGCCCCATCCAACATCCATCCCCACCCATTGCACCTATACTTCTTTTGATAGCCTTATTGTTTTGTTTGTAATAACCTCTTTACTTACTTGTCTGTATCCTTCTTATCTATGAAGCTTCTCCATCTTTATCCCTAATGCCTGGCACATTTCCTTACCTATAGTAGATTGTTCCATCAAACATGGTGTTGGATAAATTCTCTATTTAAACTAGATTACTATAACCCTGAAGTTATAGGTTTCTTTTTGTTGTTGCTTGCTAATCTTCCTCAGGATGACTCATCACTGCTAATACAGGTTCTGTCACATATTTTTAGAAGGTTTGGGAGTAATGTATCTAAAAGTTACATTAACAGGACCCTCGAAAATCAGGACTCAGAGGAACCTAATTCTAAGCTCACTGAATCCCAGTGCTGATCTGTGATGTGATCCCTGAAATACTTGCTTTGTTTTGTTGTGTTTTGTCTTGTTTGAGACCCTGTTGCTATGTAGCCCAAGCTGGCCTGGAACTCATGATCTTCAGATCCTGAGTGCTGGGATTACAGGTGTGTACCACCCTACCCACTTCCCTGGAATGATTTTTAATGATCCATATTACAAGACCCATTGCTACAAATGCTGATTCTATTATATTGGATTATAGGACTCTGCAGGTGTCATGCAGCACAGTAGGAGTTTCAGAATCCCTAAACAAACCCTCCACTTACTCAGGAGAAAACTGAGATGAAGGGACATGCTGAAGACCTCACAGCTAGAAGTGCTGAGTGAGGGCAGGTGTCAGGATTCTAATCCCTATTAAGTACCTTTCAATTACCTCATTTCTGCACTGGGAATTTCTCCTTCCAAATGAAGCAGGTTTATTCACTTTTTACCTGGCCACCCAGGTACATGGTTGAGTAAAGGTGATTTTTTTTTTCTTGCTGAAGTAGTGATATTTCATTGCTGAGTGAAAGAATGTCCCAGGGTAATTGTAAAGGCAATGCATCTTAGAATAAAGCACACTCTGTAAGGGGACGATGGTAATAATATGAGCCTGGTCTTTGTGCTGCTGAAAATATACTTCATAAATCAGCTGCTGGTTTTGGAGACTCACCATGAACCACGGGGCAAAATTCTAGTTGCTACCATCAGTTACACAGTCCTTCCAGGTGTTGAATTATGGAATATTTGAAAACTGTATTTGTTAATGTCACCTCTGATATATCAGAAAAATCTTTAAATATTGGAAATTGGTCAAGCTAAATGTCATGTTAAAGAGGTAATTTCAAGGTAAAATTTTTCCAAAATTCTAATTTTCACTTGAAATGTCAAATTTTTTCCATTGGTGACAACCACCCTGAGTTAATTTCTTTAATAACAGGCTATTTTCCTTTTTGAGAAAATGACTAACAAGTAGCAACAACCAAATAGTCACAGCTTATCTGCTAGTAACTCTTTCAAGTAAAAACTAGCAAAGCATGAAATGAGTTGGCTAGTTCAGCTCGCAACTCAGTCTCCAAGTGCTTCTCCTTAAAATAACCGTAATACTCCAGCATGCAGCGGAATTGCTTAATGCTTCCTTCTCATCTGCCTCATAAATGCTAATGATGGTCGCTCAAAGGTTGAGATTTGATATTGTTAATAATTTTGACTGATTTATTAAGGGCATTCTTAGAGAAATGGAAACTTTTAGCTACAAATGGGTACTGGTGAGGAAAATAACTATTAACATAGTTTGGTGGTGCCAGTCTTTTTCCTCTTTCTGCTTGTTTATTTATTTTGAAGTACTGAGGATTGAACGCAGGGCCTCGTGCATGCCTGCGACTTGGTTTGTGCTAAGATACCAGCGGTTTTACTCACCATTGATTTTGCACCATCTGAAATAGTGAAAAGGAAAATAATGTCTTTGTTACTGTAAAAAAAAAAAAAAAAAGAGTTTGGATTGGGTGGAGTCCCTTGTTAGAGGTCAGGGACTCTTAGGTTCCTTGAACCACTCTAAGAACGGCTTGTCTGTAGCAACATTATTTAAAGAATTAAGAAGATATATTTGAGCATAATTACAGGAAGCTGCCCTCATAAAACTAGTGGTAAAAATGGAAACTTATTGCTCTGAGAAGAAATATTTTTTTATTCATTTATTCACATGTGTGTACATTGTTTGGGTCGTTTCTCCCTCCTGCCTCCACTGTCTTTCCCCCAACCCCCTTCACTTCCAGGCAAGAACAGCAGACTTGAGGGCCACCAAGAATTCTTCTGGATGACATGGAGGCTGACTAATCATTTGCCACTGATATCTGGGAGACAAGACACAATATCCCACTAAAATTCTTTTATAAGTACTCATACTATCAGAGATGTAACACTGGTATTAATGAATTATGAGTTAGACTTGGGGTACTATTCTTTGTTTTGGCAGTACTGGGGTTTGAACTCAGGGCCTCACACTTGCTAGGCAGGTGCTCTAACATTTGAGCCACTTCACCACCCCTTTTTGGTGTTGGATATTTTTTAAGATAGGGTCTCATAAACTATTTGCCTAGGCTGATTTCAAAACCATGATCCTTCTGATCTCTGCCTCATGTGTAGCTAGGATTTCAGGAGTGAGCCATTGGTACACAGATATCTTTTAATATTACTATAAACACAAAGAACTGAGTAATATTTAGAGACTGTCAGCATATATATGTATGTGAATGAGTTAAACATGTATGGGATGTGTGGGAAGGCCACATAAACATATCCCTCTGGAATCAAATGCAGGAAGTACGATATGAGTCTAAAACACCCATCAATCACATGCCACCATGGTGGAGAAGGCTGTCTAGAAAGGGAATAGCTGGTGTTGCCTTCATTATTAGGTCACCTTCAGACATCAATATGATGTGAAGAAGATAAAATTCCTTTAGACTGACCAAAACTCAAATTATTCAACAACTTAAGCTTGTCACCATAGGCCATGAGAAATATACCAGAGGTCTTCAGGGGTCTTGTCAGAATGAGGAGGAATGAGGATGAGCGGAATCAATAAGTACTTGGGTGGACGACTGTGTTCTGTGAGAAATACTAGCCACTCCCTGAGTGAAAATGACCTGCAGGTAAACCTTTCATATAACAAAGAACAAAGCACAGAGGCCACCACTAGACCACTTCTGAGACATCCAGTTGTCTCAATAGTGCTGTGTGTTTGGTAGAAGAGGAAGGAGGGCTCTTTGTTGATGCTAAATTTGAAGGTTCATAGTCTAGTTTTGCTTCAACCCTTTGACCTTCCTTTCTTATCACTTGTTGCCCTGCTCTTATCAGCTGCTGCTGATTCTGAGAAGGGGTCACTGTGGATAGCACCCATTGTGCAATATACCAGCATTTTCCTGGCCCTCCTTTGGGCTAGCCTGAGGTTTTGAAATGGGAGAGTGTCTTAGTCTGTTATGTGCTGCTATAATAAAACACTTGAGACTGGGTAACTCTGTAAAGGAGAAAGGTTTATTTTGGCTCATAGTTTTGAAGGCCCAAGAACATGGTTCTAATCTTGGCTTCTGCTGAGGGCCTCATGATGGGCAGTGTCTCAGACAGGGAATATGTGTGGGAGAGATGTCACATGGAGAGATAGGGAGCAAGAGACCAGGCAGGTGCTAGGTTTGCTCTTTTAAACATCCTGCTTTCTTGGGAACTAATCCAGTTACTTGAGACCTGGATAACTCACATAAAGTAACATGAATCCATCTGGGGCCCTAATTATTTTCAAATAGGGCTTTTCTTTTTTAAGAAAAACAGTTCCACCACATCAACATTGCCACAATGTTGACCGAGCTTCTAGCACAAGAACTTTGAGGGACCCTCAAGCCATATCCAATCCACAGCAAATAGAGAAGGCAGGTGAGTCAGAGACTTGAACCCTGCCTGGTGATCTGGTGATCTGAATGTTTCCTTAGCCTGCTTGTTGGAAGTTGCTCCATCTGGAAGAAGAAAAACTAGCAGGAGCAGATTACAATTGATTATCCTTATGTGGGAATGAAAGGGGCCGTGAAGTCTGTAAATTAGTATCTCAGAATTAGCAAGCCATTCAGGTAAATATATACAGAAAGAGCGTCGAGTCCCCAAAATAGCAGTCCCATGCTCTCACCATCGCTTTGGAATGATGAATAACATTCAGACGTTAAATACTTTTCTCTTTTTTGGGAATGTAAAATTTCTACATTGTGGTTTATTTTTCTCTTCATGATTTTTCTCCACTGGCTATTAAAAAAAAGCTACACTGATCTTCCTAATTATTGATTCTTTGAGAATCTCATTTGTTCACCCAACAAATGTTTACTTATTGGCCAGTGTGTTCCAGGCACTGTCCCAGGACTAAGAATTGACTGGAATATATTATAGTGACACTTAGTATGATTGATTTAAACTTTTAAACTTCTTGATTTTTAACTTCTTGTTTCTGCTTTTTCCCCCATCTCTGTGAACAAAAACAGCATGAAAAGCACATGCAGCATTCATGAAATCACATGATTTGACTAAAATGCATTTCAAAGATAATAGCCCTATCAGAGAGATGTCATTAATTCAAACTTTAGCTGTTTATGGATTCAGCACAGAATGTGGATAACTTAGAGCAAAGGGCCTAAGCCATGTTCCCTGGAGCAATTAGAGCCCACTGACCTCAAATGGACTCATGTTTATTGGCAAAAGGTGGAGTTAATAAAACCATCAAAAAATGTATGATGTCGTCTGTGTCCCAGAAGGGATATTTGGTTGAGTCATGCTCGGCATCAAATTAGACCCTGGCTTTGTTTTACATTTCTTAGGTGTTCTTCCTCTGAAAAGGAAAGAAACAGAAAATGGGAAAGAGACAGAAAATTTGATTTTACTTTGGTCTTCAGTGTCTCCTTATCAACGCTCCTCCCCACAAGTACATACCAGACCAAAGAGATGACACTAAAAACTTCCTGCCAAGAAAGATGAAGGGCTGTTGATGATTATCTTATCATTTGGGGCCCATACTCACTGTTTAAACAGCACCTTAACAATGTAGACGAACAGAAGCAAACTATGCTGTGCTTGTAAGTGAACCTAGCTTTTTCTATACACAGAACAGCAGACAGACTTCATTGTATCTAGCTTCAAAATGCCAGTAATTTCCTTGTGATGAGTTTGCAAATGGGCTGTGAACATGGGGCGATTATTAAATAAACAGCCTCTCACAGCTGTCCCCAAAGGGAAATGAGGCAGAGTGCTATGGATAACTGTTGGGATCCCAGACAAGGATGCCACCATGTCAAAGTTTTGAGTACCTTCTGGCAAAGACCTTGAGGCATTCTGGGGGAGGAATATGGAAAGCCATTTGGGCATTCCAAAAGAAAACAGCCCCATTTCCTCTTCCTTTTCGATTTTACTGTTTGGTACTTGGGTAGTAAGGATGCAACATACTGACTGGATGTGGACAGATCAGAACAAGGGGAACTCAGGGAAGAGACATGCCCTGTCTTCTGGCCTGTGAGTATGCAAATGCCCTAACAGCTGACACTCACCTACTTCTTTATTTCCAGTGCACGCTCCCAGCTTAGTGTTAACTGCACGAATGTGAAGTATCTACAGGATGTACTAGCAGGATGCTGTAGTCCAAATGGGATGTATAATAGGAAGATGCAGGAAGTTTTCAGGCTTTCATGTTTCTGTACAATGAGTGACCCATATTTTTGCCAATTTGAGAGCTTCTCTTTCCATTATAGGGAGTGTGATAAAATATCTTTGCTGACAGAAGAACTTCAAAAGATGCAATTAGCTAGAAATCCTAACATATTCTTAATGGAAGAGAGTAGAGAGAGAAGTGGGGAAGAAAGAGATTCAAACAGGAGAGCATTATTTAACAGGAGAGAAAAGCATTTATCTGATAACAAAATACTGGCAACCTGTGTTTTGCCAAGTTTCCTGAAGCAAACCCCAACTATGCCTCCCTAACTATGCCTTTGATGGAGACCCCCTTTGTGTGTTTATTCAAAGTTAACTTTCAGATTGGAGACTCAGTATGAAGAGCAGAAATAGGTAAGTAACACTGTGGATGGAGTCTTGGCAGAGGGAAAGTCTAGCAGGGCCATCCAGGAAAGGACTAAGGAGACTCAATGCTGCAACACCTGGATGAGAGCAGGACAGACTTTCTCAAATGAGCTGGCTGAAGACCACATGTTCCTTAGCAAGATGCAATGGGAAAGTAATACTACAGTAGTACCCCTATCGTTGAATATAGTTACACTGGAGTTACTGGCATAGTAAACTGTGGAATTTAGAGGTCTCTCTAGAATGTAGACAAAGAGGGACTTAGTGTTGGCAGTCTGGGTGGAGGAGAGTGTCAGAGACTCAACCTGAAGCTGGATTTGCAAAAGAAGCATAAAAGCTTTTACTTAGACTATATATCCATTTGGGATGGCTTAGATAGGAACTAAAGCCTATTATTTAGTGGCCTCTAAAGATTTCCCTGGCACTGGGGTTGTGACTCCAGTGGTAGAGCACCTAACTAGCAAGTATGAGGCCCTGAATTTAAACCCCAGTACTGCCTGCCCTCCAAGAAAGAAATAAGATTTTACAGATCACTTTTTGTACCTACCGACTATTTTCATATCATAGTGTGTTTTTAGTTACTTTCAACATATCCTTCTGTTGCTTTCATAAAACCCTAAATATAAATAGAACTTGGAGTAAGGTATTGATGTGGATAGATAATTGGCACAAGTGGACTCCATTGATAACTACAGTTGAGATCATAAGTGTCCAGCGAAGGCAAACCAGATAAGTGATTTTCTGGCTCAATGATGCTTTAATAAGACCTATTTACACTGGGTCAAGAAGTGAGTGTTGTACATTATGTACAAAGTGTGTACTTTAAACCATTATAGTGTTCTTCTGGGTTGCTTTGTTTAGCCAACTCTCTGCCTCACAACACACACGCAATTTTCTGGGGACTCTCTCTTCCCCCAAATCACATGGCAGCTGCACTACGAGCCCAGTGACTGTTTGGAACTTGTAACTCTGCACTTTCACCCCCCTATCTATCTCAGGTCACTGTACACTGGCTGGCAAAAGGGGACTTGAGCCTGCTGAGTTGTTTATAGTCATGTCTCCAAAAATTAGGAATTAAGCAAGAGAGGAGAGGTCAATTTCTCGCTGGGAACCTGATTGTGTACTATGTAAATTTGAGAGATGTTGGTTTTTATCATATGTGAGAGGGAAAAAAGTGAAATAGAATTTCTGAAAGCACAGAGATGAGGGTATTGAGAGAGGACTGGCTGGACTTCGTACACATTTCATTTCCCAGTTCCCATACTCTTTCTAAGTGTCGTCTTCGCTTTTCTTGGCTTCTTTGACCTATGCTTTTTTGCCCTTTATCACTTACACTTGGCCAAGTGGCTCTTCTTACTTGTACCTTCTAGAGTCCTAGCTTTGGAAAGTGGCTCAAACATGTGGTTTATAACCCCAAGAAACTTGAGCATCTGACACCTGAAAATAGATTCATTATCCTAATAATGTTCACTCACTTTCCTCTTGAATTATGCCAGTGATTGTCATTAAGTCTAATATTGGTAATCATTACTGATAGTTAAACCCTAGCTATAGAGTATAAGGGTGAGAAATTAGATTTATCATAGCCATTATCACTAATGATTCAGCTCTAGACCCTGAGACTCTGTTTAGAGTTACTATGTATCATGAGACAGTGGCTGAAGCATGACTGAACACCTGTTACATATATGGCCAGAAGTGAATTGTCATCCTTTTCAGTCAGTAAGACACTATCAATTGTGTTACTTTGTTCATCTCAATTTACTCAACAGGAACCCTGAAGTCCTTATGAATAAATATCAAATTTCCCAGACAGAAAGATAGAAGTCTAGAGAGAGGTTGTGTTTGAGATATTTTAAGAGAAGAATATTGTGAGTAACCCCTTCTTCTGAGCAGCCTATACTTCTCCAAAGTTTTAATTACAAATATAATATATGCTCACTAAACCTGATTTTTAAAATAAAAAAATATGAAAAACTTACTCTTTATTTCTAGCATAAATATTTTTTTCCTAACACATTTTATAGGGTCTTTTAATATAGCTGTGGTCATGACACTTACACACTTTTGTAATTACTCTTGTTTGACAAGAGTGATTTTTGATATTAATCAAAAATATTTCTTGAGTTATTAATCTTCCTGAATGTTTATAATAATCACATGATATACCACCCTATGAACGTATATTCTGTTTGCTAAAATATGTATGTCAGATATTAAGGATATTTCTGTTGTTTTCACAACTATGAACATTCCCAGTTGTGTCTTTCAAATTGAAAGCACAAGCCAGACATGGTGGTGCATGCCTGTGATACCAGCACTTGGGCGGCTGAGGCAGGAGGATCAAAAGTTCAAAGCTTGCCTGAACTGCATAGAGAGTTCATAGAGAGGGCAGCTTGGACTACAAAGAAAGACTGTTTCACAAAAGAAAAAGATAAAATAAAGTTGAAAGCATAATCCAAGCCTTTCCTCTGACCACACAACCTTCCAGGTCCTCTTCTAATCCATCACAATTACTTCCTTTCATCACTCCAACTTCACTCTTGGCTGATCATTCCTGATGATTTTATCAATTTTGTTTCCTTCAGATTGACTGTACTCATGTCCCTCACCTCTCATCCTCAGAGCAGATGTTTTGTGGCCTAATGTCCACAGGTGCTCCTCATCAAAGGACTTACCATATTGTTGGTCCCAAATTAAACATTCTTGTGGAAGGAGAAAGGCAGAGAAGGCGTGAGAAAGGGAAAGAGTGAAATATCACTGCTTTTGTTGTTATTGTTTTGTTTTATGAAACAGGATCTTGCTATGTAGCCTAGGCTGGTTTTAAACTCATAATCCTTCTGCCTTAGTTTCCTAAGTGCTGGGATTTCAAGCATGGGCCCCATGAATGACTAACTATCATTATTTTTTTAATTCTTTGCTAAACTAAGTTTAGTTTTCCAGTTCCTGTCTAACACTGATGAAATTTCACATTGCAATATCAGTTATTATTATGCTTCTAGCCTGGCATGGTTCCATTACTATTATGGCATAGGGAATTTTCCTGGTTTGCTGCCTTGCCTATAGCTATTGTTAGGCAACATGGTACAGAAGTGTACAAGTACAATAGCTTATGATGGGGCACAGAGTGGTTATTTCAACAGGTTCTGTATCCAAGAACAGCTAATTCATTCCACATTGCTTCCCTCCAAGACTAAGATGGTTAATTAACTCTTGAAATAAGATTTGCCCCTGAGTATTTTCTCCTTTCATTTGAGGTTTTATGTTTATGTTACCAAGACTGTGTTTTAAAAAGTCCAGAAGACAGTTGAAAACATGCCTCTGAAATTTTGAGAAATTTGTTGGATGCTTAAGGAGTAGGCACTAAATCCAATTATCAGAAAAGAGACAGAGAAGAAAGACAACGTCTTCAAATTAAAAGATAATTCTATTGATGGTATCACTGTAGGGCCTGTGGTTTAAGTTTTGTTTTTCTTTCTTTAACAAAAATGTTTTATCTTAGGGTGGGAAAGAAGTGAAGGTCAGGGACGGGGAGCAGGCTATTGCTTGTGGTTTCTCTTGGTGACGTGAATTCCTCTGTTCCTTCCTGCTTTGTGCCTTCTCATGCAGGTTTCCAAGGGCAGCTTTGGGCCAGGCCTACTCTGGGATGCACATAAACCCACAAAAGCACATCAAAATTTCTTTTCAACATTTACTTAAAAGTTATTATAATGCTTTGGAATTAGGCTGAATATGGAACAGTTTGTGGAAATAACTATCATTGGCATTATTTTTATATAGTCCAACCAAATTTTACATTTTTTCATTGTGCTAGTCTATAATATCTCTAACCAGTATTAATATCACAACTTTGCCCACATTCATTACATTTCAGTTCTCAATTTGATTCACCTCTCTCTGAACACCTCCCATGTCAGATAATGAATGAAGTTGACATTAATACTTTTATTGTCCTGGTATTAACATTCCAATGAATAATCAAAATGGGAGGATTTGGAAGAGTAAGGATGCAGATGACTTGATAACTAGTACTTTCTGTTCAGATCCTCTTGCAACTGGGGTCAAGTGATGTGTAGTATCAAATCCATCCACTCTGAAACTCAGCTGTTACCAACCAGCTGGGATGATTTTGCTTACCTTCCCAATATTCCCTTTCCTCAGCTGAAAATGGAGGTGTTCGGAACTTCATAGAGTTGGTACAAGCAAATATGATTGAAGTACACTACATACATGTGTGAAAACAAAAAAAGTATATCATATACTTGTATAGAAATATTACAATGAAATCCTTTTGTACAATTAATGTATGCCAATAAGAAATCAGACAATTTAGAGAAAGGACTGGTCTGTATCAGGGACTCAGTAAATATTAACTCCATTGGACACCCACATTTTGATTGTATTTATTCAATTTAACATTTCTTGAACACCTGTCATGTTCCAGACACTAATGCAACATGGTGACATACAAAGATATATGAGATAAGGTACTTACCCTTGCATAGCTCCTTATCTCCTAGGGAAGTTTTGGGCCACAGCTAACTGAAAAGAATGAGAGGAAGTGATGTCTTCTATTTGAAGAATGGCAATAGGAAGACTACAAAGTTTTAAATTGCTATTGCATGGCAAAGGGCAAGAATCACAGCAACTCTATGAAGAAGGCTCTGTTTTTCTGTCTTTACCATAACTGATTCTAGACACACCTGGCTGTGAAATATGGTCTTTCTCCAATGTGACTCTGTTCTCGTTATTTGGATGCATATTACAGAACCTATTTTCTTAACTATTCCCACTGAGTGAATTAGAAATGGGGTAAAAGTTTTACATCTGAGTCTTCCTCATCCAGCATAATATGTAAACAGCAACAGGATAGTTCCAAATTCTCTCAGCAATAAATGGAGCTCTACTCCATGACTTCTTCTTCTAACCTTTCTATCCCTATGCATCTGGTTAAATTTCAGAAGCTATTCATATGGCAGATTAACCTATCACCAGGAATCCTGGCGAGTCCAGAGACACCTATAGGTTCTTACACCCCTAGAGTCGCTGATGATATGAAATAGAAAAATCAGAGATCAACAAACTTCTGTTTGATTGTTCTGTTGATCTCTTCCATCACAAAGGGGGTAAATGCAGAGACTCCAGCAGTTTTGGAATCAATATTCCAGTAAGTAGTGAGTTCCCCTTACCTCCCTTTCTTCAAACACTTTCCTTTAAAAAAAAAAAAAGGTACACATACCTCTCTCTGAGCTAGGATGGAATTTTCATAGCAATATTTGCCATTGTCTATTTGTTGATGCAGATGATCTTGGGGCTATTTCAGGAACAGGTAGCCCTATACTCTCTTCCAGAGCAGACTGACCAGGATGCTAGTTTCACATGATTACTGACAGTCAGTTTCCCACATTTTAACATAGTTTTCAGCATGTGGAAAGTACCAAGAAGTGTGGGAATTCAGGAACACAGCTCATATTCTCCTAGTAATGCCACTTCTACATGACTGCCATCTATTCATGTCACTTGAGAGTTTGGGTTGAGGTGGGGATATGTGAATATTTTTGTGGATGTGTGTCTGTGATGAGATTAAATGAATTTATTTCTCTGGCAATTGATATAGAATGTGCCCCATCCTTCTTGCTCCTGCTGTAATACTGGGTGTCCCAGTTTTGAGTACAGAAGGCCAGAGAATATCCAGAGAACAGAAAAATCAGGGGCAGCCTAGTCAATTGACACTTGAACCCAGTATCTGTATATGTAACCCCAACCTGTAATATTCTGCCAGAGAGTATCCTCAAATTGTAAGTGAAATTTAGTGAATTATTAAATGCTATGTGTTCAAGAAGCCTCTGGCAACATTGAAAATTGCTCACAATATAATGTTAAATGAATAACTAAAAATGCTACTTTATTTTATTTATTTCCTTTTTTGTGACAGTATATTGACATATAGCCCAGGCAGGCCTTGAACTCACAATCCTCCTCCTTAGCTTCCCAAGTGCTGGAATTACAGGAATGTACCACCATGTCCTACTTTTAAAATGCCATTTTAAAATTTCTTTTCCTTTTTTTCCTCCTTATATTTTTAATGTATCTCTCTTAAATATGAGCATTCATTATGTTTGTAATAAGGAGAAATTTTAAGCATGTTCTTCTTAAATCTCTCCATATTTAGGTATCAGTTTATTCTGATAGGAACACAATGTCTCTAGATCAGAAACAGATTGCTTACTTGAGCATTTTAGCTCTCCTGTTTCTCAATACCCCAATTCGTTGTTTCCCTCTAATTCCCTCATTCCAGCACAATGAGGGACCAGTTCCCTACGTGTGTGTGGGATGCTTCATAGAAGAGGAACCTGATATTAGGATAGTTGAAGCATATATGATGGCTGGCACTTGTGTCTCACCTTCTCTGCAGAGAGGGAGGAAGAGAGGAAAAGAAGGAGACAGAAACAGAGACAGACAGACACAGAGACCTCTGCAGTTCTGTAGTATAAACAGCTGCTTTCTAGAGAGAGAAGACCAAGGTCTCTAGATTGTTATTACTTTTAGAAGATAAGCAAATGGTTCCAAAGTGGATAAACCTTTAGCTCTCTCCAAAGCAATTTATTATTCCATTTTTATAAGGCATATTTATCATTCAATCATTCTTCAACCCAGGATGACAGTATTTTGTCTTAGAAAGTTCTGACAGGGCACAGATGCAAAACCATTCATGACACACTATTTCTCAACAGCCTTCCACTTATGGCCATCATGGAATAGTTGATACTAGATTTGCTCTGTTGCTGGAGAATATTGGACAAAGTGCATGATCCAATATGCTCAGATATGCCTAAGAGAAAGGATAGTGACAAAGTAAGTCACACAATGGCCTCACTCAGATTTATTTTTTATTTTTATTCTTTGCAGGGAGGACTTTTCTGGACTAGAATTTAGGGAGGCGTAACTTGGCAGGACATAGAGGTCTCTGTGAATGTGTAGACATAAATTCAAATTCAAACAGGCCAAACCACCTTACATTTGAAGGGATGAGTACTAGAGAATAGGAAACTTTTAAGAAAAATAGCTCCAAAAATCTAAATGAAATCCCTGGAGTGGTTGCCTGAATACTAAGATGAGCTTGCATAGGATGAAGCTTTATAAGTTTGGGACAAAGAGTTATCAGTTGAATAATTTACAGAGAATATAAAGAGGTAGAATGCATACCATTTTTAACAAGCAAAAATGGAGAGACATTAATGAATGCCTGGAACCCTTACTAAGAACTTCATCAGTCTTCATAGTAGGACTAACCTAGCCATAGAGTAAAGGCCCCTCTAAATCTGTCCTAATAAATCTTAAAAACTAACATTGAAAGGACCAAGGTACCTGCCAAACAAAATTAAAGACTACTCAAAGGAAAGCAACAATGGATAATTGGTTTGGGGAGGACAATTGATTTTTTAATAACAGATTTTAATTGTACATATTAGTGGAGTGCAGTTTGATATTGCCATCCATACATACAGCATGCACTGATCAAATCCAACCTCCCTTTTCCACTCTCTCTCCTTCCCAATCTCTAGTAATAATTATTCTACATTCAGGTGGACTTTTTTTTTTTGACATTCACATACGAAAGGGAGCATGTAGTACTTGTCTTTCTGTGTCTTCCTTATTTCACTTACCATAATGTCCTCTAGTTCCATATATTTTGCTGTAAAGGAAGGATTTATTAGATACTCTCAAAAGACATCAAAATGGCCAACAAATACCCAATATCATTAGACAGCAGAGAAATGCAAACTAAACTTACAATAAGATACTATCTCACTCCAGTTAGAATGGCTATCAATGAAAAAATAACAAATGCTGGGGAGACTATGGAGAACAAAAGAATTCATACAACGTTGCTGGGCAAGTGATTTTTGACTGAGGTGCTGAAGTAATTTGATAAGATGAACATAGTCTTTTTAACAAATGTGTGGAAACAACAGAATATCCATATTAAGAGAATGGGAAGGAAACTTAAATCTTGTTATGCATTTATTGAAAAATTAACTCAAAATAGATTATACACTTAAATATAAGAACTAAAATAATGGCAATTTCTAGAAGAAAACAGAAAAATATTGAGAAATTGGACTTCATAAAAATTGAAACTTCTATTCTTTGATAAACAGAGTACATAAACTAAAAAATCAAGATATGACTGGAAGAAAATATCCATTGCATATTTACAATATACCCAAATATATCCAGGACATAGAAAGAATTATTGCACCTTAATAAGACAAACAGCCCCATGATATCTCAGTAAATTTGCATATTTCACAAAAATAAGATACTTAAATGTAAAGTAGTCACATAAAAAGATACTCTATATCATTAGGAAAAGCATCTTAAAATCACATTGAGGTACTTTGTAAGTCAGCTTTCCATTGCTGTGACCTGAGATAAACAACTTAAAAGGAGGAAATGCTTATTTTGGGTCACAGTTTCAAAGGTTTCAGTCTATTGTCACTTGGCCCCGTGTCTTTGGGTCTATGGTGAGGCAGCAAGCATATCATGGTGGGGAGCACATGATAGAGCAACACTGCTCCTCTCATAGTGGCCAGGGAATAAAAGAAAGAGGGAGAGAGAGAGAAAAAGAAAGAGAGAGAGAAAGAGAGAGAGGAAGTAGTTGGGGTTCCAATACTCTCTTCAAGGCCACACCCCCAATGACCTAACTTACTTCCACAAGGCCACACCTCCTAAAGGCTTTATCAGTTCCCAACAGCACCACAGCTAGTAATAAAGCCTTTCACACACAGTCTTTGGAGGACATTTAAGATCCAAAAATTGTTCACAAGTGTTCATAGCATCATTATCCTTAATTCCCCAAAAGTATCTACCGAATGATAATAGATGAGCAAAATGTGGTATATTCACACAATGATACATTATTTGGCCATAAAAATGAGTGAAATAATGAAGCACAGATGAATATTGAAAACACTAAGGCAAGTGAAAGAAGCTAGACCCCAAAAAAATGTCCCATTGTGCATAATTCCACTTCCATGAAATATGCAGAATGAGCAAATCCCTAGGGACAGAAAGCAAATGAGTAGTTATCAGGACTGGGGGGCGGGAGGAATGGGGGGTGACTACTACTGGTGTGGTACTTCTTTTTGTGGTGAAAAAAGAGCTGAAAGGAGACAGTCAAAGATGGTTATGTGACTTTGTAACTATACTAAAACTACTGAATTGCATGCCTTAGAAGGCTGAATTAATGCACTGCGAATCATACCTCAATTCTTTAGAAAGTGACACTCACCCTTTCTCGTGGCCTGTAAAGAAGACTTACCTTTTCTTCTGCCCTTTTCCATGTCACCTGCTCCTCAGGAAGGTGAGGAAAGAGCAGCAGAAGACACATTTCAGCTTGTTACCATCTGAACCTGGAAAGAACATGAGAGAATTTATGACAAATTGTCTCTACAGTGACATCTTACAAACACATCCCAAACAGCAGCCATGTGACATAAAGGCAAGGCCAGTGGTCTTGCCCTTCCTCGCTCACTTCTGGTGAGGCTCAGGTGACTTTTGTGAAGACAATGGTGAACTCACAGTCATCTGGATATCTTGTTAAAAATGCAAATTCTTACTGAGTAGATCTGGAGTGGACATGGGATGCTGCATTTCCTACAAGCCTCCTAAGGGATGGGGCTGATGTTCTAGGTAATACGCTTTGAGAAGGAAGGCTCAGGGCAATATGTAAGCAGGTGTCCTACTCATTGGAGAAAGGTGCCTAGAAGAGCAGTGTGGACCAGGTTTTGAAGGAAGTACAGATATGGTTTGCCAGGGCAGGTGATAATATTCCCAGGGATAAATAAGGAAGTTGTAAGGTAGAACTCTGTAAGACAGGTATAAACAGTGATAAGGAGAGAGGTGGAGACACAATGATGGAAAGGAAATTTGATGGCCTTTTTATGACATCTGGATGGGTCACACTCAGCCAGAAACTCTGAGGCTATGACCACTGGAGCACAACTGGTTTGTAAGCTCTGCATAGGTGCTAATTTGATGTGTAGTCAAAGTGGGAGAAGAAATTCTGAGGCTCAACACATTTATTTATTTAACTGAGCTAAAAAATGCTTACCTTTTTTTCTTAATGCAGGGCTCATGTTTTTGTCTCTTTTAAAAATGGTTTCATGTCAATTTTCTTTCTTTGAAATGATGATTTTCAATCCTGACTGCACATTCAGATGAGTTGGGGAGTTTCTTAGAAACATCAATGCCCAGGTCTCAGCCCTGGGTTCTTTGATTAGGTTACCAGGGGGTGGGACTGGGAAGTAGTATTTTTAAAAAGCTCCCCAGGTGATTCAGATGTGCAAGGCCTGTTCTCCGATCTTTATCTGACCTGACTCCACTTGCAGTGGGCTGCCTGGAGGGGTAAACACTGAGCTTCCACAGCTAAAAGAGCCAAAGACTGGGGCAGTGTCATAAACTCTTTCCTGTCCCTGACAAATTTCATTCAAGTGTGACTGTTACGTAATAATGGTCAGTAGTGGTCTGTGAAGCCCTAACTAGGCCCACTATTCACAAGGAACATTAGCTCATGAAACCCACAATTGTCATGGCCAAAGGTTGGCCATTGGTAGTCTATAAGAAATGCTTAGGAAACAAATGGATGTAACATTTGGAGGAGTAGAGTATCCTCCTTTTTTAAAAAATATTGGCTTATTGTTTTGAATTCATTTGGTTTAATAACTATGAGCAGTTTGGCAAGAGTCAGAGAAGTCCAGATGATAATGCAAACTGCAAAGAGTTCTGGTGTCAAAGAGCTGTCTGTCAAGAAGGGTTTTTATTTTATTAATGTAATTTATTTCTTAAATTAATTCAATAATTTTCCATTTTCTTAGCTTGTTGAAGTTCTATCTTTTAGGCTAGAAAGGTTTTAAAAGTACAGTTCAAAGTGCGACAAATATATCCAATGGGATAATAACCACTTCAGTTAACACATTGGACATTTCCATTCCCTCAAAAGCACCCTCTGAGCTTTGCAATCACTTCTTCCCCGCTCTGTCCTATGTAGCTCCACTGATTTCATGTCATATAAATGAAACATAAAATATGTGCACGTATGTATCAAGCTTCTTCACTCAGCATAATATTGTTGAGGTTCATCCATGTTATTGCATGACTCAGTGGTTTACTTACTTATTATTGAATAGTATTATAGATATACCACAGTTCTGTCTTTTCCTAAAATCCACTCTCCTGTTGATTGACATATGGTTTAATTTTAGTTTGGCACAATTATAAGTAAAGAGGTAGGAAGATTTATTTACAAGTATTTGTGTGATGTTATGTTTTCATTTCTTTTACATAAATAATTTGAAGTGTAATTGTTAGTACACATGCTATGTGGGTCACCTGGTTAATTTATCAGAAACTCAAATTGTTTTCCAAAGTTACTGAAACATTTTATGTTTCCACCAATATGCATGAGAGTTCTGGTTACAAAACATCTTTGCCAAGACTTACACTGTCAGCCTTTTAGATTTTAGCCATTCTGACTAATTTTTAGTGGCATCTCATTGTGAGAGTAAATTCTACTTTCCTGATGGCTAGAGATTTTAAACAGAAGTCAGCCCATACCTCAAACCACACAATAAAATTAACCAGAAATTTACTGTAGGTGTAAGCATAAAACTATAAAACATTTACAAGAAAACATGGGAAAAAATCTTCATGACTTTTGGTGGGGGATACACACATGTTTCTTACACAACTCATGAAAAGCAGTTGAACATGAATGAGACAAAGTGACTTGGAATTTCATCACAATATAACTCTTCTGCATTCCAAAACCCAACATTAATAAAATTAAAAGCAAGCTGCATTCCAGATGATAATTTCAGTAGACCTGTTTAGTAAAAGACTTCTATTTATAATATATAAACAACTCAAAACAGGGAAATAATCTCAATGAAAATGAAAGCAAAACTGGATGCGTGAAATTTATTTTTATCACATATAATTTTACACATATGCATAAATGTATGTTCTATTTTTTAAACATTTGTATTACATATTTTATTTTTAACATGTTATTAGAACATATTAGTTGTACAGGGGGATTTCCATATATGCATACAATTTACCTTGGTTAGATTCATGCCCAACTTCACTCTCCCTTGTCCTCCTTTTCCTGTACTTAAAGCAATGTCAACAGTTTCCATTGTTCTACTTTCATACAAGTATATAAAGTCAGATCCACCTTCCTTTACTCTCCCCTCCCATGATACTCAACCCTAACAGGACCTGTTTTATCTTCCTGTCTTTCATTTTTAAAGTGTATATTCATTGTTAAAAGGGATTTCACTATGGTATTTCACCCATGAATATATTGTACTTTAATTAGATCAACCCCTATTTCTCTCCCTTACACTTCCCCCTCCCTCTGTTATTCAACATCTTTCAGTGCATTTTGTTATGTCATCTTCCTACACAGATGCGATGTATTTTGATATTGACTCTGTATCAGGCTCTTTTCCTCTTCCTCCTGTCTCTAGTTCCTTCAAACAGTTCCACTATTACAACATGTTCTCTCTCTTTTGTTTATATTTGTGTATACATTTATCTTTTGGATCCATTTTCCACATATGAGAGAAAACATGCAACCTTTGTCTTTCTGGTTTATTTCACTTAACATGATGATCCCAAGTTCCATTCATTTACCTCCAAATGCCATAATTTCATTGTTCCTTATGGAAGAATAATACTCCATTGTGTATATATACCACATTTTCTTAAGCCATTCATCAGTTGTAGGGCATCTGGGTTATTTCCAAAACTTGGCTATTGTGAATAGTGCTGTATAAACATAGCTGTGCAAGTGTCTCTATTGCATCCTGACTTACATTCCTTTGGACATATGCCCAGGAGCAGGATAGCGGGATCATATGGCAGTTCAACTTTTGTTTTTTGAGAAACTTCCATACTGCTTTCCATAGTGGTTGTACTAATTTGCATTCTCACTAACTGTGTGTAGGATTTCTTTTTTACTACATCTCTGCCATCATTCGTTGTTTGTATTCTTGATGATAACCATTCTAACAGAAGTGAGATGAAATATCACTGTCGTTTTGATTTGCATTTCTTTTTGGCCAGGGATGTTGAACATTTCTTCGTGTATTTATTGGCCATTTGTACTTCTTCCTTTGAAAATTGTCTGTTCAGTTCATTTGCCTATTTATTCGTTGGGTTTTTGGTTGTTTGGGAGGTTAGTGTTTTGAGCTCCCTGCATATTCTGATGATTAATCCCGTGTGAAATGTATAGCAGGCAAAGACTTTTTCCCATTCTGTGGACTATCTATTCAGTCTAGTAAGTGTTTCCTTGAAAATTTCTAAGCAGAAATTTTTGGTTTGATATAGTCTCATTTGTCCATCTCTTCTCTTATTTGCTGAGCTATTGGAGTTCTTTATTTTTATCACACACAATTTTACATAGGCATAAATGTGATCATATATACTTATAAAAATAGTTTTTCTTTTTCCCAGTTTTTGTTTGGTTTCAACCTCATTTTCCTTATTCTACTTGCATCAGTACCCAACTTTAATCTCCTATGTATCCGTGTAATAACCCAGAAGTGTTTCTCTACTAATTTAGTCATATGTAGTCAAACATGCGTGAGTTTGTCAACTTTTTAACAAAATCAGAGCATACTATGTTTACAAGTCTACATCTTATTTTTTTACCCTAAGTTCTTGTTTTTGCCATTGAACCAAGTCAACTATTGTAACTCTAATTTTCCCATATTCACACTAGTATACTACAACACGATGTATATTTAACACACTTTATTCAGCTATTTCATTTGCTTCTGTTTTCTCCACTTGGACAGTGGTGCAATAAGCAACCTTGCCCATATCCTTTTCTTTTGGTATTTTTTTAGGAGTGGAATTCCTGCCAGACTGTTTCCTTGGATAGGATGTGCTCTTTCCCACACACAAAACAGCCAATAGGTATAGAAAAATCTTGTGACAGACTACCTAGGTTCAATTTCTAGCTCTGCTGCCAGTTAACTGTGCCATCCTGTTACTCAGATTCCACATCTATAAAATAGGAAAAATAGCCCTTACCTCATCTGAATAAATTACTACCTGCAACACAGTTAGAGCCTGGCACAAGGAAGTACTACAGAATTGTTAGCTATGCCCGTTGTTCATTTCCAAACTGTCGAATAAAATCCTACTATTTTTAGCTATTTTAGACTCCAGGAATATAGTAGTGAATAAAACTGACAATTTTTGAGTAAAACTGACAAATTTTGTTTCACTTTCCTGAAACAAATTCTGCCTAATTGTAACATGGATTCTTCAGTTACTGGGGAAAGTAGGTTTTTCTACTGGGGAATCTCAAAATCTTTAATAAGCTAGTGATCCTTTGACGACTGAAAGGGGCATTGAGTAGAAACATTTCCCCAATGATCTCTTTCAACCACTTTATTGAGATATAATTGACATGTAAAAAGCTGAATACATAATGGTAACTATATTTTAAATGTATATAATTTGATGAGTCTGAGAATAAGTATATACCCCAATATCAAGGCCCTAGATATAATCTCTCACCTACAAAATCTCTAACCTCTCTGTTATAATTATTGTGTGTCTGTGTTGTGTGTATAAAAATATTAAACATAATATGTACCTTCCTAGCAAATTTCAAGTACACAGTATCTGTTTTTAGCTATAGGCGCTATGCTGTTTAGACCCTAGAACTTAAATATCTTACATAGCTGACCTAAGTGAATTCAGTCTCTCTCATTCTCTCTCTCAATCTCTCTCTCTCTCTCTCTCTCTCTCTTAGAATCTGTTAGCATTTCTCAGAATGTGGTCTGGGAACATTGAGAAGTGTTGTTGTTATTAACAGTCCTATCTGTATACAGTACACATGGTACCCTGGTCTTAGCTCACAGGTAAAGGAGAATATTCCAGAAAAAGGTTCTCATGTCCATTCACGGTAGAACTCTCTCAAGCTTCTAGAGTTGTCCCTACAAACATCTTTCTCCATAAGTAATATGGGTAGCAAAATCAATTCAACATTAATAAGAACAAATGGTGATCATTCATCTTCTAGTAATAGCTATAGAATTAATTGTAGATCTTCTTAAGGTTGATACTTTTAAAGCATAATTTATAGAAGGAGCATCAGATGTTAAGTAACCTTCTCCCCCTATGTTACAGAACTAAGAACCAACAGTCAACATTGTATCTGGGTTCTGTACTAAAGGAAGAGAGGCTCATGAAGCCTCAAGGGACAACAGGGAAACACCAATGGGGTAAACCCCAGGAGATTCATTTCACCTAATTGACTTGATAATTACTTCTCCCGGGTGTTACAACATCCACCTGGTTAAATCATCAAATGGTTTTTCCCACCAAATGCTTACCCTTCTCATCAGGGCCACACCAAACAAATATTAGGAGTATGAGCCCTGAAATAAATGCCATCTATAGACAAGTTATTTAATCTTCATTATTTTACCATGGGCAAGTTACTTAGTTTTGTATCTTTACTTCCTCATCTATAAAATGGATGTGATAATGATATATACCCCCTAGATTTTGTTTGGATTGAGGGGTGTGGCACTGAATAGTTTAGAATACAGTTGATAATGCAGTGAGGGTTCTGTATCTGAGACCTACCATTATCAATATAGGCAGCTCTAGTCCAGGAAAGGCATGGCCAGTCTCCAGATGGTTATAGACAGGAATTAATTTCTCACTCCTCACACTATCTAAACTAACTTTTTTTCTTCAATCTTTTGACTTTAACAGGATTCTGAGTCTTTTTCCTCTTTCCAATTTGCCAGTAATCCTTTTAAACACAATGAATTAGATGAATCCCAGCCAACAGAGAATAAAGGAGAACCAATATACTCTTCATTGTAGAGACTACATTTCAAGAGGCTCCAGTACCATTAGTTTTTGTGTGTTTGCAGTGGTGGAAATCAAACCCAGTTTCTTGCACATGCTAGGTTCTACGAGCCAAACTCACCCCTTATTAGTTTTTGTGGCAACTCCATCACTCCATGTGTGGAGGATGGACCATGGGGAGGAAGGCAGGGGGACTTATCATGGCATTTGTAGTCTGATTAAATATCCTGAATAGTATCAGCAGCAAGAATTTCTAAATCTGTTATACAAATATAGAACATAAAGTTCATTAGAATCTTCCTTGCTGGTAGCATATGTGTATTCCAATTTTGTCTAAAATCAGTCTGTTTTTGTTTAATGGATCTAACAACAGCTAGTTAGCATGTAGTTTACAGAGGTATAAGGAGAAAAATGTACTATTTCTGACCTTCATGTTTTGACCACATACAGGTTTCTGGTCATCCCATATACGGTGGTAATGATTGCATTCCAATTCAATTTATTTTGCTCAAATTAAAATTTTAGCCAGTCCAGCTGGTTATTCTGTTGAGGCAACTTGTTGGACAAATTATTTGCCCATTTTGTAGTCACTGAAGTCAGGAGGCTTTGAATTTGTGCTAACCTGAATAACCAATGTTTATTGATCTAGGTTTGGTGTCTACACTGCCCTTTGGGATCACTGGATAACATTGATCTGTAATGTTTGGGGATTAGTAATTAAATTCACTAGGCTAAAAAATTGAAAGGCAATAAAAGATAAAATAACAAAGGACTATGATGTCATACCTCTCTGCCAACTCCCACAAATGAGAGAAAACTCCTAGGAATTGCAGAATAAAATAATGATAGTTCCCATTCATTGAGAGGCTACAATTTGGCAGATATGTTTTTATGTGTCATCTTCCCTAATGTCCCTTCAAGAATGTTGTCAGGTAAGTTTCTGTGTAATTGTGCAGGAAATCAAGACTCAGAGAATTTCAATTTATTTCTCAATATCTCACAATTGGTAATTAGCAGAGTTGGGATTCACATCTACATCTGTCTCCTTCTAAAGCTCTTATGCTAATCTGTTTCTTTTTTTTTTTAGAATTAAAAATTTTATTTAAGATTACATGATGCTTTTAATTCATCAAGGGTTTGGCATTTTGAGAGAGCATTTTGTTCCTCACTATGCTTTCTCCTATATTTCCTTGACCAGTGAGGGAGACATGTTCTTTCAGCATGTTAGAGAATGGATCATGACCCCCCAATAATCTGTTTCTTCTGTGATACCATAATTCACCTTTAAAGACAAAAAAATCCATCAATAACTAGAAATTAACCAACTCAAGAGCTATAAAAATGTATTTAAGAACAATGCTGAGTAAAATTGATTATTGTTGCCTTTTGATAGAATTACAAGATGAGTGCCAAGGAGGCGGTGGCTACAGTACATCTTCATTTGAAAATGGAGCTTCCTTTCAGCTGCCATGCAATGCAGTTCTTTCAATTAGTCTACATTGGCTTTTTAGCTTCTCCAAGAAGCTCTTAGAATTGACAGAAGGAAAATCCAATTGCCTTAAGTGTCTTTTGCAAGATACTAACTCCAGACTTGAGCTGTTCTCTGTGGAGGTTTCTGTCACTTTTGACACTAGGATTTGGGAAGATAGCTCCTGAGCCAGGGAAAGGATCCAACACAGCCTCTGCTCTAGTCCAGCCCCTTGACCTCTTCATATGGTCATTTCTGAGGGTCTGAAATCCAGTCTGCCCTTTTCTATGTATACCCAGCTCATTCAACTCAGCCTCTAAGATTCAGTTCAAGTTTCTTTTTCTTTTTTTTTTTGCCAGTACTAGGGTTTGAACTCAGGGCTTCATGCTGCTAGACAGGTGCTCTAACCCTACCATGCTATTAGCCCTTTTTGCTCTGATTATTTTGGATACAGGGTATCAATTTTTGCCCAGTCTGGCCTGGACCATGGTCCTCCTACTTGAGGTTTATTGTCATTGCTGGGGTCACAGGCATGCTCCACTACAATCAGTTTTTTTTCTGTTGAGATGGAGTCTCACAAACTTTTTTGCCCAGGTTGGCCTGGAAACTTGATCTTCCCAATCTCAGCCTCCTGTATAGCTTGGGATAATTGACATGCACCTCTGCAGCACCTATTGCTGAAATGGGGCTCTCACTAACATTTTGCCCAAGCTGAACTGGAACTGTGATCTTCCTGATCTCAATCTCTCATGTAACTAGGATTATAGTTCTGATCCACCAGTTTCTGACAGGTTTATCTTCATAAAACATTGCTCAAAAATAACCCACAAAGAACCATATTGAGTTTCTCTTTTCCAAATCAACAGTAATGTATTGGGGCTTAGAATCATCCAACTTAGCATTTGGTCATTTGCTATCCTTTATTGTTATCCTTATTTATTTATTTATTTATTCTTCTCGTTCATTCATATGTACATACATTGTTTGGGCCGCCACCTCCCATCCCCTCACTCTCCCCCTCACCCTTCCTCACTTCAGGCAGAATCTGTTCTGCCCTTATCTCTAATTTTGTTGAAGAGAGAATATAATATTTTTGTCCTTAATATTGTAGATATTGACCCTACAATAAGAGTTAGAGGATTCTAAAGTTGAACATCTTTCAGAACCACACTGAGCTTCAACAATTATTTATAAACACTATATTTACTGACTTGACCTCATGCCTAGTCAGAAATAATCTAAGACCTGTACTGAGAGATGTTCTGAAAGTTTTATAAAATATATGCCTCTTTTATTAGCTAAAATGTGGTTGATGTTTATAGCTAAAGCACCTAGCATATTCTTTTAGTTCTTTCTAGAAACTGATCAGCATCCTACATAGATCAGGGGTTTCAAACCAGAGGACGTATGTCCTGTAACCTCAGCTTTCCCCAAGACTTTGGCTCAGATGCCTTGTGTTTCCACCTATGGTGAACCATGGATCGGAACCTAGCAGACAGCTTGAGTCTTAAACAAGCCTCCATTCATGGAGGGGCCAGAGTATTTCTAGAGCTCTGTTGTAAAAGGATATGCCCTCTGAAAGAAATAGAGTGCATAATTTCCACCATGCTGTGGTTAGGGAAGAAATGTAAGCAGCGTCAGGCCTGCCAGGAACAGGTGTGTTATCCATCTTTAACTCAGTGGGAGAAAGTGTGTCTGAGACATGCTTAGCGGGAGGCTGCCACTGACCAGGGCTTCTGAAGTGAGCCTTTATCCTTCCTTCTCTTCACTGGAATCATGGTAACTTTCTCTTGCCAAGAGCACACTGTCTTGAATTCTGGGGAGAAGCTTGCTGGAAATTGCTGTAATTAGGTATTGTTTTATAGAGAACAGTGTAAATCATACCATAATCATTTTGGGGATTAGATTGTGATTTCCTGAAAGACTGTGAGGGCCAAAAACATCATGACTCCTTGCATATACCTTGCTTTTTTATTTCAACCTTTGTCACAAATGGTTGCATGACTTTGGTCAACTTACCCTTCATGTCTGAAAAGGATTCCTGCCCATCTCTTTATGAACAGGGAAATAGAAGTCAATGAAGAAAATCTTCAGCCCCCTGAGCCACACTTCCTGTATGTTATTTGGCTTTCCCATAGGCCATAGGCACAGTAGTTGCTCAGTACAGAATTTCTGTTGGATTCATTGATTGATTTTATGGCTTCTAAGTGACTTAGAATCTTGTAAACATCAAGCACTCCTTTCCTCAAAAGTTAAGTCTGAAAAATGCCTGAAAAATTTGGAAACATCTTCTGGCCCTGCAGAAAGTGATGGAAATAGCATATCTCTTTCCTGGTGCATGCTGGGTTCTTAGGGACCCTCCCAGTGAAGCCTCTGGTCCACTGGGGAGGACAGATAGCATGGTTTTTGAGAAAGTCCTCATTCAAGTGACAAGTTTGGAATCCATTTCCTACCCACTCCAATCACAGAAACAGGCTGGAACAGGCCAAATGAAATGACACAATCAAATCTATTCCAGAGCCAACAAAGGAGGCCATCCAAAATGCAAGAACAAATCAAATAAAAACCCTTTGGCAGAGCTAAAAGAAAAAGGACTGCAATTCAAAAGGGAGCTGAAATTACTTTTAATAGATCTTGGTGAAGTTGCAGAGACCTCAATCTCTCAGCTCTACATATTATTTATTGACTGGGCCAGAGGCCTTGCTTAAGCTTGAGTGCTTTATAGATTGACACAAGCTTTGGGCTGCAAAATGTAGCCAAGAAAAGAGCAGGCATTTCTTCTGTGGCTATGGGGTTTTGTGGTTTTTCTCATGTCTCAATATTCTCATCTGGAAAATGGGGAAAGGCACACACCTCTTAAAACTAACTTCACTAGGTAGCCTTGGTGCAATGATTAAGACTTTTGATCTCTCAGGTTTAAATATGAATTCCTCCAAGGAAAACCTACCTTAATGCATTTGCTTGTTGATATGTTCAGGAATCTGCCCAAAGAAAGATTCTGTGCATTCTGGAACTTTACTGCAGCTGGCCTGCCTGTGACTGCACCATTTGGTCCAGAAAATGTCCTGAGCAGATAGTTGTGTAAAGCCAAAACATAGGTTCTTGCCCTGGCTCCATCACCAGCTTGTTATAATGTCTGGAACAAGTCAATTGATTAATTTTTCCCATCTGTAAAATGACTGGATTTGTCTAGGTATCTTTTAATGTTCCTGTCAATTCTTAGAGACTATGGTATTACAGTTTAGAATTTGGTGACATTACTTCTTTTTCAAGAAGCACAAAATATTGGTTTTAGAGACACAGAGAAAAAAAATCCCAGTAATTTTCTTTCATTCAATTAAGAATAATTCCCTGTTGCCACATTAGCAACATTGTAAATTGTTTAAAATTGGAGTTGCAGTATTCAGTGTCTTCTTGGCCAGCAAAAGCCAGTAATCAATCCTAGCTCTGGAATAGAACTTTAAAAAAAAAAAAAGTAGTGGTACCACCAGTTGTATAATAATAAAGTGAATCCAGAAGAGATGGAAGATTTTTCTTTGTAACATTTGTTGTTAAATAAGCAAGCTGTTTAAGCCTAAAGCAAGAGTTTAGTCTGTGAATTAACCAATGTCTTTCTATCCACTTGTCTGTCTGTAGCTCTCCTTACTATTCCTGTAGTCATTGATCTTCCAGTCATAGCTCTTCAGTCTTATGGTTGATATTCTGTACATTCCTAGCTCAGAAAAATAAATCATCCAACTTTGGGTATTTTAAAGCTCATCTCAGATATTTCCTATCTGTGTGAGAGTGTCAATTTAACTACTGACCCAAAGACAGAACTGTATGAAGTTTGTTTTAATTTTACTGAGCAGATGAAGAAGGGGAAAAGGTATAACCTCCTTGGCATTTGGTAAAACCACGAAAATTTCAAATAAGATCCTACCAAATGACAATACATTTTCACTGTAAGTGTTATAGACTTAAAAAACCTAAGTTAACTGAGATGATGCCTAAAGAACCATGTTGAAAAGAAATATTATGCTATCTTTGGCAATGCCCCGTTTTTACCTGTCATTGCAAAGATCTGAGTGAAATGAGAGGAAGAGGGACAAACTGGGGTCAAGGAAGTATGGAATATGGAGATGGCCACCACATTAGGTAGGAACCCTGAGAAAACAGAACTGTATAGTGGATAAAGAGGAAGAAGAATGAAATATATATGATCTCAGCAATGAATTCTGCCAACTAAGCTCATGAAAGTTTTTGGCAAATCAGTCCATCCATAGACTCAGTCCAATACATATACTCGGCTTATGTATTGAGGCCTTCAATGTGCTCAGCATTCTGTAGGCCAATGTTGAAGCTATAAAAATAAGATTGCATTTCAACTCAAAAATGTCCAGTGTCCAATAAGCCCTAAGCTCTGTGCTACAGACGAGAGACAAAGAATACAATAGTGTGGTGCAGCCTGTGCCTCCTCAAAATGGCTGCGCCACCAAGAACTCCATACAGACTGAATGGCTCAACCAGCCCCATTTTAAAAATGTAGCCAAATGACAGATCCCTAGCCATGCAAGAGCTCCTGTCCAGACAGAATCTTCCTTTCTCTAAGTGGGTTTATGCTCCGCAACATCTTTGCTGTGCTCTTACCCCTTTCCTTATGTCTCCTCCTGGACACTTTCCTACTTGCCTCTGAGACTCTCCTTCGCCTCTTTTCCACATGACATTTAGTCACTTCTCTAGCTCTGATTGTCCATCCATTTTTCTGTGCATCCTAGTAGCATCTTTCATTCTCAGGTATTGTTTTGTGGTTTATAACTAAA